>NC_137636.1:18329176-19071676 GCF_963383615.2 Lipophrys pholis | reverse complement strand
GTTTCTTTTGTTTTGATTTCTCAATCCACAAAAAAGCAAGCTGATTTGATATGCTTATACATACAATCAATTAAAAAAAAAACCCAGTCACTAGATAATTGTCACCCACAACCAGTAATTAGTTTACAATTAGTGTATTTATCAGATCAAAGGGTGGAGTATCACTGCTCAGGAATCTGTCCTGAGGAGCATTTATCTCTGCACACAGCCACCAAGCTATTCTGTAATAACCAAATCCCATGACACCACACAAGCAGACCTATGGTAACCACAGCAGCTGGTGTTGCTACGGCAGCGACATGTGACAGATGTGAGCGGCATACATATCTCCATCAGCGCTAATGGGCTCCTCATGGGTGTGTGTGTGAAGGTGAGAGGCAGTGAGAGGGTGAAAATACATGTGATTTGTGTTCATAATATATAATAATAGCAGAGGCCTATGTGTTTTTTTTTTTTGAAGGCTAAGACAAAATATATACCGTGTGTGTGTGTGCGTGTGTGTGTGAGTGTGAGAGAGAGAGAGAGAGAGAGAGAGAGAGAGAGAGAGAGAGAGAGAGAGAGAGAGAGAGAGAGAGAAAGAGAGCAATCATGCCCTCCTGATGCCTTTCAGGTGTGAAAGACATTACCATATAAAGAGGTGGCTTCATCAATAACAGCACGATGGTGTGGATGGATGGATATGTGTGTGAAGGGAGGAAGGGATGCTGACGCAGGCTGAATTGAAGAGCTTCTTGCTAGGTTTATGTCAATTTGGCCCGCCCCCGTACACTCACACAGACACGTCGTCTTAGCAGGCTCTAGTGTTACTTCCTCCACCCTCTCAATGCCAACCCATGAACTTTATCAGCATTTATCAGAAAACAAGGTGGTTAAAATATCTAGAAACTATAAAATGCTGCTTCGTATGTTCAGTGACCTAAAGACCCACAAATATCATGTACAGTCTTAAACAATCTTCTTCCACTGGGTTCCCAGGCACCTACCATTTTGGATGTTAAGCCATTTCACTGTTCCAGCTCATGTAATTTACATAAATGCGGGGACATCCAGTCCTAGAGGGCGACTGTCCTGCACGTTTTAGATGACTCCCTGCTCCAACACACCTAATTACAGTAAGTGCCTCATTACCAGGTTTCTGCAGACCTCTGCGATGACACTTTTAAAAGACTATGGTGTATTGAAGCTGGTAGATGGCAAAATCATGCAGGGCAGTGGTCCTTCAAGACCATGATTGGACATCTCTGCATTAACGGTTCATTTTCATTCTTCTACAGAGTGTAATGGCTGTCTTGTCATGTGAATCAGGTGCTTTGGAGCAGAGAAGTAGCATAACCTCACAGGGCAGAGTTCTCCGGCTTCTGTTATGATTATAGAAACTTATCTATGCAACACAGCCTAACATTCCCACAAGAAATATCAGTGATCTTTAAACAGTTTTTTTTCATTGTAAATTTGCACTGCCATCAATATTTCTTCACAGAGAAAAGAATAACACACATTCTCTTTGAATTGACCCGTGACATGAAGCATTTCCAGTGAACTTTGAACTTACTCTAACAGCACTTTTTAGATGTAATAACTACCAAAATTGTTCTCAAATTGTACCAAAATACTGCACACAACACTGAAGGAGACTGAACAAAAAATCAGAGAAAGGATTCATGTGTAGAATTGAAAAAGAGTGTAAAGAACAAGGGGAACGAGTGTAGATGTAATGTAGAGAAGACTAAAAAGAGGACTGTATTCTCTAATAGTGCTATCATTGTCATTACTTTCACTGAACCAGAGCGGACACACTTAATTAGTCTAACTACCTCAGCCAAGTGTGCTGCCAGAGTCAACATACCGTGAATCTGTGTGTGTGACCTGTCTGAAAAGAGAAGCTGGAAAAAGCTTTGCCAGCTCTGAAAGACGACAGACGATGAATCTGAGCTCGCCAGTTTCGGCATTAATTAGCAATCTTTCTGTCTGAAAAAATACAGATTAACAGATCCAGCAGATAAATTTGAAGCGTTGCAGCACGTCCTTGCCATTTTGGCTCTTAAACTGTAATGTCGTGCTAATTTTGAAATAATTTAGGTAGCTTGGCCAATTTCTCCCCCGTGTTTTGCAGGTTTTAAAATATATATATTATTAAATCTTTGGTGTTTGATTCGAAATGTTTTTGTGTCTTTGTCGTATCAGGGACGCAACCCGCAGCCACATGCGACCTTCGTCCCCATACTTTGTGGCTTGCGAGCCAATTTCTAAAGAAATAATAAAGTGTTGATTTCGATGGTAACGGGAGGATGATGGCCATTTTAAGCACATTGAAACCATTTGTCAATTTAAATAATTCTACATTGCTGTATTACTGAATATATTCTAACGTAAACAATATCAAATACATGCATGTGATTACATTGAGAGTATTTCTAATTACAATAACTGCCATAATTATCATATTTCATAGTGATTATATTCTTGTGGCCTTTACAGTAATTAAAGTTACCTACTTCATGGGAGCTGTTGGGCATCCTGGTCTTGTATTTTAAACAGTGTGATATTAAAATAAAAATAACTGTAAATACAGCAGCACAACATAAAATAGTCTTAGTTCATGTATTAAACAAAGTAAAGTAAAGTACAGGCTACATTCATTTCTTTGAATCTCTCATCGGCTCTTCGATCAAAGCAAACATGCTCACCGCCACTCCAGCTCACCAGCAACATAATGCAATAACAGGAAAAATCATATGCATGAGTGCACAGTTGCAAACACACAACAGACGGTGCAGATACTCACACAATTTTGATGCCTTGCACGCACCAACGTACTCGTGTGGCTCACGTGAAATTAAACACAAAGGAACACGCACTGGCACAGTGGCCTGTGCATTACCAACAACACGTGTGCACCGCTGGATGGTGGTGAGAGTAGCAACAGCACCTGCTGCCATGAGGTCTGCAGCTACCATGGCAACTGCCTCTCCACACCTCCACAATACACTGGTCTGTAGCAAACACTATAGAGTAGTCATGCAACCATCTCTTCTGTTTTCACTTTGCTGTCTATATTCTCATGTATGATGTGTCTTTGTGAGCGTTTCTATTGCACTTATTCAACTACAACAATAAAGAAAAACTTATATGGATGTGTATGTCTTTGGTTCTATCTGTATGGGTTTTTTCGATCTGCAGGTCTCCCCTGTTGGTGTCACTTTTAAAAGTTTTTAACTCATCAGGAAGTGAGATGAAAAGTGAAAAAGTTGCGGTGTTGCAGTAGCAGCAGGTGTTGTAGCAGCACTCTGTGACACCGTGAAGTCTTGTTGGCTGACCAGTTTATTTGAAGACCTGCGAACCACAATTCTAACATTAGCCAAACGGCTGGCATAAATCACAGGGTAGCTCTCACACACACACACACACACACACACACACACACACACACACACACACACACACACACACACACACACACACACACACACACACACACACACACACACACACACACACACACACACACACACACACACACACACACACACACACACACACACTCTCTCAAGCCGTCACAGGCTATCACTTAGTCACACATTTCTATCTTCAGCATCTCACATCATCACCAAAGTCTCATGACAGGCTGAGGCATGAGGAACAGGAGTGATGTGGCTGGGCTCGTGCCTCTTTTCTTGTTTTTAACTTTCAAAGGAGAGGAAAAGCGATAGAAATTTGTTCTTGGTATTCTTTTATGTGAATAGTTTAGACTCAGGACTGCAGGTGTGCATCAGAGCATGAATTGAAAAATAATGATTGCTGTGCAAAAACCAAATCCTCTGTTGTATGACGTCACCTTCATTCATTTCATTTGAATGAGTATTTTCTGTTTCCTGTTTGTCTTGTACCATGAGGGTTGGAGTCCTGTGTTTAGTTTGGATGTTTGGATGTGTTGCAGTGTGGCTTGAATACAAAAGGAGGCATGAAGTCATTATGATTCATCTGCACAATACAGATGAAACTAGAGAAGCCTGAAGTGCCATCCAGAGGAAAAAAGATCAATTTGTTTCTTGTCAAATACTCTCCCTCCTTCCCGCACACGCACACGCACACGCACACGCACACGCACACGCACACACACACACACACACACACACACACACACACACACACACACACACACACACACACACACACACACACACACACACACACACACACAGCCTTCTGCAGTCTCAGTGCAGTGCTATAGTTGCATTAGCAAGTAAATATATTTTCAGAGCATGAGCCCACAAATATCTGACGCAGTGAACAACTGTTGCTGGGCCTTCATGGCTGTTTCAAATAACTCACTGGGTATTTCTGATCTGACAAATATCAAAGCCAATAAATGCGAATTATTATTTGCAAAAGAAAATCTGCAACAAAAACAAAACAAAAATCACCAAAATTTGACAAACTTCACTCCACTACATTTAGTGTTAGTGTTGTATTAGTGTGGTATTATGTCTATTTTTTAGGGGATGTGAATTCATCAGACAACGTCTGTAACGGTTAGTGTATATACTACGACCCACGAAGCATATTTAAAGCTAAACTTGTGTATGTAGGTGACTGTGAAGAGTGGGATGCAAAGAGAAAACTACAACTATATGGAGGGATGAGCGAGTGGGAGAAGGTCACAGAGTTGCCGGTATATAGTTTTTTTTTTTGGCCTTTTACGGTGTGTGTGTGTGTGTGTGTGTGTGTGTGTGTGTGTGTGTGTGTGTGTGTGTGTGTGTGTGTGTGTGTGTGTGTGTGTGTGTGTGTGTGTGTGCGTGTGTGTGTGTGTGTTTGAGTGCTGATTGTGGCAATGGGCCCACAATTTAGGGTCAAAACTAAAGCCAGGGCTTCGCCAGCCTGTTGTCCATGTTTTACAAGTACTGTAATTGCATTCCTTTTTTATGCACCACTCCGATGGACTGCAAAATTACTGAGTGCATGTGTGTACATTCCTATCTTAACTGAATAGGTTAGGAGGCTGACTGATGCCAAAGATAAAATAAGAAGAAAAATGTGTGCGCTTGCGTGTGTGTTTGTGCATGTGTGTGTCGGACTAAGAGTCTATTGTGTCAGAGCATTGTAAAGAGCAGGAGGTGAAACTAGAACAAGGATGACATTTAAGCTCCAGTTTCCAGTCTGGCTCCAAGGAAGATTTAATTCGAGTTGTGTATCAGTTACAACTGTATTTTTAAAGGGGACATGATATGGTGCAGCTGATTCTTAAAGCTAATCTTCAATGGTACAGGGTTTTTTTTCTCTTCTTGCTTTTCCTTTATTCAGCAACATCACCAGATGTCTTTTCTGAGAAAAACAGAAGAACGCCATTGAAACATGTCAATCTATGTTTAAAACCCTACATGCCTGAAATGAAGAAAATAGAATACATATAAGAAAGAAACTAATGAAGAAAAAAGTTTGATGAAATGGGAAACAAACAATTTGTATTGGCTGCATTAAGGTGGAAAGAGTGAGTGAGTGAGTGAGTGTGTGTGTGTGTGTGTGTGTGTGTGTGTGTGTGTGTGTGTGTGTGTGTGTGTGTGTGTGTGTGTGTGTGTGTGTGTGTGTGTGTGTGTGTGTGTGTGTGTGTGTGTGTGTGTGTGTGTGTGTGTCAGATTGAGGGAGAGTTAAATTGGCTGTTTGTTTGCCGGCCTGTGCTTCAATCAGACTCGGAGAATAGCCTCTAGCCGTTAAACTTTCCAATTACCTTGAGCAGATGGAGCCTGTGGGGCTCAATTCAGAGGGTTTGAAAGGGTTGTTGTTGTTTACTGTTATCTGGCATTGACTGTACACCGTACTACACATAGTGTCAGAGAGCGAGAGAGGCGTTCTAAAGCATGGTTGTTTAATCATTACCTCCGTATATCTTTGTATCTCTAACTTTTATGCTTCTGTCTCACCTGATCTTCCATGTGATACAGAGGAAGCATTAGCAGTATCTGATTGATTGTATCTGCAGCATTTCTAAAAGCCCTGGCTAATCCACTGCTTGCTTTCATTTCAAATCTTCATTTATGCCATCAATGTGAAATGTTGACGAAGTCTCTCCACCCTCAGTAACGACTTTGCAGTAAGGCAAAGCCCCTCAACCTCCGCTGCTCCCTTTAAGGACCTCACTGGCCAACAGTGGAGCACTGTGCCTGATGTTACTGAGCAAACCTGAATGAATGAATGAGTGCTTCTGTGTTATTACTTGTGTTATTATGAAGCCTGGAAAGGAGCAAGCATGCACGGTTAACTTTCATGGCGATGCAACTGTAGACCGTTGAAAAGAATTTTAGTTTTAAGGGTTTGCAGGATGATTAAAGTACACCCTGAGGAAATTTCACTTTTACGGTAAAACTCATAAAACCTTGTATAAGCCTCTGGGAAGCCACTTACTAATTGGTTTAATGCTCTTGTTTACTACATTACCATTCTCTGTCAAAGTACCATCATTGTTTTTAATTGTTTTTAGTTGATATGTACTGGTGTTGCAATTGACAACACAACATGTGACATATGAGCTCATTATTAAATTGTCTTTATTAACTGATTAATTTTCTGAACTGAAATGTATTTTATTACTTGATTATCAATGACAGACCTCACAGAGTTTATTTGGAGTTATGTTCCAAATGTTGTTGCGCTGAGAAGGTAACATTCAGTACGATATATCTACGACTAAGAATTGAGCAAATCCTACTACTGCATTCCTGGTTTTACGAGAGTAAGGGATAATGTCCAATGGAATGCGAACCACTACTTTTGGCAAAGGCATTATTGGAAAAACCTAGAAAATAAAGCAACAACTACAGTATAACTGTCTAGATTTTAGTAGAGCTCTGTACGAGTGAGCTCCAGTATCAATGAAACACTTCTGGTCAGCTGCAGATGTGAACTCTGTATGTCTTAGTGGCAGCCGTTCTCCCTGTGGATATTGTAAGTCTAGAAAAAAACCAAGGCTAAATAAAAAAACTAGTGCCTTAAAATAAGCAGTTTAATCTTTAGCTCTATCAATAGGCAGGGAGTGGACAGCTGCTATTGTTTCTATTCTCCTATTGAATTTTATGTAAATAGCGCTGATGCTGTTGAAAAAAAGTTCCTGGGTAAATATCGCAGCCTTCCCACTTAGCACTGTGTCTGTAAAATTGTATTTCAGCTACATGTTGTATAACTGTAACACTACACAGCTTCACTAATGGTTATTTGTTGCTGTCCCAGCTGGAGCAGTGACTGCATTTTTTGGTGAAAGGTGTCCATATAAGTCCACTACTTTTATTTCACCACATCGTTGCACCAAGTAAAAAAAGCTTTAAACATTTGGAAACATTAAAGCAGGGCTGGGGTCAAACCGCTGGACTGGTTTTGGGCCGTGGTCCATACGTTTGCACAGTTTATCAACCTTTTAATGGATGGCAGTGTTTCTACATAAAGAAACACCATGTGGTGATGTGGTGACATTTCAAATAATGTTGTATGTACAGTTGTACTTATGTTTATAATGCATGAAAATTGTAAAACTGTACATGTACGTGGGTTCAAAATGGGTTTGCATTATCACAGTATTCTGGAAGGACTAGAAACTGAGTAAAAACACAAACAAACCAAAAAACAGGTGTTACATCATGACGGCAATTCAATATATTATATTTTTATTCCATTATAGGAGAAGGAAAAAACTGTGGCCTACATCTTGTTCTTCACTTTGTATCCATAATTGGCCACACGCTGTTTTTGTATACTGTGCACCTGTTTCCCGGTGTAAGCACACACATAAAGGCAAGAGATGTCAGGCAGATCTTTACCTTCACCTCCTCCCCAACGAGCCTCACTAACCTTGGAATGGTAGGATACGGGAAGGGAGAATGGATAGATAGGAAAAAGAAGGAAAAGAGAGGGGAACAGGGGAGGAGTGAGAGGGCACTGGAGAGTGTGTATTCAGGTGTGAGGTACGGCAAGATAGATTACCCAACCCAACAGGCAATTCATCACTGTCAGAGGGAGAGAGAGGGAGAGAGGGAGAGAAGAAGGAAAGGAAGAGTGGGACAAAGTGAGAACGGATGTAGAAAAGAGAAGAAAGGAGGGCGACATAGGGGAATGATAGATAAGGAAGTGGGTGGAGGATGAATAAAGAGGGATGCACAGTTGTGGCAGAGAAATGTACTTCATTTTGTGTTTAAAAAAAAATGATTAAATGGA
The DNA here is from genome assembly GCF_963383615.2 of Lipophrys pholis. Lineage (NCBI taxonomy): Eukaryota > Metazoa > Chordata > Actinopteri > Blenniiformes > Blenniidae > Lipophrys > Lipophrys pholis. The sequence continues at coordinate 19,063,477 of NC_137636.1, read as the reverse complement.
TTTAAGATGAGGTGTGACCCCATCTCTGAAGTAAGAGCAGAGGTAAGAATGAACAGGAGAGTTTCTGAGTGTTTCCTGAGCTGTGTTTAAAGGTAACTTTACTTTTTCGTCTCACTAACACCAGCTGAGGTCTGTATCCATGTTATTAAGGAGGATCGTAGTGAGGCTTGATTTCTCATTTAATATTTCTCACTTTCAATAATGAGTACCTGACACGTTAATATTAGACCTTCATGAACATGGGCAGATCATTTGCTGCAGGGCAACAAGGTGAACATTCACACGCTCTTACCCTTTTTAGACTTATAATAGATTACCAACCAACTGAGAAAGCTGTCCTAACAGTTTTCTTTATAGTATGATTAGATTATTAAAAAAAAAAGATCTGATTTCCTGCCTGTGCCACATGAACTGCCTACAAACCTGCCATGTGAAAACGCGTGTTTGCATCGAGTACAATCTCACTAAAGTTGGCTATTGAAGCCAAGTTCCTCACTTACATTTAGGTGCCGATACGTAGCTAGCTAATTGGCAGCTCTGTAACACAAGTATATTATTTCCACTTACAGTTTGGTTCCAAATGCCTCATTTACTGTGCAGCTGAGTTACAGATGGTTTACTAATTTTAACCAGCAGGGTTTCGAAGCAGTTCCTTTACAGTCAGACATCACCATGGATTTACAAACAGGCACCAGCAAGCAAATTGTATATACAAAAAAAGACTGGCTTTATTTCAATCATATACTTCATTCATAGGACTGGGCAATGATGTACATAGTCCACAAATTAAATTAAGTGTTTTTCTTCCAGCCAGCTTGCTCATTTACACTATAGGAGTGGGAACTCATGCCTGAGCTTAACTACAAGCTGTGACAAGCGTCTTAGGTTAGGCTGCTAATGGTAGTGCAGGATTTAACACGTGCACATATACAGGCAGCGAGAACGACACGAAATCTTAAATATGAATGTTTCAAAAAGGTGAGAACATGAGGTTGAACAGAGAGGCCTATCAACCATCTTTAAAATCAATTTCCAGTGTTTTGTTCTATCTTAGATGGAGTTTAACATCCCGCTGCACACACAAACACACACTGGCACGCATGAACGCACAAGTCCAGCAAAGCTATTTTTGTATGTGTTGAGTAAGGAAAACAAAGCTTTAGGGAGCACCGACGAGCACTTAACCTAGACTAATTCAGGGCAATGTTCAGACAACTATATTATTAGGGTTGCTAGTCCTAAACAGCAATTTCCTGAACGTCCTCTGGCGAGCTAAAGACCAAAGTACGTCATTCACGTGGGCTTCTTCATGATAGTTGCTCGCCTGCAAACTCTTAAAGCAGCAAAAATTTGAAAGCAGGCCTGCATCTACGAAGACCAGCACTTCAAAGCGTGTGAAGCCGCTTTCTCATCTTCTATCAGTGAGCCCACCCTGTTGTCATGGTCTTACTACAGCTGAGGGTAAAGGCTACTCGTGGGTAGTCCCTTTAATCGAAGGACAACTGAGGGGACAGCTTAGATCAGGCCTTTTCAATTGGCCAAATATGGCGTGAAAACAATCCTCAGTTGGCCTGAGAAAAACTCCCACGGGCTGGGACTTTTGTGCAGCAATAAAAGCGGCAAAAACAGATTCTTTCAGAAATCCTGCACTGTGTCAGACCCTAAATGTAACACTCCTTACAACTTTACAAATTTAACCCACAGTGCAAAGTGTTGTTGGACCTAGCATTAGAAGTCTTACAAATATAGAAATAGCACATCCTTCCCTACCCTGAAACAAAAGTCAACCGTTAAAAACCATCAGTTTGATCCGGCATAGACTGAAACATATTTATTCATCTTCCCGCCAACTTTAAAAAACAAGTTTATTCTACAGTGAATGTGTTGTCACAGACACAACATTTCAGTATTTCAAATACAGAAACACATGAAGTTCAGTTAAGTTGTGGTGAGCACTCATGTGCTCAGGTAAGCTGTCAGCCTTCATTGCTAATCAGGAGCGACATCAGTTGTGTTAAAATCTTTCAAAATTGACTGCAAATTAAATATCCAAGCCGTCTTTTGGCCCGACTTAATTCTTATTTAACGAGTCTTGGTCAAAATGTTATCACACTGATCATTAAAATGGAGAAACACATTGAAAAGACATCTGATGTTGTATTTAATCTAATAGTTCCCATTTAATGTTTTGTCCATTTTGAAATTTGATTGAGAATTTATTAGTTTGATGCTTGTGGAGGCTCAAACACTACTATTGTCTTTAATTCCTTACTGAGCTAATCTCATTGGAAAATAAACACTGATTTGAGAAGCCATCTGAGTGAAGGATCTCCTTTGAAAGATCAATTTAAGTTCATGTGTGTGTATGTGGGTACAAAAATGTCTTGTATGTCATCACAACTGACACCTGTATTATTACTGATAGTATGAAGCCACACGAACACATCCAACATATATAGTTCATATACATGCTGTACAAACATCCACATACAAATATGGACAGAGGAACACTGTAAAGGCTCCAATCACACAGGATGCAGCAAGTAATTTACACCCCCTATTGCTAGTTAGTTGATTATGCTAATTAAGTTCCACATTGTCATGGCAACACAAACATTTTAATGCTTTATTTCCTTGTTATAAATATAACGTGTCGTCATCACAAAGGGTTGTGTGTACGTGTGCAAACATGTCCGTGTGTGTGTGTGTGTGTGTGTGTGTGTGTGTGTGTGTGTGTGTGTGTGTGTGTGTGTGTGTGTGTGTGTGTGTGTGTGTGTGTGTGTGTGTGTCCTCCACAATCTAACTCCTACACCCATTATTGGATCATATGAAGGAATGACCAATTAAGAAGGTGATTACAGGAGACATACATAGAGGAGAGGAGGGGGAAGAGGAGGAGGAGGGAGGGCATAAATGAGCAAGAATAAAACCCATAAAACACATACTGCTATGCAGAAATATTTGTCACTGCAGGGAAACAAAGAAAGGAAAAAGTCTGGGAAAGTATTAATCACTTTTCCTCCATGTGTTCATTTGCTAAAATGCTATTAAACAGCAGTTTCTCTCTTTGGGTCATGTCTCCAATTTGCTTCTCAAATGCTAATTTCTCCTTTCTTCTTTTAATTTGAATGTATAAATGACATTCACCCGTATTTCTGACTATGCTTCACCATGAATATTCTTCTATGATAAATTCCCTGAGCATGCAGCTTCTGTCAGTATGACGTTCTACAGAAATGCTATGGTTTTTTTCAACTCCATCATTCCCAACTCCTGCCCCTTCTCTGACCAGGGGAATCTATCCTTCATAGTTGAATATCAGTAGGTGAGCATAATTCATCTTGCATTTTTAGGCATAGTTTTTATATATGTTTATGGTAAATTTTGTAATTATTCTTTTTGTTTCAGTGTCAATAAGTTATCAACAGCTGGTTAAATGTGTTCTGTTTTTTAGGTTGTAATTCAGTTTATATCATGTATTCGCCTTTTATATCTTCCTTTCTCATGCAGTGTGCCATTTTTAATACGAACTGTGATTTTTGCTGTTTAAAGAATTTGGGGGATGGCTGCATTCCTCTGTTCATAGTTCACAATCATGTTGTAATTCTTGACTTGTCCTGAGGTGAATCAAAGTCATTGAAAGTCATAGCGTTTATTCCACCAAAGGAAATGGCACATGCATCATTTGGAGAAATGTTGGATGGAATGGTGAAGAGATGGGAGTGCTGGGAAGGGCCTCACGGGAGAAACCATTGGCGACATAGTGACAGAGAACTGTGCTTGACCTTAGTGAGTGTAACGTTTGTCCCGTGTGTGTGTGTGTGTGTGTGTGTGTGTGTGTGTGTGTGTGTGTGTGTGTGTGTGTGTGTGTGTGTGTGTGTGTGTGTGTGTGTGTGTGTGTGTGTGTGTGTGTGTGTGTGTGTGTGGGTGTGTGTGTGTGTGAGACCGTTCATGCATTTGATGTGTGTGATGTCATTTATTGACCTTGCGCCCGCATAGACACCTGACTCAATCATTCACACTCACACAGAAACAAACACTGTCATTGTTCATCATAAGAGCAGTGTAGGTGATCATGAGCCACCAGCATGGCTGAAATTTATAGCCCCCCATTCTTTAAGGTGTGTGTTTGTTCGTGTGTGCACATGGTTTTGTGCGTGCTTGAGTACGTGTGTTGTCAGAGCAGGTGTAAGAAACTATCTGCATCTCTTCTGCATGAATTCACTGATCCCAGACTGGGAGAGGCCTGTGCTTAAACATATTAGCGGGTTTTTGCAGGAGCAAACTGTGGTGAGATGAGTGAGGACAGAGAGGAGAGGAGGTGGAAGGGTTTAGTGGTTGGAAGGGAAACTTACCTTCCTTTCTCACTTATCTGGAAGAGCATTAAAGATGAAACGGTTCAATTCTTAGTCTTTCGCCTCTAATCTGCCATCTTCTTCTGTTTCTTTTGTTTTGAATGTGATGCCATGGACTGCTGCTAAAAGAGAAAAGAGTACTCTAGGAAGAAAGTTTTGACAAATATGGACTTGATGACAGATGGTGGGTCAAAAGATTGGCTTGGACTCTCTGTGCTGGACATAATAGGTTTTCCCATGTTTCTGTGGGCATGTGGTTATAGAAGAGATGCGTCTTGTTATGTTTGACAGCCCATTTTCCAGAATCCTTTATGGCCGGTGCACTCACATACATAAACACATATACAGACACGTACACAAAAACAGTGTGGGACAAACATGGACGTGCAGTTTTTTCTCATCAAATCCTAGTAATAGCATCCTTCTGTGTCCAGGTCACACACACACACACACACACACACACACACACACACACACACACACACACACACACACACACACACACACACACACACACACACACACACACACACACACACACACACACACAGTCATTGCTCCACTGATTGATCGACAGAGTTGCTGAGGTCACGTTTCAGTTGAGTTGGACGCCATCTCCCTCTCCATGTGTTTTCTCTGCCTATCACTTCACATGCTGAGCTGAAGCTGTTTGTCTACCCGTGTCAAGGGAAATGAAACAAACACAGACTATCCGCGGTGCTGAGGCTGATTGAGTCACTCAATGAATACAGATGAACTTAGAGGTGAGAAAATGGCTTCAACAGACTAGATTAGATTAAATCCTATTAAAAAGGTAAGAAAAGTAACAGTTCAGAAATGAATAATCTCACACTACTGTCTTATTAAATGGTGTTACAATACTGCAAACCTTTGTCAGTCAGATACTTCAAAGCTGTTCAAATGTCAAATGAATTGGTTCCCAGTAAGATTTGTGTTATGTTAATCTTATTGCATTTCCAAGATTGAATTTGAGCTTGTTCAGCAACATAATACCTGACTGATGAGAACGTGTGTTTTGATCTGAAGAAGATAAACTTGATGTTATGTGATCCATCTCAAAGTTGAGTCAGAAAAGGGATGTGATACAGAGAGGACAGTAGCTGAAACAGGCTCACAGAGAGATCCCAGTCAGTGATTCAATATTCCACCAGTATTCATCAACAGTCTGCAAAAATTGTCTCTATTTCCTTGACTCCCTTGCTCTCATTCATTCTTTATAAAAACACAGCCCACTTTTTTTCTTTTCTTTCACTCAGGCATGTTGGCTGCCTCTCAAATCTCAGCTCATTTGAAACAACAAGACCCTCAAGTCAAGGACTATACACCGTATCCACTTAAATGCTGCTTCAGCGGTGTGTGTGTGTGTGTGTGTGTGTGTGTGTGTGTGTGTGTGTGTGTGTGTGTGTGTGTGTGTGTGTGTGTGTGTGTGTGTGTGTGTGTGTGTGTGTGTGTGTGTGTGTGTGTGTGTGTGTGTGTGTGTGTGTGTGTGTGTGTGTGTGTGTGTGTGTGTGTGTGTGTGTGTGCTAACAAGATAGAGAAGTCAAAAGTTTTCAAGAAAGATCACATGTTTCCTTTTCTCAGGCAAAGATGACATGTTTCCAAGTCATTGCAAACAAACAGCAACATTATGGATATTATTCAGAATTAATGGGAAGATTGAATTTACAGTGGCACTCTCAGACACATTTTAAAATAAACTGTACTAAGTGACTGTAACTAAGTGAACTAGTTTGCCTTATTGCTAAAATGAACTTGTATCTCAGGATTGAAGTAGGAGAGTGTGTATCATCATGTGTACTTTAAAGAGTGACAGTGGTATGTTTTGGCAAAAATATACATGTTTATATTACGGTGTGTGAGCATATGTTTAACCATCACATATACTCTGTTCATTATACGACTTAGTTTTTTTTACAACTAACAAGATACTCTTTATCCATAAGAACACACATGCTGCTCATGAGCTGGCCAACTTTTGAGCTCCTGGAGTGTATGTGTGTATCCTGTGGTCTTGTGGTTTGTTGACACAGCCAAGCAGGCAGCTCTTGCATTGAGAGGGTGCATTTTACTTTTAGAAGACACACTGCTGTGTGTACACTTGCGTACAGACTGTATATTGATTAAGGACAAGTTACAGGCTTGTTATTAGTAGGAGAGTTCTGGGGCGTTTACAGACTGTACTTTCAAAGTCTCAGTGTCCTATTGCACTATTGGCATGATGGGCCCACCAAAGAGGCCGACCACACGCGCGCGCACACACACACACACACACACACACACACACACACACACACACACACACACACACACACACACACACACACACACACACACACACACACACACACACACACACACACGGAGGAAAGGGGGACTGTTCCTCCGACTGCGCTCTACTGGACTGAGGCTCCAGATGTTGTTCCTGGGATCTGCTGCAGCCACTCTCCTAGTTTGGGGGTCACCACCCCGAGTGCTTCTACCACAGTGGGAATCATGTCCACTTTAACCTCGACATCTCTTCCAGCTGTTCCTTCACCTCTTGGTACTTCTCAACCTTTTGGTGTCCTTTCTTTCTGATGTTGCTGTCAGCTGGTAGTGCCACATCTGTCGCTGCTGCCCTCTTCTGCTGTTTGTCAACCACCACAATGTCCGGTTGGTTAGCCAGCAGCTGGTCGTGAGTCTGGAAACTGAAGTCCCACAGGATCTTAGCCGTTTTTCAACCACCTTCGGGGGGATGTCCCACTGGGGTTTGGGACCTTCTAGTCCATACTGGGCACAGATGTTCCTGTACACTATCCCAACCACTGGGCTGTCTCTCCATGCACACTGATCCAGCTTGAATCTTGCCACTATGTTCTGGATACATAGTTTCCAGTAACAAAGCTGTTTTGTTTGTCAGGGATATCAGGAGTACACGCTGTCTGATGAATCAAGGGCAGTTCTCCCAACATGATTTTCTATTGTCTCAGTCAGTCATCTGTCTCACAACCAAACATCTGTCTGAATCTACTAACAGATGTCCATCAGAGGGCTATTGATTGGACACACAAACAAATTCCACATCTCCTTCAGTCATGTATTGATTAAACTTCAGTAAACAAAGAGTGCATACCCATCACTTTGATTAACACTTTGTGTACAGCTCTTTTCCCAGCATGAAACACCGAGGTATCTACATAAAAGTACCAGCATGTAAACCAGCTGTTGACACTGATGCGTGTGCTCTCCCATTAATGAGAAAATGTCTTGAGTCATTCAAACAGCTGAATGTTTACAAGGAGACGCTGTTGAAAAGCCCTGAGATATTCCGATGATGGCAGTTTTCTATCACCTCACACATTGTCAGTGTTCAGTAGTGACCATAAAGAAATTGCTTTAGGTCAGGGAGCACAGAGGAGTATGTACAGAAAAAGGAGACTAAAAACACACAAAGTGAGTTTTACATGCATTTCCTCTTGGATAGTTTTTCACAGTGTGACCCAAGTAAATCTAGAATAAGACTTTTATATTTAACCGTGAACAGTATAACTTGCCCCAGTGCAGAAAGCTTACATGCTTAAGCGCTCCAGAGGATTCAGGCTGGTTTTAAAGCAGTAGGCTTGTTATAGCTACTAAGTCAGGCGCTACCACCTAGAACAGATCTTTTGTTGAATTACAGAGCAGACATACATTTACTGACACCTACACTGAAAATGACAAACACATCACTACGTGATAGTCAGTCACCTTAACCCTGCCATTTGTCTCAAGGGCACAAAGGAACACCTCGTTTTATTAGCAAACACATTTCCATTTAACGAGCTTTGTCAGACAAAGTGCTTAATGCTTTATGGAAAAATTGACAAAAGAATAAACATAAAAAAACTCATGGGAACAAATGAGGTTTAGACACAGATCCGTGTTAGCGTGTGCAACTATCTTTGCCTGTTAACTCTGATATTTAGACCACAGAGTCATGGCAGACGATTTAGAGCGGCTTTGCTCTGTGCAAGTGGTTCCAATTAATCTGTAAAAGCATATACACACATTAAACCCACACCTGCACATGCACAAAATACCCCTGCACACATAACTGCACAAACAAATTGGGCAAATATCCCAATCTGCACGCATGAGAACACTCGCAGTAATTGCTCACACAAATGCAAATACGAAACTGATCCAATGGACCCAAAACCGAGAAAAAAAAATCAGCAGATGTGTGAAAAGAGACATGACCAACGTGACCTTGTAAACAAATGTAAGCCAGTGCTGTTGTCTGATTATCCTTAATAAAGGCCGTGCAAGCAGGTCATGAAGTTCACACTAGTTGGTCCTAAAGTCAGAGTCCAGACATTGTGGAGCTGATGAAGCTGCATGTTAATGATGTCCCTATAATCCAACACACTTTGAAAAGTTATTTGTACAAGCTATCTTCTCACACCAGTCTTTAAATAGGGCTTCTGTCTATTAAAAGACATTTTTCTTAAGCTAAGCAAAGCTTTAATCTTTTTCAACACCTCTGGGAGTTAACATACTTATCCCTTTGTGGTCATAATGCCACTAGGCTCTATGTTGTGAGGATGAGCTTTGGTGAAGTAAACTTTGTCCGTTTGGTTTTTAAAGACAACTTTATTTGACAGATGCAAATTAGGGCATCAATATTGTCTGCATCTGTTCATATCAACTGTTCACTTTTGATTCATCAAGTAATATCTGTTTTAGCAAAACAGCTGGAAATGAATATAGATTGAACTGCAAGAAGAACATCAGTTGAAGGAGAAAATGCAAAAAAGAAAAAAAAGTCAGGAAAAGTATTTGTTACTGTTGACAATTACTTCAATGACTTGATGTCTAATAATTACTGATGAAGTGCCGTTTTATGTGCGAGTTTAAATGCTGTTGAACTCCTTTGAAAAAACATGAATGATCAAGGAACACTTAATGTCACTTTTTCTGAGCACTTCACTATTCATCACATAATTTTTATTGGCTTTTTATGGGAAGTAAGCACAGCCATTTCTTACAGCAGAACATTGATAGTCAAGTGATTGACCTCATGTTTGAAGAGGCTGGTTGGTTTTACTTTGGGTGTTTTGGTAAAATGAACTTCATTATTTGTTTGTGCTAAAAATTGATGGTCAAGCAATTAACCTTGCATTAAAAGTGGAGTCCTTTTATATTTTTAGTGCTTATCAGGCAACGTTTCTTTACGGTTAATCAAAAGTGTATAGTTATATATTATGAAGGTTTATTTAAAGTCATATAAAAACAATGTTGGGTGGCACCGCTGCAAATGTCATACCTGAGAAGCAGGAACGGAGAAAGAAAAAGTAGAAGGTTGTTTGTCTTTGATGACTTTCCTTGCGGTTTGTTTTCTGTTGCACCTTTATCTGTTAGACTCTCTGCAAAGGCTTGTTCAACTCAGCTACTGTGTCTTCATCTCCTCTACTCCTACAATCTGACTGAGCTCATCTTGCTTCATTTTGTTTTCATTCATTCCTTCAGTCACCAGTCTAAAACCCAGCATTTTGTTTCTCTTTCTCTCCTTCCAGGATCCCTCGTTCTCTCTCCTCCTCCATGACAAGCTTCAGGTGCCCAACAGCTCTCGACGAGCATGGAACGAGCGTGACAGCCGCTGTGATGTCTGCGCTACCCATCTCACGCAACTGAAACAGGAAGCCGTGCACATGGTCCTGACCCTCGACCAGTGGGATTTATCTCCCACCTCGTCCCCTCCAGCCTTATTCGGGAGGTACGGATCTCAAGGGCCAGCAGGCTCATTGGGAGCGTCTGGAGCGCAGGGAGGTCCTGTGTCAAGGGAGTGGCCGTCTCCATTTCTTCCTTCATCCTCCTCCTCAGCTGCTGCTGTTTTGTCCTCGCAGTCCCCTGCGCCAAGCCCCAGCCAGACCCCGACACCCAGCCCGAGTCATGGATCTTCGGTACCGAGCCACGGGAGTCCTTCATCTGGGCAAACACCCTGCACTCCTGCAAACACTCAACTGCAAAGTTCCGGGCACAGACTGGGGTCCAAGCCGAGCTCCCTGGGGCTTGGAGGTGGGCTGGAGAGAAGGAATGGCTCCCCCAGTTCAGGAAAAGGAGCTGGTTCTCAACAGCAAGCAGTGACGGGAGTCAGCAGCCCGAGCAACACTGCCGGCAACAGCAGTAACAATGGGAGTGTATCAGTGCTGAATGCAGCTGCTCTGCAGGCACACCAGCACCTCAACAGAACTAATGGAGGGGTCACTCTATATCCATATCAGGTGAGTTACCTGCGTGTGTGTGTGTGTGCGTGCATGTGCATGTGTGCAACTGTATGTGCCTGTGTGTACGTGTCCCAAAAAAGTCAAAACAAACACCCTTCTCTGTGTGACCAGTGATAGATAGTGTCAAAAGAACTTTTCTAAAACTGAAAGAAAAATAACATACTGATTTACAAAAGTTTCAGTAAATCTAATCGTAGCTACAATAATATTTGGGGAAGCCTTGTTATCTTCCAAAACAAAGCGTGACGTAAATCTGCAGGAGAAATTGATAAAAAAAAAGTAAAAAAGAATCATGCTATGTAATGTCAGGCAAGTGACCTCATTTGGTAACTTTCAGATTTTCATCCAAACTAACACTAGTTATAACAACAATCGAATCCAAGCTAATATGTGCTAAACATACATACAGTTCTTTAAAGAAATTATATTCAGTGTGCCTTATTTGTTAACAGCACATATTCTTGCAGAGCGGTACATCCCAGGAGTACCTTATAAAAAACTTAAATTAGCAGCATCTTTACGCTATGAACAATGAAAAATATATGATTGTGCAACTTCTGAACAGATTTGGTTGAATGAAAATATAATCAAATGTTTTTTAAATACAAAATCTTTTTTTTTTCTTTTGCAGTTGCAACAAGTGCATTTAAAGGGCTGGTGTACTAAATATCATTTTGTGCTTATCCTCTCTCTGGGTTGTAGCTGCTTAGCTTTCTTGACTGTTATTGTGTTTCTTTAATATCAGAGTAATCCACTGATACTTGGTTGTGACTTCTAAATGCTCACTGGACAAAATACCAAGTTATAGCCTGTCACCAAATGACTTGAAATGCTTTTTGAAATTTTCTGAAGGGAACAAGATCAGAGAAGCCCAAAGGAATCTTTTCAGATGAAAATACTAACACTTGATTTTTTAGAAAATTGATTTTCATTGTCACGATTACAAACCAGAACAAAACACTGCTTTGAATGTGATGACTATCCATCCTGGAGGGGGAGCAAAAAATACCTTCAACACCTGGATGAAAGCTTGTCAACTTTAACACAAAAAACTGTAAAAGTGACTAAAATGGAAACTGGAGATGAAAGAATCTGGTTTTGGAGGAGAGAGGAAGAGAAGGAGCATGAGCAGACAAGAGGAGGAGAGTAGGAAGGAGAAAATGCCTGAGGTGAAGGGTGGTCTCGAGGTGTATGGAAGGAGGCGATAGAGCTGAGACTCCAGGGGAGACTCAGTGTGCGTGTGCGTGTGCGTGTGCGTGTGCGTGTGCGTGTGCGTGTGCGTGTGTGTGTGTGTGTGTGTGTGTGTGTGTGTGTGTGTGTGTGTGTGTGTGTGTGTGTGTGTGTGTGTGTGTGTGTGAGAGAACATGTTCTACAGATGTAATAATTCATACAGTGATAATTAGGACTCAGGGGACTCTATGTCACACACCCCGAGTACCCCTTCACTCTTTCACTTTCACTCACCCTCTTACACATGCACACTTACTTCTTATGCGTCTTTCTTTCCCTCTCCCTTATTATTTCTTTTCTCCTTCTTGCACTTCGTCTGCTTCATATTCATCTAGTTCTTTATGCTGCTGTTGTCCCATCTGTCTTTGTATTTTCATTCAGCTCGTGACCCGAATCAGATTTGGAGATAAGTACTCATAGTTGGAAATTGCTTTGTTCAGAGTCTAGAATTGTTTCATTATCTTATTCCACTGGACACAAGTGAATTAGACTTCAGGACCTCTGTGTATTGTGGCTTGTCTTTGTGGAAATTAAAGGGGAAGTGTTTGTTACTGAAATTGTATTTCTCGGTTTTTGAAAATGTTTATAAATCAGATAGGAAAGAATGTTTCAGGTCCCATTGTTTTTTCTTTTGCTTCTTGTTCTGCCCATATTGAATGTTATTAGCCCACACCAAAATATCTAGCTGGGTTGAGCTTAGTCTTAGTTTGCTCAGCAGGTGCTTTACCAGCAGACAGTACCAGTAACAGTTGTGCCATGGTGTTGTGTCACAGTCATTGCTTGAGTTTTGTTTAAAAACTACAATCTTGAGCTGAGAAATAGGTCATCATATACCAGTTAAGCTACTTATGGAAGCCAGTATAGCTTTATTTACTTGCATAAACACTTTCAGATGTATCACCCTGTTTCCAAGACGAAAAAAAGAAACTAAAGACGTTAAATGATTCATCAATTTGAGGGATGATAAGTAAATATGGAATTTTAGAGTATTAACGACTAAAGATCAGTGAAATCAACAACAAATACTCTGAGTGAGTCCATCGAAACATAAGATCATGCAGTAGATCTCATGTTACAGGGTAAATTATTCTTGTTAAATGAAGCTATGGATGTCAAGTGTCATTTGCCACTTGTTTTCTTAACATGAGAAAGTTTGAAATAAAGCTGAACAGACTGCCTCATAAGGTAGATGTGTACATAACAAGTACCAGACATTGTTTCAGGTATATACTGTATGTAGGTTAAGTTAAATGTGGGGTTTGGGGTGGGGGGGGGGGATACCCCCTTGCCTTGCACCTTCTGGATGGGCATTGAGGGCGGCGGTTGCTGTGCTTCTGGGTCTTCGGGCTTAAGGCCATTCTCTGAGGTCCCCCGGGTGTCTGGGCGTCGCGTCCTGTGGCCCGTGGCTTGGGCTGGCATCGGTCTGAGGGAGTCTATCATGCCTGCCTGGACCAGACCTCAGGATCCTATTGGTAGCCCCACCTGCATGGGTGAAAATTAATACGACTCCTGACAAGACCCACAGATGTGTAGAATCCCTCCAGGACTCACAGGGCATAGTTGAAAAAAACACTGGTTATTTGCATCTCTGGTGGAGATCTAGACCAATGGTGCCATTGTAGACTGTGTACTTAGTAACCCTCCAACACACACAGGCATGCAGGCTTGCACGCACACACACACACACACACACACACACACACACACACACACACACACACACACACACACACACACACACACACACACACACACACACACACACACACACACACACACACACATACACACACTTCAGGGAGGGCTGGTGATGGTCACTAAAATGCAAAACAATCCAAGCCTTTAAAGGTGTCTCCCTGTGTGTATGGATTTACGTGCACATACAGAAACATCAGTTATATCTCAATAGAGTATATCACCTAACTCATGCACACATTTTTTTTCACATTTGATAAATACAGTGGTATCAATATATAATGGAAAATGTTGTGTCTCACCCATAAAGGCCTGAGACGACATTTGCATTCCTCCCCGTGTGAGCATTCGCAACATTTGTGTGTCTCACTTCAGAGCTGATTCCATCTTCTCCCACATGCATCTCTAGATCATGATGCATGTCATGTGTGCATGTCTCCCCAGATCTTAATGAATTCATCCATCAAATCTCCTCCTCCAATGTGCCCCTGAGCGTTGAGTTCAACATCCTCTACAGTCAGTTATCTGCCTTCCTCCTTGGCTCATATCAATTTTAGAATCTAAAGGTCTCTCTACATATATTCCTTTAACCCAAAGTGTGCACTTTGCCCTTTCTGTAGAATAATTGTGTGAGTGATCTGCACTTCTAGCTGGTGCAGTTACCCAATTACGAAGCATGACAGTGTGAGAGATAACAAATGATAATGGCCATTTAATGGACTGATAGCATTCTAATTAGCTGACGTATTTTGCATGTTCGTGCATGTCTCTGTGTGAAGGTAGAGCTATTTACAGATTTACAGGTGTGTGTGTGTGTGTGTGTGTGTGTGTGTGTGTGTGTGTGTGTGTGTGTGTGTGTGTGTGTGTGTGTGTGTGTGTGTGTGTGTGTGTGTGTGTGTGTGTGTGTGTCGGGAACTGTAAAATGAAAAAGAGCCCGAGTGTTTCGGCTGTGACTTTGACAGTAATGGTGGTTCAGCAGGAAAGGAGAAACGCAATAATAAATCACCCTCGTTTAGATTCCAATGGGGTAAGACGGAAGGGGGAGGCGCTGAGTAGAGAGATGATCAGAAAATGAAAATTAGAAGTAAAGAGGGAGGAAATGAAGAGAGATTAGAGTGAGAGAGAAAGAAGACATGGTTTAGAGGCATCTGGCATTTTAATATCAAATTCTTATCACATTTGTTAATTCTTAGAAAGCAGTGTATGCAGGGACATTGCTGAGTTTTCTTGCAATCTCTACACTGCATTTCTTTTCTGTTTGTGGATTTGATTTTGTTGGATAATGGCTTTGGTTCTCACAAAGCAGAATGGAGACTTGATCCTCTAGCATCCGTCGAGCTTTCCAAGGGTCTTACAATGACAGATGATTGAAAAGAGGCCAAATGAGGACTCTCTTCTAACGTGTTCTGACTCCTCAGCAAAGTGGAAGAGAAAACAAACCCATAGGTTGACAACAGAGAGAATGAGGAAGCTTCAAACTTACCAGGAGAAATGAGTGAGATTTATGGGAAACTTGTATCCCATTCTTCAGAAACACTTTACCATTAATTATTGATTTAATTAATGTTAACCGTTAAAGTCCCCAGTCAGAGCTCGGTCATCAAGAGACAGAGAGGAGAGTTAAAAGAGGAAAGACGCTGACGTAGAGAAAAGAAATCCACCTGCCCGCCAGCAGGGACGACATTAAAAACTTGCAGGGTCAGCAGTCTCAGAGGTGACAACCTCCACATCTTATATTTCTTAGGATTTTTATTTGTGCTCTCGCAGGAAGTCTGAGACAAATGGAAACACTGATTCATTTGGGACAAAGAACTCCAGTTGTGTCTGTTCTAGCACAATGTGAATATGTAATGCAGCCACAGAGATTTAACAAAAAACTAAAGACATTTGATGTTACATTTTTTATTTGGCGAAAAGTAAACTGAAATTCTATATTTATGACTAACATTAGATTTGATCGTGTTTAAGTGGTACATTTTGACTAAATTGAAAAATTTGAAGAAAAAGGTTTCATTTGAAGAGCAGATGAGGATTTATGTTATAATGGTATTTGCAGTGTGTATGGAAACTAATAGAATTTATTAATGCGTGTGAGATTTCTTCAACGTGGTCAAAACACTTCCATACCAAGCTCTATGAGCTCTATGAGTTAAGTTTGAAAATGCTTGTTAGCATTTTTTAGCTTCAGGTATCACAGTCATTTTGGTGCTTCTCAGTGTGTGTATTTAATATTCATACTCCACGAAACTAACTTCCCCCGCGGTACAGGGAGTTCTCTGGTTCAATAGCTCAATCATAGGGAGAAAATTGGGCCGAACCACAAATGTGCTGAGGGTCAACAAACTCCAATAATTTTCGTACGCCTCCCTTTCGCTTTCTTTCTATTTTTAATCGTCTCTACAGTCATATTTGACGGCAGGCCAGATGGAGAGACATCCTGGCTCTGGACAGCGATTGTGCCAGCCTAGTGTCAATCACGAATAATCAGCCAAACTAACCACAAGAAAAAATCATGTGCAGCCAAATGGCACAATCTATCATACTGAATACTGAATAATTGACTGATTTGCCAATTTTGGGTTGGTCTTTTTTTTTTTTTTTTTTTTTTGCCAAACAGACACCTTTAAGACAAAAGAATCAGCACAAACATCTTGCCTGTCCAACCATGTAACCAGTTCCTGACTCCTGCACTGAGAAATCAAATGTAAGGCACTTTTCACACTGCTAACAGAAATAAGGCTCATACACTGTGTGTGTGTGTGTGTGTGTGTGTGTGTGTGTGTGTGTGTGTGTGTGTGTGTGTGTGTGTGTATACACGTGTGGGTGTGTATTACTGGGGGCAGCTGAGTAAATGAACAGGTTGATGTACACATCGTCACATTTTAAACGACTCAACTTTATTGAAAATGTCTAATTGTATTTATCTACTCAGGAGGATATTAACAAGACGAGTTCAAACAACAATTTGTTACTGCTTTAAATTACTACTTGAAGTAGCTACTGAATAAATATTTTTTTTTATCTAATAGCCTACATCAATTTAAATACTAAAATTAAAATCAAAATGAGGTACATTCAGAGCATATATACATATAAGCCTTTTCATTCTGAAAGACGTTTTTATATTTCAATTTAGGCTGCTTCCATGTCGCCTTTCTCTGTTGGATTGCACCTAAATGAAATTCAGATTTAAAATCTTTATTATGTGTACCTGTCTGCTGCGATATTAAGTTAAATGTTAAGTCAGTGGAGTTATGCGTTCAAACATATACATTGACTCTGGCAGCAACTTTTTCCCAGTCGTCTCTCCCCTCCGCTGCTGCAGCGCTGGGAGTTTTACGGCAAACTAACTCGATTTTCGGTCTGTTGCCATAGTGACTGGTGGTTTCGGGGCTCCATTGATGGTGGCTTATTATTGTGGTTGTGCACGCAAGGTTCACATACTGAGAGTTGATTAAACAAATTTAGTTCTGGAACTGGAAACTCTGAATTTCCCATGTCAGAGTGAGTCGACTCAGACTTCAGGAGAGACTCAGAGATTGTTGAACCTTCTTCCTGGAACACCCCCCTGTTCTTTATTTGCTCATTCACTAATGTTTCCTCCTCCCTCTCTCTGAGAGGGCAGCCACCTTCCTCACGTCATTCATTTCACTGCAGTCAGCATTTAGATTGCTTCTCAGATTGCACTGATAAAAGCAGCCAGGACCACACAAAGTCACACAAAGACTCTCTCGTACAAGCCCCCCTATACAAACCTGAAATTTCATGCATAAACTCCACTGTAGGGCCGGTAGCATGTGGAGAAATAAAACAAATATAAGCGAGACGGATGAGGACGGCGAATGCTGTGGAAATGGCGTTTGTCTTGTAATGAAGATGAATGAGACAGCTTTTACCTTTTTTTTTTTTTTTAAGAGCGCAGAGATGAGGATAAGTGATGCAGTGCAGAAGAGGAGGGTGAGAGTGACAGAATAAGTGCGTAAGTGTTTTTCTGCCTCTCACCTTGTCTTCCTGTGGAAATCTGATATCACACCCATCAAAGCCCTGCACTGACAGATACAATCTCAGGACCAGGTGCACTGGGAAAGTCTGGTCAGAGGCTTCGCTTTTATTGATTTGCCGCATTATCTTCACTGCATTCGGCTGTCATATTCGCCTCTGTCATCTCTGTTTGTTCTGCTGTTATCTGTATCCCTTGCTCTTAGCTGCTGCGGCCTAATATTTCCATAGAGACCATTAATGTTTCATCCAGTGTAATATCACCTAATTTACTGTAGAATGTAGACAATAGCTAAGCCTTTGTGTTTTGTGGCCAAATCTGGATAGAACAAGCATCACACTGTCATGAAAACAACAACAAATACATTTCCTGCAGTAATAGTGTAATTGAAAATGTAATGATTTATCATTTAACGCATATATTCTAAAGGTAGCTAGATGTTCCAGTCCTTGGTGATGTGCTATAATGGACAGTGATGATGGTCAGTACGTGTGATGGGAATGTCGAACAACTGGTTCATGCGTTGCCATGAAATTTTTAACAGAGTCATGGTCCCAATGGCATTTCTATGGGATATTAACATGTGATATGTGTGTGAATAACTTAAATAGACAAGAGGAGCTACCTAGTACATCCCAGAGAGCAGACTGGGATCAGGATGGAAACTGTTCACTCACACCGCTTTTTTGCGTGTTTGGAAACCTTTTGTGATAATATCCCTATTTACCATGGAAAACACACATGAAGTGCATGAATTATATGAGCCTGTAATCTTTTAGTATCTGGGGCGGATGGGGCTCAGTTGGTAGAGTGGTCGTTTTTCAATCGGAAGTTTGTGGATTTGATTGCCAATCCCCCCTGTCTACATGTTGGAGTGTTCTTGAGCAAGACTCTGAACCCCAAACTGCTCCCAGTGAATGGATTGAAAACCTTGCATGGCAGCCACATTCATTTCTTCAAGAATTTCCCTCTGGGACTAATAAAGCATTTCTATTCTATTCTATTCTATTCGATTCTATTATGCATTTGGCATACAATTCAGAAGAAGGGAATACCAGTTTCACCAACAGTAAACATTATAAAGTGTTGCACAGCAGCATTGCATCCTGTTATGGATGTGATGTATGCTGACAAATTTCCCTTCATTTTTTCATGGTGTGCTTGTGCAACTGGAGCATTTGAGTTTTCTTCCTGCAACACCATGAGATAGATCTTTTTTTCATGTTTTTGTTTGGTGACCTATTATTCCCCACACTGTCATAATTTTTTATGGCTTTTTGACTTTTTGCTTGTGCCCTCTTTGTCCACTATGTCATGATGCACTACCCACAGAAATTACATTCCTATCAGCTTCATAGGACCTGTTTGCCAAAGCAGTCTCACTTATCATCAAAGAGACGTGCAACTGTTGTGTGGACTTTTACAAACATACATGTCCATTTGACCCTGATCAGTTGTCCCAACACTAATGGCCACATATTGTTCAAACACCTTTAGTCCACTTTCCAGCCAGCATTATATTCTGTTGGGGGCACTTTTTTACCCTTTCTATGTACTTTTCACCTTCCATTTATTAGGATTTATGAGTAACCACTGCACATGAGTAGGTTTTTCTGCGGTTCTGGACCTTTATTCCATATGTTCACTGTTGCTTTAATATTGCAGGAGAGTCAAGCAAAGTCTGAGCATTTGAAATGGGTGCAAATGCACTGAGGAGTATGGTATATAAACTATAGAGGCATCTCATTTACAATAGGTAATTTATCATGGCAGTGGGCGGCGTGCGTGGACCTCGGGAGCCCTCAGCAGTAAATATCCGCACAGCGGAGCTGATTTACACACATGCACACACACACACATGCAGAGGGGTGCAGACACATGTACAGTCTAGGTGACAGACACACAAAAGACACACACATTAACTCGCACAAAAAGCTGTTTTTTTTTATTGGAGCTTGTGGCTATGATTTAGGTGCTGTCGTGTCTGACTGCATGGAGCTCATAAAGAACCATAATCAATAATCCATATCTATGTCATTAATGCTTTGTCTGCACACAAACATGTACACATAGGCACAGATATGCCTAGCTCATACATACATACATACATACATACATACATACATACATACATACATACATACATACATACATACATACATACATACATTGTGTGTGTGAGAGAGAGAGAGAGAGAGAGAGAGAGAGAGAGAGAGAGAGAGAGAGAGAGAGAGAGAGAGAGAGAGAGAGAGAGAGAGAGAGAGAGAGAGAATCAAACACACAGAGCTGTACAGTAGCATTTTTGATGGACACATTACAGGAGCACTACTGGCATAGCACAGAACGTAACACTTCCCACACACATAGGCTCACATGCATTGAGGTAGAGCTACTGTACTGCGCTGTACAAGAGCTAAACAACACAAATAAAGGAGCAACAATTCAATGATAGAAATGACAGTGCTCTCTAAAGGTCTATGTCTCAGGAAACTGTATATTTCAGCAAATAGTCATGCCAGAAATCTAATTTCTCTTCTGTGTTATGAACCCAGGCAGGTTCTATCCTGAGGAAATGGAGCCCTCTCAGTGAAAGAAGGCTCCCTTGGCCTACAATGTTTTACATTATTTTCTGTTATTTTCAACACTGCACCCTTGGGAGAAGCTCAACTTCCCCCTTTTTTTATTTTGTCTTTTTTGTCTCTTATTTACTCCGGATCCAAACACTTTTTTTAATTGCCATCACCTCACCTGCACTGAAATTCATTTTGAACGCTGACTGGTCAGGTTTTGACTGCCAGTCATTAAAGCAGGAGGGTCTGTAGTCGATGCCATGCATTGGTTGTAACCTCATGCCTTCAGCGTGGTGTGAGATTCAGGTTTATCCTCACTGTCTTCCTTCACTGAGTGGAGTCCAATAAAACCCAAATGCCATGTGTTAGTGATGAAGTATTCTTTGAAAAATGTCATTTGCTGAACATGGTGGAACAGTGTGACAGAAAAAATGAAAGTCGATAGGTTAGGATCATTTATTAAAACAAAAGGTGCGTACAGGGATGTAAAAGATGAGAGACAATGATGAAAGTGAAGAATGAGTAAGAGAGGTTTATGTCAGAAGGTCAGAGGAGAAAACCCAGGATGAGGTGTGTTGGTTTGTTCCTGGCTATTAAGTTATTTGCATTTGGTTTACTAATAGAAACACATGAAGTGCATGAACTATGTTAGTCATCATTCTGTTAATCATTTAACTCAAAAGGTAATATGTACAAATTTAAAGTTGGGGTCACATAATGTACTGAGGTAAATATACATTTACTGATGCTGCAAAGGATCTAGTAATCTGTGTGTGTGTGTGTGTGTGTGTGTGTGTGTGTGTGTGTGTGTGTGTGTGTGTGTGTGTGTGTGTGTGTGTGTGTGTGTGTGTGTGTGTGTGTGTGTGTGTGTGTGTGTGTGTGTGTGTGTTTGTTTTTGCTACGAAGGACTAGGCATCACTGTAATCAGGAGAGAACATCTCCCTCCACATCTGTTTATGAGGAGTTGAGGTGTCACGAGTGACTTTGTTTCCCATCTGAAGTTTTGAATATCATTGTTCCCTTTCAGTCCTATGTTGTTCCTTTTTCATGAATGTTTATTTGCAAGATCTAAATTGAAAACAGCCTCATTTTGAAAAGATGTTGTAAAATGAATTGTTTGCAATGCAACTCTTTGTATGATGAAATGCCGAGTGTCAATCTACACTTTGTGTGTCTGAGCCACGACAGAATCTTCATTTATTCTGTTTCTAATGTCCCTTTTTCTCCTCAGATCTCCCAGATGGTGTTGGAGGCCTCGAGAGAAGTAGCAACTGAAGCTGCTTTGAACCGCCACAATACACACTCTCCTTCACACGCCAACTCATCGTCACATTCAAACTCCCCCTCTCACACTCCAGCTGTAACCACAGCAGCACCTACCGCCACCTCTGCTGCTGCCTCATTCTTTGCGAGGTAAGACACTGAAACATCACAGCACAACACATGCCCTCATTACACGGTGAAGGATTATCAGGAAATCACCTCATTCTTTCTTGTTTGTAAACTCAGTTCAACAGGTAGGCATAGCCTCTGCAGTCTGTCGTCACAGCTGATTAAATCCAATAATAATACACAATTTATTCTTTACAATATCTCCAGTTCAAATCAGATTCTGTTTGCAAACTGTCCAGGTTGTAACTTGAAGCGGTCTGTTCTGACCTTAAAGCAATGAATTGAACTTTTCTATCTCACACATAAGAGCAATCAGCAGAACCGGTTTGTTCTCATTAACAAACCGATTGTTTAAGCTGATCCAGCTGACAGCCGCTGATTGGCAGAATACCTGGTCCATCACCGGGCAAACACATAGACAATCACTCACTCACAAATACACTCACTTCTACAGCAATTATATAGTCTCCAGTTAACTTAACAAACATGTCTTTGGATTGTGGGAGGGAATAACCCCAATAAGCCCCGACAGGCACAAGGACAACATGCAAACTACATTCAGATGCCAAAGACCAGCAGATTTGAACCAGGAGTATAATAAACATGTATTTATGCAGGCGAGGCGAATACATATTCAACACTAATGTCAGCTGATGTTGAAACTAACAGCAGCCATGCGACTTATTTAAAAATGTGAGTAATTTTAACTGCATTATTATCAGTTTCATGATTTGAATCAGTTTCTACTAGTGCAATACCAATAATATAGTGGCAATATAGTGAGACATAAATTTTTAATGTGTTATTTCCAACACTGCTGTTGGCACAACCGAAAAAGAAAAACCCTATTGAATAGAGATTTGTTTAAAATTGGCCAATGAAGTCTACTTCTAGTAGAAGAATAGCTTTGGAATCATTTTCATTGTTTTAATTTCAAATAAACAACACATAATCTTGAGATGTATCTGATCGTATTGAAGAAAAAAAGCACCATGAGAATTTGAATCAACAATATTTTATTTCACAAAAATATATTGAGAAGGGTTCAGGGGATTTTGTAGAGCAGTGGAAAAGTAAAGACAAAAAATGATAACATCAACAAAAACTATTAAACGGACAGTTAAGTTGTTTACAATCAACAAATGGGTTTAGTCCATACTCTACTGAAAAATCCTGCCTTTATGTTTTCTTTCTAATATACTTTTTAGAAAAAAGTCAAATAAAGAACAAATATTCAAGAATAAATATATAAACAACGATAATGTAAAATCAAAGTAGTAGAAAAACGTTTTACTATTGTATTTATGCGTACTTCCTTCTCTCCTTGTGAGCCTTTGCATAAATCAACAATCCAATCAGTTGTCGATGAGCTGTGTAATCAAATCTGTAGAAATGCAGAGCCACACAACATAAATAAGACACGGGTAATATGAGTAAATTATTGATGAAACAACATAGCAGTCTGAAAATGAATGGGTAAATTATTCATTGGTGACACCAGACGAGTGTCACAGAGGCTGAAGCATTATGCTGAGACATCACGTCTAATGAGCTCCTTTAAATCTAATATTAAATGATACATATGGTTTTCGATCTGGTATTCACACCTTCTCTTCTCTTCTCTTCTCTTCTCTTCTCTTCTCTTCTCTTCTCTTCTCTTCTCTTCTCTCCTCTCCTCTCCTCTCCTCTCCTCTCCTCTCCTCTCCTCTTCTCAATAAAGAAATGGGTGTCCTGTGAGGTGTGTTTGTCTAGTGTGTTAGATATATGACTGCCATGCTTTGGATGAAAAGCTGTCTGTCTTTCAAAGCTCTGGCAACAAGGCGCTACTCGTAAATTATTTGGGAACACACGCAAACATATGTGCTCACACATTCTCCCGTGAGTTTTCCATTGAAGACCCCCTGAATGGTGGGGTATCAAGGCCATTTTCCACGAATACACACACATCTGGTTGACATTCCAGACGTACAGCCAGCTGTCTCTGACCAATTTATGAGCACAAACCCTGTGAGTGAAAGGACCGGGTTTGTTTAATGGTGTCACTGCATCTAGACATGTGTCTCCACATGTGTCCAGTCCTCAGTCGTTTTCTCCTGTTTAGAACTGCAAGACACAATGTTGTTTTTTTAATTTCACATATGCACAAACATCCACTTGTTATTGTCATATATGACTATGCAAGATTCCACTTTAATTACACAGAAAATAATGTACACTTATTCTCATGGCCAATGGATGCAACCATGCGTTCTGGTGAATCCTATGCTTGCTTTGGCCTTTAGTCTGAGACGTGAACTGCATACTGATATTACACACACACACACACACACACACACACACACACACACACACACACACACACACACACACACACACACACACACACACACACACACACACACACACACACACACACACACACACACACACACACACACACACACACACACACACACACACACACACAAAACACTAAATCCTTGTGTTGGAATCTTTTTTACCCGATCTCCTTTTCCCTTTCTCCTCATCTTTCTGTTGTAGCACATTCTCTCTTCCTCCTCATCCCTCTCTCCTGCTTTATTCGCATTGCTCACCCCTCCTCTCTTGCACCATTCCCCTTCCCTATTGTTCTTTAATATTCCTCTTCGCCTCTCCTTTCATTTTCCTACAGTTTCTCAGTTTCCACATTGACCTTTCCTTTACCTATGCATAATGTGCATTTGAGTAATATCTTTCATTAGTACCAATCTGTCTGTGAATATGTCACACTCACACATTAGCTCTACATCTTTGCTGCGCTGCAGTGGCCCTCTGGGGACACTGGGCTTGAGGATAGAGACATGCTGCAGTGTGTGCATGCTCACTTTGGGGGAAGGGAGTTTCTATCAGTGCAGGAATTTTTTACTGCATGCTTCGTGAATTTGATCTTTAGGGATTTGGCTTGCTGTGTGTGTGTGTGTGTGTGTGTGTGTGTGTGTGTGTGTGTGTGTGTGTGTGTGTGTGTGTGTGTGTGTGTGTGTGTGTGTGTGTGTGTGTGTGTGTGTGTGTGTGTGTGTGTGTGTGTGTGTGTGTGTGTGTGTGTATATACACGTGTGGGTGTGTATTACTGGGGGCAGCTGAGTAAATGAACAGGTCCCTGGGGAATTGATGAATTGAGAAAGTATTGTTATTTTGGATGAAGGGAGGCAGTAAGAATTGGACTGCCCCCGTCCACTTTCTGATGTCGGCTTTATTCACTCTTACAAATGAAATATTCCATCAAATAATTTATCAAATAGTGGGACAAGCAGTAATTACCCAGCGTTATAATAGATTGATTCAAATTGGTGTTCGGTTGTAAACAAATTATCATATTAATTTCATGATGACATGACTAGTTTGATTCAGTTGTCATTCAAGACTAAATGAAATTAGTTTTTCATTCTGACGTACAGGAAAATAAACATTTTTCTCTTCAAATGATCTAAAACATAATTGAATCACTGATCTAAAGATTTACCTGATGAGTTCTAAATGCTTAAAATAATTATTCAAATTAAACAGCTCATTCAGGTAAAATAGTACAGTCCACATTATGACTGATATTTCTTTGCAAATTCTCAGGCATCATTATTCTAAATGAATAAATTATTATAAAACCACAACTACCATTCTGATAAAAAAGTGTAGTGAATGCGATTTTAAAATCATTTTATTTAAAAAAAAAAAAAAAAAGATCTACTCTGTTATGTGCAACATGATACAGGTGACATGTATTGTACAGGAGGGCTGTAGTAGACTTGCCTTTACATCTTTTTGAGGCTTGCATTGAGCAAAAGTTGTGTATAGTATATATTTTGTCCCGTTTCTCTGCTTGGTGCTCATGTGAGGTGAGCCAATAAATGTGACCACGTGCAGACTACGTTTCTGTCAGAGGAATTTTTCAACAGATGGTCAGGTTACTGTTACATATTGTTTTATCATCTGTGCTGTCATGTAGTATTTATTTGCTTGTTTTTACTACTTTAGTACTGTTATTAGTCAAATATTGTCTCATTCCCTGTTCAAAAATATCATCCCTCTTTTGTCCCGCACTGTAGCTGGGTTAATTACGTTAAAAAATACATCTCTGTAGTTTCATGCAGTGTTGCTTCAATAAATACTTCATGTAGCACACAGCAACATCTAGAAAAGTGAAGTGAGTTGACCAAAGCAGCACAAAGCTGGACGATGTCGTAGAATCACAGCTTCTACAAGGACATATGCACACAAGCCAGTATCACCATGTTGCCTTCATAACTCCATGTTGAACAGAGTGCATCAATATTTCATTAGTCTGGCTTGTGTGCGATTCCAATGCAGCTTTATGGCGGCGTCTTACAGTAATAGGAACTAAAAACTGTGTGTGCAACACATTACATCAACAGATAATGCCCGTAAAACCGAGCTTGTGTCCACACCTGACTTCCTGACCGCCTATAACATATACTGTATATTCTCACACACTCACCATGGCTGTCAGTCGGTATCTGCCTCCACTGACACTCTGCTAAATAGAGTGTAATTAGCTGCTGAACCAACAACACAGCCCAGGGACACCAGCCATAAATCAGCTGTGTGTGTGCGTGTGTGCATGCGTGCGTGTGTGTCTGCTTGTGATTCAATTGAAGGCGTTTGTTGTTGTGTGAAGGGAAGAAAGCAACGCAGCAGCATGTTACTTGCTGGGCTGTTTGTGACCTGTGCTGCTTTTTAACAAGAGAAGGACACTTGAAGGGACAGACGGGCAGTGAGACATGGATGGCTGAAGGAATCAATACATGTAAGGAAGGCTGAATGGATGGTGGGATGGATGGGTGGATACATGGAGGGCAGAGGAGGAAGACAGTGAAGGATGAGGAATAAATATAATGAGAGAAAAGAATGAAATAAAGAGGACGACACTGGATTGGTCAGCGAGTGAGAAGGATTAAAATAATTGGCGGGAAGTGAAGGATAGAGAGGATTGGAGGAATGAAGGTAACAGATAAGAGGGCAAAAGGAGGCAACAGGAGAGGAGCTGATGAGTAGATGGAAAGAATTGATGGATTGAAGACAAGTGGCTTTCACTTTAGGGTTAGAGGGGAAGAGAGCCTCTTATCCAAATCCCAGACCACTTGTCATTAAATGCTACCAGTTTTGTGTGTGTGTGTGTGTGTGTGTGTGTGTGTGTGTGTGTGTGTGTGTGTGTGTGTGTGTGTGTGTGTGTGTGTGTGTGTGTGTGTGTGTGTGTGTGTGTGTGTGTGTGTGTGTGTGTGTCAACCACGCTTCAGTTGTGCCACAGATTAAACCAGCCAGGGTGAGAGAGAACATAATAGGAGGGTAATAGAACCTTTGCACGCGTATCAATAAATCCACTGCATGCATTATGAAACCAATGTGGCTGAAGGATATCAAAGATGCTTCAAAAAACAATTATGAAAAGAAAGGCCTATACAGTATATGTTGTTCCCAAGGGATCACCTTGTTTATCAATAAACGTACATACAGAGAAGAGAAAATGTTAAGCGATGAGCACTGTTGTAAAGTACAGGAGCTACAAGTAGGAGATTCCAGCAGCAGAGTAACCGTGCATGAATCCATCATTGTCATGCCTCATTCTGCAACAATCAGCAACACTGCAGAAGCCGCAGCAGTCTTTCCTTTCTGTTGTTCCACAGAAATAAAATGGTAGATTGCATTAGACCAAACGTGCTTTTTACAAGCCAAATCGTTTTATGCCTTCTTTTGGAGAATATTAATCCACAGTTTTGCCTAATAACATTTATTGTTGTTACGATTCTGTTTCAGGGTCTGGTGGGCTCTCTGTAATCTGCTTCTCATGCTACATGGGAGGATTTTAGCATTATACTCATATTATAAGACTGACCCATAATTGCCTTTGATCGCATTTGCTGCAATATGTAAGCTCGGCACACAGTGAAAAACCAATTAATAGTTTTCCTATAGAGGTTTGTTTCATACAGTGTGGACTCCTGCACACACATTCACAGCCACAAACACACTGAGATTCACACACAAATCTCCAGGGAGGTAGTCAAATGGTGAAATGTTTCGTCGTTCAACGGGTCGCTGAGTCCACATCTCTCTTCCTCCTCCCCCTCTCCCTCTCTTTTCTATTCTCTCTCTCAGTCGCTCTCCCCCTTCCTCCTACTGTCCCCCTCACTCTCATTTCTGTAACCTGCAGCAGTTAATTGAAAGCCAATGGTGTGAGAATATGGCTCTGTGACAGAGAGTGTGTCAGGCCACAAGGTCTCTCACTCTTTCTCCTTTTTCTAATCTTAAAAATATAAGTGAAGATAGATTAAAGCAGAGCGGGAATGTTATAGAGCTCTTTTATTTCATTATATTGTTAATACCACTGCCGCACGTTCACTTTGGAAATCTAACAGTTGCAATGCTGAAGGGCGACTAAGTGGCACTGGGAATGAGGGTTTTATCTTGTTGAAGACGGTCAATTACTGCAGTGAAATGTTGTCTGCAGATTCATTAGCTTGTCATATAACCTCTCCGCTATCATTCCATTCCGCTTACTCTTGTGCATATTACAGTAATTCAGAGAGTTTGTAAAAATACATATAGCATCTTATTTTATGTAGAAACTTAAAGCCACAAGCTGCCGTCCAGTGTGGCACCAACATCTACACACATAAATATACAGTATATTGTTGACCACGGTAGTACTCGGGTTGACTAAGAGACAGAGTGGAAAAGTCATCATCTTTCTCTTTACATGAAATGTTTTGCACGTAGGTTGAGTCAGAAATCCACATTGTTTTATGGATACGAGATATTTCTGTTTGCGAGGATTAAAGGAAGGCGGAAAAGTTGGAGTGAATTACTGCTGTGCTGAACATGCTGTGTTGAAAGCTCAATGGGAAAAGAAAGACGCCAGATTTCGAAGTTTAGAAGCTGAAGTTAAAAAGGATAGGAGTGAAGAGGAAGTGAGTGCGGGATAGCGGCAGAGTGTATATAAATATCATTTTTGATGGATCCTTTTGAGCTCGGTGCCCGCAGGGAATTGTAGTAAGAAAGGAAATGAACCACTCCCAATCCAGATGTCCCTGCACATGTAAACATCAGTGTGTATGTGTATTTGTTTGTCTTTGGGTGGATGTGTATTGATGTGTGTGTAATTGAATTCTTTTTGCAATTAGTGATTTTCCATGGGATGTAATTATACCCATGTGTTCATGCAATCATTCCACAGTCTGGCCAATCGTTTGTCTATGGATCCACTGAAAACTTTCTTTGTGTGTTTTGTTTTTGAAGTAGATTGTGGTATTATTGTATGAACATTAGCTTTTCTTTGCCACTCTCTTTTAGAGCTGCACAAAAGCTGAACTTAGCATCCAAGAAGAAGAAACAGAAGACGGCAGCAGTCGCTGCTCCAGTGACCTCCTCATCGCTATCTTGCGACCCCCCTCTGTTCCCAACCAACTTCAGCTCCTCCTTGTTGACGGCCCCTCCTCCAGCTCCACCTTGTCTCCTCCGTGCAGCCAACAAGATCAAAGATACCCCGGGTCTCGGAAAGGTAACAGGAAGTTTTATTGTCACGTTGCAATATGGATCTTTCCTCAAAAAGACCCTAATTATTTAAAAAAATAGGTATTATAATTTAATTTATTTATAATGTCATTCAGTATGATTAATTGCTGACACATTGTAAAACTGATAGAATGAAGGAAAAGAGCCAAACAGACAAAGTTAAATGGTCAATCTGCCGAATATTTACCTGCAATAAAATAAAGGATACAAAGCAAGATATTTTTCATAGTACTGTTTTAAAAGTGTTTGTGGCAGTTTTGTTATTGTTTCTATAAATCACATAGTGTCACAAAGTGAACAGATTTTTTAGGATGAGGGCAACGGCAGTCCATAAAGTGCTGAAATGTGCTCAAATATTGACCTTTTGTGATTTATAACGACCTTGACCAGTTTATCTAAATGTGTCTGCTGGTATGTGTATGTCTCTGAGGCCACACCATATCAAACTGTAGCCTAATGGTTACCACGGTAACGCATCTCAGGCTGACAAAAGTCATCTGTCACCGTTGCCAGCAGCTGATGAAACGCTTGTGCATGGGTGTGTGTTCAGGATACAGTGGGAGGGTGGGGGACGAAACACACACTTGCCTCTCAAGTGTGTGCAATATTGATCGTCCATGTAATGAGTTTTTAGTGCCCCCTCCTCCACAGTTTGAGTGAGAGGTCCACTGACTGTGTGTGTTTGTGTGTGTCGGCCCCAACTGCTAGAGAAGGGATGAGTGTGAGGGACGAAATCAGACATCAAACTGGATCCTCTACCGCACACGGAGTGAGAAAGGGGACTCGCATGTCCCAATGAGTTCAAAATGTCCTGTATGTCTTCACACTTGTGTGTTTGTGTTCTGTCTGTTAGGCCTTGGCTGTGAATGGGTCTGTGTGTGGCGGCGTGCATGTCTGACAGGATTACTTGGATGTTCTCCCACATTTGCCACATTTATTGGGCAGTTGAAAGTGACAATGCATGCAGAAACAAAGAGACCGAAGGCTAACAAAAAGCCTTTACTGAACAAGCGCTTTCAGTTTGGTGCCATGTACTGCAGCCATTTGGCAACACGGCACTCTGTCACAGTCAATTTTAGAATGTGTAAAAATGTGTGTGTGTGTGTGTGTGTGTGTGTGTGTGTGTGTGTGTGTGTGTGTGTGTGTGTGTGTGTGTGTACCTGCTTGCGACATTAATATTAAAGATCAGAAGAAATCCACTCTCTCATGTCAGTTCAATCACATTTGGACTAAAATATAGTAAATATATACTCTTGTGAAATCAATTCAGGATGATAGGAACAAGGCAATAAATCAGTAGAAGAATATTCACTGTAATGATGTATGAAATAGATTTGTAGTTTTAAATATTTTTTCTAAAAAAAACTTTAATAATTAATTGTATTTGTCTCTGGTTCTCTGTTTCTTGTCACACTTTTTTCTTTTTTTGCATCAAACAGAGAAAATCTGTTATTGAAAACAAGTAAGTTCTTTATAGCTATTATGGTGAAAATGCGTTAATTATATATATCATATATAACAAATTTTCAATTGTGCAAAAGTAAAGCAATTAAAACTGGGATTTCTGCTCATTAAACAAACGATGTTGCATGATCGTATTTGCTTCTGCATCAGCAGTATTTAGATTACAGGTCTGGGATTTGAGATTATTCATTTATTACATTCCATTCCAATTTGTTTGTTTATTTTGTTTGTATTTTGTGTAGCTGATTATTTTTTAGTGTTGTGATCCATCGTGTCCCTCCTTTAAGTCTCTATCTAATTTTCGCTCCATATGGAGATGACAGATGTCTTCTCGGTTGTCAAGGAGACGCATGCGCGCTCTCGTATTTGCATGCACGCTCACACATACAATAAATGATTGCATTATCGAACCATTAACCAAACCAACATGTTAAGTACACATCTGAAGCCTCATACACAAAATCTGTCTGCACTTTTCATCTTGTGTTATATTATTTTATCTTCTGAAGCATACACACCTCCCCAGTGTGATCACAAACTAAGTCGCTCTCATCACCATTATCCTGGTGTCATCTGTCATACTGACTCAGTTTTTATATATTTCATTTTGAGGGGTGTGAACTTTAAGATGACATAACTGACCCAAGTCAGATTAGCAGTTTCTCTCTGTGTCCAGTTGGGATAAAAAAAAAATCAGCTACTTGTTTCAGTTAACGTTGTACAGGTTACACATCCATCCATCCATCCATCTGGATCCTATCCAGCTGACTCTGATGGAAGAGCTGATATGCTTGATCCAGATCTCCTGCCCATAATAAGGCTAACACACATATAAATACACATGATGTGGTCACAGTGTTTACTGCTGCAGCAGTGTAAACTTTAAGGGAGCAGAGCAATAAAAGTGTTCTTATTGTTATAATGACAGTAACAGTCAAGTATGCCAGGTGCTGATAGTGATAAATGTTGACATAAAATGTTTTTTTTGGTTGAGAAAAATTGAGATTTATTGTATTCCTGGCCAATCTGCAATGCTAACATTTTTTCAGAAGATTGGGCTGCATGGTTAATGACTTGTGAATGTGCTGAATACAAATTATTTCTGTTGGTTTAGAGAGAAATGGCATATAAAAAAAAGGAGGATGAACTGGTACCAAGAGAGAGCAGCGTTCGAATGTTTGGAAGAGGAAGAGTTTCTGCTGTGAAATCAATGGGAAGCTTTCCAGGATCTAATCACACACAATCACAAACACACATGCATGTATGCGGACGTGCTCACACAAACATATGGGATGAAAATGGCCGTGGTGACATTTTCTCGAGTAAAAATGTCACCTGCGATGGGGTTTGGCTCCCCGCTGAAATGGCATTTGCACACAGTCACAGTTACACTCAGGCCGGCATGCTCACAAATTCATAGGATTACAGTGTACAATGAAAGCTGTCATGGAAGCAGCAAAGCCCCCGGTGGAAGTCTGCATGATACATCCTGCAGAACACATGGGCTTGTCTGTGTTTGATGGGGGTGTTAGTATTCTCCCCAATGTTAATATGGCAGAAAACAGATTGAGTCATCACATTTAAAGCCAGGGGAAATCAACCTGCACAGGTCAGACATACTGCTGTGTGTGTTTGTTATAAAGAGAGAAAGAGAGAGGAAATGGTCTGCTTCATTTCATCCAGGGATGTCAAATTAAACACAATCCCTTGGTGGATCTGTCTGAGTGGCATTTGCTTCTCAAACTGCCCCCGGTTATTTCAATACATGGCTCCTCTCTACATGTTGTTGGTAAGCTGTGTGTCTCCTTAATCAAATCAGCCAGTTGGGCTGCCTCCATTCAGACCGGCGACTGCAGGGGAAGATGTGTATCAGTCAAGGAAATTAAACTGTGTATATATCATCACGTAGGAAACCATCTCTGTAGAGCTGCATACATATAGTGAGCATAAACATTATGACATAAAAATACAAAATTCACTGGCTCAATCAAAAAGGGTTTTGTCTGTATAATTTAACATAATAACACACAGGACTATCTAACGTATGTACATCTCAGATGACTGGATTTTATTGGCTACTTCTTAATGTTTTCTTCCCTGCCTGTCATTCTATGGTATTGAATGCATGTATGACTGCTTATTTGTGTGAGTATTTCTACTTGTACAAACTATATCCACTGATTTTAATTTACCATAACAGAAATAACATGTTCAATAAGAAGAAAATTTGATTTGTGCTCATATTTTAAATAAGGAAAGCGATGCTCTTACTAAGAGCTTCAACCACACAGTGCCTCCAGCCCCTCCATCTCTCACTGACCACATACTTTGTCTCACACCAAATAGTGATTTTGAAATCATTTGAATTCCAAACACGTTTTCATCCATGGGGCATAAGGCATGCAGAGTAGTAACACAAGACTATGACTTGGGATAAATAACTAGTTCTAAACATTGTGATCGGTAAAAAAAACAAAAACAAATCGAGCTGGTGCATTTTATCATGGGAGAGATTTATTCATTGATTTATCTGGTGAGACTTTATGTACAAACTTACTGTTGAAACTGTACTTTTTGTTTTGAATTGAAGCTTTTTTCTATAAATTTGATTGGTTTATATTGTATTATACTTAAAGTAAATTCAGTTTCAACAATTTCACACTTTTTTCTCATAAAGATTTCTTCATGACAATCAAGTTATATGGTGCCCCCCATTTAAGACCCACACTCTGCTAATTTAAATAATTGCTTCTTACTAATTAATCTTCTCATTGTATATTGTGCCATTTTATAAGACTGTGTGTGTGGGTGTGTGTGTGTGTGTGTGTGTGTGTGTGTGTGTGTGTGTGTGTGTTTCTTTCGCATGGTAAAGGCAGTCAAAGCTGTCAAAGCCCTGCTGTGCTTCAGAGCAGCCGTACAGACTCATCCCACCTGGAAACACCTAAGCATGTCATTTTTGCCCCGGGGCTTACATATCCATCTTAACGCTGTCTGCTGCACTTCATTTTCAGTTGGATGTCACACCCGACTTACATACATATAACATATTTAAAGAGAGCTTTGATATTCTAAGCAATGTTATGAGTGCTACTGTACTCTGGGAAGCTTTTTCTTGTCCTCTCCTCTTCACTCTATAACCTATCTTCACCTCATCTTTCTTGTAGTGTGAATGGATAAGTCTTATCTCTTCCCGCTCCTGTGTCTCTCCCCTCTGTGCTCCTCTCCATAAATGAATGACAATGAAGGACTATGGCAGTTTTTTTTTTTTTTGGGCTCCTCTTTCATCTTTGCAGCCAACATTTTGCACACATGCACATGCACCCTCACAGATTGCGACTTGACCTTGGGGGAGAAAATGATACTATGACAGCTAATCAATTTTTAATAGCAGCTACGATCCCTCTCAAGCCAGAAGCTGTGTGCGTTTATGTCATGAGTGAGCAAGTGCAAGTGCATTTTTCACAGGCTTTGTGTGTTTGTGCCCATCTGTATGTCTGTGTGTCTTGTATCTAAGGCAGGGAGTGAGTCTGTTATGGGAACCTGGTCTAACAGCCACTTTGGTCCACCTCATAGCTGAAATATTAATGCTGTCACTATGGTTGAGCCTGGAGCCTGTCATTGAAACACACACAGTGTTGGCAGGAGTGTAGATTTTTGCATGTGTATAGCTCTCTCGGGGCAATATATATTAAGTTGATGTGCCATGAATTCGATTTAAGGCACAAGAGTCAGTCAGGTAATTCCCTTCTTCAATCAAAAATATTCATTTCACTCTTGAATGATCAATTCATATTAAGAAATGCTTGATAGTGAACATAATTTACAAATTCAGTAGCTCTCCTACAGTTATCAAATAACCAAGAACAGAGTTTTACTGTTTCATGAGTTTAATGTAAAAGTGTTTATAAGCTCATTTTTAGAGGCAGTTTGAGTCTCCCGAAGAGAATATGTATAGTTTACCAATATTTGATCTCATCAGTCAACAAGTTGAAGTATCACAGCATACTTTTGTAACAATTTGACTAATATTTACCATCTTCTTAAGCTGATGGTCAAGATAATTTTTGAAAATGTTTTAATGAAAATTTGACAATATGATCTGTTTACCTAAAGAAGTGAGCTATTTTACCAGATGTGGCTCGCATCATCAAGGACCTGGTCAAAAAAACACATTTTGGTACGTAAATAACTTTGGCCATTAGTTTGGGAAAGAGTCAATATGCAAAGGTAATGTGTAACTTGTTCAGATGTTGTTTACAGCAGGGTTAATCTTCTTTAAATTGTCTTAATCTTACTTTTTAATTTTTTAGTTGCTGATAAGTCATATGAAAAGACTCAAACTAAAAGTATTTATGGTGAATCTGAATGTATGAGTCAGTAAATGTGATGTAGTAATTATGTATAAACTGAACCAACATTTTATGAAAAAAATGTCCAGCTTTTCGATTATCATAGCAATTTTGATAGTCGGCTCTAAATAATGTTTTAAATCTGTCAAGTTGAATATGGATGGGAAAAAAATTATTCTGTCAAACCAAATAGTAACTTTGAGTTTATTAGGCCAAGACAACTACTGTATCCATGGTAAAAAATGTATTTATTGCTGTCAAAATTATTTATATTGAGTCATTAATAATTAAATTTGGTCATATGGAAAGTAAGATTTATTCTTACATAGTATGTATATTCAAAAAAGTAAAACTCAATAGGTCAGTCATCACCTCAAATTGCGTGGCAGTGAAATTTTGAGAGAACTTTATCCACACTGGAAGAAACTGTGTTTTTATCTTTATCACTCTTTCAGCTTCAGATAATTGAAAATCAGCTCATTATACATGTTTATGCTTTTATTATGGAGAATGTGTCATAACTAACACAAAACAAACAACAGTAAACATATTCATCATAATGAAAGAATGTGTTATAACATATGCAAGTGTCCTTTGGTTAAATATTCGACCGTGACAGTATGTACAAAGGTATTTGAAGTATCAGTGTCTTACTTTCAGTTACAATGCATTACTATTTGAAAATAGCTCATCGTAGTCAAACCACACATCAATTCAAACCTTGAATTTGATTTGTGAGACAAATATCCAGCTGAGGATAATCAGCATGAATCCTTACGATACCCTGAGCTGAGCCGAAATGAATAAATTACTCAAAATTAGTATTGATCCGAAGCCTGAACTTACTATTCCCGTATGGTATTTGTATCTGTCTCTCTGCACATGTGTTAGCACAAACGTGGGTTTCTGTGGTCTTTGGGAGCCAATTAGAGCTCAGTTCCAGTCGCCTATTGATTTTCCAGCCAATAGCAATGAGACACTGCTGTGAGGAACTATCGAACAATCTTCTTACTCAGGGATGTTTGTTGCTGTTTAGCAGAATTCCTTTACTCAAATTGGTTCAAAGACTTCATTGTGGCTAACTGAGGTGTATAAAGTGGAGGAAGAGGAAGATCGATATGCAGAGGGAGAAAATTGAGACTCTAGTTGCCCTTTTGCTTAAAAATTAGCCCCACTGCTATCACAGGGATAATGAGCACAATTGCTTTTATTGGCTCAAGGAGTCATATACACAAACACCCAAACACATCAGAGCACAACACATACATTACAGGAGTTGTTTACATAGAGGTGCATTAGTGGAAACTCACTTTTCATCCTGCTTCATCATCTCTCCTTTTTGCTTCAGTATTCAGTGTAGCGTGAGTTTTGGGTTAGAAAGATCTGGAATAGATAACAGGAAAAGTCTGTTGTATGTTTTCTCTTTTCATCTGAAGGACAGAAAGAAAGTGATAGGAAGAGTGGGGAGAGATGTGGCAGATAGAGAATAAGAAAGGGAGCGGGTGAACTGATATCACTTAATGTGATTTTTCTCAAACATATGGGAGGCTGGAGAAGGGAGAGACATCTACAGTGTCATCTGTGAAAGTAAGGAGCAGAGAAAGCAAGAGAACAGAGGGATGGGCTGTGAGAGAATCAAGAGAAAGGTGCACCATATAGGAGTTGCGGTATTAACTACAAATCTGTTTTTCATCTATTTCTCTCTCAATGTGTCATTCATCCAGTCATCTAATCTGCTATACACATATGTGGATCATTCCTTTCTTTAGTTTCCTTCATATAGAACAAAGAGTCCATTAGCTTTGAGGCCTTCCTGCAAATGTCATGCTTGCTGCAGCACGCTGCCACATGTATTGATTCACCAGTGGAACTAGGCCAAGGACCCTCTGAGACCACTCTGGGTGTGGATTTGATAAAACACACACCCACACAGTTGTATGAAGGATCTTGACTCGCATTGAATTGATTTTTTATTTTTATTTTTTTTAAAACTAGTATTAATGGTTAACAAACCTGGTAGAGATTCAGATTCAATACACGACCTGTCAATCTTTATGTTATGACTTTATTGTTCACTTTGCCTTTATGTTTAAGTCTATTCTTGATTGATTGATTGATTGAAATGTTTATTTCAAATATAAGGTACAAAAACAATAAGTAAAAAAGAAAAGAAAATTAACAACAAAGTTTTCCTCTCAGTATTCTTAAAGTCTTAAACTCTCTTAAAGGGGACATATCATGCAAAATCCACTTTTTTAGCCCTTAAATGCATTTTGTTGTATATTTAGAGTGTTTAGAAGTACAGAAAAGTTCAAAGTAGTCTCTTCAGGTGCTCCGTTGATATCTTTATATTCTGTTTTGGTCATATTTTGCGATCGGTTTCGATTTTTCTATTCTCTATTACGTTTTTTGAACAATGACGTCACAGTATTCTCAGCGGAACTGCCAAATTAGGACATCGACATTTCGAGCAATCCGCCATTTTTGTTTCTCGCTGCGATTTTGTAGTCCAACCGAAGTTACGAGAGGATAAGTCGAAATGTTCGGTTGTTGGATGTAGTAACCCACAAGCTTCGTTACACCGTCTCCCAGCATCAGAACCTTTTCCAAGTGCCTGGTTGAGTTTTATTTTTCACAGAAATGTACCCACATCTGTGGGTAAGGTCATTTTTGTGTGCGCGAATCACTTTAAGGACGACTGCTTCAGCAACCTCCGCCAGTATAAAGAAGGATTTGCCGAAAGACTTGGTCTGATTGAGCGGTCAGTTCCTTCTATCTATGGAGACGACGAACAGAGCACTTCGGTAAGCTGTATATAACGCTAAAAAGTGTGATGATAAGACGTCCCTGTCATTGTTTTGTTAGCATTAGCAGTTGCACCGTCTTCATATGTTAGCGCTGTGTGCTCGTTTTAGATTATAATGTAACTTCTGTGTTAAATAGTCGTTGTAATACAGGCAGTATTGTAGTAGTGGGCATGGATGGAGAAGTTAGTGTAAATATAGTAACACACCATTGCGTTACATCCATATGAAGACGTTGTTCTGTAGGTGCATCATCGTCATTTTCATCTGGCTCCGCCGGGTCCGACTCTGGCTCCAACATGTATGGCTGGATGGACAAATCTTCCATTGTTGACATTTTGTAAATAATGTGTGAATATAAAGTTTCTCCGCCGCTAGATAATTGTATCTGTTCTATCAAACTACAAAGATGGCCGAACAGGGTGTAGTTGAACCGAGTGTCACCTCTGCAACCTGGAGAGGAGGCGGGGTATGAAGAGACCGCCCCAAAACGAGTTGCTCTCAGAAGCACATCAGAAAAGGGGTTGAAAAGGGGCCTGTGGAGCTATAATAATGAGGAATTCAGACCCAAGCATTGCAGTTCCGCGTTGTATAGACCACAACTGTATGATTTATATGTAAAAAGGACGGATTTAAAAGCATGATATGTCTCCTTTAAAGTCTATTCCTCAAACTCTGGAAGTAATTCCTCCCTAGAGTATTCTGGTTGTGACACACACACACACACACACACACACACACACACACACACACACACACACACACACACACACACACACACACACACACACACACACACACACACACACACACACACACACACACACACACACACACACACACACAGACACAGACACACACACACACTCGGAAAACTTTTGGCATTGAATAGTGGATATACTGATTGTGAGGTAAAAGTGATACTACAGTTCTGCCAAGTACTACTGTTCTTTTGAAATCCCAAGAACTTTCCCAAAATCTCATATATTTGTGCCAAAGCATTATTGTATCTTCAGAGTTAATGCCCTCAATGTAACTCATACTATTTCAAAAACACAGTATTTTGAGAAAAGGACATGAAATAACATCATGGCAGCATTCATACTATAATCACACACATTCACTCTTCACACTCTCTGACATGAGGAGGAAATGGGCTCTCGGGGGTGGGAGACTTTATGAGATACGCCTTGTAAAGCGTGCAACGGTAAAATCTTTCCCCTCAGGCACTTCCTGATGTGATGGGCTCTTTTATTGGGGTCAGAAGAGGGCAGAGCACTGAATCTATAAGTGTGTGTTTGTGTTGTGCTACGTGTGTTTAGTTTTTGCTTTTTGCTTTTGAAACAAACTCTGGACCTCACATTAACCCTTAGGATCCTCAGATTCTAAAGTCAACAGGGTTACACATTTTTTTGTACTGCACCGGAACTCAGACCATCTTGTCATGTGTTGGTGGACTTTAAAGTTTTCTTACAGCTATCTTCAACCGACAAACACAAATGCTTTCTAGTACATACTTACAGTTTCCTCAGTGGGTATTGAACCAGGGCTCTTAAATGGCTCCTGGTCACGTCATGATGCAACCAAAGCAAAGCGTGTGTGTGTGTGTGTGTGCGTGCGTGCGTGCGTGCGTGCGAGCGAGCGAGCGAGCGAACGAACGAACGACAGAAAAAAGATGAGTGGATAGTACATTAAACAGCCACATGTTTACTATTGTCTATTACATTGTTTGACTGAGGTTTTTACATGGGTGTGTTAGTTGCAAGCATATAAATGTAGTTTTTGTAAATCACGTGTCATTTAAGGTGAGTTTGTTTATTATAATCTTATTCTATTTACTTTTGTCTTTTCATTCTTGTATCATGAAATACTATAAGGAAAATTGTTTATTTCAAGACTCTTGATCTGGTATAAAGGTTTTTGACTTCTTTACGACAGTTGTGATACTGAATGTGGAGGACACGTCTCTTTGGAAATCATTTTTTGTTAAAGTTGTAATGATTGTTGGGGCCGTAAGCAAATCAATTTAAAAGAGTGTTGTTTACTGACAGGCCTTCATTTAATTCTGTTAATACGCTCACTGTCAGTGCCATGTAGTGTTTTGGGATTATTGTTTAATGTATAATCCCATGCTTGTGTTCAACTGGAAAGCACCTCAGGCGATGATTCATCCAAGCTAACAAGCACAAAGCATCACACTTCTTTTCAATTTTCCCCTCTTAAGAGCCACATAAACACATGAATCTTTTTCATCTGACCTGCACCTCTGTGCCTTGTGCACAAAAACATGGTTGTGATACCCAGGAAAATAGAAAACATTTCTTAGTTTGTGTCACAGTAAACATTACTTATGGTTAAGTCAGCACGTCTTCAGTCATTTAACACCAGACGGTTCATGGGATTATGTACGTGACTTTGCATTTATGCCATATGTCAAAACTCAAGTCATCTCTCATCTCTCTCATCACCCTGTTCCACCAATTTAAACCCATAAATGATGCGTCCGGAGGACTCAGAACGGAGGCCACAGCTCCCACTCAGATCAATCTCACACAGGCCAAAACTAATGATGCATTCATACAGTTTCTGTTAAGTGATCACTTGAATATAAATCTAAAAAATATAATTACATATCTTCAGTGCTGTATATTTTTAGCTGCTTTGCTGCCACACCTGATATCATATTCATTTCATACTGTTTAAACTGTAATTACGAGCTAAGTAGAGACAATTGTTATATGTCAGCCGCTCACTCTGAGTCCGAGTCTGAGAAATTGGCAATTACTGACACTGACGATAACTCCCACCCACGTAGGGGGAAGAAAGCGACAGACATGTCAACAAAGTGCAAGAAAAAATGGCTGCAAGTGCACCACAATATAATCAACCATTACTTCCACTTCTTGCATTTGATGTTTGTGTCTGAAATAAAAGAGTGGAACTCAGGATGTTTTCAAGCTTCAATTTCATCATCATGATACCAGTTAACATTTCATCAAATGTGTAGAAGTATTGGACAAATGAATGGCTAAAATTCATCTGCCTGCATCAGTTTATATGATGCTTCTCAGAATTATTGGCACTCTTGATGATTTACTCCAGTCTTTGAAATTTAGAATTAAATAGCATAACATGAACTGATCAAATCAAATTCAAACTAAAGTCATTTAATGCAATTATTTTCACACATTAATTCAATTTGATTCAATTCAACTTTATTTATATAGCACCAAATACAACACAGTCATTTCTACGTGCTTTTAACAGAGAAAAGAGAAAAACCCAACAAAGCCATTAGTCGTTGATTAAATCAGTTCCTCAAGAAAAATTTTTTATTTCAGTCATTCATGTTTGAATTTCAGTGTTCACATGACCTGGACTAATAAAAAATATAGAATTTTGTTGAATCTGAGACCATCAAATGTGTATGATATAAAAAAAAATAAAAAATACAACTACATAAGCAGCACATGCTTGGATTAGTTCTACTTCAATTTAACATGTGGCCAAGTGCCGCCCTTGGCCTGCACCATGCACCAAACAATTAACTGAGTCGTCTTCCCTCGGTAGGCAGAAGAAGACGTCACTTCTAAAAGAAAGATACAAAGGGTAAAATGGAGATGCACTACAGTCTGTCTGAGATCATGTTCAATGGTGAGCTGAGATGGAACATGGAGCATCAACACAAGCTCATATTCAAGAGCGCAAAGGAGGAAAAAGGGTCGTGTTTTAAAGTTTCCCCCAAAAAGTTTTAACACAAAGAAAACTGAAAGCCTTTCCAGAGAGCTGAAATCTACCACTGCAGAAAGGACATCATAGACATTGGAGACTGAAAGTCCTCCAATCAGACTTAGAATTTCTATGTGTGAGGTGAAGGTGATAACCACTACATTACCGCTCAGACCTGATATGGCTCCATAACACTGCATATTTTCTTACCTACTCTAATTATATCCTAATTTGCATGAAGTTATTCTGAATATATTCTTTTGTTTCTACACATTGAGAGGGCCTATAGTTCTGTACCTATACTGACAACTCAGATAAAGCACATGACTCCTGTTACAACACAATCAGTGTCAAAAGACACGAGGAGAAATAGACAAAAATAAAGCAAGAAATCTGTCCTCGATGTCGAGTGTAAAACTCTGTTTGGTTAACAGGCTCCTTAATTTCCTAATCCATTCAGTGTTACAGTGTAACTGTCATAATTTGCTAATCAGGGCTGCTCATATAAAACCCCAAGACACAAATTTAGTTTCAGGCTGAATCATGAAGCACTCACACATAGTTCAAAAGTGGTGGATGTTTTCTTTAATATTCCCCTGTAGTGGATTCCAGGGAAAATATTTAGAAACAAACATGGAAAGATGATCCAGATGGGCTTGATCAGAGAATGAAACAAGCAAACGTGAGATACACATTCACAGCAGAAAGAGGAGGAAAGGCATCAGAGCACTACTAGAAGGTACCTTAA
Organism: Lipophrys pholis; assembly: GCF_963383615.2. Taxonomy (NCBI): domain Eukaryota; kingdom Metazoa; phylum Chordata; class Actinopteri; order Blenniiformes; family Blenniidae; genus Lipophrys; species Lipophrys pholis. The sequence goes on along the minus strand of NC_137636.1, from coordinate 19,021,312 downwards.
ACTTTGAAATATCTTTAACCAACAGAGGAAACTGTTGTTTATGAGTTAAAGTGTTCTCAAACTCACTGAATTCGATGACGCAGCATTTCATTCTCGCTGATATCAAAGAAAACAACGGCAGCTGTCAGGCGGTAAATTGCGGCTGCTAACAGTTTATGACAGGAGTGGGAGGAAAGGAAGAGCAAGAGGAGGAGAGGAAGCTAAAACAGGATTGCTGCAATTCAGGCTTTTGATGTGTGGCAGCGAGCTGAAGATAGCAAGGAGTGGGGAGTGGAGGTAAAAAGGAAGGGATTTAGTAGGCAAGGAGGAAGAGATAACAAAAGAGTGGCAAGTGAAGGGGGGAGGATAGAGGGAGCGAGGTACAGGAGCACTTAGAGTGAATAAAGTGATGAGAGAGTGCGCAAATCCTCATGAAGGTGAACAGTTAAAAGCTGGATTTTGTGGCTCTCTGGGAGTTGCTTTTCACAGTTAAGGTGAAGAAAGATGTTTTGTAGCAACAATCCTTCACAGGAGTATCAAGTCTGCTTCTTTCAAAGTCGCGAGGTTGATGATCAGCATGAAACGAAACACAAAAGTTCACTGAAAATTACGATAAACTCAAAAACTCATGTTCAAGAAACATTGTTTGACTGACAAATACCCCTTGAGGAACTTTGAAGACATCAGCAAACTTTAGGAAAAGTCTTTCGTGCACTGAAACTCTTAGATATTGAACTTTTGCACTTTGCAAATCCGAGTCTGTTGTTGATTCTGTTTTTGTTGTGTTGTTTCTGATGTTAGAAAAAATATATGTGTCTTATTTAAAGGAGCGTCAATGTGCACCTATACAGAATGGGGGCACCTTGATATATCTTACATACGGTTCTGAGGGATTGTGCCTTCAGCTTACAGTCAGTTTGCAATTCTGTGTTCAACCCTCAGGTCAAAGTGATGGTGCGCGTGTGCCCGGCGTCTCAGTCTGACGCAACCGAGTCCAGTTCCTTCCTGAAAGTGGATCCCAGGAAGAAACAGATCACGATCATGGACCCCTCGGTTAATCAGACCCCCGGCGCTGCGTCTCAAAAAAGAGTGGGAGCCAATCAGGTCCCCCCAAAGATGTTCACTTTTGATGCTGCGTTCCCGTCTGATGCATCACAGGTAAGACACTTCCAAAACATTTTACATTGATTACAATGCAGAATTTGCCATTAGCTTTGTCAAAGTCATAATAGTTAAATGTTCAATTTCTCGTTTGCACCTTTGCTGCAAAACTACAAGACTTTGATGAGACTTTGACTACATTAATAGCTGCACTCTTCATATGAGGCTCCAAGTTGTTAACTTACACTTACCTACAGTTTTTTAATGTCATGAACACATAAAACTATAAAATGTTAAATTTCAGCAAATTCAACACTTTCAGCACGTAACATGTCGAACCCCAAACTTTCTTTTTTTGATTTTAAGATAACCTGCAGCCACCGGTTTGCTGTTCCTTCATGTGTTTTACAAGGGCTTTGTATAAAAACGCGTGAGCTATTTCTCCCTGCATCTGGTTAAGTCACAAAGCTGCTGGACTTGACATGACCTGAAACATAATAAAGCACTGAATTGCACACCGCATAACACAAAACTATTCCCCCAGTTCTGACAGAAAAATATTTAGATATTCTTGTAGTTAAATGTCTGTGTTTGTTTAGGTTGTCAGCCTGCTGCTACCAGGAAAACCCTGGACACAAACACACTGTAGCATATTTAGAAAAAAGCTAGACTATATTTATTACACTTATTTCTAAAGTGCGCAAAATAGTTCAAAAGAAGGGTCTCAAACTCAGTACAGCTGGGGGCCACTGCTGGAACTGTCACATGTATTCCGCAAAATGTGTTGTTTCAAATCAATTATAGTATGATATCAAAACTCCAAATAGCAGGTTCACATATTTTTCCTCATACATAAGGACCTGATTGAAGCATTTCAATGAATTGATAAACAACAAAACAATTGGTACCCTCTTCTGGCTAGACACCTGATGGTTTATGCTCATATGTTCTTCAAATATAATAAGATTAAAAAGTTTCATTTTTATCTGCTTGTGATTGATGTAGTTTTTAACAAAAACATATTCTACAACTATTTTTTCTTCTGTTACTTATTGCGCAAGTAGTCATGATAGTGGAAGAGGAAATGATAAATAAACTGAACTACGTTAATGAAACTTTTCAACAAAGTTGCACACCAGAAGTGGGCCAGGAGTTTAATACCTCAGCTTCAATATATATATACATATATATATATATGTATATATATATATATATAAAGGAATAACATGTGAAGGCTCATCATTTAGATCAATGATTTTTTTCCTCATTATTATTACTCTCCTCTCCCCAGTATATTATGATAATGCCACTGATGAGCCCATTAGCCGCTTGTTTTTATCATATTTCCATATTGATTCTGACGTAAACACCTTTTATTGTCTACCAGTAGGCTGATATTATTCTAAAACAGGCATCGACTTGGCTCTGTTTCTAATACGGTCCATGTGCTTCAGTACATTCAAGTGTTTCTGATTATCTTGACCTTCGTCCTGAATCTCTCTGCCTGTTGCTAGGCGGAGGTGTGCGCAGGAACAGTTGCCGAGGTTATTCAGTCTGTTGTGAACGGAGCAGATGGCTGCGTCTTCTGCTTTGGACACTCGAAGCTGGGTAAAAAACACACACACACACACACACACACACACACACACACACACACACACACACACACACACACACACACACACACACACACACACACGCACACACACGCAATCAGGGCCTGTGTGTGAGTCATCTTCAGTGCATGTGCGTCGTACCGACAGTGTGTCAGTCCTTCAGTTGGCCGTCTTTCCACTGGCCTTCATCTATCAGACAGAGAGAAAGAGGAGGATTAGTATCTGCTGAAGCTGAAAGCACTCCCAGTCTGCTTGGTCTCTGTTTCTGTCTTCCGTCTTCCTCCTCTAATCCTCCTGAAGTGGTTTTTAGAGAAGCTGTCTTTAAAAAAAAAAAAGGGTCGGGACCCCTCGCAGCATACTGTGACATGTCTGAACCCAGGCGTGCACCGGCACAAAGATCAGCCACACGTACATGCTCTTCATCTCTGGGTCAGCCCCTGTTGTGTTCATCGCTGAGTGTGCAAACAGCCGTGTGCTTCCTGGTTTCTGATCTCCATGGAGGACTGCGGAGCAGAGCAGTTCCAGCACAAAGCTTCACTGTAATGTTTGAGCAAATCAAAAGATTTATAATTTGTTTACTTGTCTTGATGGATCCAACTATGCAAAATGTCACCTGGTGAAAAATATTAAGTGTTGCACAGACATATCTTTTGCCTGTGCTGAGTGTGGCAACTGCACAGACCAGCCCACAGTCAATTGGTCTTATTGGGAACTCGCTTTCATCAATATCATGAAAAGCAGATGTACAAATTAGGGGAATGTTACGAACCGACACAAACCAAATATGGTGCATGGCATAGACATAAGACAGTGTCTCAAATGATGTTTTGCCTCTCACCATATTATAGATACACGATAATACAGACTGTCATGATTCATGACTCATACTGTGTGGTTTGACTGCAGCTGGAATTAATATCCAACATACCTTCTTCTTGCCAGTGCTTGATTGCTGTAATGATACTGTGGATGCGTTTATATAATTGAAGGAACAAAACTATCCTTTTCTCAATCAGTTTTACTGTTATATTAATGTGGTGCCTCCTTGTTTCTGGTAAAACGGCTGCTGCAGCCAATGAGATCATTCCTTGTGATGTAGGTCACCCAAGGCCATAGATCTTAATGAGGCAGCATTATAATGGTATTAACTTTTTTCTGATTAAAACTGGGAAAGTAACACAGGGAGCCTTTATCTTTGGCTGTAGACACATGTGGAAACTCAGACACAGATGAATTTACTCATGAACGCACTCATGCACTTCTTCCCATTGTGCAAAAGGGTTTTCATTGAATGAGAAAAACTGAATAAATCTCAAGAAGATCCTGGAAGAAATGGATGAACTTCAGGAATAAAACTGAATTCTTATTCTTGAGTCGCATTGAATAGATTTTGTTATCTGTTTAAGATTGAACCTCCTTCAGACAATGACAGGTTTTTCTATGTGCATGTTGAAGCTCATGATATAATGCTGATCTATTTTCTCACACTTGCTCTTTGACAGCGTCAACATCTTGTCTTGATTAGATCAATTATTAGGAATGACCATCAACTGACCAGTTGGCCATGACTTGACAGTCTGTGATAGTCTGTGCAGAAGGAGACAGTACAGTCACATATTCAAAGCGATGTGCCCCGAACGAATTATCCACACAATCCTGAGAGGCAAAAAGAGAGGAATGAGTGTTGCTACAGTGTTTTCAGGCTCTGGATAGTGACATTGCGATGACTCATGGGATGTAACTGATTTGCTAAATGAAAAGAAATGAACTGGGAAATCAGATAAATCATGGTAAATGGATCAGTGATGCTTTAAAGAAACTTGTTTAATCCAGCTGATTGCAGCATTTAGTGAACTCTTTTTTAATTTTTGAACAGCACTTCAAGGTTTTATTCAAACAGGCATTGTGATTCTGAGGAACTTTTAAGGTTTTATGGAAACAACACTGCAGTAGTGCAATCTTTTCTAACAACAACAACTGCATCGCTCCTCTCCTCCAGTTGTTGGAGATTTTTCTGATATGTATCATGAAATGAACCTTTGTTCTGACAGTTCGTCGAGACACTCCTGGAAAAAGGATGGTGTAGATGATAAGCTCGCCTCCATCCTCTCTTGGAACAAATCAGACACACTTCTCCACTCAGCATCACAAGAGTCAGGCTTTTGATGTCCCATGTTTTTCGTGTAAGCATTGGTGCCAGCCTGATTGTTAGGTGTGACATCTGGCTTGGTTTAGGTGTGTGTTTGATCTCTAGCTTCTGACAGCCAAAGCAGGTGTAGTAGTGGGTAATGATCATTGTGACTGAAGGGGACACAAACACATCTTTTTTCCATGCTGTTCATTTTGATAAATCTCCATCTTTTCTTCCCTTGTTCACACGTCCCCTATTTTGTCTCACTTACATCCAGGCAAATCCTACACTATGATTGGCCGAGATGACTCTCTTCAGACCCTGGGTATAATCCCCTGTGCCATCTCCTGGCTGTTTAAGCTCATCAATGAGAGGAAGGAGAAAACGGGAGCACGCTTCTCTGTTCGTGTCTCTGCTGTAGAGGTCAGTGTTTGTGATGACACTTCAATCTGAAGAATGTCCAACAGAGTTAAATGGATGCCGTTATTGAATCTTGGTCTTAGCAAGAGAGACTGCTGATTGTCTGTTTTCTTTGGCACCTGTAATTTAAAAGAATGGAGCGAAAAAAAAAACTATTTGCTTGATGTTAAGGTTGTTTATTTTGCTTGATCTTAATGTTTTCACATCAGTGGCCCAGGGTGAATGAACTGAAACCTCTCTGAAATCTCTACTGTGTTGTGCTGTTGATTACTATAACACAAGTTGTACATTTAGCAGTACCAACACCAACTTATCTGTCTGTTTGTATGCACAGGAGTCATCCAGGAGCCTTGTTATCTATGTATGTCTCCTGTGCTTTGAAAGTTACAGCTGAATTACCAGCTGAAAGTTTGATATAAAGAAAATAGCTTTCGACTTATTTCCCAAAAAGCTAATGGCAACTGCCATGTTTATAGCAAAGTGCATCCAAAGAAGGAACAGTCTGTGGAGCAACTGATTCTTATGCAGTGCAATGAGTGAGAGCTTTGTCCCCTTTTTCTAAGATATCTCCAACTTTCAATATCTATCCGTTCAATATTACTGTGTGTTTTTGACTGTACAGTCAATTTTATGATAACTTTAAGCATTATTTTAAACATCCAACATATGATAAAACACAAAATTTCAATGTTTGTAATTGGCAGCATATTCCTAAAGCTGAACAAGAAGGACAGGCTCGTGGTAAAGCCAGCAGTTAGTTACAAATGGTTGACTCGTTCTTAAATACTGCCTATGAATGGCCGATCATACAACAGAAGTCCCAGAGGCCATGATGTTGGTATTATGGCGCTATCTGTATTTCTTAGATATCATTTGCAGTCTAGGACGTTTTTCTTTTGTCATTTTTTTATGAGAAGTACTTGTGCCAAATCCTGTCAGCAGTGGAGGTATCCAAGTAAAAGTGTTCACTGATAATCATTACATTTCTAAATATTGTTTTAATCATTCTCTGTATTATACAACACTTTCTGGTAATAAAATGTAATTCAATTTTAAAACAAAAGATATGGAAAAATCCCAATATTAAAAAAAATTCAATAAAAAATTTGAAATGACAAAGATCCCAAAGGGACAGTGAATGTTCAACTAATATGAGCTTGTGTTTGCAGGTCTGGGGAAAAGAGGAGAACCTAAAAGACTTGCTGTCTGATGTGGCCATGGGCAACTTACAAGATGGACAGTCTCCTGGAGTGTATCTGTGCGAGGACCCCATCTGTGGCATGCAGGTATGTCTGGATACACTAGTTGTAGATTAAACTCTGTGAGTGTGTGCCTATGCACCACCCTGGGCCTTGGATCAATATGCTTCACCTTTGTTTTTGTAGCCTCGGGCAGATCTCTGTTGTTGTAGCTGCTATTTGCACTGCTACATTCTCAAGCATTCATCTTGAATCAGATTATCTTGGATCAAAGGTTTTGTAGCTATTACAGTCTTTTTTATCCAATAATGCACAATTCGTTTCTTGATCGGTGTGTTCAGAAATAACTGGCTGATTAACTCATCCGCTGGCCCTGTCGGTGTCTGTCAAAGTCGGAATCAATGCCAATGCCGGCTTAAAAGGCTTTGACATGAATGAAAGTGAAATAAAATCACTGGAACTCCAAAAGGCTTTTTCATTTGTTCGACGTTTTGTTTTTCATGTCAAGTTTCTTTTTTTTTTTGTTAACTGACTGATAAACAATCTACTTTGATGAGCAAGTTTTAGACAAGAAAAGACACAAGACACAAATCCAGTCAACATCATTGTTGTTGCCACGTCATTGTTTGGTCTCAGGTAACCACACAAAATGACAGAGTGACAGTGTGTGAGCTGGCGTCTGTGTGACTGCAGTTATATGTTTATAGGATTAGGGGGTCTGATACAAGCACATCTGTGTAATCCTTAACTAATCTGACATAATCTCATCAGTAATGATATCCTGGGGATACACACACACACACACACACACACACACACACACACACACACACACACGCTCCCTCTCTCGATGGCTCATCTTTGCTTTCCTCTGTTTATTTCTCACACACCTGCGGGCAAATTACAGAATGCCTTATTGGAATATGTCCATCAGTTCATGCTGAATTCTCGCAGGGTGTAATATTATCAGTGTTTAAGCACTCTGGCAGATAAAATGAGTCCCTCCAGCTGAAATGAAGAGGTGCCTTTCCTTCTCTCTGGCTTTCTGTCCCCTGGCCACTCACTGCCACTTCCTTATCATGTCTATAAAAACACAATATTCACACTTTTTTTTTTTGCTTCCTACGCATTCCCCAGCTCCAGAACCAGTCTGAACTCCGTGCTCCGACCCCAGAAAAGGCAGCCTGGTTCCTGGATGCAGCCATAGCAGCACGTCACAGCAGCCAACGTCCAAACACCTCGGAGGAAGAACACAGGAATTCACATATGCTGTTTACTTTGCACATATACCAGTATCGTATGGAAAAGACAGGCAAAGGAGGGAGTAAGTACTACTCATTACAATTCTTCTGCAGCAGCGGATGCTACAGTATTCTACACATTATTCTTCTCTGTAGTTCTCATGATTGTGTATCTAGCAATCATAACAGAATAAAGGCAGATACAAACATGTTTTCACTCACTGACATAGAAAACAATGCTCGAGAGGATTGTAAACAATAATGATTGACACATCAATCTTCATTCCACATATAAGCAGATCAACGTATAAGCTTCATATTGATCCTTAGTCACCACTATGAATAAATTGAGAGCTTAAGCATCAAGATCTTTGACAGGGTGGTACATACCTATATATTTCTGTCTGATCCTTTGATAAAGTCTATGTTTAGATTAATTTCTTGTCATATCACACATTTGATTTTTGATGGAATAACAGTGCAGAGTTAGTGTTTGAGCAACTTTGTGGATGACAAAGAAATACTGTTAGAAATGTCTGACAAATGATCTATATGATGATAGCCATGTTTGGTGGATTAATGTGTGAGACAGAGGAAGAAATCAGAGTCTAGATGGTACATGTACGGAATGTTATGTGAATGTTCATCGATGATTAATCACTGAGTTGACAATATGCAGTGTTTTTCAGCTTGCATTCAACCGATCAATGAAAAACTGCCACAATCATTCTCTGTGCATTGATAATATTTAGATTAATGTTATAGTCTGGTTTATATTTAAATTGTCATGTGATACACTCATAAATAATCCATCTGCTGTCGTTACTGCAGTCGTTTTTTAATTGTCGCTTACCATCATTTGTCCTCTAGCATTTATGACCCCTTCTATTTTTTTTTTTTTTAAACCTCCACAAGTGTCAGGAGGTCGCAGTCGCCTCCATCTGCTGGATCTGGGCAGCTGCGACGTTAAAGCACTCAGTGGAGGAGGAGCAGGAGGAGGAGGTGGAGGTGGAGGTGGTGGGAAAAGCAGGGACAGCTCTTCATCCAGCTCGGCCCCTCTGTGCCTTTCTCTGTCTGCCCTCGGCAATGTGATCCTGGCCCTGGTCAACGGGAGCAAACATATCCCATACAAGTAAATCTTAAGTATTACTACAATCATCCAACACATGAAAATACTTTTTCTGGATATGAAATGTACTCACAATGTCACAAGACAAATCAAATGGAAACAAAAATCAATCTGGGGAAAATCAATGGCAAGTTTCATCATGTCCAAGGTACAAATGACCAATGTGTGTGTTTGTGTATGCATACGTTTTTGTGTGTCTTTCCATGTGTGTGTCTTCTTTGGAGAAGGCGGACAGGGAATATTTTATGGGATTTTAGTTGAAGTAAGTAGAAGAAACTTTAAGCAGGAATTCAAAAGGAGAATGCGAAAGGTTGTAGTAATGAGAATATGGAGACGAGCTGGATGTTTTAGAGCGGGAGAAAAAGAGAAAACTGAAGCAGACGGCAGATTTCTTAAGGTGCTTCAGGTTTGGGGAAATTAATGTCATAAACAATAACAGCTGCTGTTACATATTCATCACTTTCATTTTGCTGGTTAAGCAGAGCAGATAGAAAGAGAAAGAGTGATCATACAGAGACTTCATAAGTCAAAAATAACATTATGTGGGGAAGAATCGTAGTGGCTGTTGTGGCACTTATTCTGCTCACGGGCAGTATGTGAACAGTGTATAACATTTTATATGTGCTCCTTTTACCTTTCTTTAACTCCTCTTGACTTTCCTCCTCTCTCACTCATTCACTCTCCTCCAGGCTGTGCAGCTCTATGCTCCGTGCTCACTTAATTTAATCACCAGCTTTCGCATTTACATTGCAAAACAACCTGCTACTTAGCACAGAGGCTGTGAGCAAAGCTTTGCTGAGTCTGACTTGGCACTGGTGAGTCAGACTGTTGCTGAAGCGTGATGGGATTTGACTCAGTTCAACAACACTGATGTTGTGTTCCTGCCACCTCGCCATAATGGAGAAGGAAGGCGGGACTCACTGAGTGTGTCACTGCAGGTCTAAAGTCAACAGCATGTTTGAGGCGAGTCAATAACCATTCATAAAGTAATGGTTGTTGGTGCTTTGGAGCTGGAGATATTTCCTCTCCTTTGACAAAATGAATCTGCTTCGACGACAGTTTGGTAGCAAGATTATCTGCTTCTGTTGTTTGTCTGGTGTGACAACAGTGTTTGCACAAGAGCTTACCACAATGAAATGATGTATAAACCCTCCCTCAGAACAATAGGTGTGAGTGAAGTTGGGTTTTATTTTGTCATTCACATTCTGCTGAAACTGTTGCTTATTTAACACTTCCTTATTTAAATGCTAACTCTGGTGCGCTGACATGCTCGCAATAAGAATATTAACATGATAAAAAAAATTATCATTATTGGCAAGTAATAATAGCTTTGTCATATATTATGCTGACGAGAACGGCATTCATTTTCAGAGCAATTCATTAACTAACGTGAAATTTTGAAAGCTGCTTTGATCTTTCTAACCAATGTAGGTTATTTAATTTCAGTTTACAAGTCCCAGGTATATGTAAAATTAATTAAATCCATCATGTTAATGTCAAGCAATTCAAAAGTGTCAAGAAAATACGAGTAACATGGATTTATTTGCTAGATATAGTGACAAAGAAAGGAGAGTGATGTTTTCCACCAGGCCTGAGGAAATTCATTGGTGTTATAAATGAGACTACATAAAAATTTATAATTTTTCTGTTTTCCTGAACAATTTATCCAGGCACAGGAGTGTACGATACATTCGCCTGCCATATAAACAAGGGTCAACAGTTTTTTGATTCAGTCTTTAGCTGAGTGGACAGAAAGATGTTCTGCACTGCAGGTTTAAATTCAACACATGTCCTACAAGTCTGTTCAATTTTCTTCATCACAGTCGCTGAACCCTCCTTGCAATGCTTCACTGCTTTCAGGATTTTGTCCCATCCTGCTCTCATAATCCCAGCCTTTCTATTGTGTAGTACCGTTGCTAGGTAACATACCAATCGGCTGTTGATCAGTATGGGTTCAGACTTTGTATTTTTTCAGGTTCCCAGTTCAAGAGAAGTGCTAGACTGTTGTCTGTCACTGCAAAGTCACCACTGACTGCAAAAGTCCAGCAATCTCAGTGTGATCTGAAAGAGCCAACAGACTTGTGAGACATCAGAAAGCCGTCTTGAGAGGCTGATTGAGCCGCCACATGCTCATGTTGGTGTGAGGACACTTGTCACTTTTACTGAATATTTTTATACTATTATTACTAATATTACAAATATTCAATACCTTTTTTCATGAGGGACATTGTTCAGACCACTGCTTTGTTGGGTTGAAATGTTTTTCTTCTGACAGCTTCACTCTTGATTAGCAGTGTGCAAATTTGAGAGTTGGACTTGCAGTTTTTCAAGCGTATGGCATCTAAATACTAGCAATATACTCTGGATTGTCCCAATTCATCAGTTCAAGCAAGTACAGTTAACATGCTTGAAATTTAATTGAACTGTTAATTGAAAAATTTAAATGCACTGTTTGCCTAAATCTTCTCCTTGATATGTGGTTGTTTTTTATGTGCATTTTAAATTATGGTAGTCCAATAAATAAGGTTCTATATCTTATCGACAATTGAGGTGGTTATGCACTTCCATTCACCTTCCATTCAAGGGTTTATCAGACACGTCCTCCTGGCCGGAGGTCTTTAGACCACTTTTGACAGATATTGACCACTGCAGACTGGAGACACAGTTTTGGTGATGCTCTGACCCAGTGGTTTCTCAAAATGTGGCCTTTTCTCACTTCAGTCTTCATGCTTACCCTTTATTACTGCTTCCAACACATAAAATTTGGAGACAAAGTGTTCAATTGGTGCTTAATATATTCAATCCACTAACCGGTGGCATGATAGTTTTATTATAGAAAGCAGTATTTCATAGTTATTCTTTCTGGCAAACTAGTATTAAATAGAGCAAGGGCAGAAAGGTAAACTTCAATCCAACATTCCCCACACTTGAATTAACATCCAAATGAATACTTCATGAGTCATGAGTTTACCTACATTAATCTCATGGAGAGATGCAGAGAGGGGGAGAAAGAGGGGGATTTGTTGAAGCCTGAGGCTGCAAAGTGAGAATGAAAAAAAGAGAGCATCGATGAATAAGAGGAGGTCAAGATAGGAGTGTGTACATACTGTGTGCGTGTGCGTGCATGAATGCATGTGAACGTACACATAGACGTGTGTGAGACATGGCTGCAGGCTGTTTCTTTAAAAAAAAAAGGGGGACAGCAGCATGAGGTATCAGGCCATGGAGGAGCGGTACTCACTGTCAGCCTGCAGGCCACGGCACACACGTGCACAAACGTGCACACACAAAAGGCTATGAATGATTGTAGTAGCCCACCCAGGAGAAAATCTTTTCTTAAACACACAACCTAGTTTTACGCTCCCATCTGCTTATATAATCTCTCTGGGAGATAGACCATCTCCCAATATTATGCTTTATGAGAACCAGGGGGCTTCTTAAGAAGCTTCATAAGCTTTACACTGAAATAGTGTCTTTGCATTACCATTTAATAAAGTTATTAAAGTTATTCTCCACTATTTACTAGTAATGTGGCCTTTCTAATCTTGCAGCTTGTTTTTTTTTTTTTTCTATGGAACTTGTAAAATGTTTGGTGGACTCATCTGAAAAGATGAGTTATTAATAACCCTTTGTCAAATGTTAGACCAATGTGGGCATTTGTTTGAAAATCGACCAGTTTTGTGACTGTGTGCTTTTCCGACGTGTCCTTAGTGCTCACATCTCGGTGTATATGTGTAACCAGGGACAGCAAGCTGACCATGTTGCTAAGGGAGTCGCTAGGCAACATGAACTGCCGGACCACCATGATTGCTCACATCTCTGCCTCACCCAGAGATTTCTCAGAAACCCTTTCCACCATCCAGATTGCTTCCCGGGTTCTCCGCATGAAGAAGAAGAAAACTAAAGTCACCGTGGTGAGTTTGACTTAAGCCTTGATGCTTCCTTAACCTTCTATCAGGCCAGTGACCACACTGGGTAACTTTGTCTTTTCCTCTGCATTTACTTAAAAACTCCAAATTACTGAGAGACACTGAAACTGTTTTTGCTCCACACTAAAATTAATACTGCGTAAAATATACAATGTGTGAATGATCTATAAAAGTAGAACGAGTGACAATGACGACAATGCACAACACTCGTTATAATAACGCCATAGCGGTTCCTTTGCTTTAACAAAACCTGTCTTCCTCCCAGTCAGTACACCTGATTGATGCTTTCAGAAATAGATAAAAGCAGCTGCACTTGTGAAAGATGGTGATACTGTATTTGATCATACGACCCGTACACATCCATCTAATGACAGTGACTGCGTGTCTACTTTTGAACATGCACACATCTAGTGAGTCAGAAATAAGGCCCTTTTATATTGTAGGACAGGAAGTTGAGTGGTGTTAATGGTATGACAATGGGGTTTTAGAACCTTTTGCAGTGAAGAAATTATTCTTTTTACAGACATCACACACTTTATATCAATGAATTGTGGAACATGTGATGTTTGTTAGTTTTCACTTGAAACACACAAAAGCATCTGCATTGCTCAACAACGGGTTGAAAATAAGAGGGCATTTCTTCTAATCATATAAAACTTTTCTTCATTTTCTGATATTGTCATTATAACTGCTAAAGTCTTTAATGGTCGGTAGAGTCATGCCTCATTAGTCTGACTGGTTTTCATATCAATGAGATATAGAGTTTTCATCTTGCTCATTACTTTGACCTGGCACTGTGCAGTGTTTTATTGTCTGGACTTTATGTGAAAATCTTGTACGTAAAATTGAAAGTGGAACATCAGGTGTTTTATCACTTCATCTGCTGACACGCTCAATCTCACACTGCTCATTTTCACTTATTTCAAAATTGTTCTGCAGCGGTGTGAAATGTGGGTAAATGAAAAGCATCAGATGAAAATAAGGTGATGAAGGAAGTGTAAATGATTCAATGAAATTTCATTATAGCAGATAAACGGTCTTATCTAAATCTTGGGGTATCTCCTCTTAGGTGAATATTGACCTGTGCTGGTGTCGTCTTATCGTCCATGCCTCTCCCAGCATGAGTTGTCAATTAAAGGCTAAGACATCCAATAAAATCTAATCAAATAAGATATATAGACTCTCTCACTCTCTGAACCAGAAAAAGAAAGAAATCTTTTTTCACACTGTCTAGACTTTTCTGACTGTTTAATTTTTATTTTTCAGCAATACACCTCCAGTTCCTCTGGTGGAGAAAGCTCCTGTGAGGAGGGTCGCATGCGTCGCCCCACCCATCTCCGGCCTTTCCATCACCGTGGTGACACTGACTGTGACCTCCCCTTGCTGCGACTGTCCAGTGATCCTGATGAATACTCCAGCAGCGAGCAGTCCTGTGACACCGTGATCTATGTTGGTCCAAATGGGGCTGCAGTGTCCGATAGAGAGCTGACCGACAATGAAGGGCCACCAGAATTTGTTCCAATAATTCCTGCGTTGCTTCGAGGAAAACCATCCGAACAGATTCAGACGCAAAGTCAGGCAGCTGGAGTACAAAGCAAGGTCAGTGAAAATCATTTAAAGGGTTTAAAGGAACAATTTACACTTAAGAAATACAAGTTGATTTTACTGAAGCATAAGAGGATTTCTTCTTCCACACCTTTAGTCTCAGACAGAAGAGCAGTCCGGCGGTCCACCTCAGCCCCTGTCGCAGGCCTCTCAGTCACTACTAGGTCAACCTTTGGCCCCCGTCCCGGAGGAAGGAGCCGAATGCTTGAAGTGCAACACATTTGCTGAGCTGCAGGAGAGACTGGACTGCATTGATGGCAGTGAAGAGGTGACAAACTAATCTCCTTTAAAAAATAAAAATAACAATGCAGTTTGTGTTGTGTGGTCATTCACACGTTGTAAAAAAAAGATTTCTTTAAATTTTTACCTTCTCAACATTTTCTATAGACCTGTTTGTACTGATATGACATCCTTAATCCTGGTATAGCAAATTACACTTTGTTCTTTTTCATCCTTTACTATGTTACTTTTTACAGGTGGCTAAGTTTCCTTTTGAAGAGGTTCCAGTGATTAAACAAGGTGCCAAACAAGAGCCATGTCTATCTTCATCTTCTCCATCCTCGAGCCCAGCTCTACCCAGCTCTGTAGCTGTGTTGGATTCAGAAATGAAAACAGGTCAGAGCTTAGTTTGAAATAATTGATTTATTATTTGTTCTTGATTATGTGTGTGTCTTACACTTGGTGACCTATATAATTTGTGTCTAAACAATCTGTGGTGTTGCATTTTGGTTTCATGAAGCACTTTTCTCTTTTTACTGCTTTGCTGCAACTGCACTCTGTGTCCCACATCTGCAGACTCTGCATGTGCTGTAGGAGGAGTGGATCACTGTGTCTCCTCTTCAACAAATACCTCCAACACAAGGACCAATGACCAGCAACTGCAGGAAATTAAGGAGGCGGTGGAGGAGGCAGAGTTGGCTCAGACAATGATCCACAGCCTGGCTCAGAGTTCTGGATGTCCCATCGTCACGAGTGCCAGGAGTGTCACAGGAAGCAGCAGCATCACCGCAAATCCTCTACACAGGACCAAGAGCTCCCACCTACATGACAGGTGATTGCAGAACAAAAAGAACAATGAGTTTTATTCAGGCTGGGCACTTTTTTGGTGTAAATGTTGGATGAGGGAAATGTTGGGTCCATTATGTTCTCTCTACACAGTCATGAGAGTTTGAATCTGGTGGGCTGTAATTCTGACGGCAAGGCACGCCCTCTGGGATCACCGCGCCTTGGTATTGCCAGTCTGACTAAAACTTCAGAGTACAGGTGAAACACACATTTATTGAACAATAATAACTAAAAGTCTGGTTTTAATCCAGTGTTAACAATGACAGCTCATGAAATATAAATTTCTATCATAACTTTGAGCGCCTTTGTGTTCTTGTCAGGCCTCCATCCTCGCCATCCCAGCGATGTAAGGTATACACCCAGAAGGGTGTGATGCCAGGAACTCCCCCTCTGTCCTCCCATACTCTGGCTCAGGATGGCCAGACCACGGAGGCTTTGACCTCAGACAGTAAGCACCTTTTAAACATCTGTATACATGGGTAGCTATTGCAATGCACGATATGATTGATATTTATGAAGACAGATATTGGTTTAATTTCTTAAAAGTCTGGTTTTCCTCCATTTGGAGTCCTAAACTCTACTTTTCCGTTGTAAATTTCCTAATTAAGTAGTTTTGTAATATTTATTAAAAGATCCCAAAAGCAATAAGCAACACATGATTTGCTTTATGGCGACATCTTTTTGAAGAGTCATCTTGAAATATTTTTAATATGTTGGTTACAAAAAGGGTGATGCGACTTTAAAAAGTAAAACAAAAACAGAATGCTATGAGTTGGTAATCCCATGAAGCCATATTTAATTCACAATAGAATATAAACGACAGATCTGATAGTAAATGTGTGACATTTTTTGAAAGATATGTGATTTTAGAAACATATTTGAAAGTCATAACAGAGCAATTCTTTATTGTGCACTACTTTTTCTTCCCCCTTCATCAGTCTGTAAACATCTGAGAATGAGGCATTGCTGGAGTTTTGTTCCATTTCTGTCTGAAGCAGGATTTTAAATGTTTCAAAGGCCTGCTACTTCTCTGCAAGAGTTTTTGTTTGCTGATGTGCTGAATGTTTTTGATTGGAGAAAGGTGTGCACTGCAGGCATTTCAGATCTGTAGATGGACCGTAATACAAAACCATGCCATTGAGATCGATGCAGTGTGTTGCAGTATTCTGTTGCCAAGGCCCTCCCTGGAAAAGAAGCATGGATTGTTCCCAGATGTTCTAAATGATTGCGTCCTGTTTTTATTTACATTTTCCTACACATTTATCATTCTAATCTTTTTAGCATTGGGGTTATAGTGACCTTGTGTAGATTGGATCTCTCTTACAAATGTTAAGTCTATTTTGCAGACAGCATGCACGTTCAATTTTAATTAATTTTTCATACGTTACGTACTTTTATTCCCATGTGATCCTATTCAGTGTTAGACTCATTTGTTTCAAGGACAAAAAGATAAAGCTCTTTTAGAATATTAATTTACTGTTAATGTCCAAGAATACTAGCCACTCTGAGTAGAAAATGATTTAGTCATTACTTAAATGTGATATCTAGGAAAGACAACTGTAGAAATCGTCTATCATTGGGTGACCTTTCATTCATCTATTAATTTCTGAACTGTCAACTGTTTTACATGTTACACACTGAAGGATTTCAATGTATGGGTACACACTGAATGATCTGAGCGCAACAGTTTATATGCATAGTAAAAAGTGATTTGAAATTGTCATCGTAGTGTCGTGACAGTTTCCCAAACTGCCAATGAACCAGTGGGTGCATGTATTCCTGGAAAACGACCTCATGTGCAATGCCAAATGTATGTTTCTTTTTCTGCAGACAGTTTGGCTGCAGACAGCGGTCGTTCCTCCACAGATTCCCTGCTGTCCAGAACTTCTCCTGTCGGCATGAGCCCACAAGTCCAAGAGCCAACTGCCTCTTTGTCTGCCAGCCTTGGCTCAGCTGAGACACTCTGCGATGATGACGTCCCTCCGATACCTCTGGACACACACAGAGAAGGTCAGTTGTGGCACATTCACCATTTACCGGTGGGAAAACAGTTGGATCCAAAATGTCATGATGACATTCAAACTTTTACAAAAAGATGCAAATATGTACCATGATGTAGGCATAATCAAGACATTAAAATTCTGGGATTGCTCTCTGTTTTTTTCCTCCTCACCTTGGAGGAGCAGCTGTGTCTGTTGTAACAGTTGGACCTGTCGTGCTTGGAGAGGATCAGCGGATGTACGTTACGGCTCCTGGTGGAGTCGAGGAGGACCGAAGTGTCACAGCGGAAGTTCAGGGCTTGGTCTGTCGGCCAACGAGCATCTTGAGTTTCAGCAGTGACTGTGTCTCTGTCACGGCTCTGGCATCACGCTCTCAACCCATCAGCAACTTTAGTGATATGGTTTTGAACAGGGCTGTGGAAGCCTTTCAAATACCTGCATGTCCTGTCACAACCTCAGGGGTTACAGAAGTTGTTGCAATGGCAGAGGTGAGTAATTCTGCTTTGGGATCATTTAGTCTATGGCTGTTTTATCTGCCAAGTTAGAGAGTTCAATCATTCACAAATTATCAAGTTTAATACATCAAACCTAACTGTCATTTATTCCTGCAGGTGGCAATGGCCAAGCTGCGGACTGAAGGTGAAGCCATTGTCACAGGATTATCTACCTGTGGTTCACCCATTACCTCCTGGACGAGTGATCTGAGCATGGGCAGTGAAGCTGATCAGTCTCTGCACAGTTTCAGCCAGTCCCAGAGCCAGCAAGGAGAAGCACTAGCAGATCCTGACCCCAACCAGAGCTTTGGAGTTGATGGCTTTGGTGAATACGACAGTGGTGGCAGACTCCGAAGAGGAAGCATTGAGGGAGAACTGGTGCTGTCAGACAACCTGAGTGATAAAAGTACTCCCACCAAAGAAAGACTAAGAAAACTGCCTCCATCTATGGCTAAAACTAACATCCAAATTCTGGCAGGACCAACGAACATCTCTCCTTTTAAGAACAATGTCAGTGGTCATCCATGTGTGGCTGTCAAACCTATGGTCATACAGGAACCCACCATCATCTCCTCACCAACTAAGGCCAACTTGACGAAAGACCCAGTCAAGTGCAATGCAGCACTCTTAGCTTCCCTTTCCAGTGAGATGAGCTTCGAGGACCCATGGCTGAAACGTGGCACAGAGGAGGGAAAGTCCAGGGAGCTGGTGTGTGAAGTGAAACCAGAGAAGAGAGAGGTGGAATCCTTTATGAGCAAAACAAATGAAAGAGCTGTTTGCAGGAACCACCAGAGCCTCTGCAAGGAGGGTAAGACATGAGCAATTAAATTTTTTTACAATATTTCAGGTCTGTGTTTAATATTTCTTATTAATTAATTTTTTATCCTTAAATTTCTACTTTTCCAGGTGGTGATCTTGGCGGCTCTAGTTCAGGTGGGGAGGTGGTGTCTTCTCCAGACTCTTTGAAAAGAGTGGTGGATGGTTGTGAGATGGTTGCGGTTGTTGTCCAAGGTGAAGGCCTCATCTACAGCCCTGATATTCATCGCACAGCTAGTCTTCCTCGTGGCTGGCATCGTATTAACCGGCATGACGGTTTAGACAATGGCACAGAGTATTGTAACCTCGGTGTCACCACTTCAACTCCCTGTAGTCCCCTGGCCACTCTGGACCGCTGGGGAAAACAAGGTTTTTTCTCCCAGAGGAAGGGAGGAATCCCACCTCTTCCACCAGTGCGAAAGTCAAGCCTTGATCAACGAAACAGGGCAGCCAGTCCTCTTCACCTGGCCAGCCAGGGTGTCTCATCTCTGGGCAGCTCACAAGATGATGCCGGGATATCTGGAAGTGGTGTTACCAGACAGCGTGGCTCCAGCATAGACAGTAGTAGACTTTTCAGCGCCAAGTTGGAGCAGCTCGCCAACAGAACTAACTCTCTGGGCCGAGTCCACAGCTCACACAGTGGATCCAACCATTACGACTGCTTCTCCCTGGAGAGAGGGGAGAGCCTTAAAGGGGGAGGAGTCAGGGGGGACAGCACCATGCCTCGCACTGGACGAAGCCTCACTCGTGCCGGATCAGTATCCTCTCCAAATGGAAACACCAGCAGCCTCAGTCTTAGTGGTAGCCCCGGTTCCAGCAGCGCTCCACAGTCTCCAGCCAAGACCAGCGGTCAGTCAAAGATCTCAGCAGTCAGTAAGCTGCTGATGACCAGCAGTCCCAAAACCAGGAGCCTGTCTGCCTCCAGCACCAAGACTCTGAGCTTCTCCACCAAGTCTTTAAGCCAAACATCCAGTCGCAGCTCCAGCCTCCCACCAAATGGAAAGGTATGGAGCAAATTTCCTATCTATCCCTCCACTGATACATACAGTACATACAGTACATACAGTACATAAAGTACATACATCCACCAAGCAGAACCAGACTGATTGAACTCACATATTCAGCATGTTTACTCCAAGGCAACAGTTGAAAGTACATTTTCACCCACTTTTTGTTTTTTCATCTTGCATAGAGTCGGCACAGAAAATACACCTGGATTGTTATCTGAAGCCAAATAATTCAAGGTGTCCTTGCTGTTGTTTCTCTTTACAGCAAACTAAGCTATTTACTTCTTTTCCTCAGCCACAGAGTTCAGTTCAGGGACCTCTGCAGCAGCAGGAGAGACCTTCTACTGGGTCTTGGTCTACACAGTCTCTGAGCCGCAGTCGAGGGGGAAGTCTGACTGCCAAATTGCCTCTCCGTGCTGTCAATGGACGAATCTCAGAACTCCTCCAGGGAAGTGCAGGCTCCCGCTCTAGGAGCCATGCCCAGGGAGGAGGCACAGATCCAACTGAGGAAAGAGGAGTCACAGGAGCAAGGTTAATCTCACGTTATCTCACATATCAACCATTTATTCCTTCCAGTGCACATTGATTTATCCCAAGGTCAAGAAACCTGTTTTTGAAAGATCTGTGGGCCAGATGATCTGGGAATAAGTGGTCAAATTCCCAATGCAAACTGTCATTTAAATGAAGTCAGTAAATATAGGATTTCTACTTTCTTGTTTCCAGTGTTGGGGTAGCCGGTGCAGGAGGAGGCGGTGGAGATACTCCGGGAGAAGAGAGGGCAGCGGTAGTACAAACACTGCCGTCTCCCTACAGCAAAATCACGGCTCCCAGAAAACCTCACCGGTGCAGCAGCGGCCATGCCAGTGACAACAGGTAGGAGCTGAAGTGCATTAAGAAATGTTAAACTGAATTTATTTGCAAATCGATTTACTTGTTGTACTTGTTTTAGGATTTTAACCCTAATTACAATCTCATTTGGCTTCTAACAGCAGTGTGCTGAGTGGTGAGCTCCCACCTGCCATGGGGAAGACTGCCCTCTTCTACCACAGCGGAGGCAGCAGTGGCTATGAAAGCATGCTGAGAGACAGCAGTGAGAACACCGGGAGTACCTCCTCCGCTCAGGACTCTCTCAGCGAACACAGTTCAGCTACCACCTCCTCCCGACGGAGCTCCAAAAGCAGCAAAAAGAGCAGGAGCAACACAGGTCACAATAACACATTTATTTTCAGGCGCTTGCTATAATTATACATTCCATTCATCACCTTTTGGAGGGAAAATGTGGCAATCAGCAATCGTTGCATACACGAAGGCCATTTTGCAATAAATCATTAAAGCAACAGATTATAGCCATCATTATGATTGAAAACTACACATGGATTAGAATTGATCCTGTCACAGCCAGAGCGCACATTAAACAAACTACACTCAGTTTGTAAATTAAATTGTTGCCTAATTACAACCACATTCACTGCTTTTATTCAGTTAATCCAGTGTATGTAAATATCGTTCACCAACATTCAATGTGCATATGGACAAAGTATGTACAGAAGAATATTAAGATCAGAGCACAGTGAAAATATTTTTGAAATGAAAGTGAATGAAAGAAGAAACCGTCACCTCTGTGAGGAGAATCAGAGTGATGATAGTGCAATGAACAGGTTAGAGAACAGTGAAGAGAGCTGTGGCTGCAGGAGGTGCCAGGTAGGGAAGGTGACCCTGACTACCCATCTGTGAAATGGTAAAAGGGATTGTGCTGGTGTAGGCTGTAATGAATATATATTCACCAGAACACAACACAGAGAGCTTCCTAATGTGCCTGCCAAATTAATCTGTATCGGTTAAGCGTGGGGATGGATATAAGCATAAAGTCAGCCTGGAGACAGGGAGCTTTTCCTGGTGTGTTTCTGATTATTAATTTAAATTGGAATTAGCCTTTCCACCCCAGTGTGCAGAAAGCAGTCTTACTTCTTGCCATGCAACGTAAAACTCTGGATTTACTCTGGTTTATCTAAAACCACAACGGATTCTGTGGATCAGAAAGTCAATTCACTGTCAAACTGTCACAAGATGACACAAAATTGTCAAGGATTACTTTAGGTTTGTTGCATCTGGAGATGAAGCCAGTAACCATAGAATGACAGATGCTGTTCAGCCCTAATTCAAGGAGGTCGAAGAGCCTCTAATCGTAAGAGGAAAGTGTCTGTGTAGCACAGACAGCCACAATGTCCAACCAAAATGTTAATCACATCTCCAGCTAAGTCTCTCTTGAGCTTGATGTCCATTAGATTGGATTCACTGTAGCTCTCCCGTGCGTCATATTTTTTACATCTATTTTCGTCACACCTTTTCTCCTTATACATTCCGTCAACTCTCCCTTTTTACCATCTCTTCCCAGCAGACTCTCCATCTTTCCTCTGTCCTGTTATGTGCTGCTTCCTAATGAAATACAAATGTCTCTGCTTGACCTTTCTGAGCTGCACTGAGACCAAAAGACAGCTGCAACCTTATTAAAATCACCCCTTTCTCCTTCTTCTCCGGATCTCTCTCTCTCTCTCTCTCTCTCTCTCTCTCTCTCTCTCTCTCACACACACCGTCTCCCAGTTCCTGCTGAACCTGATATTGCTCATTCCCATCGACATGCCTGGCAATTTCCAATGCAAAGGGAAAGTACGTGTGGGTTCGTAGTAGCGTAGTGGACAGATTAGAGACTGACCTGCTGCTCTTATCTACGAGCTTCAACTTTTTATCTCGTTTCACACTCCATTATCTGTTTCTCGTTCTCTCTCTGCTTATTCAAACCCTCAGTAGTTTTCCTTTGTCCTTTTCTTTTTAGCTCACTGCATTGATTCCTCCATCTCTCTTGCTCTCCATTTATTTCCCTCAGTTCTAGAGTCTGGCATCCGTTTTTTTCTCTGCCAAGATACCTGCTTTGATGCAAAGTAAATTGAAACATGATATTCCTGTTTGGTACGTGCTGTAGGGCTGTGGATGAGTGTTTTTTTTTTTTTTTTTTTTTCAGTTTCAATGGTGAGAAAACAGCACTGAGAATAATTGTTTCAGTTTCATGATATCTTATGAATGTGTTGTCTTTGAATTTTAAATATTAGAAGGTTACCATAAAGACTGGACACTTCCTGGGTTCAACGTTGTCCCTTCACAAAGCCTCGTTGTAGTTATTTTTTTCTAACTAAGCAGATTCTGTAAAGATATAATGGCAGTGACATGTTTTATGTTACTTGGCGATTTCTTTCAGTCAGTGCTCATTTTTATACTTCAACTGAGTTTCGTCTGCTTAATTTTTCTGAAACTATCAAAAGTTGATCTTTCATCTCATCATACAGTATATGCTGAGCATGTTTCTGACAGTGGTCATATCTGAAGGTCATTTTAGTGAATTCCTCATCAAAGTCACAGAAAAGAGCGAAATCAACTCAGTTTGTAAAACGTTTTTTTTCCCCTTAGGTCTCCAACGTCGGCGTCTGATCCCTGCTCTGACCTTGGACTCAACCTCTTCATCACCGTCTCACCGCTCCTCCAAACAGGCTGTCACGTCATCCTCTTCCTCGTCCTCTAGCCCAGGGGCATGCTGGGTAGATGGACCACTGGGACCCCCTGCACCTTCAAGTATTCGGGGTGCAACTGCCACTACCGAGGCCTTTGAGATTAAAGTGTATGAGATTGATGACGTTGAGCGGCTGCAGAAGAGGAAGGACAAAGGAGGGAACAAGGTGAGGGGAAAAGGAGGATTAAATTGGGGAGGGGGAGGGGCAGGGGACACCTGAGCTACAGTGCTGCTGTAGATCTGCTGGTAGAAAGGGTCAGCTAATAATTTCAGGCCTGAAATTTTGATTCTTATCTCGTCTTTTCTACAACCTGAAGTGTCCTTGAGTAAAAGCCCAAATTGCCCCTCATTTCTACAAACCTGAGGGAAGAACAAGTGACTTTAGACCATAAATGACCTATATTGAATGAGAGTGGCATGCGATAAGACGTTTCCTTGGGAAATCGGTTAAAAAATGCTGAAGAAGAAAAATGAAAAACATAAAGAAGGAAAGTTTGGAGGTACCTGCTATTACAGGATGTTTTGTTTTACTACACAGTTTGAA
Organism: Lipophrys pholis; assembly: GCF_963383615.2. Taxonomy (NCBI): domain Eukaryota; kingdom Metazoa; phylum Chordata; class Actinopteri; order Blenniiformes; family Blenniidae; genus Lipophrys; species Lipophrys pholis. The sequence continues at coordinate 18,997,474 of NC_137636.1, read as the reverse complement.
AGGGATCAATTTCAACACAGTGAAAGCTGCACATCTTTCTCTAAAATACATCCATTTCTACATTTCTACAGATAAATAACATGGAGATCGAATGAGATTACAGTATGAGTTTAGGTGAAAGAAAGTGGTTCAGATTGAACCGAAGGAAAGAAAATGTGGATGAATCCAATGAACAGGTGGAACGAAGTGAGGAATGTATGAAGAGTTTGCTTTAAGAAAGAATTCAGTGATCTAAAGAAGAAATAACAGCACAAGGCTCAGTGTACTTGATGCCAATAAAGAGGACTTGATCGATAACAGTTGTGGGATCTATTAAAAAGCAACTGGTGTTTTGTGGGATACTGTTGCTCAGAGGAAGAAGCCAGAGTAGTTTGAGAAAGAGGAATGTAAAGCAGGAAGATTTTGAAATGCAATGTTCAAGGTTTGTACAAACTGACTGAATCAACATTGTCATTGTATTTTGTATGAACAGTGAGTATTTTAATGAATCTACATGACTGTCTTACTTGTGAAGCATAGTGCCTTTAGACAAATATAAATTCTTAAGACTGTAGACAACAGGCTGCAGAATTCATGAAAATTCTTGGAATTTAAATGATTTTTTTAGTCCTTTTTTCGTTTTTCTCTCTTGAATTGTTATGTATTCAGGGCAGTGAGAATAGAAAGACAGAGAGAAAAGCATGGAATATAGATTTACTTTCCCTGCAGCAGCCTTAAGAAAGCCACTTTACCTCCAGCTGCTCCAGTGAAGCCGCTCAGTGTCCGAAGGTACTCAACTGTGGTCACGCTGGGACCTGATGCGGTGCGAATGTATGCAACCATGCGACTGTTAAACATGCTGCTGCGGATAAAGGAGAGGTACATGTGTCTCCCCTATGAAAAAATCAAGGTGAATAATATCTATTCTTGTCCGTCTGCCCTTTGTGTCAGGAGGTGGTGTATGTCAGTGCCAAGCTTCGCCTGTTGGAGCACCGCCAGCAGCGCATCAGTGAAGTCCGAGCCAAATACCAGTGTCTGAAGAAAGAGCTGGAGCAAACCAAGCAATATTTGATGCTGGAGCCACACAAATGGACCAGTGAGTGTAAGTGTAGCACTCTGACACTTCAGGGAGTCGTTATGTGTGTGAGAGAGAAAGGCTTTACATCCTTGACTATCGGAAGCATTTTTATAGGATAAATCGGTGAAATATAAGGTATTACCCTGAGAGACATGATGCATATTTCTCAAGTCTTTTAGTCAACATCTTTTTCAAGTCTACTGATCATACTGTATTCTTAATGTGACTGTGGACGCATTTTATTTATTTTTAACCTGCTTCACTTGTTCCTTTTTTGAGGGAGAAGTCTGGTGCTTATATTTCATTCATGACTACTACATCTAGTGCAATCACAAAACCAACAGTGCATTTGTCTGGCTCGGTTCTCGTTAGCTGTTTACATGCACTTACCACACTGCTGATTCATTGTTCTCACATAAGAACATGCAAACTCCACACTGAAAGACCTCCACTGCAAACCCAGACTCAAACCAAGGATATTCTCGCTATGATGCAAGAGTGCAAACCACTATACTTTCCGCAAATTTGGCAACTGAACGATAGTATGATGGCAAAAAAATTTAAATAATTATTTATTATTACTATAGCAAGTAATATAATACAGGTTCATTTCAACAAATTAATAAGCAAGGGAAATGTTTTTTAAATAATTGAGAATCGTTGAATGTGAATCGAAATCAAGTTTTGTTCATTTTGGGGTTTTTTCATCAGTTTTGAGTCTGACTCAGTCATGACTCAAACATGAAAAAAAAGTTTGCCAAAATCTTTTTTCAAATTTAGGCCATACTTACCAAATAAAAAGAAAAGCTCAACCCAAACAAACCTTTCAGCTCTTTGACGCCGCTCTGTGTCTTTATTTTTGGACCCCAGCATGAAAGTAAAATTAACAAAACAATCATATCAAGCTTTGACTACTTGCCATTTTGATCCATTTCTTGCTGCTCTTGTTTATTCCGTGATATATCATGACAATAATAAATGCAGGATGTCTGAACTTGTCCTGAACTTTTAAGGCTAATAATGCCAACAGTGCCTACATGTTCTGACATACCTTCTCTGTCTGTACGTCTGTGACCAGTTGACCTGCAGCAGCCCTACGAAGTGGACTCACTGGAGTATCTGGAAGCTCTGGAAACTGTCACAGACAAACTGGAGACCAGAGTAAACTTCTGCAAAGCCCATCTCATGATGATCACCTGCTTCGATGTGTCCTCGAGACATCGGTAGACAAATGACGAGATGAAGAGGCAAACACACGGCTGGACTTCTATTGTGAGACTCCGTGTCTCTTGAATACTAGAAATCATTCAGAAAAATACATTTTAACAAATATCTCTCACTGGATGAGCGGATGGTTGAAAGGAGGAACTCTAAATCCAGCATGTCATCTTTACATCTTCTCCTGATGTGAGTAGGCAGAAAGATGAATGAAACATTGTACCAATGGAGGTATTTTGTAAAAACCAGCAAACACAGTATTTTCTACTTTTTTGTGTCAGTGTTGAAATAAACACTGATTTTAAAACATCTTATTGATAAACTACCCTGAACCAGCTGACTGAGGTGTCACACTTGCTCCTTTTTGACTTTGAATCGACGAGAAAATAACTTGACTGAGGCAGCATTCACTCCAACATTTAAGAATGTAAAAAGGAACGAGGAGGACGAGAGAGGAAAACACAAGCTGCCATTTTTTTTTAAGAGAAGAAGGAGGATTTTTCATCTGCCATCACTTTGGAAGAGCACTTTCTGGAGTTTACATGGCCGAGAGTCATTTGGCTGTAAAGAGCAGAGAGGTGACTGCTGGACAGCCTGGTGCTGTTGCTCAGTAAACGTACAGGATTTATGAGGAGAAAGACAGAAAGACAAAGAGAATGATTTAGATAAGTGCCTTGTGAACATTTCAACAAAACCAAGACCAACTCTCTTTCTTTCTGAAGTTGTGCACATGCAGTAAGTCTGGTGCTAGCATAGAAGAACCCCACAAAAGATCAGTGTCCATGGAAAATATTTTCACTTATTGTCATATTTAAATGTGCTGTTTTATTGTAGGTTGGTGTTTTACTATAGGATAAACAAATAATGTACTGAAATGTGTATTTGTACAATGGTGGGAGCAAAAAGAAAGATGGTAAACACTAAGTCCTCTTTAAAATTATGAAACTGTTGTCAGGACCAAATATCGGAGGAGTAAAACAAACAAAAATCTTTCCGGGAATTATGTGTTTAAAAAAAAAACATTTTATTGTGGTGTTGTTTCTACCTTGACTTTACTCACAAACAGAGCACATCTGAGCTTTGACCCTCTGGGGAATTGCTACACGATATATCTATATCCCTCGATAGTGCAGATGTGATGGCTTTTTCATGTTCACAAAGCAATGAAATGTCTGAGTCGCGTTGGAGTGAAAGTGGAAATGTTTCCCTCCTTTCCCATGTCAAAGTACATCTGACTGCCAGGCTGCCTGCCTGACAGAAAGACTGTCTGTTGTTTGTATCTGTGTTGTTCTGCTCTATTCTAAAAGAAACTGAATGATTTGTCAACATGTGTGTTTTATAATGAGGTATCTTTTTTTATTATCATTATTATTATTATTCTTATTGAAGTGCAATGGAACCATGTAGAGGCTTGGCTCGATTGAAAGATATTTAAAAATAAAAATTATTGTGACAAAGAAAGAGGTACAGAATGTGTACATTTTAACATTAAGGCCTGTATTATTTGAAATATGTCATGAATTTAGGCTTAAAATACTAGAGGATTACAATTATGGGATGTTTAAATGGTACCACTATTGCATTTGCTTTGTGTGACGTTACTACAGAAATCTGTTTAAATGAAAATGGAGTAAAGGACAAAGTGACGAGCAGATCAGGAGTCATAGATCCTCTGCCTGGTTCCATTTTTGGGGGAACGAATAGGAACCCTTCAGATTTGTTCATATTATTCTCTATGGTGCTTGAGATGTTTATGATCTAAATGTTTGTACAAATATAAATACATGAAAGAGCCTGTTTCCCTCTCAAACACAGAACAACACCATTTAAATGCTTCTTCTCCATCGCTGCCATCACTACCCAGTCCTCTGTATGGCTTCACCCGCCAAGCATGGAAGTCCTGATAATCCTCTTTAAGGTTAAGGGAGGAAAAGCTGCTGACTTCAGAAGGAAGGGGAAATGCTGTACTGACGTTGCTATGATTTGTCAACAGTGTTAAAATCAACTCTCAAATACCTCGAACTCTGCTTTGTTTCACTAAATTGACACAAAAACTAAAAGGAGCCGTGAACTCCGACAGATTTTGATCTTTGCTTGGCTTTGTTAAGAGGAAACAGGTATTAAGTTCATAAAGCCAGGAGAGCTGAGGAAATCCGACATGGGCATTATCCCAAAATCTACACCTTTGACAAATAAAAGACTAGAGTCAGGCAAAGTTTCCCTCTAACTCTTACCTGTTTTCATCTAAAGGTTCAACGTGCTCGTCATGAATGAAAGTTTATTTATTTGAGCTTGAAGATGCTAATTAATGTTCTTATTTATGTACATCTTATGATCTTAAAGAGTTACTATGCATTTCAAAAAAACTGTACATAATACGTTGCTAATACCATGTCACATATAAATATATATACTGTGCACATATTATATATGCGCTCATTCTTATTTTATATAATTTTTCAGGTTGTTTTGTTTTGTTCTTCTTGAGGGTTTTAATTGGTTTGGATTTCCTAAAACATTCACATACTGCTGAGCTATGCAGCCCATGAACTGTGTCAGTCCATTTAATACAGACCAATACTTTAGTGTGATGGTTCATTCTGTATTGGCCAGTATGCAGGACTGTTGATAGCGTTTTGTGACGAGCTGTGGATGTTTTGGGAACCTTACCTTTGAGAAAGCTAATGGCTGGTACCTGTTTCCCATGTTAAGATGCTATGTGGGAGATTTCTCCCTTGATATGTTACTGCCAAATCTAATGTGGTAGCACTTTATAATTCAAGCAATAAGCGAACGTCTTCATCAGGCCTTGGTATCGTCCCTGTGTTATATATAGTAAGGTAGTCCATGTGAATCTATGTAAATCTACTTATTCACCAAACCTGTGATGTCAGATTATAAGGTCAAGCAGGCGAAAACGCCTTGTCAGAGGGACAAATTGACAGATGTGCTGTTAAATATTTTTGCAGGAGCATTTAAGAATTATAACGTGTTATCTGGAAATCTGACACATAGCATCTGACTTATTAAGTATTGTGTGTTTAAGTTTGGGTCGAACCACATTTACTAAAACCAGATGTTCCCATTAGTATCCAGAGAACCTTTCGTTGAGTTAAGTCGCAAGACATTGGGCCAGTTGTTAGGAAAAACTCAATTGAAATAGGTTTTTGTGTCAGATTGTAAGAAACCACACAAATGCCAGCTGCAGGATCCTCATTGTGCATGTGGTGTGTCCATGATTTAACATCATACTCTCCTCTGCAGATTTACTGTTTTTGTGAATGTGGTCCGACACATTGTGTTGATGGAAGTGTACGATGGAGGGATGTAAATAAAGGAATGTATTGAAAGAGCTCCACAAGTGATTTTTCATTCTTCGCACATAAAATGGACAAAAAAAGATACACAGCATGTGCTCAGTTCCAATACATAAAAAGAAATATCCACATTTTGCATCATAACTCATTAGAAATGTAGAAAAAATAAAGTTAAGCTGATGTTGCAGCATGGATTCGTTGAAAGCACATGAGATTGAAGAGTATAACTCAAAATTTGTTTAAGTCTCTTGGTTTGATGCTGTCAAATAGTCTCATTTCACTCATGAATGCTTTACTTTAATGTCAATATTTTAACATAGGTCCCATCAAACACTTTTGAGACTCCATTTTCTAGCAAAACCTGGATGTTCACAAGACTGTTGTGGGTTTTACCACACAAAACTGATATCTTATTGTGAAGCACTTATCTGTGAAAAGTGCTATATAAATAAAATGTACTTACCACCTGAAGACCGTTTACACCATCCCACATTAAGAATATCCTGGAGACACTCGTCTCGGAGAAGCTCCGGCCAATGGCCAAGGCTCACCTCACCCTCACCTCCAGTTTGCCTACCAGCTGCGACTCTGGATAGAGGACACTTTCGACTTCCTGCTCTATCGCATCTTTGCCCACCTGGATGGAGCAGCCAACACTGTGAGTCATGGTCTTTGACTTCTCCTGTATCTTCAACACCATCAGGCCGACTCTGCTGGGCCAGAAACCGGTGGTCTGCGGGATTATGTGTCAGGAACACAGGACATCAACAACTCCATCTGCCATCTCCAGAAGTTCTCTGATGACTCCGATGATGTGTCAGCAGGGGTGATGAGGCCGAGGACAGAGTGACGGTGGATAACTTGGTCACTTGGTGTGAGCAGGACCATCTGCAGCTCAAAGTGAGAAAGACCAAGGAGCAGGAGGTGGACTTGAGGAGGGACAGGGTGTTTGTGTCCCCCACCTCCATCCAGAAGGCCGGTGTGAACACTGTGGAGGAGTACAAATACCTGGGGTACATTTTGACAGTAAACTAGACTGGGTGATAACACCGAAGCTCTTTACAACAGGAGCCAAAGCTGTTTCTGTTTTTTGAGGCAGCTGAGGTCTTTCAAAATCTGCTGCTCTCTCCTCAATCTTCTCTCTTCTCTCTCTCTTTGTGCGTTCCCCCCCGGTCGTGTACGGCAGCCATGCCAACTTCTAATAAAGGCAGCAACAGGAGGAGACTCCAGGTCTCTCCCTGTTGCAAGAGCAAAAATTGTTCTGACTCCGAAGGCTCTTAATCGCATCATATTGTTGGCCCAAGCTGCCGAACAGGACAAGGGCAAAAAAAAATTAAAAATAAATCTGCTGCACTGTGCTGAAGGTGTTCTATGAGCCTGTTGTGGCAAGCACTATCCCATTGCTTGTTTACATTACTTTGGTGAGAGATACAGTCAAACTGTGAGAACAAATGATGCTGAAAACAATTAAGTATAAGGTAAAAATACTGAAATGCAAAATAAAGATTGATTTAAACAATCTTGCAACACTTGCAGATTGTTTATAAAAACATACTAGATATTTCAAATATCAAAGAAGGAAAGTAGCTTGAGAAGAGTTACACTTTTTAATGTCTTACAAATATATGTGAGAAATATTTAGAAAAATCAAGCATCCAGCCAAATTCAAAAAGCTCTTGATGTGAGACAAAGCATCTTTGGAGTGACACGAGAGAGGGAAGGGGGCACAATTTGGGTTGAGCCCTGTAAGCTCTTCCCATACTTTGAAAAACCCTGTAATAAATAATTGTGAGTAAACCAGAAGCCACTATTTAATGAGCTCCTCGCGAGAGGTAAAACTATGCCATTAAGCCTAGAACTGTAATTTAATGTCAATTATGTGGGTTTGCCTGTAAACATGCATCCTACAAGCATCTAGTCTTCTTCACATCGATATGTTTGTCCATTGTGGAATGCTGAATAGAAAAAAATGAAAAATAGGCTTTCTTTTTTTCTTTGCTCTGTTGTGAACAAAGAGCTGGACGAGAAGTGTGAACACACCCTGAGCTTCCTCTGCCTGTGTATGAGCAGCTTAAAACCCTGCAGGCAGATCTCTCAGTGACATATTGCCCCATTGAGTCTGCTTTGATCATCAGCGCACAGCAAGACACAGGAAGGAGGAGTGGGGAGGAATGAAAGAGGAGAAAGAAGAGAGGAAAGTAGTAACAATGAAATGCAAAGGGAAAGAAAAACAAGTGATTAGGGAGAAACATGTCTTGTATAGGGGGAGGGAAGAGATGAGGCATGGAAGATCTGGACGATTGCAAAAAGTAATGATCAGACCAAGAATGAGAGTGGTGAAGTTAGTCGCTTGCAAATAGCTTAGATTCATTTGGAAAAACAAAAAATAAAAATTAAGAATCAAAGAACAACGGCAGCTGGTGAGATAATTCCATTAAAAAAAAAAAAAGTCTTGCTTTTTTATTCGAGGTGATATTATCGAATAACTTCTCGTCTCGGACCGAACAAACACAGGAAAACTTTTGAAGAGATATTTGCATGTATCAAACCTTTAGTCAGCCCATTGTCTATAAGGAGTGAAGAGCTCCAGAGTAAACAGACAACAGAAGAACAGTGGTTTTGTCTTTTTGAAAGCGAGTTCATCCTCCACTGCTGCTGAGCAGGAAGCCCAAAACAAATCTTTCAAATGATCCAAAGCTCAGCAGGTGGGATCCAAAAGGATGTCGTAAAATTTTGATCGACATGTTTTATTGTTGTATTAGGAATGCTGTAAATCAATTTGGAATTAATAGCAAGTTCTCTATTTCAATTTCTAACCACTGGATGGCCCCTCTGAGTACATTTGGATCAGACTTAGTTTAAAGACAAAGTGCATGTGGAGAGGAGAGCCCAGAAGTCACAGGGCTGGAGAGACGGAGTGAGACGGAAAGAGTGACGAGCGGCGAGGAGGTCCGTCAGGGTGCAGACAGAGAGGTGGAGTGTCTCGAAAATGAGAGTGAAAATTGAAAGTGGGGAGAGAGTAAATGGCACAAGGGTGAGTAAAAGAAGGTGGTTAAACCAGCTGGGTGTCCCTCTTTTTTGATTGGCCCGGGCTGCCTGTAGAGATGGAGCGAAAGAGAGCGGAGAGACACCAAGGAAAGGTGAATTTAATTTGAAAAGCTTTGGAGAGTGAGAGGCAGCAAGGTGGGGAGAAAGACAGCAAGTGACAGGAGAGAGAGAGAGAGAGAGAGAGAGAGAGAGAGAGAGAGAGAGAGAGAGAGAGAGAGAGAGAGAGAGAGAGAGAGAGAGAGAGAGAGAGAGAGAGAGAGAGAGAGAGAGAGAGAGAGAGACACACACACACAGAGGATAATGGTTCAGCAGCAGTAAAATCTAATTTGACGGATGTTATGATATGAGCAAGGAGGAGCGGAGAGAGTAAGAAAGGGGAAGAAGCAGAGCCCACAAGGAGGGAGGATCAGTACAGCAGGACGAGCTTTCCTACAAGGCCGTTCAGTTGAGTTCACCATCATCATCACTGCAGAACTTGTTTATTCAGTAACCAGAAATGTTTGTAAAGACAGAAGAAACGCATACTCATGATCATTTCTGTAATTACGATGATTTAGGTTCAAAACTATTTAATACTTCCCGTGGGTTCACCACCTGCAGGAAGGTTCTTAATCGGTGCATTGTGATCTGGGTGACGGTGCTCAGACTGCCAACCCCGCGACCCGGAAACGGATAAGCGGGAGAAAATGGATGGATGGATGGACTATTTAATACAGAATTATATTATCCAGAACTTAGCTGAAAGTGGTAAAAACAGTCATAAATTACTCTCTAGCCTTACAACTCTACCATAACCGTAGCTGCTGTGCTATACAGTTCAGGCTCCACAATGTAGACCGGCCAAGTGTAGTCTGCACCCAGTTATTGGACCCTGAAAAGATAAAAAAACACAACCATGCACTCTCACACACCCACACACTCTTTCCCTCGCAGGAAATGCTGTCATACGTTTGCAAACAGCAGAATTTTGGGATTACCGAGGGAAGTGTGTGTGTGTGTGTGTGTGTGTGTGTGTGTGTGTGTGTGTGTGTGTGTGTGTGTGTGTGTGTGTGTGTGTGTGTGTGTGTCTGTGTGTGTGTGTGTGTGTGTGTGTGTGTGTGTGTGTGTGTGTGTGTGTGTGTGTGTGTGTGTGTGTGTGTGTGTGTGTGTGTGTGTGTGTGTGTGTGTGAGTGCCCTTTCCACTGCAAACATTCATGGTTTCATGCACACTGATAGGGCAACACATACAAACAGGGATTTTGCATGGGAAGTGTGAGTGTGAGTGTGTGTGTGATGGATATGCAGAGAGGTTGATGGATGTTTTGAAAACCCTGCTTCACTAAATCAACACACACACACACATGCATGCACGCACACACACACAGAGTTTAGGAATCCCTCATCACGATGGAATCTACAGATTACGCAGGAGACAGCGGCCTACAGGAGCCCACAGGGGTCCACGGGGGCCTCCTTCCCTGTGTCCCACATGTAAACACAATTGGCCAACCTGTAGAATTCATTGTTTTACATGAACACGAGTTTCACTTAAAATGGCTACAAAAGGAAACAGCAGAAGAACCACAGACAGAATGCCAGGGCGTCAAAACAAGCTGCCAGCAACACTTTGTTGTTACTTGTTCAACTAAATTATTGTTTGTTTTCTTTCCTTTAGTGGAGTGCAGTGAAAGCCGCCTGAGGGATATTCACAGTATGACTTTTCATGGAAAGATTTTATGAATAAAAATCATATTGCATGACAAATAATAACCATAACAAGGAACCTGGTTGATGTTGTAATAACTGCATTGCAATTGTTATTCTCCAGTTTATTTTTCTAAAAAAAAATTGTAAATGTAATATTAATAAAATGGGAACATTAAAACACTTCACTGTTGGCATAAAAAACACTTTTTAATGTCTATAATCAACCGAAGGACACAGTTTGAAGAGGAGGTCAACTATCAATGTGGGGGTTAGTGGTTCAGTCCCCGTCTACTCTTTACTGTTGAGGTTTACAAATACATTTTTAGCTTGACATGTCATTGAAGAGGAAAACTAACAGAGTGACATCCTAGAGAGCAGTCTGTTTTGTTTCAGGATTAGTGTGGTGACTGCTGATCCATCTCACAGCGACATTCCTCCATTTTCATCTTTAAGTCAACCATCAAGGGGTGATCATCTCCGTGGGTGAGCTTTATGATATTATATGCCTTGGGAAACAGAAATGTAAAAGAAATATAAAAATGGCATTTTTTCCTTCACTCCAGCAGGCTTTCAGATCAGCTCTTTACCCACATGACTTCAGAGTGGCAGTCTGTCAGCATTTCATCCTTCATACCTGTTTGAATGTGTCCAAAGCTTCCTTGATGTTTTCCAGGTAATGCTGCAGCTTTCCTACTCGCATCAGCTGGACGCCATGGGCCGGATGGGGGTCAGGGTAGTACTGTCTTCAAAGAGAGAAACAGGGATGAGGATGGGATCAGGTTTATCTTTAGCTTGGTGTTTGATGGGTGAAATTAGAACGGTAATGTATGAGGGGGTCAGGTTATTGGAGGCGTATTTGGGGATCAGCAACACTGAAAAATGTCCATTCATCCATCGTATTTCCCATTTAGTCTAGATGGGGTGGTGGAGACAATATGAAGAATATAAAGAAGCCAAGACCTCCTTGTCCTCCCCATAGATCAACCACAGGCTCTGCTCCTTGTTTGCTATGCTCTTCCTGGGCTGTGGCCTTGTTGGGGTAGAAGGTCTTTTCACATCACAGGTGGACAACAGGTGTCTTGTACGCTGCCCAGACTGTGGTCGGGTTGCCCACGTGTCCTCGCTGGGCTCAGCCTTGAAAAGGCTTCGGGGAAGGCAGTGCATGTCCATCACCCCAAGAGTCTAACGGTGGAAGAAGTGCAAAGCTCCAATAGAATGAGAGGGCTGGGAGCCATGAGCCATTGTGAACCTTTGCAACAGAAGCTCCTCCAACAGATCTCTCCTAACAATGTTAGAGTTTGAATTTAGATTTTTTTGGCGTACATTCACATTCAGTTAACCTTCACTACACATACTAGGAGCAGGATTGCAGCATCCAGAGAGTTTCCTTGCTCAGTGATCCACAGTGGTTGCCCGTTGGTAGTGTGATTTCAAGCAACAAAGCTGCAAACACAAAATTGCTTCTCTAACTTCATGGCCACCCACTCCCTAAGAACAAAATGGAACAAACAAAAAAATGGTAGCAATCTAAGTGAGACCAATCAAGTAATAATGACAAAAGAAGAAGAAGTAAAATGTCACGAAAAGACAAAATGAAATAAAAACAAAATCGAATTAAAGTAAGAAAAACTGAGATCAAGAAAAATAAAGGGAAAAAAAGAAAAGTTTTCAATGAAATAAAAAAAACATACTTTTACTGTAACTTTTATTTTTATTCCTTTTCTTGATCTATGATCACTTACACTAGATTGGATTGCAATTTTATTAGTTTGTATAGTTTTAGTGCTATTTTATTTAATCTTTATTTTTGCCAATAATCTTGTATTGTTGAGGGCGGGTGGGAGGGTTTTTTTTTGTGAATGTTGCTGTGTTGTAATTATTGTTCAATGTAATGATGAAAAAGACAATAAACAAAGTGTGAAAAAAGAAGAAAGTTTACACTGTGCTTTCTAGGTTAACAAATCCTCCTCGGGATGTTTTAAATAACTTCAGCCAAACCTTTACCAAGGACCCTAAACAGTAGGAAACCCTAATAACCGTAGACCTATTGTTTGAAACCTTGAAACACCAGCTCGGAACACATGAAAAGACGTTCTCATTTGATAGTCAGGGTAAAAAACGCATCATTGGATGAATTTCATCTTTACTTCAACATGGAAACACGGAGTGTCTACAGATTAGATTTTGCTGTAATTTGCCAGCATTCTCACTCTGCAGTCAGAGCCAAACCACTGACTTTCACAGTGTGGACTATGAATAAAATCTAGCGTGTGTGCATGCGAGCATAAGTTGGTATGTGTTTGTTAGAGCAACAGCGGCAGGGAAAGCCTAAAACTATTCAAGTGTGCTTAAGTGCACATTATGCGGGTGGGGGGTGGCGGATGGGGCTCCCCGCAGAACCTCCTGCTGTGATCTCGCCTCAGCCTGGGGCGAGTGCGGCTGAAATGCTGGGGGCGCACTCGCTCAGCTTCTCTGAATTTTCCCTCTGCTGATTTCTGGGCTGGGGGTGTGGCTCTCTCTGGGGTGGTTCGCTGGAGCCTTCCCGGGCGGCGGTGTTCAAACCCGGTGGCCTTGGCTCCCGGGGTGTCGGTGCAGGCTTCTCCACAACAGTTCCAACCACACCCAGTGGGCAACCCCCCCCCCCCCCCCCCCACACACACACACACACACACACACTTCATCAATGAGATGTACTGCTGTTGTTGCTTGTTTATTTATTTCACCATCAAAATCAGGTACTTCTGTATTTGTTGTTGCTACTTTGCTGATTTCTGTACCTGCTCGAAAGTCATGTTAATATCGAGACAGTGCTGCTCAATTTCGTTTAAATCTCACAACAGTTGGAAAGTGTTTGGATCGGTGTGTTCACCCCCCCACCTCCCTACCCCGCACCTCTCTCTCCACAATCTTCTCTCTTTCCTCTCTCTTTGAGCGTTCCCACCCCGGTCCTGTACGGCAGTCGTGCCAGCTTCCAATAAAGGCAGCGACAGAAGGAAATTCTAAATCTCTTCTTGTTGCACGAGCAAAAGCTGTTCTGACACCGGAAGGCTCTCGATCACATAATATTGTTTGCCCAAGCTGCTGAACAGGACAAGGGGAAGAAGAAAAAAAGTGCACATTATGCATGTCTCAGTGTTCGTGCGCTTCAAGATACCTGCTTTGCTGTGTGTACGTGCTCATGTGCTTGCATGAGTACTTCTCTTCCTAGCTCAGCTTTTTTTTTTTTTTATTCAAGTCATTTTCATTCTTTTGTAGTTTCACTACTGTCAGTCAACACTACACCATGCAACATGACTAACATTGTGCAGACGTAGACGCAAAGTCAAATACAGTCACTGACTGAAGTGCAGCAATTCCCCTGATACAAGCACAAAAAAACAGGGATGCATTGGGGGAAAAAAATGGTCACAAACTATGAATGTACTGAGATACGGTGCATACTATCGCTCTTCATTCTTTTCTCTGTTATTTTCAATTCCTTTGATAGATTTCCAATGTCTGGCACAGATTCATATTTAAATCAGGCACATCCATGGTTTAGCCAACTTATAAAGAAATACTTCCAGTTGTCATGCAAATGTATCTTCAGGTCCTTGTGGGTCGAGAAGGGAGGGAAGAAGGCAGGACGTAACACAGATAATGCAGAAAGTATCAAGTGTGGACACCCCCTGATTGCGTGGTATTCAGAATCATTCACTCAGACATGGAACACACTTGATTAAAAAGATATTGAAGGGGCAGCCAGTAAGCAATTTGTAACTCAAAAATGGATGCAGCCAGGATCCCCAGTAAAGACATGGAGCAAAAACTTACTCTTAATGTGCGGAAAAACATTTTGAAAATATTGGTGTCTTTTGACCAATTATGTCTTTTATCATGCGGTGGGTTGTGTGTACTTTTGTTTTCCTTATTAAACACAAAGGATGAAAGGAACACATAAATATATAGATTAGATATAGATGCAACCATTCAAATGACAATTATATTCAGGTTTTCGTGCATCCATTTGTACACTTATTCTTTATTTGCTCTGACAAATTTCATGACCACATCATAAACATGTCAATAACATTATGACACAACTGGATTAGTGGTGTTTACATGTGCCCATGCATGAAAGTTGATGTGCATTGATGCTTTGCATCCTTTGTATATAAAGCTCACATAATGTAAATGTTCACACACCGAACTGGGACATTTCAGCATCCTATAAAGATAAATACACACCAGGGACCTGTAGGAAACAGCTTTGTTGTTACCAAACACTGGAGTTCTCAAAACACTCATTTACCCGACTCCACTTTTCCTTTATTCTCTTTTCTTCTCACCCCTCTCTTCTAATCTCTTATTCCTTTTCCCGCTTCACATCTCCTCTACTCTGCTCTTGCCCCTTTCTATTTGTGCTCTTTATCCGGCGAGCTGCAGGGATTAAAGTTGCCGATGTTGTTCGTCTGGTTTCCTTTTTCCTCTGCAGCTCTGCATTCACTCCTCTCCTCCACTTTACCTCTGCTCCTTTCTTTAATCTTCCCTCCATTTCCTGTTCTGCCCTGCTGTTCACTCTTGATTGCACATGTAAAACGCTATTTTATTTTAAGGGACTGTGCAGTGACAAAGCACAAACCTTTCTCCATTTCTATTCTTGTTCCTCTCTCCTTCTAACACTCAGGCACAAACCAAAATTAAACAGAAATGAAAACACACACAGACAAACACCCGTAATATGTGAGCACGAGTACAAAGATCAAATTGATGGTCAAATTGAATCCACCTCACCTTGTATAACCCGGTATAATAAGGTATTTGCCCGATTTCACTGAGTAAATGCAAGGAGGAGGATGCGATATGCAATTCAATTGAGCTGGGTAAACAGAAACTGCATTGGTATAAACAAAGTACAGTTTTTAAGTGTTTTTTCATCAGTTGAAGAAAACTAATAATGTCATCCTTTGATTCATAAGGAAACCTGCCTTATTTAACCAATGAAATCAAAGTTAATGAACTTCTTTGAAAGAGCCCCAGTGCTAATAGCTCATTTGTCCACATCTTCAAGCTGAACTAAACTGCTGACTGAGGGGCCTCGTAATTACAGAGGTGGTCTCTGATCCTGTGGTTAAATTTCAATTATTAGATAGGAAGCTCAAAGACTAAACCAACATTACTCTGACATGAATAATAACAAGTTACAATGTTTATTTAATTATCAAGCGAGTGGTTCAGGCTGCCATGACATGCAAACACGCACATCAAGACCACACACCAATTAAACCTCCTCTTTGCATATAGAACCACAAAGCAATTAAAATTATTTCATTACCTCCCTGTCTACTGATTTGATTCCCGGGAGAGTAAATTGATCAGGAATACTCATCGGGTACAGCTAGAGAGCCTGTAGCTCTCGGGTATGAGCAAGAGAGTGGGCAAGAGAAAGAAATTAATAGTAGTGCAAAAAGTGTTGTATTTCCAAGCAAATGCTGTGGGAATAATGAGTTGCTTGTTCAGTCGGGGGGAAAAAAATGAGCGGCCTGTTTATGTGAGGAAAGCATGGATTATCTTCCGAACTAGAAAACTGTGCAGCGAGAAATAAAACACAGAGGAAAGATTAAGTCTGAGCACTCAGCTTAATTGTATTTTGTTAACTGTCAGAATCATTTTTGTTCCACAAACTCAGTTAGACGTGCTGAGAAAAATCAATTATCTGTTAGCCAGAACAAATTAGGATATAAAAGTCACATGTTTTATTTACTCTTTGTGTGTGTGTGTGTGTGTGTGTGTGTGTGTGTGTGTGTGTGTGTGTGTGTGTGTGTGTGTGTGTGTGTGTGTGTGTGTGTGTGTGTGTGTGTGTGTGTGTGTGTGTGTGTGTGTGTGTGTGTGTGCGTGTGTGTGTGTGTGACATAAAGGTGCGACTGGTCATGAAAACAGAGATGTGTTTGATGGCAGTGGCAGTGGCAGTGGCAGTGGGGTAATTATCCAAAACACCACTTGAATATAAAAAAAAAAAAAAGTAAATTCTGTTTAACACAAAGCTTAGGAAAATCTTTTTAGAGTAAAAATACACTGAAAAAAAATGAAATGCAAGACCATAATAAATGTTTTAGTTGCAAAAACCTCCAACAGGATTGACTTTCAGAGAAAAAGATTCCAGCACCCCCAGAAAATGGAATTCATTGCCTGTGGTTGATGGAGATGATGATATGAGTTTCACTCTCAATTTGGGAGAAATGAGAGAGCTCCTTCACTTGAATTTAAAAATACATGAATCTATTTTATCTGGTCTGGTGGTGAAGAGGCTTTATTCAGTATGCAGGGGAAATGAATGTTATCACTGGCTGTGCAAAAATAAATGTATATAATTCAGTTGAAAAGGAGGACATATCTGTCTCCAACTCCACCTGAGCAAATCACACTCTGGTTACCGCTCATCACTGCACCGTCGCTATGAACAAGTTGTTTTGTGTCTGTGTCTTAAAGATTCATCCACATCAACAACTCTAAAGTGATGCACAATTAACCACAAACGTCCATCTTATAGTGTGTGAGTTCTGTCGCAAAAGTTTGACCCACAGGTCATGAAATACAATATAATGCAAGGAGGGAAACTCAGTGACATCACACTGTTACAAATGACTCAAATATAGTTTCTAAATACAGAGCCATTTCTAAGGACTGAGATCACACCTGTGATCTGCTTCATTGTTAAATGAATTGAAGCCTAATCAGCCTTTTTTCCTGGGAAGTTCCAGGCAGCCTCAGGAGCCACGAGGAAAGCAGAACAAAGAGACCATCACTCTCTCTACAACTTCTCTGTTCTGCGTAAAGCTAATGGCTGCTCAGCACATTATGGATCGATGGATAGAAAGACGGATGCTCCCTTCTAACA
This sequence comes from Lipophrys pholis, assembly GCF_963383615.2. NCBI lineage: Eukaryota > Metazoa > Chordata > Actinopteri > Blenniiformes > Blenniidae > Lipophrys > Lipophrys pholis. The sequence continues at coordinate 18,980,271 of NC_137636.1, read as the reverse complement.
GTCCAACAACTCAAGAGAGAATCCAATTTGATCCAAGTTTTTCACAAGGAAAAGCTACAATTAAACGAAACTTTTCTAGAGTGGAAACAGACAGTATGAGGAAATATTGTACTTCAGCTGCTCATATTGATTCTGGCATACTTGGTATTTCTGGACACACACTTTTGGAGGATCTATATTTCAGTGTGGCGTTAAGTATTTACATAGACTTTCCAATTAGAGCAACTATTTTTTAATGTAATGGTGAATATATAATGAATGGCCAAAGCCTTCTTTTCTCAACATGTCTCCTAATCCGATCAGTGATCTGCATGAAGTGTTTTCTTCTTCCCCAGAAAGTGGAACGAAGAACAGTGCGCTGCTCTAATGGAGCCTGTTTTAAAAAACTTTGCATTTCCATTGCAGCCACTATCATGTTCACAGACTGACACTGAGCACATCACTGTTTTACCAAAGTCACTGCAGAAATATTTTGCTACAGAATTCTTTACTGCCAAATGTGAATGGGTGTTAAGCCTTCCAGCAAATATTACCAGAAATTCCAATCTCATATTTTCCGGCAAAAATAAAGACGTGTGTGCCCAGATAGCCTTTATGTTTTGTTATGTACAGCATCTAACACAGCATCTAACTTATCCACACATCCAAACTTGAAAATGAGCAAATCCGTAAAAGCAAATTATGTGCAGCTTGAAGTCGATGAGCATTAATCACAGAGAAAAACCTCTCTATACTTGACAGACGGTAAAGAGATGAAACTGAGGACCTGAGAGGGAGTGAGAGAAGAAAAGAGTACAGAACGAAGAGCAGGACAGGAGGAAGAGGAAGATGGAGAGCTCCTGCAGCTATCTTTCTTCCCCGCCATCTGAAGATCCCTAGAGAAAGATAGCAGATGAATATGTAGTATCTTCCTCCCACTCTTTCTCTCACTTTCTTCTCATGAATCTTTCCTCGCCTTCTTTTATATTCCTTCATTCACTGTTCCCTCCTTCCTGCCATCTTCATACTCAGTGCGTTTCATTTGTCCGCATTATATCATTCTTCACTGCTCCTCCGCCTCCCCGCTGATCACGTTCACCCTGCACCTCACCCCCCCCCCCCTCTCTCTCTCTCTCTCTCGCTCTCTCTCTCTCTCTCTCTCTCTCTCTCTCTCTCTCTCTCTCTCCTGATTTATTTATAGGATGTTGTTGCTTCTCTCCTGTGGATATGTTGTTACCGTTGTGAGTTAAAGAGCAGAGTCGTGGCACTGGAGTGCTGCCCTTCACAGAAGATCAATTAGTCTCACACTCGTATACGCACAAAAGTGTGTGGGCACAATGAGGAGGTCAATCATGCTGTAGAAAAGAAGCATGGCTCGGTTGGTAGGGCAGTCATCTCCCAATCGGAAGGTTGCAGGTTCGAATCCCACCTGCATTCTGAATTGTCCTTGGGCAAAACACTGAATCCCAAACAGCTTCCAGTGCCTTGCGTGGCTGCAGCCATCATTGGTGTGTGAATGTGATGAACTATGTAAGCGCTTTGGGGCTGCTCCAGCAGTGGTAAGGCGCTATGTAAGTCCATCATCTCAATATTTACAAGTGCTTAGCTGAAAAGGACACGATTTCAAACTAGATTATTAGTGTTTTGTGACAATGTATGTTATATTCATACACCATTCTTGTCTTTGTGGTGCTTTTCCACTTATTTTGTGTTTTACAAATTTCGACTACACTTTTGTAGTTGCAGTACTCACTACAATGACTGGTGCAAAGTGTTAACTTCTGGCCTTGCTGTGCATCTCCTGAATCTTTCAGCCTCTATAAGATCGTCGGCCTTCTAATAAAAATAGAGGGATCCATATGAAGGAACATAAAATGCAATCTGAAGGACATGTGAAGATCATGAAAGCATCTGGATTGAATAGTGAGCTCAAACCTTTGAAGTCATAATCTGTATTTGTGAAGTTATGTAATCCTGTCCCAAATGAGGGAGTTGCACTTCAGATGCACTCAGAGTGAATTAATGTTGTCTTCTCCCTCACGTGCACAAACCAGCAAATCTGTAGGCCAACATCCAGGCATAAATAGAAAGTAGGCATTTTAGGAAGAAATTACGATTAAAGTGGAGTTTAAAATTGGGTGTTTTGTTAAATTGCACATTTTCTGTATGAACTCAATGCAAAATAAACTTAATGAAGATGTATTGCAATTACAAAATTATGTCCAGTACAAAAAACGTTTATAGTCTATAGTATTAAATTAACTTGTACCCACCGGTCCTTTCTATTTGCTACAGATCCCAAAATGTTTTTATTGTGAAAATACAGGAAATCCAGCATTCAGTCAAAAATGTGCCCTTAACACATAAGGTAAATGTATTGTGTGGGTTTAAAGTTAATTGGGTGAGTCTTAGGATTGATGTATGAGCATTTGCAGTTCAGTATTTACTTACATTTTAAAAGACGTTTTTGTGAGGATTGTTTTGTTCAGTCCGCTGGTGAAGCAGCTTTACTTAACTCACATTCCAAAGATCTGCTCGTTATCTAACTGGTGTTGATTGGCTGTGACTTCCTGCTACTCTACCAGAGTAATGGATTACTGGCCTGCTTAGCGAGTACTCTGCCTTTGGCTCTTTTGAGTGGAATAGGCTGTGGCCCTGTTTATAATCTGACAACTGCAGATTACAGCTGTTTTCAGATGAAAATGTTCTACTAATGCCAAACACACACTCACAGCCATTTACCTGTATGCTGGAAGTGTCTTCAGACCGTATTTCATAGCTTCTTCCCAGAGTTGCAGGTGGATCGCAGCATCTAAAGCCATGTCTGTAATTCTGAGCTTGTAGAGATTTTCATCAGGTACTCCGGCACCAACGGCTGATAATAGATGATGAGAGTTCTCGAACAGCGTTTTCCAATCTGGAAGGTGACTTAAGGAGAAACTTTTGAAAATGTTTACTGGGTGCAGTACAAAATGCGATTAAAGCCTTACACTGAGGGAATTCTTCATTCATTGACACATTTTCACTTATTCATGACAATGACTGAATTTCTTGATACAGATAAGTGCAAAGACAAACATCTTCAAAGTTTGTCTATTTCCAAGCTCTCTGTGGTATCACTATGAGAACGGTTAAGGATGAGATTAATGAACGTGACAGCACAGCACTTGAATAGTCTACTTCACACAAGGGTTTTAATTGCTTTGTTAATTGTGTACTAAAATTTAATGACCAACAAGATTTGAAGTTACCTTTACACAAGACATAAATGCTGCTTATTAGTAAATCAAGTTGTGATTGAAGATTTTTGAAATGTAAAATTTGTTTTTGCAGATTAATTCATTCAGATGTGCTGCACTGGTAATTTCAGACCTAACTGTTTTTATTAGGGTCTGTTTCTTGTCCCCTACACGAACCAGGGTCTACATCCCTCCCCCAATCTATCTGTCTGTCTATTCTATCCTTTCCTCTCCTCTATACTCTCACCCCAACCAGCCAGCAGAAAGCCTCCACCTCGGAGTCTGGTTTCTGCAAAGGTTTTCTTCCTGTAAGAGGGAGATTTTCCCTTCCACAGTCACTCTGCTTGCTCATGTGGATTTGTTGGGTTTCTCTCTGGTAAAAGCAACTAGAAATGACTGTTTTGTATTTGGTGCTATGTAAATAAAGCTGAATTGAATTGAATTGACGTTGTGGATTTGCGTCACTTCATGACGTTTACAGATTGATGATGCAAAATAAATATCGAGATAAACTCTATCATGTTGAAAACTATAATTGTCAGGAATGGTAAAATATGTTGTCTATTGAATATTGTGAATTCATAATATACGGTAAATATGATCTTAGAAAAGCTTTAGTCCATGGACAACTTTTATGCCCATTGTGCCATTAAGCCCGTTTTAGAAAAATGGCCCAACCAAATATAGCAAGTAAGTGCAGACATTTCACTTCTAATATGTGGCCCTACACTGTATATTGTATTTCTATGTTGCCCTCAGTGGAGAAGGTTTGGACAAGCTTGAAATAAACCCTTTGTTTTCACATGTAGTGATTTTTTACAAGAAAAGGATCCTGGACTCTCCTTTCAGTTCGTCCAACTTCGGCACCGCCTCCTTCAGAGGACGCCACACAGCTTCTTCACCTGACAGCATGAGCTCATCCTGATCGCAAAGCAGAGGAAAGACATGTTAGACGTCAACACTGACAGAGTGAACTTCAACACTTTGAATGAACAAAAACAAAGACATTATTTGGCCTTCATGGATGCTTTTGAAACTCTTTCACTGAAAAAGATCATTCAAGCCACAGTGTCTCAGTCTCAAAAAAAAATAGGACTTTTTTTTCCAATTGACTGAGTTTTGTATCAACTGGAACAATATTTTTCCAATAGGAAATGTACTTTTTGCTGCATGAAGACAAAACAATGGGATACAAACTAGATCCTCAAAACATACAGCGAAAGATGACATTTTATATTAATACAGTAATTTGAAATAAAGCCAGTAGTTATATTTCAGAAACATACATATCAAGACGAATTGTCTGTGATCTGGCACAGCACAGATTTACGAGAAGATAAAACAAACACAAACATCAAAATCAAGCCCCAAGTTTGATGTCAACAGTCATCTGTCGCCATGACAACTTTAGGCCACAATCCGGCACGCTGTCATCATCAGCTGAAGATTAAAGGGAGCAAGAACGGCAGAGTGCGTGTGCGTGTGCTGGTGTGCATGTGAAACAAAGGTTGGCTGAACAAAATGAATACTATTGTCCCGCAGAATCAACTGAGTGCTCACTCTTACCTTATCTCCCAAACACACAGAATCCCAAACAGATGCCGTATTTGTCAGAATTGCTCTGATGTGGTGGAGTCAGACCAAAGTGCCATAGAGTGACAGAGAGAACAAAAGCCATAGGCAGAAGTGAGGGCAGAGAGAAAAAGAGGTGAGGGAGAGGGAAACAAAAAGTGACGAATAGAGACAGAGACAGTGAGGAAACATTCGGACAGGAAGATGAACTGGATTGAGATGGATGGGAAATAGAAGTGCAGCTGAAGACAAGATAATTTTTCTCATTTTTCAGGTGGTGGTCAGAGAGTGAGAGGGTGTGGAGACGTGGAGCGTAACGGAGTGACAGAGAGGAAGAGGAGGACTGCAGGAGATAAGACAGCATGTGAGAGAGAGTGAAGGAGGGGAACGGAGAAGAGGACACCAAAGGGTACACCAAAACACGTTCTGCTCCGATACACTGTGTAAGCCCAGAGCAGCACAACACAAGGCGTGTGAATGTGTGTGTGTTTAGGACAGAAAGAGTGAGCCAGACAGTGAACGCATGAGTGTGTTTCAACTTCCAGACATACTTTTTAAAGCTCTAAAACAAAATAGCTTAATGCTTTATGTAGGATGTTTGTGTTTGCCTAATTCAGGGTTCTACAGACATTATAACTAAAACATAAATTTTTGCCTCCCACCAAATAAATGATTTATGTTGTATTTATAACATTTGAAAAAACTGTTCACAAAAAGTGAGAAATTCTGTGATTGGTAGTTTGTAGTAATTAGGCTTTTTGAGCTTACATCCTAGGAAACCCTGTTTCCTTTCCTTGTAAATGGTGGCACATTGGTTGGTAAGGAACTTGCGTTCACAAACAGCTTTCCTCTGCTGTTGACCCTGGTTCGAATGTTGGGGTACCTAATGAAGTGCTAATGAGAGCGATATCAAGATGAGAATTTTCCAGCAGTGGTAATATAGCTACATATCTTCATATCTCTACAGTTTGAAACTAAACTTCATCCTAGCCTCTATTCAGAACTGGGTTTATCAGAGTACCTCTAGAATTTGGGGAGAGGATAGGATAGAACAATGTGCCAGCATTAATGACCTCAACCCTGGTGAACCTTTGGGAGATCACTTTGATCATTCTGTTGGAAGAAGTAGAAAATGATTTATTAATCCCAGGGGGGAATTCCTCATGTTGCCACATGGCGCCAGAGTGACCAGCCCAGCTGCATGAGCTGACTCTTAACAAATGCAGGCAGAATGGAAGATAGATGAAATGTAGCGTAGGAACCCGAAACATACCAACAAATGACATGAAGACAGGAGAAGCATTAACGCTGTACCAGATTGGATTAGTCATTTTGCTCCAAGTTTCTATAAAATTTTTCTCCATGTTGAAACATTATGAAGACAAAACATAATTCACTTTATTAGGTAGACCTTGCTAGTACCGGGTTGGACCCCCTTTTGCCTTAGGAACTGCCTTAATCCTTCGTGGCATAGATTCAACAAGGTACTGGAAACATTTCGCAGAGAGTTTGGTCCATATTGACATGATAGCATCACACAGTTGCTGCAGATTTGTCGGCTGCACATCCATGATGCAAATCTCCCGTTCCACCACATCCCAAAGGTTCTCTATTGGATTGAGATCTGGTGACTGTGGAGGCCATTTGAGTACAGTGAACTCATTGTCATGTTCAAGAAACCAGTCTGAGATGATTGGCGCTTTATGACATGGCGCGTTATCCTGCTGGAAGTAGCCATCAGAGGATGGGTACACTGTGGTCATAAAGGGATGGACATGGTCAGCAACAATACTCAGGTCGGCTGTGGCGTTGACACGATGCTCAATTGCTACTAAGGGGCCCAAAGTGTGCCAAGAAAATATCCCACACACCATTACACCACCACCACCAGCAGCCTGAACCGTTGATACAAGGCAGGATGGAGCCATGCTTTCATGTTGTTGACGCCAAATTCTGACCCTACCATCCGAATGTTGCAGCAGAAATCGAGACTCATCAGACCAGGCAACGTTTTCCAATCTTCTGTTGTCAAATTTTGGTGAGCGTGTGCAAATTGTAGCCTCAGTTTCCTGTTCTTAGCGGAGAGGAGTGGCACTCGGTGTGGTCTTCTGCTGCTGTGGCCCATCCGCCTCGAGGTTCCACATGTTGTGCGTTCAGAGATGCTCTTCTGCATACCTCGGTTGTAACGAGTGCTTATTTGAGTTACTGTTGCCTTTCTATCAGCTCGAACCAGTCTGGCCATTCTCCTCTGACCTCTGGCATCAACAAGGCATTTGTGCCCACAGAACTGCCGATCACTGGATATTTTTTTCTTTTTCGGACCATTCTCTGTGAATCCTAGAGATGGTTGTGCGTGAAAATCCCAGTAGATCAGCGGTTTCTGAAATACTCAGACCAGCCCGTCTGGCATCAACAAACATGCCACGTTCAAAGCCACTTAAATCACCTTCCTTCCCCATTCTGATGCTCAGTTTGAACTGCAGCAGATCGTCTTGACCATGTCTACATGCCTAAATGCATTGAGTTGCTGCCATGTGATTAAAAATTTGTGTTAACAAGCAGTTGGACAGGTGTACCTAATAAAGTGGTCAGTGAGTGTATTTGGATGATGATGTGATTATGTAAACATAGCTGTTGAGTTACAGTGTTGGTTCGGTGAACACCAGTGGAGATGGAGAGAAAAAAAAACCACATGTGAAGGTGGAAGATTCATTTGTACAACTTACCTTGTCATGAGAGAAGCATCGCTTGCATTGGCAGTGGAAATGATACTGGTCCGACAGCTGTTTGTGACGTTCCTCAGTCAGTGACAACGTCTCAATGTAACTTATATTAAGCTGCAAAGAGAAATAGCTCATTTCAATGGGAAAATATACATTACTTAAACTCTCTGATACACTCTGGTATATTTCATGTATTGCCATCTACAGGAAGAAGAGAAGATCATTCTGAATACAAATATGGGAAGAGTGGAATGAAGCCATCCTGTAGGTGTAACGTGTGCCGTCTACCAGATGGCATGGATGCATCTCATTACATTCAGTCATAAGGGATAAGGAAGTATGAAAAATCTGGAAAAACACTGCCAAGTTCAAATCTGTCATCCCACTTGTGTTGCTGTGATATTCACAGGTTTTAACAATCATTTATTAATACTGTTCATCTATCAAGATATTTTATTCCTACAATCAAATTTAGTCAATAAGTAGATATGATTGTATGATTGCTTAAGAAAATGTATCATGTAAACCTGCCTCAGGCATGTTCTGCTCCATCAATAACAGTGAATAAAGAACATTCAATAAGTATTGCTCATAAAGTATACGAGCATGAAAGCAGGCGCAACATCACAGTCGATGAAAAAAAAAAAAGAGGCAGATTGCTCATTGTTAATGCAGAAAGAAATGCTGTGCATGTGCATTTTCTTCCCCATACCTCCTCTTCGGCGTTGATATCCTGAACAGCTCTGAGCTGCAGCTTCGTTCCCTCAAACACCATCACACAGTTTGGCCTACAGTCATGGTTTAAAAGAGATAAACTGAAACAGAGAGAGCAAACACGGAGAGAAAAATGGAGGGAGTGCACCAGAGGGTGGGAGGAAGACAAGCGTTGGTGAAAAAGAAGAGAACAGATGCAGTAGAGAGGAGAAAGAGAGGGGGAGGAGTAAAAAAATAAAGTGAAACAGAGAGAGGGACACAAGAATATATCTGTGATAATATGCTTTAAAATAAATGCTGCAAATTTCTGAGTCTGATTGCGTGCTTTACCGCTTATGAAAAATGTATGCATATCAAGTCTGAATATACAGAAAAGAAATAAAACATTAAAAAAAGGCTTCATCAAATCATAACTTGAGCTGTTCGAGAGGCATATAAAGTGGCTTGTGCTGGCGAGCGATCAACTGCTTTATTTCCACCTGCTTCGGATTTTATTCACTCACTAAGTCCAGTAATAACTGAAATGTTCATTAATGACAAAATAATTATGAGGGAGAAAAGGTTCACGCTGTCTAGTTTGGTGTGATAGTGGGACGCCGTGTCTCACTTTGTCGATAGAGCAGAACTTGGTACCACATCGATTTTGCCCTGACCGGCGTAGGGTCAAAGAAGATTAAAGAATTAAATAAATACCAATTCACATTAATTGTGCAATACAACTTCTTTTCTTTAATTTTGAAGGTGAACCCTTTATATCCTCGATGAATGTACTTTATGTTTGTAGCGTGCCTTTAACCATTTTGACAGTGTTGACTGGTAATACTAACGTCCATTACCCTCCAACATTGTTGTCCTATCATAGAAACTGTAGGATTTATGCAGAATGTAGAGGGTTTTTTTTAAAAAGAGGTGGATCTCTAAGCACTTACTGAGAACAGTGGTAAAAATACCAAACATACTCATATTCAAACTGAATCTGGTTCATTTAAAAGCTCTCTCCAGTGTAGTAATAGTAGTTTGTAATGTGGCCCCTCAGGTAAATGTTATTGCCCACCAATGTGCCAGGGGGATGAATGCCATGTGGCAAAGTGATGCTGCACATTTACGACTGCCGAATAAATTACACACTAATAGGAAAAAAAAACACACAGTTACTCAACACAAACACAGAGATAGTAATTCCCTGCACAGTACGACAAAATGAGAACTGCTTCTGTCATAACAAATGTCACTCTTTATTTTCTTCTGTCAGTATATATGTCTCTCACGCACGCACGCACGCACGCACGCACGCACGCACGCACGCACGCACGCACGCACGCACGCACGCACGCACGCACGCACGCACGCACGCACACACACACGCACACCCACACAAATAAATCCAGTAACTAGGGGTACACCACGTCTGTCACAATTGTGTCATTTCCCAAATTTATTATAAATACAAATCATCTCAACGCTTATCTGCTCACAGAATTCTTTTGACATCAGCAATGTCATTTTTATATTTTCTTTTTATACACTTCCCCTAAAAGTCTAATACATTCAGTAACTAAGGATTTATCAATCTCAAGAGAGGTTTTTTAGTATGGAGAAACTGTTGTCATAAGATATATTGCAGTGAATCTAAAGTCATTCAATGAGTGTAAACTAATGGGAACAATATTCGACTTGGATAAAATATTTATTTATGCTGAATCACACTTCACTGCGATTATAAATAAGTGATGTACATTGAAACATATATTCACTAAACATTGTGCAGTTCAGGGTAAACCAAGTGAGTGACGATGAAATTAAATCAACTTTTGTTTGAAAAGGAATCTGTTGTATGACTATTTAGCTTTATGTCAGTTTAATGAATTGGAGAATTGTGCTTATATTTGCTGCCTTACACTGTATGACTCGTATGAATCAACTAAAAGCCTCAAACACTGAAATAACACAACCCATGTTAATGTGCCACGATGCAAATTAGACTTTACTGTATTGTGAAGTTGTGCACCTTTCCCCATTCTAAGATTTCAATCAGGCATGTTGGTGTTGAATTTCAATAAAAAGAAAAATGGATTCTCAGACCTCCCTGACCCACAAATAGACATTTACTGTCACTGCACACATGGCTGGGAAAAAATAGTGAAGAGGTTTGTCTCTATTTATGACCTACCTCTGCAATTACTGCTGCTCTCATTTATCATATTCAGCAAAACAATGAGCACAAGAGATAAAAAGTGTGTGTGTGTGTGTGTGTGTGTGTGTGTGTGTGTGTGTGTGTGTGTGTGTGTGTGTGTGTGTGTGTGTGTGTGTGTGTGTGTGTGTGTGTGTGTGTGTGTGTGTGTGTGCGTAAAAAGCTATTGGTAACCCCTGGCTTTGTTCTTCAGAGTCGAAGTTGCAGGTTGAATATCAACTAGACAACAAGCCCTCCAAATGAAGTTCTTATCTGATGGAGAGGAGCTCATTAGAATACTAATTACATTAATTAACTAAACCGCATCTCACATTAACAGTATCTGCACACACGCACTGAAACTAACTTTTACTGCATGTAGAAGCGGGAGAAATATCACATCTCTGACAGCAGACCTGGCAGTACATTTGTCCTGAAGTTCATCTGATATTTAATTAAAGACGACGTGTGAATAATGTCAACTCTCTGATCGCTACATTTCAATTTCTTAGTTTATGGCCGTCTGAGTCTTTGAACTCACTGAGATGAGGTGGTTTAATACTGCAGTAATACAGCAGCACCCAGATTTACACCCAAATCTCATGAAAAGTGAGTCATGAATCTCATGATTTTAACATTTGTAGGAAATGATCACATGAAGTGAAAACAAATTAAATGAAAGTTTTTATATTTTGTTGTTCTAATTAAGAAATGGAACTTACTGGAGTGTTTTCACATTTGTTTCCTCCTCTTGTCTCAATCTGCATCCACTAGTTCTTCACCCAATTGAAATGCAACCAAACCAATAGCAGAGCTGGCTTTGGGTATCGACACAGGCTGGTTGACATAAACACAGCGAGATTAACTAGAATGTGCCTCCGTGTTTTGACACATTTTTACCAGAAATATGAAAATATTACAGATTGAAATGATCAGCCCCACATTGTTTTACAGTGTTTGTAAGGACTAGAGTCACACCCTCTGTATTAACATGAACTCAACTCAAAAAAGTATCTAATTAATGGCCCTTGTTGCCTGCATTTTTCTCTCTTTGTGGAGGTAAAGGTTTGATTCTCAGCTCTCCTTTACACATAGTTAGCCACTTTTCATGGGCACAGCCCAGTGTCACCATCAGTGATACTGATACTACCTGAGGACACTCTTCATTTCATTACCCAACATGGCCATGTGAAATGTGACACAAACAACTTCTTATTTACTGCAATCTCTCCCAAACACCTTTGAATAGTGCACTATCCACAAACATCTATCAGGTCTTTGTACTATATTGTCAGGAAATCTCTTCTCCCCACTTTTATTTCAGTGCACCGCTGTGAGGATTTCACTGCAGCTACACTCAGGTTTAAATTACACTGAGGTGATGTGAAGAGCATGGCTCAGGTGGATTACAACAAGTGAACAATGGTCTGCGTTATCAACTCAGCTGTGAATCATTCTGCTCCTGATGGACCGCCCGAAGGAGTTTACATCATATTTTCAACACGCCAATTAGCGCTGAAACAGAGGAAGACGGAGAATGAAGCAGAGTGGGACGATAAAGTCTGACCTAATGAGAAACAGAGGATCTGAAATACACAGAAGACAGAAAATGAACAGAGCGAGAGAGACGGGATGCACAGAGGTGAAGCCTCAGCAGAGTAATCCCGCCTTCTCTTTAGAAAACCCTCGGTTGCTAGGCAACCCAAAATATGAATAGGCAGGGGACCATCGTGCAAACGGCCCCATCATTTATGGATGAGTTACAACACAAATCAAGCTCAGACACACATGGTTTGGCTGAGCTTTGGTCATACCACTGTGACCATCTGACATCTCCAACACCAGGCAGATAAACTGGCCGTGATTCCTGCTGCGTGTGTGTGCGTGTGTGTGTGTGTGTGTGTGTGTGTGTGTGTGTGTGTGTGTGTGTGTGTGTGTGTGTGTGTGTGTGTGTGTGTGTGTGTGTGTGTGTGTGTGTGTGTGTGTGTGTGTGTGTGTGTGTGTTGGCAACATTAACAACATGTACAACCACTGGCCAAATCCCACCAATTCACCCAGGACTCAAGACAGAGATTACAGAGCATACCTCTCTGCTCTGTGCATGTGCGCATGCGTGTGTGTCATGTTCAGACAGCAATCACATCATCAATCGCATATTGGTTGGAGTCAAACCCCACGTTTCTCTTGAGCCGCCGTCGTGCCCAAACATTTTTTAATATTCTGTCAACATTCATTTTGAAGTTTTTGCGTCACAACAAAAATTGACTTCCTCTTTTCCTCCTTTTTCCCTCGTGCTTCAAAGAACTGTCAGGAAGCTGGCGAGGGGAGTGGGTACGTCTTTGAAAGTGAGCGGGCGAGGGATGGGTGGGGCTGGCAAGGGGTACGGTAATGGGGCAGGTAACTGCAAGCTGCATTTCATTTTTGTGGTATTTTTACTGTATGAGTAACAGGCAAGACACACCATCAAACAAATACTATGAGATAAATTTAATTTATTTAGGCTTTTAAAATATCCATGCTTCTTAGATTGATACTTGTGTGTGTGTTTATTACCTTGGATAGATCCCCACTCCAATCTCCTGTAGCTCTCCATCACTGATGGTGAAACAATTACATGTCACCTAAACAAGAAGAATGAAAAAAAAAGTAAAGTGTGAACAAAAGAGAGAGAGTGGTTATTTGTTAAATTGGCTGGAGGAACAAACAATTGCTTTTAACAAATGTTGTGAACATTTTTACATGCCTGTGGCACGATATTCTGAAATTACCTCCTAAAGAACTCCTTCATTTGTACAAAAATGTAAACCTTTGTAAAATCATAAACATGCCAGTGATATTTTCTAACAATAAGAAAACATGTGATCTTGCAGAAGTCTTGTATGATGAAAAGATTACTGTAGGACACTAAATGTTGCTGAGTAAATGTGAGGATAGCATTTGAAGAGAAAGAACAAAGAAGATAACAAAAATGCATGGAAAATGCTATGAAACCACTTGAGAAAAGATGATTTAACGAGAGTCACTATTATCCTTGGCAACACTAAAGATACCAACAACCACAGAGTCACTAGAAATCCAAAAGCAACACAACACTTGTATTAAACAGCCAGGGGTCTGGAACCACGGCTGCCCACCACCAGGGGGCCTGAAGGTGGCTGGGTCCATATTGTGTTGTTCTGTAGTGGTATCTGTAATGATTACAGGAACTTTGCAGAACTTGAGGTCACTGTTGTAGAAAACACCAAATAGGAAGAAAATATCATGCTGGAGAACTAACTTTATTATATATCTTTACAGTTAATTTTCAAACATGCAGGTTTCCAGAGGAAATCCCCAATATAGTCTGGAAATGCATTTTAGGAATGTGAACGGACACTGGTCCTGGTTGTCGTCTCAAATTCTTCCACTGCAGGGAAAAACGATGTCCCGCATGAGCAGGATCATTTTGAGCTGGTGACATCATTTGGAAACACAACCTTTGAGGTACTTTTGAGTTAATCCAATCAGAAAATCATGGTATTACATTCCCTAAAAGGAGTCTTATTACCGCGACTTACTAAAAAAAAACCTGCAATCCCCAGTAAATGAAATACAAACAGAAGTTACCTGATTTATTAAAAGTCTGAAGGAGTTGTTTGGAGGAAAAATTAATGATAAAGGAATAAAATGCCATCAAGTTGTTAAATAAGTTATCATACTAATTCTCATGTGTCAGTCAGTTGGTAAACAAATATGCTGTTAGTCAGTGAGTGTTAGGTGTCTCACTTTTCAGCAAAGTCTATTAGAAACTGTAACTTTGATCATTTCAGTATACAGTATGTAAGAATCAGGAAGAGGCAGAGATGTGCAGAGAGTCATAGTGGAATCTAAAGTGAACATCAGTAAGATGTTTCCCATCCAAGACCAGAATCAGAACCCATCAAAATGATGTCATTCAATTCTGCCAGATAATGCACAGTGTCAGATTCAGGCCTTATGGGAAATTAGTTTCTTTCTCTTTCTTTTGCTGAACTCATTCACCAGTTTGAAAATCCACCGCTCCACCGCTCTCTTCCACATAAATGCATACAAATGTTTTTTTCTTCCTCTCGCACATACAGTTCATTGTTATTCAGTCACTCTCTCACACATTCATCATCTGTGCCATAAAGCCTGCATTACAGGGGCGAAGAGAGAAATACATCACATACAGCAGCCATATGTTAGAGATGTATTACGCTATATGGAGATAGTACAGTGAAGCATTTTCATTTGATTTCCATTTGATGAAGGCGACGAGGCTCCTAACAGAAGCACACAGATGATAAACATGACGATGTTTAAACTCTAGTGTAATGAGTGCTGTGTGGAAAGTTGCGAGGCTCAGGGGATGGTTTTCACCAGATGGTGGGACTGATCTACCCTCCCTCTTGTTGACGTATCGCCCCTTCAGCCCGATTATTTTTATTGAAGGGCGCGATACAATCGAACTCCCTGATCACAGTGTTTGAAGCGTCTTCACCAGCAGAAAAGAGAAAAATATCAAATAATTGGGTTTTAATATCCAAGTATTGGACAGCTCTTAGCTTTGCTACATCATAGTGTTATTAACACTAAGAGCACAATCATTTTGGTTGATGACAGACTTCCAGATGAATTTCACAGTGAAAGATTTTATTGTTCACAGCTGTTAGAATCCAAACACATGGAGGTCTACTAGTTGCAGGATTTTGCTTTCAAGACTTTGTAATCGAGCGCCAACAAATCCATTTTTTTTTAAATCATGATTCACTCTAAATAGAATTACAATGAAATAGACATTAGGGCCATCCTCTAGTTTGTTTAATCATCACACCATGGTGAAGTCCAAACACCTGTATAATCATAAACAGTTTCCTTTTATTAATATTTGAATGATGCTTAACCCCCTCACAAAAGGTTTTTCAAACATCAGAGAATCATGAAAGAATTGATTGTCTTGATTTCTAAGAGCTTAAAAATTTCAGTTTTTAGAGAACAAAATCAACTCTCTCATTTTGAAGTGCATAAAACCCAAACAACAGACAAAAAAAAAAAACAGAGTTTCAGAAGCTAAAATATGCACATTTGTTTATTTTCATTTGATTTTGAACTATTTTCCAAACCACACATTAAATAAGGACATAATCTCATTACCGATGAAACATTGGAAAGGATTGGGAGGATACTAAGCCCTGAAATGCCACTCTTCTCCATCAGCAATTAATATATGATATGCTTTCATCATCCATGCGTTCTTTAGATGCACGATTCATTCTAGTCTTTTTTAATGGATGCAAAGCATCTTGGGTAACTACAGGTTGTCATGAAGCACTATAAGAATAAACACTGACTGACTGACAAGTGTGCGGCTGTTAAAATGAGTCTGTGAATGCCTTTCTGTCTGTAAATTTATGATAACTAAAGTTCACAGGGAAATTTAAAAGCCAGGTTTTCATCATTTGCATCAAGTGTTTTTTTGAAACACTGATGGGTTTATTTGTGACAAAGGAAAATACCTTTTATTTAGATTTTCAAATGTCCACTTGGATGAAAATAGGTGTTTGAGACCCCCACTGTTCTTACCTGATTAGGAAAGGTGGTGTTGGCTAGTGACAACAGGAATATAGAGAAGGATATTTAAACAGAACAGTGGCTGGGAGCTCCGCTGCGTGTAAATCTCTCTCTATCTCACTCACATATAAACCCACGTCATCTCGCTCTCTGGGGATGAGAATCAATGTAGCAGAACATCCACATCTGCAGAGCCGCTTGGTGTGGATGCCTTTTGCATCCCAAACACACACACACACGCACATCAATAGTTGTTTTTTTTATTGTTTCTACCACTATGTACCACGACATCATCTCCTCTCTCCATGTTAAAGCAGCTACAGATGGTCACATCAGGCTCACACTATGAAGTTACTAGATGGAAAAAAACGTATTCATATACCTTAATGTCAACGGACACTTAAACCAGCTCTTTAGGCTGGAGAAATATCTCTCCATATTGTATTTCTTAATTATTTTCTAACATAGAAAAAAAGAGCACACGAAAAGAGGCTCTGCTTGTAATCAAGGGTCTTCATCAGACCATTTTTTTATTTTTTATTTCTTCACCTGCTTTAAGAACTCATTCTCGTGGAAGACTAAGCAGAACTCTGTTCTGGTTGTGTGTGTACCAACGTACGAATATCTGTGTTAGCAGAACGAAGCTAACACAGATATGCAACATGTGATTTGCTGGATTATATTTACTGCAGGTTAGAGACACTGTCTTGGTCTCACAGGGATGGCAGCTACTTCACCAGCAGACCAGACAGGCATCAAATATTTGCATTTTCAAATCCAATCAGAGCAGAGCTGACAACTCCTACGTATGAGCAGTAAAAATCATGATTTTAATTCTAAGCTCACATGCAGCTTGCATATTGTCATGCAAATTTTAGTTGGTAGGTATTCAAAACCACAGGCTTACACTATTCAGCTTATTTAATGATTTTAACATATCAATTACATTTCTCCTGACTAGTTACTTTTTGCTATAATTTTTTTTTACTAGCATTAGATTATGAATTGTTATATTTGATTTAGTAAATGTTTACTGACCTCTTATTTACTTGCTTTATTCAACTGTTCAACAACATTTTCTACACACAAATACACAATTATTGTCTGTCTGTGTTGGCCAACTTGCACACATGCATATCTTGTAGATGTATACATATGTTTGTGTGTTCATAACTTTGCCTTTATTCATGTTAAGCAATTATATTAAACTACCGGAAAACAATAAAACAAAGATTGACTGATAGATTAAACAATCAATCAATCAATCAGTTATTGAAATGGAATTCATGTTTTTGGACTGTATGAGGAAACCCACACATGTACATCGGGAACATGCAAACAGTCAGCAGGTTTCTCTCAGCACACATTCTCTCAGCTTCCCGGAGCTTTTCTGCCATAAAAAAGAAAAAGAAATCTCTGTGCTCACAAGCCAGGATGCTGCTCTGTTGTTTGTTGACAAGTGATACAAAGTGTCCATTTAAAATCGTCTCGTTTGTCTCCAACATGAGCCAGAACATCCACCAGAGAGCCATCTCTAAATATTTAATGAGGACTGAAGTGGAAGGAAAGTAAATGTGATCAAGTGGTAAACAAATGATACACCACTACCTGAATACTCCTAACTGGAGTTGAAAACAGATGTTTTGGTTTTTCGCAACCATTTTACAACATGAAGCTTTGCCGAGTTCCTTTCTTTAAATGTTTTTTGAGATGACTTCAGAGTAAATTTGAAAACAAGTGGACAACACCATCTGGTGAAAACGATTCGGATAAAAACGACCTGGTTTAGCCATCTCTAATGTGTGGTTGTGGCTGTTAGTAACTGAATATATTTCAGATATGTACATTTGGACAAAACAAGTACTTTGAATATTTGATAGTGAGTTGGGAGTTATAATCTGGCATTAACAAGATTTGTCAATAACATACAAAGCCATTTGTTTCAACTCAACATCTGCAGAATATATAGTACAATATTTTCAATTGGATTCACTTCAAAAACTGCTCTATAAATTGACACTGCAGGACATGCTTCCTGCTTTAGCGTACAGAGCAACAGCACATAATATACCTCCAAAGCAAGGCAGGCATCTCGTCCATCAGTAACCATGGTGATGGCTGTTTCATCCTCAAGATGAGATACAGCAAGAGCCTCCTACAGTTTTACCTGTTTATTTATAACTGCCCGGTTAATAATGAGGAGCCCTTCAAATCTGTGAGTGTGGTTCATGCGAGGTGACACTCCCATGAAGTGTTATTGAGGCGGTACTCATACACGAGGGAAGTACAGAGGGATGTTAGAGCGTCTGGAGAGCTTCATTCGAAGCGTCTCAATTCAATGAACCGCGGTCCACAAAATGACATGAAAGAAGCTCTGTGGTAAATAACGGCAGGTCCTTTAAAGGGGATTACAGCCCCGATGTGGTTCAGATGTTGTCAAATGCACTGTGAAAAATTATTAAATTATTGCATCTGTGTGAAACATAATGATATATACATTTTACTTGTTCATTTCAAGATGGCGCAGAAAAGACGCAACCATTAATTTGTCGTCTTTTATTTTCCAAAATGATTTCAGCTGATTAGAGTTCGATATAATAGTAACTGTGAGATGGAGGAACAGAGACAGATGGGTGAGGGAGGGTTGTGGTGAGCAGCCTGTGTGGGGTGGAAAATAGAAAATAAGATTGAATATGTTGCGCTCCACCAAGGCAAGAAAAACTAAATATGGTGGCAAATTTGGGACTCTATGCTGTAGGTACATGCTAGCAACGAAAAGTCTGGGTCGAAGCTTGTCTTAATTTCTTTAGTCAGATCTCCAGGAATGTTTGAACAATAGTTAATAAGTACAAATTATCTGCTCACATTAAAAGGGACAAACAACAAACACTTATATCACTTTTATAATGGGAATATATACAAGACATACAGTACCCACATATTTTCTAGATTGTTTTCATCGAGATGTATTTCTATGCCGTTCATTTTATTCAACCAGCTGCTATTAATGCTTCTATCTATCTATCATCCATTCATCCATCCATCCATCCAATCATTAATATTGATACATTTTATTTGTCTGGTTTGGAGGGAGTATGCAGACTCTACAAATGAAGCTCCCCACTCTCAACCAATCCACTTATTCTAAACATGATTGCTGTGGGGCGAGAGTGCAAACCACATTATTGTCTTGCCCGCAAATACAATAATGTGAAAACCAGAAATTGTGCAAAGCATCTTCATGCCTTTCCAAGTATCCTCATGAGAAATAAAGGTGATCAAAGCTGTTGAGGTTGTTGCAATAACCCTTTAATAGTAAACTCAGGCTACATTAAACGACAGGAGGGGCAGATTAAAATTACTCCTGTGACACTTTGGAAAGTTATATGAATGCAAGCTCTCTAAATGGATAGGTGGGGGTTTGGGAGTGGGAGGTCCTGACATTTCATGTCGAAGGACTGGATTGGTTTGCTTTGGTCTGTCATGTAGGTTCAAAAAACCAGAGAAGAGAGGGTTTATGTCTTTAATGTTGCTGGAATCTGTTCAATTACTGTCATTCAACTACAAAGACCTTTAATATGAAGACAGATCAAACCCAATTAAAAGCCACATCTGTATGTGTTCTGTATACAGTATATGTGAGGGGGTGGTTGCACTATTAACACTTTGATTAAGTATTTATGACCTAATCACGGGTTTTTCAGCTCTCAATACATAGTCAAACAGAAATACAAATTCAGTGGATAGATGAAGAAAATATTATTATTAAATATCACAGTCTCATTCACTGTGATTCTGCTGCACCTTTTTAGGTTTAAGCAGTTAAAGGTTTGGACACACCCCATTCAGTGTTTTCCAGCAGAGAAAACAAAGCAAAAAACTAAAAACGACACATGAACATTTTTTTTTTGGGGGGGGGGGGGGGGGGGGGTGTAAACTGAATCAAGTCCATCAAAAATTTCACCTTTTACTTATTTCTTTAAAAGCAGAAACATTTTGCTTATTTGACAGAAATTGTACACCCTTATACTCTCAAATAACACAGAATCAAAAAAGTAAAAAAAAACAAAAAAGAAGAAAAGGAAAAAAAGACCAACTTAAAACATGCCTGCACACTTACCTCAATCAGGCCCGAATGTTTATGTTTTTAGTGTCTGTTTGTTGGCCCAAACACTTTGTTACTGATCTGTCACAGAGGTGCACTGCACAGCCCATCAATCATGAGGCCTGATTATCTGGTGTTAAGATACTTGAACTCAGGGAGGCATTGATGTGGGCACTAATCTGAGGTGCAGTTAATTACGGTGACTGAAGCTGGTGACTAATGAACTTCAAACTCTTGGTCTTCCTTTCCTGAGGCGGTGCTCATTAGCAACAGTTTCATCAGTGTCTGATGGTGTTTGAGGTGATACTTCCAGAAACCTTCAAGGTACTTCAATTTTCTAGGCGGATTGACATTTGCATCTAAATTTAGGAGCAAACGGTTGACTCTCCATACTGAGCTGAACTTGCCTCACTGTAACATGTTGCTATAGTTGTTAAAGTCTTAAACTTTTCCATTACAACCACAAATGTAAATGTGTTTTATTGGGATTTTCTGTGTTAGACCATAATTGTGAAGTACAAGGAAAATAATATATAGTTTAAAAAAAAAAAAGTTACAAATAAAAAACATGGCATGCCAAACTATTCATACCCCTTTATTCTGATACCTCTAAATAAAACCCAGTGCAACCAAGTTAGGCTCAATACTTCTGCAAGACAAACATTTCAGTTTTTTATTTTGTAAAAATTTTTTTTTTAAATAAAACGTAGGATCATTTTCCTTCTACTTCTCATTTATGCAGCACGTCGTGTTGCTCCATCACATAAACTCCCAATGAAAAACAGTTACTTTTGTGGTTGTAATGTTACAAAATGTGAAAAAGTTGCAGAAATCACAATGCAACATAACAAAAGGCTTTTCCTGCAGAGTCACCCTGGTTATGTTTGACAAGTTTTTCTCTGTGTGAAAGAGGTTATGTTTTGATGAGATGACCCCGTAAGAGTGGTCACCTCACTGTTCTATAAGCACCAGCTGAAACAAAGTGCACTCGGGTGTGTGTGTGTGTGTGTGTGTGTGTGTGTGTGTGTGTGTGTGTGTGTGTGTGTGTGTGTGTGTGTGTGTGTGTGTGTGTGTGTGTGTGTGTGTGTGTGTGTGTGTGTGTGTGTGTGTGTGTGTGTGTGTGTGTGTGTGTGTGTGTGTGTCGCTGTCAAAAGCTGCAGTAAAATCCCACAATATTATTTTATAGCCTGAGGTCTGAGGTTGAGCCACAATACCATCTGATGGACACGGTTGAACTGTCTCCATGTCAACTCCACTGCTGACTGGACAGCTGACAGTATAGTTTATGAGGTTATTATGACAGTGCACTGCACTACACCTGTATCTCTGTGCACACAATCCTTTTTGCTACAGCTGAGGTTTGTTTAAGCCTGTCAGCTGTCAAAACACCTTTTTTCTCCCTTCATTTCCGGTCACTGCTCTCCGGCTGACTCACAATGGCACATAACACCAACACGCACACTCACCGACTGATCTGTTTGCTTAAAGAACATATATCAATACCTAATCCGATTGTAGCACCTTAGCTATATAACATAATATTAATAATCAATTGGTACTAATATTCGATTCTAGGTCCATTATTTGATTTACTCACGAAGACATTGATTGCCTCAGTAATAATCACAAGAACTTCTTATACGAAATAAAATGAATATATGAAAATGAAACTCTATGAAATTTAGAAGATAATTTCAAATAAAGTGCAAAACAAAACTGTACTTTCTTGAGGAAACCTTCTTTGGGCTGAAAGGGTTAAAGTCTGTTCATTCAAAGTGCAGAAACCTAAAGGAGATGTGTATGCTTTTCCTGTGTGTGTGTGTGTGTGTGTGTGTGTGTGTGTGTGTGTGTGTGTGTGTGTGTGTGTGTGTGTGTGTGTGTGTGTGTGTGTGTGTGTGTGTGTGTGTGTGTGTGTGTGTGTGTGTGTGTGTGTGTGTGTGTGTGTGTGTGTGTGTGTTGTAGTTTGTTCCACATAGTTTCTTTTTCGGTCGAGGCTTTACCTAGAAAAAGGAAGCAATAGAATTCTGCAATTCAGTGATACAGAGCAGGTTTGCCCCTTCTGGTCAGCCAGGGAATCACACCCTTTATATTAATCAGAAAGGGTTTAGTAACCATACTTCATGTAGGTTACAGGATTGTTAAACTATCTTGTTAGTTTGTCAGGTGGCCGAGTGGTGCCGCAATCCACTGCCTGAAAGGGTCTTTGTGTGTGGACTTGACATTTTCTCCGTGTGAATACCTTGGGATTTCTTCCCAGATATGCCAGCTTCTTTCCACAAACCAAAGCCATGAATTCAGAGTCATTGGTCACACTAAATTAGCGACTCTAAAGGTGATTCCAGTATGAGTGTATTTGATTGCCAGCATGTGTTTGTTTATCTCTTCTCTGAAAACACCAGTAGCAGTGTGAAGCAAACACAAAGACTACAAATGGATCTTCTCTAGGTTGTTTTTTTTTTTTTTTTAAATTAGAAAACCACATTATAAGAATGAACCTATAATATAAATGTATTTAGATCTCACTTACATTATAGATTAAATACACAATTATACTTAATATAAATAAACAATTTTAAGAACAACTGGTGGAGGCTGTCTTTCAATCACCATGTTAATGATTTGATCCCCATCACATTCTGTCATTATGACAAAGTGTGAAGTTGCTCTAATAGAGTCTGAGCACATTGCATGGAAGCCCTCAGCATTGGTGTGAATGTCTGGGTGTGTGTGAGAATAGGTGAAATGTGATGGAATATTGAGACTGATTAATAAAAATCCTCAATATCATAAAAGTACATTCACACTACAAATCATAGGCAATACAAAGAGTCAAAAAATGAGAATGACTAAGACTTATATGTACCTCCTTGTTCCCCACTTATAACCCTGCTTACAATAACTACAAATAACAACTGCTTTCATCTAACTATCATCTGCACTTTATTCGTATGGGGAACTTAATCCACCTGTCTAAAAAGGACGCTCCCTGAACATGTCATCAGCTAAAAGAAACTGTAATGGTGTCCTCTCGCTGCTCACTTTTATTTGATACTTAACATCATAAGATTTGCTCCATCCAAATGAAAGGTGTTTAGAATTAATAGTCATTGACAACGCAACAAGAATAATGCAAATGCGCACGCACGCACGCACGCACGCACGCACACACACACACACACACACACACACACACACACACACACACACACACACACACACACACACACACACACACACACACACACACACACACACACACACACACACACACACACACACACAAATCCCAGGAGCCCTCTGTTTAAACAAGCATTAAACAGATAAACTCAGGAGGGGATAAGAGGCGAAATTAAAAAAAAAAATTAAAAAAAAGAGAAGGAAGAGTTGATGCTTCAAAATGTTTAGGGATAGAAAGACAAAGTTAGGAAGCAGATGGATGGAGAAACAAGGAGGTAGAAAAAATGTGATACAAAGGGGAAGAGAAAAAAAAGTGGAGGAAAAGCTCATTAGTAGGCTTGTTAGTTGAGCTGCTGAGTGAGAATGAAGGCAGGCGGTAAGAATTTGAGAGGTGCACTCTGGGAATTTTGCGATATTGAGTAGAAGCTGCCACAGACGAATAAACTGCTAAAAGCATCAGATTTGAAAAGTGTACAGCATAGAAATGAAGTGAGTAAACACAATTACAGATACAAACATAAAGTGCACATGTGTGTTTGTGTTCAGATGTTTCTCTCTCACACACACCAACAGCCCCGGGCTGAGCATAACCAAACACAAGATTGCACTGCACTCTAATGACTCATTTCTATTCTGAAAACCAATCATATCTGAGAGAAAAAGAAGCCCGTAACGTGTTTTTGGCAAGTTGGCACATTTTCAGCTGATAGGATAATAAGCTGCTGAACCCATTCACGCTCAAACACTCAGTCTAAAGGGATATTTCACCAGATATTTAGAACATATTGCACATTGCTCACTCTGATGCAGAGGCATTAGGGTGGATGTTTCTAGCAGTGCTAGTGTGGATAATACTGCTAAACAATAAGGAAAGTAAAAATTTGGTCAAATGTTATTAGACTTCCAAAACAGGAATACTGGGGCAAAATTGACCATCTGTCTATTCTTTCTTCATTTTCTGTTGGCCACTTCAGGAAGGTTTGTAAATAACATCCTGACTGAACTGCTGAGTTCTGTCCAGGTAAAATTTTGCACATCATCACAGAGACCAAATTATTTAAGCAACTCTATATGTACCAGTGACTGAATTGGATAATAATAATTAAATAATAATGCATTTTATTTATAGGTGCCTTTCATACCACCCAAGGTCACCTCACAATTACAACACATATCATCCCCAGTATTGATACATAACCTCTACAGTCTCTTGTACCAATAGAAATCAGCAAAATATTCCATATCTTCATTTCTGCAATACTTCCAAGTGCATACTGCACCAGGGTGGCCCTTCAGAAGGCCCATAGACAACTGTAACAAGTACTGAGGGAGCTTTTAAATGCAAAGCAGTTCTTTCATCAGCCATTAGTGATGGTTGCACAACCCCCAACACTGACTTCTGAATAAATTGCATGCTGATGATAAATAAACATTAAACACAGAGTAAGGACATTTGTGTATTGAATATTACTTTTGTCTTGTAACAATGCTTCTTGGTAATAATGTTTATATTATTGAATGAATTATTAATTAGTTTTTTTTTTAATGGTGACAGATTAATAAGGAATATGCATTTATGGGATGATCACCAAAACTGAATCTGCCAGTTGAACCCACAAAGAATCATTTCTTTCAATGTGAAATGGCCAACTCACTCACTCACACATTCCTGTTTAGTGAATCTGTTGATCAAAGCCTACAAAATAAAACATTTTGACAATTCAACAACACACAGGAGCATGTGAAAGAATCCTACACAGCTACAACACCTGGCACCTCCTCATCCTACAGGAGTATTCACGCGCTCCCATCCATGTTTGTCTCAAGTCACCAAACATGATTGTGAGAGCAGATCTGAATCCACAAATGTTCATTTTAGTTAGGATTGCTGGCAGAGCACGGCTACCAAAGAGCAGAACAAATCTACAGTAGAATCAGCTTTACCCATGTACTCGCTTATCACCCAGATGAATGCCACTCACAAATGAGGCTAAATGTAACGAGAGAGTAAACAGGCTTTCCAGCAGTATCTGATTAATTTACATGAAGCAATCTTGCAATGATAAAATAATCCGTGAAACAAATTTCCTCACCTTTTGTATGTGGATCATAAACCAAACTCTTACTTTATAACCTGAATGATCGCTCGGCGTAGCATCCAGAAGCAGTCCCTCCACTATCACGGCTGCTTTTGTACAGAGAGCACCCAAAAAGGTCATTGTGCTCTCTTCTCACGGAACTTCACTCTACTCTGTCTCAAAAAACTGATTTTCAACCCAGCCATTGCTGAAGAACAGACGTAAAATACAGCAGTAGAAATAAACTCGGAACGCAGGACAGCAGAAGAAAAAGCTGAGTTTAATCCAGCAGACCTGCAGGAGCCAGGTTAAAGGGGTGGGTAATGATAAAAAGAGCAAGCTATTGTTTTCAGAGCATTATTCTCTGTAGGAAATCGCTTTTTGCTGCTTGACTGCTCAACAGCAGTCTGAATCAAAGGCTGTTTCATGGGGGAGAAGCGATTCCTTATATAACTTTGAAGGCAGCAGTCAGGTCCAAGTGGTTTTTCCTCCATGCATTCATTTCACCCATAAGTTTAATCTGAAACAGCCTCTTTATCCTTAACCTTTAGCAGATGCAAAGGCTGTCACAAGCTACTGAACATAAATCAGTTTCACCCATGAGCCACAAATTCAACTGACACCTTTCATTAACATAAATCGCGATGAAATGCAACGAAATGTGAAACTTGTTATACTGAAATCAATGTTAGGAACATAAGAAAAACTGAACTGGTACAATTAAGTGGCTCCCTGAAGACAGAACATCCCCTCATCCAAAAAAACCCCCTAAAAAAAACCAAAAAAACAGCAGACCTGTGACTTGGTGTGTTCTGGTGCTTTTGTTCCACTGTGATTAACACATATAATACACAAAAGTGACAAGATCACCATCTTGAAAATACAGATGCAGTGTCACGCTTTACATGTTGTAAAGATGAAATCTGAAAGTTTTCTGATTGTCCCTATGTAAGTGATTGCAAGATTTTACTTGTAGAATATTCCACATTTGATAAGGTTCTCTATAAATAGCCTTAGCCTTTATTAAACACCAGTTTATGTTGTATGAATCATGCACTCTTTGAAATAAGTGAAGTTTGTAACGTCTTTCTTGTTTCAAAATACATTCAATGTGTTCAACAAATAAACTCCTCAGTGCCACATTTTAGACCAGCACAGCTCAAAACATAGTCTTGTGTCTCATAAACGCCACCAGCTGAATGCATTAGTACAGAGCAGCAGCTCCCAGGTGATACAAATAGAGAAGTTGAGTTTATTTTTGGGGACAACACATTAGATGTTAAGATCATTTTCCACTTATCAATTTGCAGATCTGCCCCAATCAAGATTTACAGGGCAACTGCTTCTTAGACATCTTAGACTGCTGGGTATTCTTTTTCTACCAGATACATACTATACATAGACTTCACATAATACTTGTATTTTTTTTTACCGCAATCAGTGGTGTGTAACATGTGCTCAAAGTTGTCCTTGAAGCATATAATTTATCTACTACAATAATAAATAATAACATAATAATACTAATTATGTGGTAAATAATAATGATTAATGAACATTTTTGAGCATGTCACCATGATTAATTCTAGTATGGAGGACTATTAACTTATTAAATTATGTAAGTCAACATGTTTTCTCTGTGTATCCCTGTAACTTCCAAGACTCAATATTAAGATATTTTTACACATAAATAAAAAAAACTTGACGATTTTACATGGTCTCTCGATCTCACACCTACACTCATATTCCCTGAGGTTGTAAAGTGCAATTATCTCTCACTCCAGGATGACCATCAGGTTATAGGCCAAATGCTTCATCCAATTATCTGTGTGTATACCTCTATGCATCTGTGTCCGTGTGTGTATGTGCTCATGGCAATGATTAAACGTTCACACTTTACAATCACACCAGCAAAAAGGGTAAACATTTATACGCCACATTTGTGTCCCTGCATTTTCAGGAAAGAAAAGACTGCAATGATGATGCCATTTTTATGACGCTGAAACGGTTTAATCAATAGTCATCCTAATGATGACCCATTACAGCTGAAAGTGCGTGCGAAAAATGAGAGCGAAAGTAAAGATAAGATTGTCCGTCTCCATTGTTTTGTAAAGTTGCTGTATCCTGTGATACATGAAACTATCTGTTGATTATTGCGTCCCATTCTCATTCTGTAGGGGAGAGCATGAAAACGTCCAAACAAAGAACATTGGTTTGCCCACTACGTACGGTATGTGATGACCTTACATGAAACACAAGAGCTTCATTACCTGATGAAAGTGAGGACAAACAACTGTGGTCTCAAACCTCATACACACTGCAGGGTATAGCTTTAACACTTTGTGCTTTGATCTATGGAATGATCTATGAAATGAGTTGTTTATTTGGTCTGTGATCTTTGAATAAATCCTAAACAAACATTTGACACAGAAAAAGTCTTTATGAAAACAAGTAATCCTGCCCTGTCATCTATAGTTTCTGTATATTTTCATGTTCTCTCTCTTGGCATTGTGTGTCCTTCATACTGACAGGTACTCAACCTCTTTCCATCACTTTGACTGTTGAGGTGTGTGTTTATGCATACACACAAACCCCTTGCGACTTCCACAAGAAACAGTGTCTCTAGGTATTTCTAAGTATTAAAAGCAATGCATTTTAATATTTGTGTTTGTGTAACATGAGCTGCTTTTGATTCAAACCCGTTTGTTTCTTTAGTGATACGTAGTGTGTATGTACAATATGTGTGTGCACACTATAGTGATAAAGTAGTGCCTGAGCCAATGGAAATTGTGGTCATCAATCTCCTGCAGTGCACAAGCAAATGCATAACACCCATTGAAAGGGGACGACAACCAGATGAGGAGAGGAGCAGCCTTTAGGTCTTCACAACACCTACAGCAGCCTCAGGAATTTAACAGGAAAACATATTCTATGTATACGTTTAAGTTTAACCCAACAGTTAAACTTAAGCAGGAAATCCCGGGAAATGTAGAAATGTGTTTTTTTTACCCTAAGAACCACAAGAAAAATGAAAGGTCAGTTAAGTGAGACCAAAATCTGGCCAGGGGTGTCATGTATCTCGAAGTTGTTATAAAAATGGATTTGTTAAAAGTCCAGAAAACAAAAAAGAAAAGTCCAAACAGTTTTGAAGTATTTGACCAAAAAGGAAACATGTAAATGTAAATATTTCATGAGTGACCCTTCCAGAATTTTAATGCACATCTTTCCAAACTCTTTCATCAATTCTCAAGTTGCAGATCAATCAACTCATATTGACTCTGAATCAAGGAGAAAGTGAGTAAGGTTCTATATTTTCCCTGATGTTGACTGTTTACCATTTTTCAACAAACAAAAAGCCTTTATATTGTGTGACTAAGGAGCTACGCAACAGTTCATTATTCTTTCAGAGTGTATTGTCTATAGAAACCCGTCCTATCTATAATTTAGAACGTTGACTAATTTATTTATTCAGGCTTATTTATTGAACTCCACAAAACAAATAGAGCTAACCTCTCACTGATCGCTACCCTGGGAGGAAGGCGAAGACACACCAACACGCACATGCATGCAGACTCAAAGTTAGTTAATTAGTGAAACTCGGCGGCAGATATTTTTGTCTCAGGAACAAACCCTGAGCCCCAGGGGCAGAGCAAAGAGTTGGGGTAGATGGAGTTTATTACAAAAGGGAAGATGAGGAGAAGGGAGAAAAAAGTGGCAGCTGATGATGACAGAGAGCAGAGAGAAAATAGGCAGGGACCAAGACAAACAGAAAAAGAGCGAAAACAAGGGCTTCTTGTGAAAGAAGTCGACAAGAGAGAAAACTCATATTATACTGAGAAAATGAGGAAGATTAAACATTTAGGTCTTGAAAGTGTGGCTTGCTTGTGATGAAAAAGGAGATGAGGCAAAAGGAAAACATTTAGCCCATGACACTATGGGAACATGTCCCACCTGCAATCAGCTCTTCGTACTTGAGAACAGGAATTTAATAAATGGGCGCTTAAATTAGAACCTGATAAGATTCGTTGCTATCAGAATCATAGAGATTGCTCTTTATCTACCAATATTTATTCATCCTTGATCCACGTCATCAATCATCGAATTGAAAGTTGTGAGTATCTCATCCAAGGGGGCGATGGGTAGTAGGGTACCTCGTGAACAGGTCTCCAATTACCAATCACCAATTAATCTCAAACACACACCTGAGTATCCAGAGAAAACTCACCCACTCACTGTTTGAACATGCAAACTCCACACAGAAAGGCTCCTCAGCCCAGCCCGGACCTGAATCAAGAACAATCTCGCTAAGGTGATAATGCTACTAAACCATTAAACCACAGTACAGCCAAATGCTTCATGACATTGCACAGAACTCCACGTCTACAGGAAAACTTCACTAGTGAAATTGCAACTGCAAAGTGACTATCTTCCCAGTCTTACTGAGAAGATTCCATCCCTAGACAAGCTGATAATTCCTATTTAAAAGTTCCACGTCACCTGTGAAAGGTGCCGATTATGTTTTTGTAAGAAAAACATTCGAAAAGTCTTGTCCTGTGTTTGCCAATATAATATTTCATCTTGTTTAGTTGTCTTCCTAAAGGATTTGTAATACACGTCCCTTCGTATTTATGTTAATAATCAGTCAAATTAACATTTAAATGCATTTTCTTTCCCTACCTATTTTTTACTTACTGTTTTTCTTGTCCTTTTATCACTGTATAAATCTCCTTGTTAATGTACCAACTGGCATGAAAAGTGCTCTATGAATGAAGTTTGATTCATGGATAGTGATAGTGATTATACTAGTGACCTGGTGTGACTACATTCCTACAAATAGATGATTAAAACACTGGTTTGCACTTCAGCGCCATCATGTAGTTCAGGTAACAGCAACTAGAGGTGGGCAGGGTTAGAAGTGAGGTATCTCAGGGCTAAACAACAGGTTCTTGGACTGGAGTCACTAACAGAGAACTGGCAGCTGATATGGAAGGAGTGTGAGTATGATTACTGAACACAGACAGCTGGAGATTGAACTTTTTGTTTGTCCAGCTACTAAAAGCCACTGACAAGGAGCAGCCGAACCAGCGAGCACTCTTGTTGTGGTATTTGTTGTCAGCACATCAGTGCTTCTGTGGTGTCATATACTGTAGGTTTAATACAAAAAAATACAGGCTTTTTTTGGTTTGTGGTGGGGTTTTT
The DNA here is from genome assembly GCF_963383615.2 of Lipophrys pholis. NCBI lineage: Eukaryota > Metazoa > Chordata > Actinopteri > Blenniiformes > Blenniidae > Lipophrys > Lipophrys pholis. The sequence goes on along the minus strand of NC_137636.1, from coordinate 18,949,747 downwards.
AAATTTCGCAACAAATTCATGAAAAAAATGCAGTTTTATCAGATTTGATGAAGCAGAATTGTCAAAGAACATCTTAACACAGAGCTTTGCCATCCGATTGGTCATAAATTTTATGGATCTATATGTCACCTCAAGCAGTTTAGAGGTATTGTGCAGCATTAGGAGTATAAGATGGAGTCACAACAAGAGAGGATGGAGGGATCAGAGAATAATATAACGTGCACGCACGCACGCACGCACGCACGCACGCACGCACGCACACACGCACGCACGCACACACGCACACACGCACACACGCACACACACACACACGCACACACACACACACGCACACACACACACACACACACACACACACAGGGTCTCAGGGTTGAAGTCAACAACAGCAGGTGACTGTCTAGAGGCGAATTTCTGGCAGCAGCTTCAAGCAGCATGATGGAAATATGACAGAGTGTCATTCCTGCAGGGAGAGTCGGCCTCTACCTTTAGCTCGCGGTGATCAGACAAATAACCCTTCAGCCTCAGAATCACAGCCTCCATTCGCTCCCAGAGAATAAGCCTATACATCTCCCCCTTTCTCTATTTGCTGGCTTTCTCAACATATTATAGAGACCTGCTGAATGCTGGAATTTTGTATCTCCAACAGACAGGACAGGACAAGACAGGACAAGATCAGATAGAACAAGACAAGACAAGACACGACGGGATGGGACGGGACAAGAAAAGATATGTTAAATATCAAATGTTTATCAAAAATATGAAAATAAAAATAGCAAATGATAAAATTAAAAATATGAATATTTTAAAATAAGAAGTAGACAATAAGTTGCAATAAAACACACAATAATGTTTATAATATCAAATAAATAAACAAAAGACTGAAAACTTTTCAAAAAGGCAAAATAAATATTTATATTTACAGTAATTCATGTTGGATCAGCAGTTTAAATGTGGCGGGGATAAAAGATGATAAAGGTAATGACATGACTCTATTGTGGTTATATTGGTCCAAACAAATAAATCAGTTTCAGTGTATCAGGTCAAATTTGACAGAATAGCTCTGTATGAATTTCCAAAACATAGAAACTCCTGGAATGCCTACATGCATTGCATTAGTGTGTGTGTGTGTCACTGTACTGGAAGAGCATTGAGCATTTTTTCTGCTCAGTGGAGCTGACACGCACCAGCTGTACATGGCACTGAGGTATCCGCTGTGGATAACCATGTCATCACCAGGAATGATGGGAAGGTGTGAACGCCTGTTGGTTTTGTAATCCATAGTGACAATATTTGAAAAACTGTGTGTAGTGATAGTGACTGCAGAGTGTAACAGTAAAGATTGGACAACAAGTGAGAGTGAAGAGAAAGGGGGTGTTAAGAAAGATTGATGAATCAGAGTGGAAACATTGTGTGTGTGTGTGTGTGTGGGGGGGGGGGGGGGGGGGGGGGGGGGGGTCAACACTATTTCTCATACATACGTCAGCACAGATCTCACCTCTTTGTTGTGTGTATGCATGTGTATTCACATATCTTTTGAGTTATTGATTCATAGATCGCCTAAAGGCATATAAGATATTAATGGTGACCTCTACAGAGAAGGAGGGCAGGGTACAGAGTCAAGAGACAAGGAGAAAGACAAAAATATCCTATTGGAGAAGGAGGGATATTCGTGAAAAAATTAGATGGAAAATGAAAATGAGACTAAATAGGGTAAATAAAAAAAGGTGAAAAATAAAAGACAAACAATAATAAAAACATCACTGCGCATTTGTGACAAATATAAATTTTGAGAAGTGATGAACCTCTACAATGAGGTTAGGGTTAACATCTTTGAAACTTCCAGACTTTTAGTGTGGAGTTTGCATGTTCTCCTCCAGCGCGGTGGGTTTTCCACAGGCGGCGGTTTCCTTACACAGTACAAAAACATGTGTTCGAGGTTAATTGGTGACCCAATTTTGCCCTCATGTGAATGTCTCTTTCTTCTCTCGGTGTTTGTCCTGTGATAGACTGGCAGCCTGTTCAGAGTGTATCCTGCCCATTGTCAGCTGGGATTGGTTCCAGCGTGCCGCCACCCTGACCAGGATAAAGTGGCATAGACCGTGGAAGGAACAAAAGAAAATATGATGAATTCATCATTGTGAAATAATAACAATGGTCTTCTTTTCTTCTTATTAAGAAAAAGGAGATGAGTTTTTAAGCACTTTTAAATCAATGTGAAATCAGTGAAGGGGAAAAAAAAAAAAAGGGTTTCACTGCCGTGTGAATTTGTGATTTTATATTTTTAGGATATCTTAGGTATTCATTGTGGTGTGAGCAATGCAACTCAGACATACACCCAAAAAAACAAAAATGATGATGATAAATTAAAAGATATGATGACCTGACAAAAAGAAAATCTGTTCTGTGCTAGCATTCAAACACTTTTTAATTTAAAACAACTTCTTTGCAGGCTGAAAAAAGCTGATATTCTGCTGTCAGATTCCTTTCAAACAGAAATGGTTTTAGCTTTGTGGGCAACAGCTGGATTACAGAGTGTGGACACAGCAGACAGGAGCTGCACACAATTAAAGATCAGAGTTCCAGCTTTCATTATCTGCAGCAACATGACAGACGTCCACATTTCATTAAGCTCATATCCAAGAGGCGACAAGACATCGAGGAACAGAATGAATTAATGAGAGACAGTGAAAGAAGAGAGGCCAACGAAACAATTCACAGTCTAGTAACTTCTGAATGGAGTGTTAGTTGTTTCGAAATTATAGAAAGAGAGAAATACGGTGAGAGAGAGGAGAAAAATTAAGCATGTATAAAAAGGAAAATATCACCATATTAAAAGGGGGCTTACATGTGAACTTGCATACAGACTGGCTCCTGAATAGAATTGTTTATTTTTTTTTTTTCAATCTTGAAATCACCCATGTCTTTTTTTTATAAACCAAGAACAAGCACATTTGGCTATGTGGGTCCTCAATAAAACATAATGATATGAGTATTTACTACTTTATTATAGGAAGTGTTTTATTTCCACTCAATGCTGCATTTACTGACTAATAAGTTTTCATTACTGACACTTAAACATTCAGTTTTTCACTGACATATAAGCATATAGCCCAACATGGCAAAAAAAACCAACATTTTATACAATCATAACCCAAGAACATCTGGCAGTGCTCCTCAATATCTATAATAAGAAGAAGAATTATTATTATTATAAGAAGAAGAAGCTCTGAAGTTGATGGTTGATATAGAGCTACTGTAAAGTGGCATAGGGCATCGCTACATTAAAGCAATCTCATGAGTACCATTACAAGCAGTGTAGTATTTGGAAGCACTAACTGATGACCATCCTGGTATTTGTGCACCCCTGAAAAAATCCTTTCACAATCCAATTTGTCTTACAACACAGATTTGATGTTGTTTCCTGAGTCTGTAGCAGTCAAAATATTATCTGTAAATCCCAGAAAAAGCGAACAGCATAACAATAAAGAGGAATGAAAAATTGGCTGTAATAACAGCTGGTGGTAGCTACTGTTGGATAGGTGTAGATAGGGGTAGACAGTACCACAAGAGTGTACAAGAGAGAAAAGAAAAACTTCTGCTTGCTCTCTAAGCCTCTCTGATCCATCCTTCCTCCATACAGGGTCTACCCTTCCTTTCCGCAATCAGTCCATCTGACTTTTTTTTTTTTTTATCTTCACCCTTCTTCGATCTCTCCTGACTCTCGTTCACTTTCTTCTCCCCATCCCCCCATTCCTATGCTCTTCCTCAGCTCATTGCCCATTCCCTCAGAGAAGTGTCGGCCTATCTGGCGGTGCAACCACTGCAGTGATGAAAGGGTGAGCGTAAAAGGAAGGTGGGGGGATGAAGAGGTGGAGGCTCTTAAACAGGGTGTGGCAGGCAGAGATTGTGATGTGAAATGAAAGATCAAAAACCTCTAATCTCTGAAATGTTAGACAACCGAGGAGAAACGCCCAACCGCAGACACAGAACTAGAGAGCGCTGGTTTTATATTCATGTGTATATCACAAGTTTAGAGGCTGTCAGATGTTTTTTTTAAGGGTTTCATGGTTTTATCACTTCAATTTGAATAGGACCAAAGTAACTCGGATAATTATGTATTTCTGTGTAAATCCTTTGATTTGATTCTTCTCACCACAATTCAGCTGATTTTTCAAAAGCTGCGGTTACTCCACATGGCCAGCTACCCATTGAACGCAGGACACTGCTGCTACATTTTCCAGACATTGAAGCTGAAAAGGTTCATTTTAGTTTAAGTATTTATCGAACAAGAATTCCTGTAAATCTCTGTGATGTATTTTATGGACATTTGAGACCTTTTCTAAGTGGCTTATCCTCATGTTCTTCTTTGCCTTGTTTTTCTCTTGCAGGAAACAATAACTGTTGTTTCTTCAAAAGAAAAACAGGAAAATGTGCTTGATTTAAAGACAACGATACAGCAGTGTGTCCCTGTGTGCGTGCATGCATGCAAACAGTACGCACACTCTCACCTCTGATTTTCCCTGTCATGACACACAGAGCCATGTCAGACCAGACAGTCAATATCAGTGCGAATGTCATTATTAGAGATCATTGTCACGTGTTAAAATTAGATTACATGTAGCCTGAAGAGAATAACATTCACAAGACTGATGAACGCAAGTGAATGCTGACAACAACGATCCAATACACTTTGCCTGTAGGGTCAACTATTTATTGACCTTCCATCGCCTCCTTTAATCACAGAGTGAGGAGTGGTGGAAATGTTCTCACTGCGGCTAAATATTTGTAAGTGTAAACTGTCCTTTATTGTAACAACATGAGCACACACACACACACACACACATTTAGAAGCAAGTTATGGATTGAATTTACCTGTATAAAATACACCGTTTTCTCTTCACATCGCAAAATAGCAAAGAACTTTATAAGCTTTGATGACACTTAAAATGAAACGGTGAGTTAAAAGAATAGCTTCTTCCCCATGGCTGTGAAAAGACTGCTGCAGGAATCATGACCCCCCCTCCCAGCTTTCACACACATACGGACTACGACCTCCCAGCCAATGGACAATAACTTTTGCACTTTAATACTGGACACACCATAGACTACTTATTTATTTAACTGTGAATGTGACATGCTGCTGCTGCTATAAGAGAGATGCAACCAAACAGAATTTTGCTGTAATTTGTACAATGACAATAAAGCTTCTTAAATCTTAAATCTTAAATTTTAAATCTTAAATTAAAAGTCAGAGAGGATGTGGAGAGGCTGCAGATGTGGATGATTAAAGTTCCCACTTCCAAATCCAAAGCATTGTGGTGGGCCTTAGTTATTCATTAAACCAGGTCTCCATATCTGGGAGTTGCAAAAAAAATGACATAAATAAAGAATTTTCTTTTCTTTTCGGCATGAGCTGAATGGATCTGAGTTAGGTGACACTGGTAGTATCTTTGGCCCTTGCGGTTCCACTTTGATCAGATTTGTGGTTACTACTGTTGCAGCTGTGTTCCTTCTTTTTGTTTTGTGCTGGATACAGATCTGAAAACAATAGTGAAATTTGTAATAACAAAAAAGCGATAGCTGTAACGATACACTGAGCTGGTCAGCGAGAGCGGTCGTGAGCAGAAGCCCATTCAAGTTTGAAAGCATTAGAAAAGATGGACCGTATCAGATGAGGATTAGGGGAAGTGTTAGAGAAAGCTAAAGCGTTCATGGTTATCCACTATTATTTCGATTTATTTTATTATTTTTTTGTTATTAGTTTCTGCTGTTAATTACTTTTGATTTTCTGTTTATTGAAGTGAAAAGAAGCTTGGATAAAATAGAAATAATTTTCTTCAGTTACGGATTACTGCTGTTTATTCATTTCAGAACAACTTTTGGATGATTTAAGACACTTCTGTTTGAATGTGACTGTTGTTTATGTGTTTATGTACCAGGGAGGTGTAGGGGGGTTGTAGGTCAGCATGGCGTGTGACAATGACTGAAATTGTATCGATGAACTGATGCAGAGACTTAATTCATTTTATGAACTTTATATTTGATCACAAATATTGAGACATTTTTTGGGGGGGAATGTTTCGATTCTGGGAAGCCTTCCTGCGTGGGTTTATGATTACGTTTCTGAGTTTAAGGATAAGGTAATGTTGATCTCTTGATCAAAAAAATGGGGGCTATGATAAGGGAAAACTGACCACTGTTCTTCTTCCACATAAATCCCATGCGGCTTCTGGCCACTTGACTACACTCTAAGCCCTTTCAACAAGTTACCATACTATGAAAGAGTGTTTGCAATATTGACAGAAATCATACAGTCGTACGTTCGTTCCCCAAAGGTTGGTTATTTAGAATTGGGATAGCAAGTCCTCTGTGTAGTACGGGTCTCTCTTGTCTAAGATATAGTGTAGCTTCATTTGTAATCAACTCTCCGAATCCAGTGGATTCCTTCTGGCTCCTCTCCAGAATTACTTCTAACCTTCTTTAGCTACATTACCAATATGGAGCTCTGACATTTCCCCCATGTCACTGCTGACATGTCTAAATGAAATCGTGTTGCAAACAGAGAACAAAAGAGGCCATCCTGGGGATGATGAACGAATGGGTAGTAAACAAAGAACAAGTTCATGTCATTTCATATACCACAGGGCCACTTTGCAGGTCAATTAAACATTCAGCTGAAAGAAACTGATGGCAAGTGCTTACCCACCACTGAAAATGGGGGTCAGAAATTGCACGTACAAATTGCTTTGAGATCAACTCGGATCCAAAACTGACTTTAAAGGCAGGAAGCCACAAAGGATCCGATTAAACTAAATCAGACAAACCCTCTGTGACAGTAGCAGAGTAAGGCTATGCTCCTTTAACTGATATAACACAATTTACATGCAAAACAAATCGACATTTTCATAAATCCATCAGAAAAATCGAGAAAATAAAATACCTTTGAGGAGAGGAGAGCTCTATTAAAATTAATTCACAAAATATGTTTTCATACCGATGTTTATTAAAGCATTTCATCGGGGATTTCTCACATGCACACACCAGACTTGGGGCGGGGGTTCACAGTAGGAGTCAATTAAAGGAGCTCCCTGTTGTAATTATGGTTACAGTATCTCATTGGGACGCAAGTGTTTATCCTTCCTCCCTCTTCCCCTTCTGCCATCTTCCCCTCCCACTCTTCTTCACTCGCTTCATCACCACCTGGGTTATTTTTGGGGTGGGCGGGGGATATGTGTGTGTGTGTGTGTGTGTGTGTGTGTGTGTGTGTGTGTGTGTGTGTGTGTGTGTTGTGGGGGGGGGCATTAAAGCCTCAATCCCCTTTTGGTCTTATGAAAGGTGAAATATGTACAGTATGTATCACTGCACTCCTTTTAAGTGAGGTGGGACCTTGAATTATTAAGAAATCACTGAAGCATGTAGTCTAGAGGAATAAAACTAAGCAAAGTAGGTCTTTTTTTTTTTAGATTATGTTTCCCAATCATCAAGATTGTTATTGCACTAAAGCATTTTCTGTTTCTGTGTTTTTCCCATTCTTTAAAAACATTTTGTTCACCCAAAGCAAGTATGCTCAAACACCTGCTGACATGTTTAAACCTGCTCTGCCAGACACGGTCCATATCAAGACACACACATGCAAACATACACAAAGGAATACACACAGAATTACTGACACATACGTTTTTGAAAGTATCAAGTGCACAGATAGAGGGTTGTGGTGGCACAATCGGACTCTAGAGCAGAAGCTAAAGTGTTAATTAATGTTGGGAGGCATCTGTGGTGTGAGGTATATTGTAGAAAGCTCAGTGAGACAATAGTCCCCAATGCAGGAGGAGACAGCTGTTTTTGTATTTCCTGTTTTCTTCTTTTCCAACACTGACAAAGTCAACAAGTAAACAATGTGGAAAAGGAGGTTCAAATTTAACCTTAAATATGTGAATATCTTTAAAAACATATCTAATGAACAAGATGCACTGGGACTTCTTGTAAATCGAGGAGAACAGAATAGTGAACTATAAGGATGACAAATTGCTTCACATTGCAGAAAACCCCCACATTTGCAAATATGTGAAGAGTCTACTGTGAGGTGGAGGAGGACAATACGTGCGCATATGTTTTCCATCACTTTGTATTAACTTGAATATTTATAAATTACCAGAAATTGACACTTTGCATTCAGAGTATGAAAACAGCAATTTAACAAAGCAATTTTAAGTGTGAAATAAATTGCTTTTTTTAGGTTTATAGTTAATTAGTGATGTTATGAGGTTGCTCGGCAACTAGCTCCATGTTCTTCGGAAAATTACATTTTTGGATAACGTCACATAAAATTAAAAAGTTTTTCCCCACTAATTGTTTCCTCTTTTTGCACTAATTGAAGCTTAAGCGTTTATGGTTACTTGCCAACAGTGTCCCCGAGTGAAACTGGGCGTTCACATTCCCCTGTTTGATGCGGACCAGAGAACCTCGGTTCCGGATTTTTCAAGTGGAATCCGGTCCCCTAGAAAACACTGGTCTAGGTCCTCTTTGAAACAGATTTTCGAGCGGATGGGGTGAGGGTTGAGAGGACGTGACGTGGAGCGCAATGCATTTTGGGTGCGCAAATCTGAAAAAGACGCGAAAAAAAAAGCGAGAGTCCTGTAACATTTGTTTTATTCTGGAAAATGTCTCGTGCACAGACGTGGAGTAGCGAGGAAGTGGTTCCTTTATAAAAGATCTTTCTAGCAGGTGGGGTGAGCGGACAGGGGAGGAGGTGACGTGCGCAATGCATTCTGGGTAGTAAACAAACAGCTAGCCGCGCAAATCAGAAGAAGCAGACGAAGAAACAAAAAGTTTGAAAATATCTCGTGGACAGACGTGGAGTAGTGAGGAAGAAGTAAAGAGGAAGAAGTCGTGAAACAGGCACTTATCGATATCTGGTCTGAAGACTATATATCGCAGTTATTTGTAGCTACCCCCAACATGGCGGGACTTCCAGTTTCGGTCCAGACCAATCAATGAGCCGTGTTTCTTCTTTACTTCCTTTCTGGTCAGTGCTCGTGTCAGGCGACAGCGCCCCCAAACTAGCAGCTGTTGTGACTGCGTGACATTTTACAGATGTTTAGTCTGGTCTCAGTTGAATGTGAATGCCACCCAAACCAAATGAAGGTGTAAAGAGTCTTTTCCCCTCACCCGATCACAGGTGAGACTACAAAAAGATTCAAATATCTGCATTTATGTGCATGGCATGTCTGTGCAACTGAAGAAATGCTGCTGTTTAACGAGATATATATTCTGGATGGAAATAAAGGGAATGTTGTTCAAGCGTCCATTGGCTGGATACTTCGCACACTTGCAGTGCCTTTGTTTCACAACACGTGGACGATTTACGTGACTCATCAACAAACCCCAGACGATGATCGGGAAGAGTGAATCGCTGGGAGCTTAAGTGGATACTTGGACGTTTTACAGCACCTGAACTTTGGCCGCAGGTGAAATGTCACATTTGTCACTGGTTTAATGAACCTGAACACAGATTACTAACCAGCTGTTGGCCTCTGCTGCTTTTCTGAGGCTGATACAAGACTACTTTGATCTCAACAAGGAAGGAAAGCAGGAGCTATCCAGATCACCAAGAAATACTGACTGCAGTGAAACATGCTCAGAATACAGTATGTAGATGAAATGCCAATTTGTGTGCTGCTTTGGCTTAATTGCAGACACATGGTTCCATTTTTTCAGATTTAAGTTAGTATGATCAATTCAGCAAGCATTAAAGAAGAAAATAATTCCTGAGAAGTGTATTTTCACACAAAGTCACCACAGAGAGGGAGTATCTTTGTAATTTTAAATCATTTTCAATGAGTGAAGGAAGATATCTAAGATAAGATAAGAGGTTGATCTCTGAGCAGCTGCTTTAGTGCAGCCCACCATTTAGTTTCTTTGCTTTTCACACTGACGCTCAGACCAAAACTGAACAATGTTGACCTAAATAGCCTCTTTGTAAAAGCACCGTTAGTGCAACCAATTATTCTCAAACTTTTGGGACTGTGCGAGGAAACCAGAGTACCTGGAAAAATCCCACACAAGCAAAAGGACAACATTTACGCACAAAGGTTCCCAAGTCAACGATAAAGAACTGTATTGGAGAACCACGAAACAAACAACATAAGTACTATATGTGAATATTTAACATACAGCAGGAAATTGAAAATAATATATTTCTACAGGCAATAAGATGAAGAGTTCTCCATGAGCATGTGTGGGTTTTTCAGTGGGTACTTCAGCTTTATACTGCAGCCCAGAAACATGTGTTTGGAGTTATGCAGTGACTTTAAATTGATCGTGGATGTGAACGCAAACATGAATGTATGTCTCTATGTGCGTGCTGGACTGATCCATGGTGTACCCTCTGTTTACCCAGGGTCTGCAGGGCTCCAGCCCCTTGCAACAGTGAATTTGATGAGGATCAACACTGAATGTATAGAAGAAACATGGAAAATGTACACTTGTCAAATTATATTACAGAAGCTGCTGCTTCAAATAAGTCAGTGAAAATCTACATTTTCCATAAGCCTAATGGCATGTCGGAAGGACAATCAGATGAGAAAACAGATCAATGCTCGTCTTCTCATGAGACTTTGCATCAAGATAGCATTCCTCCGGCAGTACAGTATTTCATATCAAACAGGTCAATATTTCCCAGTCATTTTACTGACTTATACGGATCAATGCAAATATATTTCATTGTTTTTTACTGCAGTGGAACATTGGATTTTTCCTGTGGTGACATTAACATATTTATTATGCCTTTTCTTATCGTGATGGCCCACAGGCAGATGGACACATAAAACGCAATGCTTTTCAACTGTGAACACTCACTGAGCAAAGACATATACCCACAGCTGGTTGTGTAAAACATGCCACATTTACTTTAACATAACATTTTCTGCCGAATGAAAATCCAATTTCATCTGACTTCGACATGTTTGACGGAAGTTATTCCCGAGACGATCCCAACTTGGTTCTAAATTTTATCTAAAGAAATGTTCATATTGAGCCAATTCTGACATGCATCTTTTAACAGCCCATACCAACAACAAGCTGATTATATTATGCAAACCTATTAGCAGGCCAATGACTTCATCTCATCATACCAGTAGGCCACAGTCCCAGAGCCATTTTTCTCAAATATATGGATTTAGGAAAGCTCATTTGGCAAACAGCAAAACATAAACAGTGAAAAATAACACATATACACTTCTCTAAGTGTGCGCCTGGCCATCTGGAGTACCTGGAGTCTGTTTCCCAAGGGTCCAGTCAAACTGTTATGAGAAGATTAAAAAATGTCCTTTGCTGTTTGCTGTAATATTTGTCTGGCCAACCACCTCCAGACATGCTTTTGCTTGCTTGCTTGCTTGCTTGCTTGCGTGCACGTGTGCGTTAACAATGGAAATTCATTTTGTCTCATTATGTCAAATTTTTTATCAACATCCAGATATGTCATGTGCCTTTAGAAATACTAAAATTGCAATTTCAGTAAGCATTATGAATAATGAGATGAGTAAGAAAAAGGATGTGTATTTTAAAAATATATGTGAACAATAAAAGATTTATTACATTTAAGTTGAAAAAACATAACACATGCTGAATAATTTAATACACAACCAGGAGTCTGACTGTAAAATGTTGAATTCCAGATGGTTTTGGCCTTTATGTCTGTAATCTGTTCAAGTTGAGGTGTCAAATGTGAATAAAATAATTGCCCACTAAAAACCCAATTTACTGTGACATCAGTGTTTGCAATCAAACAGGCAATGTGGTTCTTCATTTACTGATAGCATGAGGCTTTATTAAACAGCCGGCCTCTATTTGTCCTATGCGACGGAGCTAATAAAAGGATCATGAGGACAGGGGCTGATAACCCACAGGGCTGAGACATGATTAGCTCAACACAATAGTTGTAGAAGGTGTGTGAACAAAAGAGTAAAATGCCACCATGTCTCCAATTATGTTGTACACAGACAATACACAGACTGATTCAGAACATTTTTTCACTCGAGATTCAACACTGTATACCATGTGGAGGTGAGCCTGTTACACTGCACTGGTCATTTTGACTCACCAATTAGCGTCAAATGTTTCTGGACTGAGACAGGGAAAAAATCCAAATTGGATAAAGTTAAAGTGCTAACAGAACAGCGACAGACCCAAAAAGGAAAACCTCTATGATAACTACAAAGAGTGAGATGAAATATTTACAATTAAAAAGGAGACTGAATCATTTACATCATGCTCAATGATATTTAGAGAAAAACAGCCCCACAATGACAGCCCTCCATTAAAACAGAGCAGCATCAAACGCTTGGTAAAGGTCAGAGGAGCCTGCGTGGTCTCTTGTCCAAACACACATACAGTGCATATTACTCCGGCAGGTCTTTGGCAGGTTATCATGGTGGTGTGAAAGGCTAATGTGGGAGATAAACCTGTCTTAGAAACACTGCCACTTACATCTCTCTGGAGGACAATCACGAAATCATACAAAATGCCCAAACACCAACGCTTTAGTGTGCTATCATCCTTCATCCCTGTATGAAATCTGTCTGAACCACCAAATAACGGTAATTACAGTAAATGTTGGAGCGACAGAGGAGAGAGCAGAGAGTGTGTGAGGGATGATAAAGGAGACCAGAGCCAGATAGCGGCTGCAGAGCCAAAAGCTGCTCATTAAGCAAACCCCACCCCCAATTTGCACACTTACAATGCGCACATGGTCCATGCCTATCTTATGCAGCATGCTGTTGTTCAAATCACTTTGCTGCATTGATTGGCAGCATCCACATTTATTTCAAAGTTAGGAGATTTTCAGTCACACTAATCTCTTCTTGATTTCCACATACACATACTTGATTTCATCTCATTATTCCCACCAACTTACTATTTTCTTGGTTTTAAACATCTCATCTTCTTTTATTCATTGTAAGCTCTGTAAATTTCTCACTGTGCCTGTTTCCATTTTCCCTTTTTTGTTCAGGCCTGTCATTTTTTCCGTCATTCGTCCTCCTTGGCGTCTCTGCACCGTCTTCCCTTCACCTCTCCCTGGGAGCCCACACACACTGCCAATCTAAGTCAATTACACAAATGGTTTTCATTCAGTCTTCACATTATACTGTCTCTGACTGCATTCACGGTGGACTTAAAGTCATTACACTAAACTGTATGTGTGTGTGAGATTTTGCTGCGCCTAAGCTAATTAGGTAGCGCCTTTGGCACTGCCAGTGACAATGGTAGATCAGGAAAACGCTGGAGAGATAAAGCTGAACATTTGAAGGATTATTTCAATGACTTCATATGCGGTCACACACAGGCAAACACATGATGCAGAAACACAGAATAACATATTTTGGGTACAGCTGTGGCGTAGTTGGTGGAGTGGTTGTCTCTCAATCAGGTTGCAGGTTCGATTCCCCAGCTCTTCCTGCCCACATCTCAAAGTGTCTTTGAGACAAACCGCAAACCACTGAACCCAAAATTGCTCTCAAGGGATGGATTGAGTGTCTTGCAAGGCAGCCGCCTCTACCAGTAGGTAGTGTGGGAATGTGACTAATGTTGGAAAACGCTTTGAGGACTTCTCAAGCAGTGGGGAAGTGCTATATAAGTCAAATCCGTCTACCATTTATCATATTTTTGCATTTCCGACAATCACATTGTTTTTGTTTTGTGTCATTCTACATTTCCATACTTTTTATAACAAACAAACCGAAAAGAGTACCTCAAATGCAACCACTTGTCATTGTCCAAATTCTACTCAAATACATAAGCAAAAATGCTGAGGTAAAAGTATTCTAATAAATAACTAATAAAATGTATTTCTTTTATCCCCATTGTTCTACACTATCAGCAGCTGTCTATCAGTTTTATTAACATGCAAAAACAAAATTCAAATTCAAAGCACATTTCAGTTGCACATCAAATGTCTGGCTATTTGTTTTTGTAAACAAATGTGGATATAAAGCTTTTCTATGTAAAAAGAAAATATTGAATGAAGTGTGAGATGACAATGAATTCTGCGCAGACAATCCGTTGAAGTTTTTGCAAAACCGATTAACCCAAATTGCATGAATGGTTCAAGGATGATTTATCATCAACCAAAGAACAATCCATTACACTTTGGGAGAGAACAGGTCCTGGGTAGGTAAGATATTTACTCCATTGTAGACATGCTGGAGCTCCGATGTGAACCGCCCGTCTGGGCTGGAGCTGGTGTTAGCACACTGCTCACTCCGCTCCCCAACCCCCTTCTCCGGTCTCAGCAGCCAATCACATGCCAACTCACTCATTTCATATATTCATCTTTTCAAATCCGACTCCTCCCTGAGAGCTCCACTAGCTTTCAGCTGCCAACATGGGTCGTCATGCAAATTCTTGTAACTTGAGTATTTATTTTATTGTAAATTACAAAAGGGTAGCCCAGTAGTTTTTCAGTAGATTTATTTATATAAAAAATTTTAATTCTTCCAATTTTGGCAATTATGTTTGATCTCTAAAATGTACCTCTACCCTCTTCAATGGACATTTTCCTTCATTAGGTCATTTATTTATGTACTTTTTTTTTAAAGGTTATAGTTCAGTATTAGGTAAAGATCGTCACGTGTGAATGTTGGGAGAGAGAAAATCTTTCCATTTAATGAGTTATGCTTGTTAGTGACTGTCCACATCCCATTCAACTACTCAACACATGGAAATAAAGAAAAAAGAAAAGCCTCAGGAATAAATTACACCTACACACAAACAGGTATTACTCGCACACAAACACACATTTGTCTGTTGCCATAATTAGTCCTACACATGGATATACAGTATATAACACAGAGGCTGTATTTCATCATGCCAGCCAGTTAAACATACGGATTGTAATAACAAACAAAGAAATTATCATTAATACACATGGAAGGTTATACTACTCAAAAGAAGTTAGGCATATTGGGCTTTGGGGTGAAAGTTCAGGATGACCCTAAAATGCACTTTAACCGATACAGGTGAACTTACGTAATGTGACTTTCTCTAATCCTCTGAATGCACGTGTCCAACTGTTCAATGTTTCAGTACATTTTGCAAAAAGATACACATTGCAACAAAGATCCAGAGAGGCCGGAAGAGTCAGAAAGACATGGAAGTGAATTTCTCCATTGTCAACATCCCACACTGATGAATGCTTCATTGGGAACAGTGCACTCCAGGCACATTTAAGGGAGGTGAGAGGCACCCAAGTGTCACCTCAGACTATTGGAAACCGTTTACATCAACATGGTCTGCTTGCTAGATGGCCTGCAAGAGTACCTGACCGCACCACCAGCCACAGGCTCATTGTCTTGCATAGACCAGGGAGCATTTCCGATGGAGGAGGGACCATTGGGCCTCAGTTCCCTTCTTTGATGAAAGTCCCATTACAATTAGCTGAAATGATGGGCGCCAATGATGTTGGAGACTTCAAGGACAGCGCTATGTATCAGTCACTGTTGTTACCAGACGAGCCTTTGGTGGAGGTGGTGTTAGAGTGTGGACAGGTGTGTCGAGTCAATACAGAACTGCTCTACACTTTGCAAATTGGATAGTGACAAGCACATACCCCCTGAATAACATCATTAATCTCGTCATTGTGCCCCTGCATGAACAACACAGGCCTAATTGCATCTTCATGAACGACAATGGTCCAACTCATTGAGGTGGCATTATTGGGGAACGTGGTACGTCTAATGGAGCAGCTTGTACTTCCTCCAGACCTGAAACCAATTGAAAATCTATGGGCCGTGTGGAGGCTTGTAACTCCGTACCCAGAAACTCAATGACCTGAGGGCGGCCCTTCAAGGAAAGTGGGATGCCACGACTCAGCAGACAATAAGCCGAAGTTGTGAACAGCATGTGACGTCTTTGAGAAGCTGTAATTGATGCCTAAGAGTTCATGACAAGCTATTGAGACAGACAATTTTTACTGTGGTATATCCTCCACTGTTGTTAGCTTTTGTTTTTATTAAAGTACATGAGATGAGGAAGTGACATTGCATTCTTCTACTTAAATGTGCTACTTTGATGATATATTACCGTAGTATAAACTTTTACATTTTGTATAAATTTCACTCAAGAGCCAAATATCCCAAACATTTTGAGAGTACAACTACACAAGCCTCATTCTGGCTTCTGCAACTGAAGCCGAAACAGGTCTGGAAATGTATTGGCTCCACACTTTCACATGACATCAGGTGGTGTGTAGTGTATGTGAACATGTGTGTGCACTCGGTGATAAATCATCCCTCCATATCGGTAATAAACAATACAACATACTTTCCCAGGGAGAGTTGCATTTCATCCACTCTGTGTGTGTTTCCATCCCAAGGGCCCCAGTCACAGGCGCTTACACACAGAGCCATAAATACAGCTACTTCAGACCTTTTACCGAGCAGCGTATGAACTCCATGTTCCCATCCTTCTTTCACCTCCAATTCAGTTTTCTTATTGTCTCATTCTTTTTTTTTCTTGCATTACCCAAATTTCTGTTGCCATTCATTTTAATCTTCACTTTTTATTCTTTACTCCCAACTCTCTAATGCACATGCTTTGTCCTGGTATGGCGAGATTCAGCCCAGATGCCAAAAACCACTGCCAGAAAAGAAATGTGGCTCGAACGGAGCCTTGCTGTGCATGCTCAGGAATATTATTTCTCTCCAGGACTAATAAAGTATTTTATTTCAGACCGAAAAGAATTTGAAACTATAAAAGAACAAATAGAATATCTCTCTGGAGTGCCAGTAAGCACTGTGTCCTGTGTATGTTCAGTAGTTTATGCCACAGTCATGCTTTTCAGTTCCCCTACATAAAATATTCCACTTTTGTTTTAGAAATAGATAACTCTGCAAAATGCTTAAAATGCAGATCTGGTAATAGTTATCTTATCACACGCAGCTCATATAACAAAGCGTGCTTAGCATAAATATATGCACGAGCTTTCTACAGGGTGGATTTTATGAAACTGTATGTCATTATCTTAAAGTACATACTGAAAGGTTTTGCTGCAAGGGTCCCAACGTTATAAAAGAGTTTTAGAAGTTCTATAATTCAAACTTTTAAAATTCAAAAGCTTCAACTGGCCTGTGAGGTGCCTTTTCACAAGCCACATAAAAATCTTCTATCAAAAGCTACAGCATCAGAGACTTGGCCTCAGAGTGAATAAAGTAATGTCAGTAAAGGGCAGAAATGACATGAGGCAGCAGAGTGAATGAGTGAACGACACACACAGGAGCAGGTTGAGACGAGACGTTTTATGGGGTAACATGTCAGACATGCACGAAGTCTATGTGAGAAATAGGTCTCAGTGCAGTACTGACTGAGGGAGCGTAAACACGAGTTCACACACAAACTTGCAAGCTGAATAAACGAACACACGATCAGGATGCGCACACACACAACGCCAGACAAAAGCCCATATCGGAGAAAAAAACCCTACCCATGCAAGTATGACTGAAACAATCTTAATAAGTGCACACAAATGTAGGAGCAGCTCACTGGTGATGAAAAATATTAACCCCCACACACACACACACACACACACACACACACACACACACACACACACACACACACACACACACACACACACACACACACACACACACACACACACACACACACACACACACACACACACACACACACACACACACACACACACACAATCTAGAAACCACAACTTTTCCTATTTTCTGTCTGGAGTTTACATGCTGTATAAGACCTCATGAATGATACAGAGGTGCAGCATCTACTGAAACAGTCACTTCAGATAGTTCTGTACGTCTCTTGTTGCACGTTAGGGATGATCATCTCACATCAGCATGTCTGTGGCGCGGGTCAGCTGCTCTGTGATGACATTGGCTCCTGGATAGAAACCATCTCAGGCATCTACTGTACAATTCTTGTAGATCACAAGGCTGCACTCAGCACATGCAAACACACAACCTCACTGTTTCTCTCACTGTTTCTCTTGGGTGTCTTAAGAACAGTAATGATGCAGGAGTACTGCTTCACTATGTGTGTGTGTCAGTGGGCATACATGTGTGTGTTTGCGCAACACTATTAGTGCTGCACAGAGAGGTGCTATTAGCATAAAAAATGGTTTTATGGACGAAAACAAACCCACCCCCATCCCCACTCCACGAAACAAGAGTAGATTTCAAACACACACAAACACAAAGTGTAATGGCCTATTTTGTTAAGCACACTAAACACTCAAAGTACACAATAACAAACTCCTCATTTGTTATGTACTAAAACCATTAAAGTGGGAGACCACATGAGGGGGAGACAGGAAGGAACAATGGAAGGAGCTACAAGTACAGGAAGAATAATGAGGACAGAGTCAGCGGCCAAAATCTGAGGACAGACAGTAGTACAGAGGTAGAAATTACTAAGAGATGCATGGCCAGTTAAAGCAAATGAGAAAAATATTAAAGAGAGAAAAAGTGAATTGAGGGACCTCTTTGTACTGCAGATGTAGGGTTGTGGAGCATGCATTCACAGTGCCCCCTTTTGGTTGGCTTAGAAACATCACTGATAATAGAACCAACAAGTAAAAGTCTTATTTGTATTCAATTAGCAATTTTTCAGATTTAACTGTAGCTGACATCTTGAATTATGTCAATAAGTTACAGGGCAAAGGTGGCTGGAACGTCTGAATAGATGAGACACACCACAGTGTGCTGTTGGGTATTTCTCCATTACAGTATTAGATGTATAACACTGACGACACTGGCAGTTTTTGTGGTTTCCACGGCTGTTGGTACCTAAGGCATTAGGAAGTAGGACATCTTTATATTGGTGTGAACACAGTTTTGTTATATCTGAATGCCACCATTAGGACCTGTGGGAAATTACACAAATGTATACAGCACCTTGAAGTGTCTCAAAGTCTGAAACGCAAGGATTGTTTTTCTTCTTAACTGTGAGAGGAGGATAAAATAAATTCAGATCTTCACATTTTATTTCAAACTAATTAATGGTTTATCATTAAGGTATTTCCCTCAATAAGAATCTCTAAATTTAAAAAAAAAAATAAAAAATACTCTGCTGCTGCGACTCTCTGCCCCAGGGGAGACCCGACCTACACTTTGAACACAACCGCAATAGATGAATCGAGGTGCTCCAGCACAAATTGTTTCAGCTATGCTCCACTATCCCGAAGCTGAGCACTTAAGAGTACTTCAGATAGTAACGGTAAAAGACAGCTGTGCAGATTATCACACCATGTAAAGCATTCATCATGAAGAAAAAAAACATCACAGGTATGATTATGTGGTGTAACCTGCTGATGAACCTTGTTGATAACCGCATCAGACTAGATTATATAGTTGTATGACTTCCCCACATCGTGAGTTAATACCGCTAGCTTTTTAAACCTATGATGAATTCAAACTTTTATCAGATATGTTTATTCAGGGACTGCAGGCATGATACCTAATATTAAATAGAGATCGTCTGTTTTTATTGAACACTTTGAGCAGTGTTCTAAAAACTAAAGATGAGTTAACTCTACTCACATGTGACCTAACTAAAACAAGCTTTAGTGCTGTCCATTTGTGGGAATTAAAATGCACTAAACAACCAGGCTGAGACTGAAAAAAGGTTCCCAGTCCACTTCCAAATCAACTTTTGTGCTGTTCCATTAAAATATGTTTGAAATCTGAAAGCTGAACAGCCAAAAAGTACGTAAATGGACCAAACATAGGAAATAAAGGACTTCAGTCTCAGTTTATCATAACTGATATTCATAACGGAGAAATTTGTGAAATTCTGACCAGAATAATCCAACATTCATTGTGTTGCATTATATCCAAAAGTTCTACCACAGAATAATTGTCCCTTAAGATGTTCACCTTGTTTTGTTTAAATCTTTTGTCTGATGTTTAAAAAAATTAATAAATAAACATGTCAGTGCTTTAAAGTAACACTTTTTTTTTTGTCCAGACCAGAGAACCACAGCACAAGTTGAGTCGACACTGCCAAAGCAAACTAACCGGTTTTAGATGTATCTCTGCTTGAACACATGTGGTTACAATAAATGAGTCATTAAGCATCCATGTCTTGTAGTATTTGGCTCAATATTGCTCATCTGCAGCTTTTATGTTTGTTATATGGGAACGCTTTAACCTCATCATTACTCACGCATTCAATTACAGTGATGGGACAAACACACTGGTGTAAGAGTCACAAGCCAATGGGGAAGAAAGGGGCTACAAAATGCAGACCAACTCATTTGTGCACACTAAACAGTTTGCAGTTGAGATTCCAGTGAAGACAGCTGGCGTGTTTTAGGAGAGTCAGACCTGTAGTTGTTCTGGGAATACACAAACAGACGGATCTGATTACAGATGCTGGGAAAATCTCAGACATATGTTGGGGAAGAGCCAAGTGCCGGAAGGGATGCTCAAAACTGGAAACAGTTGTTTGTGTCTCTCACTCGCGTTCCTAGTTGGCTACCTACAAAAGTAAACATGTATAATATGTGTACATGTATGAAGCCAACCTTTGCGATGAGGCTGAGGAGGTCTTGGCAGGAAGGTGGCAGCGCTGTTTTCAATTCTTCCGTCAGGTTAGGTGCTTCTTGCAGTAGATAGAGCTCTAACATGGACGCCAGCTGAGAGAGACCCGCCTTCTTCTGCTCTGACATTGAATTCAAGTCTACAGAACAAAAACTTGAAATCAAACATCTCTGTGACTACAAAAATTACATCTATAACTAGAAATATCTGAAATATCTAATTATCACAAATCATCGGATGAGGAAGCTCATTTTGTCTGAAGAGATAAAAAAAATGCAAGTTTAAACAGATTAACGTCAAATGTGACTTTCAATGACCTTCCAAATGTTAACACAAAAAGTGGTGTAAAACGAGGGTGTGATTTGAGATGAAACCTTAGAGTAGGATCTTTCTGACAACATGTGCATGGATTATCAATATAAACAAAAAAAATGGAATAAGAGGATCCTAAAACAAATTAAAAGCACACATTTTGCAAACTGAATGTAGTGTAATCAAGACAAACTAAAATCTTAAAAAAAATAAATAAATAAGAGTGAGAGAGGTGTCCCAGTTGCAGGGTTATAATTAAAGGCACATCCATCATCCTCTAGCCTTGAATAGTGTTTTCTTTATTTCTTATGGATCCAAACAGCCATAAAACAACACAATCTATTAATGTGGATTTTCGCATGAAATCTGGCAACAAGAATTTCCTATTTAGTGAGAGTTTCATTCTCGGTGGTGGAGTTAGCAGCACTGCTTTATGGAATACTAAAATAAAAATGTTCTCAATTTTGTCTGGTTTGCTGGTGAAGTAACTTTAATGACAGAGAGAGAGAGAGAGAGAGAGAGAGAGAGAGAGAGAGAGAGAGAGATTTTAACCCACAGAATGTCTTGCATCACTTCATTTTAGGAGGTAGTACTGTATGTATTCACAAATCGTTGTATCACATAAAACCAAAGCGATGATTTAATGGTTAATTGCTGAACGGTGTTTAGGACCACACATACTCCAGCAGGACTTACGTGATTTGTGCTCCTCTATAGTGTAGAGCTCCTCACTGCTGCCCTGAGATGGACTCAACTACATGGAAGAAGAGAGGCGAGGCATCAGTTTTCTAGTTTCACTAAACACTGCATATCTTGTCTGCATTGTTCTGTTGGAGATTGTTGCAGTGAAGTGGGGCAGTGTTTATGCATCAGATTTCCTGAGAGCATTTGCAGGGTTTCATAGGCTATACACAGCATAACATCAGCATTTATGGCTTACAAAGGTATGCACAGAACAAAAATACAAGTAGCATTGTGTCTCTCTTTGTGTACATAATTTCGGTGAGATGAACGTTGAGATTGTCCAGACACATACCAAGGCAAAGATGAGACTTGCAGCCAGACGGACCGAGTCGGTGGGAACTCTGGGCAAGAGGCTCCGCAGACACTTACACTCTCTCTTATGGCCAGGCCACGCGTGTTTCTGCAGGAAAATGGCATTTCAGTCATGTTTTTATCACCTTAAGACAATTACACAGATTGATATTAATTTCCTGAATCCAGATTCATTTATCTTATTAATGTTGTTGTCTTTACCTAAAGTCGATGCTAAAGTTCATTTCAGTTTGCTGGTTCGTCTGCCTCGAGGAAGCTGCAGAACCCGCCAACTCTTAGGGAGGCAATTTCCCTTAATGCATTCAAGACTGTCTTAAAACACTTTGGTTGAGAGATGTCTGTAATTGTTTCAACATATATACAGTTGTTTTTGTGGATACATAAGCACATTTCCTTTTCATAGCATAATAGCAAAATTCTGTTTTTGTGAATTCTGCATGTTTTAGTGCCAGTCCAGGACGGTAACATAGAATGTAAATCTCAGTGTGATTTTTCCTGATATAATAATGCTAAACTAGTTAAAACATACAGAACTAACTATAACTGACACTTCAGACCAAATGACATTCATTCAGCTTTTATTGAAGGTTGTTATTTTAAAAAACAGAGCAGCAGATGCACAGGTTGCAACTGTGCCAACACACACACACACACACACACACACACACACACACACACACACACACACACACACACACACACACACACACACACACACACACACACACACACACACACACACAGTACCTGGCAAGTGACATTACAGTAGCGAGCCATCTTGCATTGGGAACATCTCAACAAGGTCTCGCGTCTAGACAGAAGACAGAGGGGAAAAATGAATAAAGAAGTTGTGTTAAATCTGCACAGATTGTCAACTCAACTGATACAAAGCGAGAAGTCTGTTACTTCAGCATTCACAGGAAGGGAGAAGATTCAAAGATTAGTCTTCTTCAAAAAGCCCTCTAGGCCACTGTAAAAATAACAAACACTTCTGATGAAATCTTCGTCTCAGTGAGCTGGAATGATACCAGGTCTTAAAATGTATAAAACCTCCTAAGACTCTTGGAAATGTTTAAAATGAAAAACACTCAGCTGCTCTACATACAGCGCTGCATAGAGTTTGTCTGCAGTGTAGCAAAACGCATCCTCAAACCCATCCAAGCATGCTTCTGTCATTGCTTTGACCTTTTCACGTGTAACAATCTCATTTTACCCTTTTCTATTTGTTGTGTTAAGCTGACTGTGTATATCCATTATCTAATTTTATCTACCAAGCTATCTCTGACTTGATTGTCATCTAAGGGCAATACATTAGGTTCAGTCTCCTGTCTGTCCCAGCCCGTTAGTATCACAGCACCTACATGTGTTTGAGCGACGGCGTGTGACAGCAGAGCATCCATGTGTGGTGTTTGTGTGTGTTTTGTGTGTTTGCGCGTTTCCTGCCTCCGAGGTCTGATGTGGTACTCCGAGCGATACTGCTGTCCTTTCCACTTTGTCTGTCAGTCTGATAACAAGCTGGCGCACGGCAGAGACCATTCTGCCTCATGCAGCCAATTACAGCCAAGAAAGAATGCATCATAGAAAGACACGCACACGCACATGCACACGCACACGCTAGTAACGCACATGTTTGGTCACAGGTCAATATGAGCCATACCCAACTATGATATAACAAGGTTTACTCACATTGTATTTTAGAGTATCAGAATGATAGAGAAAAGCACTGTTTTCATTGACTCTAGTTAGAACAAATGTGTTATTTTGGATGCGTAGAGTGTAAAGCTCTAGATATCCTGTGCACTCAACTGGTAGTTTGGAAGCATTGAACAGTTAAAGAGCCAGACTTTCCCCTTCGGAGTATATAACGACAGCACAACAACTAATTAGTAAACTCAGATTTGCCAAATTACTCAAAAGAGGAGTTCATTCTGCAAGAATGTTGTTTCATAAGAGCAGAAAGTAAACATGAGTGCCAAATGGAACATGCATCTTAGTAATTCAAAATATAATCATGTTTTGTTTTTTTTACCTATAAAAACAATTTTCTTAAGCAATTCTTTGAAAAATACTCTTTTTTTCATCACTTTTACTTTAGAGCAGTATAGCCAGTACAGAAGGATAATATTTCTGAATGAAGTAAAAATATTGTTAGAATCTGCAAAATCTTCAATAGACGGCTTTCATAGCCTCCACCCAGCTGCTCCTTTCTGGAAAATTCAATATTGATGACTGATTCTACAGTGACAGACAATTTAATGTAGTTATCAAAATCTGTCCAGTTAATACTTTATATTGAGTTATTATTTAAATTTTGCTCCAAAGGGCATGAATTATCACTCTAGCTGTGCTTAGAGCCATAATGTCATGGAGGGAAAAAGCAGCAGCTGTGTTACTTGCACTGATTTCAACTTGTCCACTTTATGACCAAACTGAAGCTCCGGAGATTCAACAGCACAGTTCACCATTTTTATGAGCGGATATGAAAGTCTAACATTAAATGTGTTGCACTAAATTAGTCTGATTAGTGATTAATATGAATGATCAACATGAGTCAACCATGCATTGACACTGCTTGTTGTGTAACAATGACAACAGTGATGGTGTATACTGGAGAGTTAAACAGTGCATGCTCTGCAGTTTTGTGTTTTACATGCAACCAGGGGTGGGCGTTCCTGGTCCTCGAGGGCCGCAGTCCTGCACGGTTTCTATGTGTCCTCACATCAAGACAGCTGACAGCAGTTACTGGCTCATTATCAAGCTTTCTGCAGAGCCTCGTCATGGCAACTCAGGTGTGTTTGAGCAGGGAGACATGAAAAACATGCAGGACTGCAGCCGTTGAGGACCAGGAATGCCCACCCCGGCCTGCAACAGTGCAGTGGATGGATCTGACAGGTGAGTGGGGCACATGATCAGCACATGCAGCATGGAGTTAATACCCTACATACTGTATGCGATATAAAGAAGCTTCATATTGTGCATTCACTTGCATATTATCTGTAGAATGTTTTTGTCGGACTATTAATCTCCAAAAAATAGTTAGGGTAAGTAGAGGAGCCAAAACTGATCGGGCATGAGCACATATACAACAATAACTTAAAAGTTATTGTGGTTCATCGTATGATGACAAACATTATTGAATAGTGTTCATTAAACCTTTGTAAACTCATAAAATCATCGATTCAATCCCAGACTGTGAACATGAGGTAATGGAGCATATATATGATGGATGAAGTCTGACTAAAGGCTGTAGCCGGTCAACATTAGCGACAGAAGTTAAGTGTTTCCTCTGAATGTTTGGTCTATCAGCATGTGACCAGACAGGACTGGTGTATTTGGCTCACGGCCCACTCGGGCTTGTACAAGTTTCAAAAACACTCATCTCTTTCCTGCTCTTTCCTTCTCGCTCTCAATACTTTTTTCATCCTCTCTCACCATAACTCTTATCTCCTTCTGCTTCCTCTTGTTATGGCACTGTGTCATATTTGAGATTACCATTCAAATCTGGAACCCAAAGGGGAATTTATAGGCTCTGGGGTGGAGGTTCATGAAAACACAGCTATTCTTATCATGTTGAGAACTAGCAGAAACAGGCATGCCACCCACAGTTAGAAAAGAAATGCTCAGTATTAAGAGTAGATAGGACCAGGTCAGACCCTAACGCAGCTAGAAAATAACTCACACACTAAGAGTTTGTTCACAGGAAGTCCATTCATCTTCCACGGATCAGACAGGAAGGCTGACGCTAGCCACAACCCCATTTTACGTCTATACTTTCTTCCTGTCGCTTAAATTTGGAGAACTCTAGAAAAATGTTGGCCCTTGGGAGGCAATTATTCATTCTCATGTTCAAGCACATTACAGTATAGGTCACTTTGATATCAGAGAGAGATGGATGTCCTCCGTTTGAAATAGGTTTGAAAATGACTTTCCAGTATAAAAGGAAACGTGTTCATCCACAGACATAGATTGGTGGGATTTATTGATATGCTTTATAAGCAAGGATTAATATATATGTATTACATGATCCAATAGATCATCTGTAGATAAAGTGAGTTTATCATTATATGAATTAAATTCTGTATGGTGGTGTAGTGGTTACTCTTGCTTCACAGCAAGAAAATTTGGTTTCATTATGGGCCAGCATCTTTTCAGTGGCGCTCTCCCTCGGCTTGCATGGATACCTGGCTTCAGTTCCTTCATATGACTGTCAGATTCTCTGTGTGATCTTCGTAATACCTTTACTAACTGTCAAGGGTAAATCCTTTTCTTTTTCTGGAGTCAGCTGGGATTGGCTCAAGCTCCCTGCAACTTTAAGAGTAATTTAACACTTCTTCCACTTTTAGATGGAGCCAGATGAGTTCCGGGGCTGAGCGATGAGCAGCAGGGTAAGTGCGAACACGATACTCACGATCTGGTGCCACTGAAAAAGCTGCAGCGAGACCACCTGGCAACCTGTGGTGGGGTAAATGCAGTGTGCAAGCAGCCAAACCAGGAGGGGCACAAACTACCATATTTACCCCAAAGGTTCCAGCCAAAAAGGCTTCTGTAGTCTGATGAGCTGTGCACGTTGGCTTTTTCTGAAAGTATACCGTCTATGATCAAACATTGTGAAGAAAAATGCAAACCACTTTGGCCAAAACCAGTACCAATACCCCATTCATTAATGATATAATAGCTTCATAATGCCTTGACCATCCACAACTCAACTCAAAACAACAAAAGACTTTTAGGGGATTATTTCAAGTAATGTCAAAATCCTGCAGTTTATCAAGCTGCACAAACTACATCATAATCAGCCATTCAAACATTTTTTGACCAGAGCAACAAAAACCTTTGTGTGCATGAATCATATGAACTGGGGCGGCATGGCTTGGTTGGTAGAGCGGTTCTCTCCTAATCGGAAGGTTGCCGGTTTGAATCCCATCTCTGCTTGCCTACATGCTGAAGTGTGCTTGGGCAAGACACTGAACCCCAAAACTGCCTGTGTTGAGTGTGTGAGTGAGTGGTTGGTGGTCATTGGAGGGGCTGATGGGGCAGTTTGGCAGCCTCGCCCAGGGGAGCTGTGGCTACATACGTAGTTTACCACCATCGAGTATGGAGTGAATGAATAATGCAACATAAGCACTTTCAGTTCCCAGAAAAAAAGCCCATGCATTATTATGAATTACAATGTATCAATTCTCCATTTTACCAAAATTAATGTTGTATTCACAATGAGATGAAAGACACTTGTTCATAACAAAAATAAAGATAACAATTTAATGTTGTTTATAGAACTTTGAAACCAATGTGTTTTCTTTTCAATTTCTCAAAATCCCATATGAGAAAAAAAAGCTTGGACTAAGACTAAGACTAAGAAAGATACTTGTAATCAATGTTAGTATTAACAGTATTAACATGCAACATCTGGAGAAGATGGATGCTGGATATGAAACAAAGACACAGAAACCTGGGCAGTGTTTGTTCAATACTGCGTATGCAGTTACAAAGCTGCAATAATGCACACTACAGCAACTGTTGTTATGGTGATTGCCTCCAGGCTGATAAGCTCTTAACACACACACACACACACACACACACAGACAGAGTCACAAAATCCAGGTATTCCAGCAGGACTGTAGAGGGTTTATCTTGGCTAAATGTGGCCGAGTATGTTCTTCTCTATGACGTGCTATCAGGCTTTTCAATGCTTGACTCACTCGACATGAGAGAACCGGAAAGAAGAAAATTAAATCTTAAGCACACAAGGGTGAGTAGAAAATGCGACAAATTAATGATGAGTGCCAGTAAAATCTCTCCAATACGATTAGGAAGCCATCAGAAATATTTTACTTTGACAACCTCCGTAACAACAACAAACATAACCACAACAGGGAGGCATTTCACATCTCAGAGGTCGGGAGTTCATTCGAATCTTCTTTCTACTGTGTGCCTACTGTTCTTCATACAGCAAGGTTTGGACTAAAGAAACACACCCACACACACTCTGTATGTTTCACACATTGTTTCATAATTCAAATCTAAAGAGACGACCCCACTTTGGCCTTGGGGCAGGAAGCAGTCTGAGGTCAGGCACATATACCGCTTTACGAAGTGCATATAGTTTCTTATTTAACATAGTCCACAAATAGATGTGCACAACAACAGAGCAAGAGGAATCAAAATAAAGAGAAGAGACAGCAGAAAGACCCTACAGAAATCAGTGAGATATAACCGTCCTCAGTCTTCATCGGTTCATTAGTGGCCAACTGTCTTGTTTAATAAAAATGACTCATTTTCAAGATTAAGATCCTCAAGCAGCACATCTCTCTCATCTTTAGCCATGTCCTCTTATTATGTTCCCTCTTTTCCTCCGTCACCCCCTTCCTTTCCCTATCTTTTCTTCTCATTGCCTCTTTTCTGCTCTTCTTCTCCCTCTGAGTCTCTGTCAGATGTTGTGTGAAGTGATAGTCTTCTGGATGGCAGGTCCATGGTTGGACTGCAGGCACAGTAGGAAAACTCATGAATAACATTAAATTGGTTTCATTAATAGCATGTGGAAGACTGAATTAATAGCACATCTTTTTTTCTCAGCACTCTTCATCTCTCCCTCTCAATGTCAGACTTCTTTTTAGTAGCTTGTGTCAATTTTATTATGGAAATATTCAGATTTTAAAAATTGCCAATTGAGGTAAAGCTATGCTTTCCGCCAGAAAATGCCAACCATTAACTAGTTTGTTACTCAAACACATAAGTGGATTACTCACTTAACATATTTTGTCACTAAGAATGACATTTAAAAATAAATAAATGAGAATAACATCAAATTAAAATCCAATCAACCAGTTTAAAATCCTACACAAACAAAGACCTGATCCAGCTGAAAATCAAATACATCAGAACTATCAGCACCATTTGTGATGCTTCATATTCATTTGGCACGAGAATCATATCTCCCTCTAGCTCTTTAAACATGTATTAAGTTTTTAACTCTGTTTTTGTTGATGATAAAGCGATTGGACACAATGCAATACACCAAACTGTACCCTGCACATGGCTAGAATGCAAAAATTATTTAGGCTCAGAATGCACATACCCATTTGTAATTGAAAAGAAGTTTGTACTATAATAAAATGTTTGAAGTAAGCAGATCCAAAGGATCTATGTGGTCACAATGTGGACTGTATGGTCAGTGGTTGTGGGAAAGACTGGAGATTAAGATTCTTCATTGCTTATTTTAATATATTTCTTTTATTTCTTTGTAAAGTTTATTGCATTTCTTTTATTTATTTCTAATGCTTTAATGGATTTTTTTATTTCTATGTAAAGCACTGTGAATTGCCTTGTGTTTGAATGGTGCTCTATAAATAAATTTGCCTTGCCTAATAAAGTAGGTTCAACAATTTTCTGGATGGATGGATGGATGGATGGATGGATGGATGGATGGATGGATGGATGGATGGATGGAGATCAGATTGAATTGGTCAGAGTCCAGGCAAAAAATAATAATAATAATAATTTTCAAGTCTGTAAATATTAACCACAAATCAATACTTTAGTAATTTTGATACTTAAAACTCACCCAACAGGGTCCCTCCGAAAAATATCTTTATATCTAACATTCTTGTCACTGTGTCAGGAAGGCATGTGGAGCGTAAGATGATAAATGACAGAAAAAATCTATTACCAACTAGTCAGTTTTCATAATGCAGAGCAGCAAGATATGTATGGAGGTAAGATTGGTGAAAAAGATTTGAGCACTTGTAAAAGTGGAATTTGTTGTTGTGTATCGTGATTTGTAGGATTTATTTTTTTTCTCTCCAGAAATACAACGCAACACTTACACATTCACACAGAAATCAGCCAATCTCAGATAAGCACCGCCTTTTTCACCATTGACTGAATGCACGGGTAGTTTTTCACCAGATACCTCAGTGGAAAGCCGCGATGCGTGATTTCTAGTTGAAGAAAACAGAATCTGTGACTCGTGGGGAAGAACTTCACATTGATACAGGTGCACAAAAATATTTTTCACCACATTCACTGCAACAATTGTAGGAAAAATGTGAGCGTGGGCTCACCACCCGCAGGAAAGGTTCTTAATCAGTGCAATGTGATCTGGGTGACGGTGCTCAGACTGCCACCCCCGCGACCCGGAAACGGATAAGCGGAAGAAAATGGATGGATGGATGGATGGATGGATGGATGGATGGATGGATGGACTTGTAAAATAGGATTTGTCCACCTGTAATTAAGAATTTGTGAATGTGTTGTATCTCTAGAGAGAAAACAAATCCTACAAGTGCACAACTCACGATACGCAACTACAAATGCGTAAACCTTTTTCACCAATAATACCCCCATAGATGTGGTATATAGTCATTTGAATGAGCTGATCATTTATGATGCATTTGTCAGCTTTGCATACGTACACAGACGAATCACTTCTGATCTTCAGCCGAATTACTAAATCTAGAGATCATATCCTCCCAACAATCTGACAATATAACAAAGGAAAGAACACAGCACCCTTTGTATAATTTCAGCATCAAAGAAAGGAATGGAATACAATGCCATCCTCTCAATGAGCTTTAGTGTATTCCTTAAAGTAATGAAGGTAGAATTGCAGTTTATAATGAATCCCATTGTGAAAGCAAAATAAGAAGAAAGTCACTGAAAGACTGAAATAATCCCATCACACATTATAAAGTACGCCTAGTAGGGGATGTGTCTGCCTACCTGTATTTATTGTTTTCTTCCTCCAAACATTCTGTTTTTATGACCTTGCAAATTAGACAATACTTAAGTTGCACAAATTGACAAGCACAAGCTGGCAAGAAGGTTTTTTTTTATCAAGATAAAAGCAAAATCCTGAACAAAGATGTTGATAAAATGGAAATGGATGGAGAAATAAAATAAGATTCTAAGTAGGAATACAAGCCAGAGCAGCACAAAAACAGTAAAGACATAGAAACTGTCACTCATCAGGAGTGGAAGTGACTGAAAGATGCTGTTTTTTTCCATTGATATGCAAGAGTGTATATCTGTGCACTCTCATGTGTATCTATGGTCAGTTCTGTTACATCTTTGCTATCAGACACCTAATTAGGCCTACCTCAGCAAATCTCAGAGGTGTGTGTGTGTGTGTGTGTGTGTGTGTGTGTAGCATGGTAATTAATTCCCTGTGAGTATTGGCTGCTGCACTGTATCCATGAGATTTTGTTTAATGTCCCTGTGTGTGTGTGTGTGTGTGTGTGTGTGTGTGTGTGTGTGTGTGTGTGTGTGTGTGTGTGTGTGTGTGTGTGTGTGTGTGTGTGTGTGTGTGTGTGTGTGTGTGTGTGTGTGTGTGTGTGTGTGTGTGTGTGTGTGTGTGTGTGTGTGTGTGCAGGCGTGTGTATGTTAATAATTAGTGGGGTTTTCGTTACTGTGTTGTCCAGTCGTGCCTCGGTGGCTAAGCTGAGTGGCCAGAACGATGTGATTCGTCTCACTCATGACAGGTACTGGTGCACCAGGGTGTCAACGTAAAAATAAAACCATTAACATAAATCCACCGCACAATACCAGCAGCCTGCTTATCAGAAATATAACTTCCCTTTTGTGTTTCAAAGGAGATGGCTGCTCGTCTGATAAATGTCTTGTTCCTGTTGCCAAGGCTGCTTGTGAACACAAAACACAACATGAAACATGTCCCACACAAAACTGCTTAACAAATTAGCTCTTCTACAGCAGGAAAAACAAACAATTCCAGCAAAAACTTTCTGTTTGTGAGCCTCGCTGCAGAAGACAATGAACATGGCTACATGAAAAAGGAGCACTGAGCAAACGGGCAACATTTGGTCAAGGGACACTACTGCCACCTACTGCTCCAGCCATGCTGAAGGCCGCACACGCACACGCGCACACACACACACACACACACACACACACACACACACACACACACACACACACACACACACACACACACACACACACACACACACACACACACACACACACACACACACACACACACACACACACACACACACACACACACACACACACACACACACAGCAGGCATCCATGGCACCACTGCAGGGACACAACAACATGGGAATTTACTGTAAACTGGTGACTGCTGTGTAGAGCACTGCTGCCAGAGTGTCTGTGTAGGAGAGACAACAGCTGCATGTCAGCCATCGGAGAGCCCTTGCTGTGTTTTTAATGGCTGTTTAGAGAATGATTCATTCAAACCTGGAGGGACTCAAATGGGACGAGTCTCCACATTTATCAAGGTGAAGAAAAAGCATGCACACGAACACAAAAAGCCTGAAGGGAATGTCAAGCCATGAAGAAAAACTTTGTTGTTGTTGTTGTTTTGAGCTGCTTAATCATTTTTGGGGAAAGAGTGTGTGTGTGTAAGTTGTTGTATTTGTTTTGTTGTTAAAGAATTAACAGTTTACGACAAATTATTTGCAGAACCCACAAAAGTCAAAACAGAAGCTATAAAACATAGGGCCATTTATATCGCATTTGAATTACAACTGTTTGTTTCTCTTAGAAAAATATGAAAAGTACTGCAAAACGTAATAAATAGTGCATTTTTGGAGTACACAGAGAATTAACCACGGAAAAGACATGCAGATGTTCTCCAAGCTAAATGCCTGACAGGTGAATTTCCAAAAGATCAGTATTTCAGTGCAAATGAAAAAATCCACACACCAACCCAAAACTTTGCCATGACGGCTCATGTCAGACAATGTGAAAGGGCCGACATTCACAAGCATACATCCATCTTATGGACTGTAGAAAGAAGCCAGAGTACCTGCCAAAAACCAACACGGGCACAAGGAGAACATGCAAACTACTCCACACCTGCGTCTCCTTTTTGTGAAGCAACAATGCTGACCCCGACACCACCACTCCTGTTCATAACCAACAACAGGATCAGTCACAAGCAACGGGAACTTGAATCTGATGCAAATGAGTTTAAGAAAAAAAAATTACATGTCAGTGAATTTATCTCGGATGTAATTTGAAAACTAGTCACACACACAGAGATTAAATTAAGGTTGTCCTTTTAGCATTCTGCCTTCAGGTTGGAGAGACATTAGTATTCACAAGTAACAGATGCACCGCCTATGATCAGTAGAATAATGTGAATCTACAGGGAGTCTTTTGCCTTTATTCAGATTTCTAATGAGAACCAACACACAAACACTTTCTGGAGAAAACGCACCCACTTCAATTAATTGTGTTGCGCAAAGCAAAAACTGTACCAGAAAAGAAAAAAAAAAGAATGCTCATCCTCTGGAGGCTCAGCATTTAATTTCTTTGAAGACATATAGTCCTCAGAAATGGATGTAAAAGCGATACACAGTCATACTTGCTAGATGAATACCAAGCATCACACACGGGGAGCTGAGCGTCATGAAACATCTTGGATTGTAAATGATACAGCTGTGTGTGTGTGTGTGTGTGTGTGTGTGTGTGTGTGTGTGTGTGTGTGTGTGTGTGTGTGTGTGTGTGTGTGTGTGTGTGTGTGTGTGTGTGTGTGTGTGTGTGTGTGTGTGTGTGTGTGTGTGTGTGTGTGTGTGTGTGTGAGAGAGAGAGACACCTGGGTATCCAGCTGAAGGAGATAGAGAACATAGGGGAGGAGCAGAGAGCAGAGAGGAACAGATGCAAACAAAATAGTCTGCAGTGGAAATGAAGCAGAGCAGAGAGAGGTGGGACTGACAACCATGTATCTGAAGGACGAGGCATGAGAAGATGACGGAGAAGGTGGAGTGAAACAGGAAAGAGGACGAAAGGAGGAAAAAAATCAGGAAGGATGAAAGTTGTTGGATTGGAAAGATGGCAAACAAAAGGGAGGAGAGAACAAAAAATAGAAGAAAAAAAACATGAGCAACCCCCCCCCCCCCCCCCCCCCCGTTTAATCTCCCTTTCCCCTGATTAATATAGTATGACAAATGAAAATAAATAAATACTTTTACTCTTCATTGTAACTATGACTGGGTCAGAACCAAGTGGTAAAGAGAATGAGAGGATTGATAGAAAGAAGGACTCAACGTGACACAAATGAAACAAAAATCCTACAGGTTTCCACAAGCCTCTCTATTCCGTCTGTGTGGTGCAAGATCATTTTAGAATTTAATACAAACAACAAAACATTAAAGCGAAGTTATGGCTCAGTGCTCTGGGGGACAAGTTCCACTGAAATCCACCTTATCCAAAGGTGGATAACTTTTCATATTCTATTAGCATTAATAAAGTTTTCTTTAACGGGTACCTTGCTTTTGTTTCATATATCTCTTTAAAACATACTGTACGAGCATAGCATTGGCAGAGTATTTGTTAAATGAAAGAAACAACTCTACACATGAGACAAAGCTCAAATCTACAATCACATCACAGGGACTCTTAAAAAAAAAAAAAAAGGAAATTTGAGAGTCCACTCTGAGTCGTGAAGGAACCGTCCTCAGTGGCCGTCCATCATATCCTCCATTCCTCTGGGGCTGACAATTCACTCCATCACTGTGTATTTACAATAACACAACAATCAATGACGAGCAGCGGTAAAAGGCTGTTATATAATCTTGTTACCAGGAGATTATTTGCTTGTTTAATAACTCGTGCACTGACAAAGAAAAAAAAAAAATGTTCACATCATCCTTGTACACAATAACAACATTACATATTTATACTGACTGATTGGAAAAGCCATGTCATGATTTGTTATTTAGTTCACTGCGCCAACAGACACCTCAAGCCTATAAAAAATAGATCAAAATCCTTTCAGACCTGTCAAGATTGTTTTTAATTTATCATTTTCTGTGAGACAACCCCGCTGAGACTTTCAATCAAAAGTTTCTCCTTATAAACATTAAGCGTTGTATTTGTTGTTCAGAAGCATGTATATAACTGTGTGTGTTTTCCGTGTGGTCTGAAGAGACACACTGAGTGAGAGATTGGTGTCAAATAGAAAGACTTCGGCTGACACACAAAACATATCTGAGCTCTTGTGGTCTGTCAAGCTCAAATGGAAAAACCCATCAAAGTGTGTACACAATGTGTTTTCTGTCCAACAGAGATTTTGTGTCTCTCCCACCTCCATCTTTCCATGGAACTTCCCTTTCTCTGCCTCACAGTTACAAACGGGTAAATCTGTGGCTGTCAGTCTTTCCAGCTCAAAGTATTTCCACACGTTGATGCAACTTTGAAATGAACCAAACTGAGACCGAATCAAGAACCAATGTGAGCGATCGAGTCGTGTGGTATGAACGACACACACTTTGAATTCAAATCTTTTTTGGGCCTCTTTGCACCTGTTGCTCCGGGGACATCACAACACTGGTTCAAGCTTTAAACTCTTTGTCCTGTTCTTCAAACAGTTCTTCAACAATGACTGCATTGATGCTCCCGTCAGAAAGCACTGCAGGCTGGAAAGATGACAACCATGAAGGCCAGAGCAAATGGTCGATGGGACAAACCAAAGCCACATCCAGGTGGTTGCCAAACTGCATGATCCAGAATATCAACTGCCTCAGCCAGAGATTATTAGAAATCACTTTCTTTCCAGCCATCTTTTGTTGCTCAGTCATTCAGGTCTGATGCTGAATGTGCCTGCTGCCATACGTATAGTTTCCATTGTAGATGGTGGGCCGCAACAGGAACCAGCTTGGGTACGATGGTCCGAAATGACATAAGTAAAGCGCAATGTGAATCACTGTCATCATATGCATGTTTATCATAGACAGTATTGTGATTTTCTGCAGTTTAACCAGCCACTCTTGCTAAGTTGCACCACAAACTACAGCTTTTACTCACCGTCTGCTGCAGTGAGCCTCCCTACTTCAATGATCTTACTACTAATTCACCTGCAGACTATAAACACAAGTCAGTATCTGCCGGAGCTTTCAGTGCTTTCATTGGCTCGGAGTTTATATTCTTTTTCTTTCTATTTATTAGCAAGCACGCAGCTGCATCTGAAATGCTGTTTCCCTTTGTAGTTGTCCTTTAAATTATGACAATTTAGGATCAAATCTATTTTGTTTGCCTTTGTTCCCCTATTATTTCCCCTTATTTCCCCTGCTTCCTGTGAGTTTAAGAACCTCTAACAGTTGTTTGTTAACCTCTGGACATTTGATCCTCCCGATTGTGTGTGTGTGTGTGTGTGTGTGTGTGTGTGTGTGTGTGTGTGTGTGTGTGTGTGTGTGTGTGTGTGTGTGTGTGTGTGTGTGTGTGTGTGTGTGTGTGTGTGTGTGTGTGTGTGTGTGTGTGTGTGTGTGTGTGTGTGTGTGTGTGTGTTTTCTCTCAGCAGTTATCACTCGTTGCTAACGTTCAGCTTCAAGGCCTGTAATTAACTCCAGCTTTGATGCCTACCCCCACCACCTGATCATTTCCTGCGCACAAACACACAAACATGAAGTTCATCTCTTGCAATGAGATACAGTCACACAAACTGCATATTTGCTGGCATTTTTCAAGACTGAAGTCACGCTGTGAGGCTAATTGTGTTTCTGTGAAATCAGGAAAACACACTTCTCATTTCTGAGACCAATCGCTGTGACTACCACTTTGTGCCCATGTACAAGCGTGTGTGGATGTGTGTGTGTACAAATTCTATGTTCTACAACTGTTGTTGTGAAACAGCTTACATATCCTTCACTAATGTCCAAATCAATAAAGGGTGATGAGTGTGGCCCACAGGCCGTGCCGATGTAGCCATTACTTCAGATCACAAAAACAAGTCGTCTGACCCATGGCCTATGTCTTATTGTACACCCACCATACACGCGCCAACCTTTTTGCCTCAAGCCTACAGAAAAATAATGGAGCTCACTGGAGAGACATTACCTCTGTAATTTTTATATTGATTTCTGTTGTTTTAACTTCATCTTTGCGCATGAATGGCAGTCTATATAGATATTGTACACATGTCAAGGTACAATGTTCAGGCATGTAGCCAGAGGGCTTAAGAGTGTGTGTGTGTGTGTGTGTGTGTGTGTGTGTGTGTGTGTGTGTGTGTGTGTGTGTGTGTGTGTGTGTGTGTGTGTGTGTGTGTGTGTGTGTGTGTGTGTGTGTGAGTGTGTGTGTGTGTGTGTGTGTGTGTGTGTGTGTGTGTGTGTGTGTGTGTGTGTGTTATTAAAACCTATCACAAAGTAAATATGCCCATACATCAGGATTACTGACTGTATTAAAGTAAACATCTCAACAAAAGCAACACTATACACCTTAAATGTCCACTGATGGCTAGTAACGGGATGGGTCGTAAATCACACTTCATGTTAGTAGATGGGCCACAAATCATACTGAAACATTAAAGCATAACTCAGATATTTGCTGTTTTATCACCAAATAAATCGCAATTATGAGTGGGACAGTCTGCATCTATCGCTAAACTTGCTGCTGCAAGGATTTAGAGTCAACGATCATGCGGGTGAAAAGTAGGACACTAAAAGATTGGGTAAGTCTGAACCAAGAGAGAAAGAAACAGAAACAGAAAATTTAAGCTTCAATCGTAGCTGTATTTGCAATC
This sequence comes from Lipophrys pholis, assembly GCF_963383615.2. Classification (NCBI taxonomy): domain Eukaryota; kingdom Metazoa; phylum Chordata; class Actinopteri; order Blenniiformes; family Blenniidae; genus Lipophrys; species Lipophrys pholis. The sequence goes on along the minus strand of NC_137636.1, from coordinate 18,912,315 downwards.
AATGACACGTTAATATGCTCCTTGACAGTTCAGCTACTGCCAGTTACAGTACCTGACCTGTTGAGACACTGCCTCCAGATCACCGACGCAGGAGCATTGAGGATATCTGACAGTAAATATGGATTACCTTTTTAGTAGTAGAAATAGTGGTAGTAGTAGTAGTAGTGTCTATTCAGCGTCTCCTAGTTGCCACAGCAAGTCATAGCAACTTGGGCATGGATTTTAAGTCTGATGCCATTTCTGCTGTAACTGGGACTCAAAGCTGGAAGCCCACCAGTCATGCAGAAGATCCCAATATCTGATTTCTATGAAAGATTTTTGCCTTTGAGTAAATATCAGCCATGATCACGGTAGAATTATTAAATCAGCAAACATTGCATTTTATATAACATTTTGTACCCTAAAATGTTCACACTGCCCCAGACTAGAGTTTTGAACGACTGATGATAAGCCCAGAGTATAAACCCTGCACAACAGTAATTGTCCACATTCACACTCTGGAGGTTACTTGTTAGCCAGACTTTCACCAGAGAAAAATGACGAAGATTATATTTCAGTAATTGAGCGAGGAAACACACACACACACACTGACAAAGACACACACAGCCATTACTGCATAGCAACAGTCTTCTCTTGCCACCACAAAGCGATGTGAGTTACAGCACTCAGTCTCACTGGGGCTCCTGGGCAGTCAAAGGGAGAAAACTGTTCCCTCCACCACATTAACTTCATTATGCGTGTATAAAGCAGACATGCCGCAGTGCCACATGTACTGATTACTGACTGTGACAGCTATTTGACAACTGGAGCCTGAGCTCTCACGACACTTTGCCTAATATGACAGTGATGTGACAGAAACCCAAGAAGAGGATCTGTCCCTCTGGTAGGTTGAAATGGACCACCCCTCATTTAGCTCACTGCACCGTGTGCTTAATGAGGTGTGTGTCGCCGAGTGTGTCACTTATTTATTCAGAACAACTCACAACACTATGTACACAACAGACCATGTGCATATATCCCTACAGCAGAAACCTCACTGTAATAACCAACAACAAAATACACGCAACAAACTAAAGCTACTCAGACACACTTTTACAGCACAACTATTCTATATCTTATAGTTAGGTGTTAGTTCCAAGTGCCAAGTCCCGCTCCTTTTATAGAGCAAGAGCATCTTGTGTTTTCTCAGTGTTTTTGGTTCCAATTCATTCCTGATCTGCTCTATTGGATCGTGATGTTGAGGGAATCAGAAGATGGCACGAGACACATTTTTCTGTTGTCCCAGAGGACGTCTGCATCCATTCTCCTTGTAATCACCTTTAACGACATTCACTCTGGTCCACGGTACTTCACAGCAAGTTGCCCTCAGTCACTTTGCTGCCCCTGCACCAGAAATCTCTTGCTCTTCTCTCTCCTGGCCAGAGTCATTAAATTCACATACACCTATTTAGATTGATGAAGTGGATGTGGCTGCTGCAGAGAAAGCAGCAGTGCTCCCATTAAATATTCAGCTGGACAAATTCCACCAGGAAATGCAAAATAGAGGGGGAATCCTTACATTTGTGTGAATAATGACTATACGTTTCACAGACAAGCAATAAACACTAAACCTGCTGTCATGTTCTCATTTCACAAGAATATTCAGATGCAATACTAACAATGAATGAAGAAGTTTACAGATAAGAAATAAGCAAGAATTTCAATAAATTACAGCATGAAAATGCAAAACTAAAATGTGCTGAATTGTCTGTATTTATTCTGTGTTTGTGGGACATAACTTTAAATTGTGTTTGCTGTACGGTAATCTAAAAACTGAACTTTTGAAATGATGTTTTTTTGCTTGTAAATGGGCTCACCATTAACAAAAAAAAATTAAAAACAACCTCACAGTGGCGATCTCCCAGACTCAAATTTTGGGGCACTCTAGTCTGGAGTTTGCGTTTTCTTCAGAGTTTCCTTCTTTGACATATTGAACAATTTTGGGGGGTTATTTTGCACTACTTATGTAGGTGACATTTCTTTATTTCGTGCATTGTGAAAGGAACAGCTATCTAATTTCCTTATACATGTTTAATGACAATAAAGGCTACTCTAGTTTATTCTATTCTATTTCTTACCACAATACAAAATATGAGGAAAATAGTGACCGTAAAATTAGGTGTGAATGTGAGTGTGTGCTTGTCTCACTGTTCTGGTATAGAAGATGGGTGTGTGGATGAAACCAGAGCTGTGCCACTGACTATGAGCAGTTAAAATATTACCCATCAGTACTTCAGTAAGGACGTCACCTTTGATGCTTTCGTGATTAAAGAGCTTTGCTGCCATCTGGTGGACAGTTACGCAAATCACATCGCTTCTGTTAAATGTAAAAAATGTAATCAACGTTATTAATTTATGAATCGACGGACCGTGAGTCCACTGATTCATCTCGTGTCCGCTGCTGCAAACACACACACACACACACACACACACAGCCTGCACTGAGCCGCACACCGAGCCGTCTCACCGTGTGAAGCACTGCTGACACACTTCTCTGGACACTTTGAGGGACACGCAGGACGCCAGCGGCTCGGCAGAGGCCACCAGCTCTCCTCTCCGGATCCTGGCGGTCGCCCGCACACCGTTACCTTTCCCGGGGCTGACAAAGCGCTCAAACTTCAGCGCCATGACCGCTTTAATTTCCACGTGAGCGACAAGCACTGTTTACATCCGTGTTCAACGATGCGTCATGACGTCATTGACAAACGTAGTTACGTAAAAATAAAACACGCTGAACGTGTCTCTCCGTCGCAGTGAACTATGTCCAAATATATTTTGGGCTACTTGTAACATTTCCGAAGATTTTGAGTAAAGTACACGCGGTTGGATTTGAAAAGAAACTCGGGTTATATTTAAGATCGTTTTTAAAAGAATGATTAGATCGTATTTCTGAACATTAATGGTGCAAGGTATTAAACAAATGCATATTTTTCTACACAAAAATACACGGATTTAGTCGAGAAAAGAAATCACATCTTGAAGCAATTGGGAGTTCCAGCCATCGAGAAGTCTAAAGATCTTTGCCTCTGTGGGGAAAAAATGTATGCGCACAAACAATGCATTATGCATTTGATTTACAGTCTTAATTCTACTCCAAGGTGACAACAGAGAAAGTAATCTGGCCTCAAGGGCGAGGATTTATCTGGAGTTTTAATATTCTGTCTTTCCAAAATTCAAAAATGTGCAAATTAAGCACATTAGTGTTTGCAAACTTGCCATGGGTGTGAAGATGTGTAACAACCTTGTAATGGACAGGCAAGCAACCTGTCCAGGTCAATACCTACCCTGGATTTGGGCTTATAACAGCTGGAATAGGCTTAATTTCAAGCATGGGTCACCTGTGACCCTAAAAGTGAGTCAAACAAAATAAATTTTCACCTATGAATGGGATGAAAGATAAATTTAACCACATTTGAACCATAAAGCATATGCCATTATATTGTGACTGCAATGTTGTTGAAGGTTTTTCAAAGTCAAACAAATCCAAAATTTGTATTGATTAACCTTAATTTGGAGACATACTGTTTGTTCATTTAGAATTATTTGAGCTATAATATCCATCCATCTTCTTTTCATCCTGTTGTGGGCCTCAGAGTCCTGGTGCCAATCCCAAGGAAGACAGATTGCAACCTGGACAGGTCACAGTCCATCACAGGGCAAACACTGAGACAGGATGGTCGATTGTGTAATTTACCCATTGACTTTTATTTGTTTTGCATTTGTTTGTGTATTTGCAGACCTGTCTGGGATTCTGTTTCTATGGTATTTATGTTTCTTTGATTATCACAGGCCTAAATGTTTGCCTGCATATAAATGGTTCTATCACTGCCAAGATATGAGACTTCACCTGGAACTCTATTGTCTACAAGTGAGAATAACTTTACTATCATAAAAGTCTACAGGATAGACAGTCTACCCAAACTTCAATCTCAGGTCTGAAGCCAAAACATCTGGTTTTGATTGTTTTTCAAGTGATTATTGAGAATATATTTAAACTGACACTTGGTTGTGTGTGACACAGCTGTTATTTTGTCGTATTTATATTGACTATACAGAAGAGCCATTGTTTCTGTTATAATTTCATCCCAGACATTAAATTTCTTGTACTATTGATTGTCAAAAAGAGATTTTAGGCATGATGAAGTCTGTTGAATAAGCCGACAATTCGATCTGATTTTGTGTTTTTGACTATGGAGAGACATTTTTATATAGAGAATAAGCATACTTGATCAATTTTACCTTATTACACATTAAGTAAACTTCGAGTCTCAGTAAAGGGTCAATTATCCAGTTTTGTGAATACTTTGTCAATTATTGTCATCCTAATCTAGCAGAACTGACAAACTAAAAAAATGGCAGAATGACGGCTCAAACAACTCTTTCAAACGATTTTAAGAAGAGATAACAGAGAAAATGTGTTGTTTTTTTAACAACAAAATAAAAGCCGTATTTCTTTGTTACAACCTCTAAGAACAAAGTAACAGAGTTCATCAAATGATGCACAAAAACATTTTTCATTAGGCCCGATTTACAGATAAAAATCATGACTTGTCATTCACCTTGAATGTTTTGCTAAGATTGACTGCAAAATATAACAGGATGAAATATAAAAGAAACCTCTGAAATCTTTACTTGTGAGTACGACGAGACCGACAGCAGAAGCACAAACCCAAGTAATTCAAATACTTTTCAGGAGCTAATCAGGAGAAATAAGTCACATTAACGTGTCAGGATGGCCAAGGAGTGTTCAAATGAGTTGGGTTTGAAAAGCCAGAAATACATACATTGAAGCTTCTTTAAGAGCAATGGTGAAAGATGTAAGATGACAACAATCAAGCAATTTACACTTAACATCCCTAATATTATAAATAATTAAAATACCTAAAAGATTAAATAAGAGTTTCTCTGAGTGGTTGCCATCTGAACCAGCCAGACGACATGTGCAAATAAACACCAATGAAAGTCCAACTCCTCAGAACTCAGGAATTCCTCACATCGCAAACATAATTGGGTTTCTGTGAGTGATGCAACAAAATAAAAACTATTTTAACCCAATTCATTATTAATGCAAAGGTGAGGTACAAGACACTCGAACTGTCCCCCAGTTTCTTTCTTTTGGAGTTTTTTTGATTCCAACTAATTCAAGACTTTTTTATGTGGATTTCCTTCGACATCGGCTCCACTGCAACAGCAAATAAAAGGGACCGCAATGACCAAGACGTCAAACATTACAGTGTGTTGAAATAGCAGAAAAACGTTTGGATGCTAAATTAAAGCCAGTTATGTTGTTAAAGAGTAAAATTTGCTTTACAATGAAAAGAGAAATAAACTCAAGACTGGGTTTCATTGATTCGTCTGAATTTTTTCATAATTATCGGTCTTTTGGTAGGGAGCCTTCCTCCTCCATCAAACAAAAACATTTAACAAACGTAAACAGATTGTTGAACAAAAAAATGGCAAATGTTACATAGTAGCCTAATACGGAAGACCACAACCTTTCCCAGCTGATAAAACATTTGGAAAGATCAAATAGAAAACACCGACCATCGCGGAGAGAAGATGATGCCCAGAATCGGGCCTGTAGTGATTATGTATGTATGTACACAATGCCAATATTGTTTCCAATATCTCAGGAGAAGAATGTTCCTTACATAGCCACACCTGCTGATCAAGAGTCGAGTGTTTCCTGTTGCAGCGGTGGGTTCAGGATTAGATTTAAATAATCTGTTAGTGGTGACATTTTATCAAGCCTGTTTATGAGCAGCAACACACTGTCTGTAGAAATATTGCAATATCTTTAAAAAATGTAATTAAATTAAATTGTACCAGTCATTTGTGCAACATGGTCAGCATTTCTTTGACAGTATATACAGAGATGCATTGTGTAACTGTGCATGTTGCATATGCTACACGGGGCTAGAGCTGGCTCTTACAAAAAAAAGGAGGAGGGAGAAAACAATAGTCAGATTGTACAGTTAGGGCTCCTTTCTAAATATCTGAAGAGAATTTGTGTGTGTCCAAGTCCACTTTTGCTTCACAAACCCTGGATATCTCTGTGCAACTTACAGAGTTCAAATTAAATGTACTCATTATACTCAGAGCTGTGACTTCAGATACACCAATCAGAAGTCCGTTTAGGTGGCAGGTATGCCAACACTTTGGTGCATTGCTTTTAAGATGGCATATTGACAAGACAGTCAAAAAACAATCCATCTGTAATAGAGGTTTTAGCCAATTTAGAAGCCACTCCCAACTGTCAGTGGGTGAAAGGCAGGATACAACATGTACCGGGCAACACATCACCTGGAAACACAACAGATCTACCAACACGCAGAAAGAAAGTTCTGACGGTAGAGTTCAGCTGTGAAGCTCACCTATCTGAGGTGAAGAAAAGTAGTGTCATGTTTGGAACCACTTGTTAAGTGATTAATGAAATCACTGTACCGCTTTAGAGAGGCACATAATAATGCTGTTGTTTTAAAATGGTAATACATTTCCTGTTCAAACCACCTGGGCTTTAGAACTAGAAAAGACACTGGTGTTTTCTCGACGCCGGGTGTAAAAGAGTCTCCTTAGTCTCCCTAGCACCTCACTGTAAACCCAATGTTGTTGCTCGTACAGAAAAAGGCAGGAATTGAAGCCCATGTCGCAGCCGAGAGGAAAACTTCGTCAGCAACTGCTCAAAGTTCAAATCACAGACATCAAATGCAATTCAACATTTTTCCTCTACTGAACATATTTCATGTTCCAGTTTTCTATCAGCAGCTGAGTTAAGATTACAACAAAAAGGACCTTTCCAGCATTGCTCATGACGACATAGACGCTGCCGACATTCACACAATAGTCGAGTTTGACAATATATAGTACGAACATTCGATCAAAAGAATTAAGACATGATTAAGACATGATGATTTCATTCCAAGTTGTGAATCAATGATTGATTTGTTCATTTTTAAAATTCCCACGTCATTAAAAAGACAAAATTAATATAAAAGCAACACCCGCGGTTGCAGCAGTTTGTAAAACATTCCCACGGGATTTCTGCTCATTTGTGCATTGTGTATGGTGAGAGCATTGATGTGCTCCATAATTAAAAAAGTTTACATTAAATTTAGTTTTTTTTTTACATTTTCATGCTTTGCAGCAGCTGGTGCTGTTTTTTTTGTGGTTTTTTGTTTTTTTTTGTGAGAAGTCATAGTTCATTTTTCAAACAGTTACTACAGAATTTGTGGAGTCACGGCTCTCACACTTTACTCGCATTCTGTGTTTCTGACCATCTGTGACTTATTCAACGCGGACAGGGCCGAGAAAGGGGCAGGACAGTTCTTCCTCTTCGGTTCATTTGACAGTCTCATCACTTTGTGCCAGTTTCCCTTCAAAAGAAGTATTGTAAAGTGATGTCAGATCAACAAGTGAATCTTGTAGAGAACCAAAAATATAGACGACAAGGCTTAGAAAAGGCCAGCTGTATCTGATATACTGTAGATGCTCACTTAAAAATAGCCACATTCTCCACACTGCAGTGGGGACTTTAGTCACTGCCTGACACCATTACCTCAGAAAATAATGTCCCAGGAAGAAGTAGGAAGTATAGATATTTGCACAGGTTAGGCCAGACACTCCATATTGATGAGATTATTATTGATAAGTTTTCTGCTACGATCCCAGAGAAAACCAATGCTGGACTTGAGCTATCCCGCGTTGTATCTGGCCAAAGTAAAAGTCTGCATTTCTGGAGAAGTCCTGACAGACTGAGGACTGGGCGTCACCCAATGCACAGTAAAGGGCAGTGCCGCCAACGCTGATCACCACAGTAACCAGACAGAGCAGAACAAGAAGCAGACAGGAGTCTCCGCTGCCAACATCTACAAAGAGAAACACAAGAGGGTCAAAGTGTTAGCGTCAGGGAAAACAGGGCAAACATGTATATCTAACGTCACAGAGGATTGGTACAGCCAGCGATGGTAAAGCAATTCACAACACCCCAGAGGGAAGAAAGAAAAAAAAAAAAAAAAACTATACCATGCTCATAGCCTTCGTCAGGAACCTTGAAGCGGACACGTCTTTTGGCAGTGGGTTTTGCAGGTCGTGATTCCGAACAGGCAGATATGCTCAAGTTTTCTGTACAAATGCTTCGCTTTTTCAATATGGAGACCAGGCCAGAGGCAGGAGATATCTGTGGAGGAACATAAAACAACACGCATAAGCCAACAATAGAACAATGGATTTCAACTGAATCACTTCTACATCAAACTTAGAAGGCATTTTCTAGAGAGTGGAGAACAAATTAAGAGTCTGGCAGCCTCGTCCAGCAGGTGGCACACTGTCAGCACTCGTAAAACTCTGTATCTAAGCCCCCTTTGATATATTGTTAGTCTCATGACATCTGATATCCATTCAACAACAAACTGTAAATTATTATATGTCTTAATGTAATGATAATCAAGGGACAGAATAGAATTATAATTAAACTTTTGGTGTTGAACCATTATCATTAATATCATTATGTACCTTTATTTTATAAGGACTGCTGGTCCAACAAGGCAGGGTGTTTGTGTGTGATTCCTTTCATAGCAAGCAAAAACTCCAACTTCTGTACTTGGAAGTAGACTCCTCGCATTGAACCAAAAAATAAATAAATAAAAAAAACCTTTACAACAGTTTCCACCTAACATCTCCGGAGCAGCACCTCTCTGGCTGCTCCACATTATGTGTTCTTTCACAATTGAAGAGTGCACATGAAACTAGCTTTCACATCTACAAATCCATAGTGGCTTTAACAGTAATGGTTGGATAATACCATTAGAGTTGCTTCAACATGGCGACATGCTGTCTGTCAGAGACACACTAGATCTACAGATAGCAAAAGAGCAATGTAATCTAACAGCTAAGTGAAGTTAAAAAGTACAAGCATCGCTCCTTTGAGGTGATTTCTTTTATACTATATGGGAACAAGCAAAATCTGCCTCATTTAGTATTTCAAATATATCAGAATAAACACAAGCTCAGAAAGTTTTTATGTAGTGAAGCGCAAGATGATGAACACACCTCCTCTATTGCGATGAGTTTTGCCATGTCATCCAGTGAGGGAGCTTCTCTAATGATGCGAGCTTGGTCTTCTTCATAATCCTCATAGTCCTCCTCGTCCTCTGCTTCTTGTTCCTGCTGCTTTATATTAGTCTCCTCGGGGAGACGTGCTTCCTGGTCCAGGCAGGTTTTACTGCTTTTCTGCAGTGATGATGTAATGTAGTTATCAGCTGCTTATCAATCCTTTTTTTCTTTTTACTCTGCTGGACTGTTGTGAATATCACGAAAGCCAAGTTTTCTGTTCTTATTTGTGGTTGTTTTCATTAAAAAAAAAAAAAAAAACATAAACTGGAAGGCATGAACTATAACGTAAACCTAAACCGTAGAGAAAACAAATATTTGGCTCTGCAATAAGTGACCCAGTCCAAGAGACAAGAGCTTTCAGAAGACAACCAAAGCAGAGAACCCACTGATGAAGTTAATGACAGATGCAGTTAATATTGCCAATTTACTTGGACCTGTTTTTGAAACAGATACTACAAGAACATCCTTAAAGACAAATTCACAGCATCTTACAGAGAATAAAAGTAGGACTCCTACCTGTGTGTTTTGCCATAGCTGGGTCTCGTTGTATAGCTTCTCCTGAGTTGTAGTATCCTGGTGCAGTGGTTGTACCTTGACTTCTATACTACTGCCCAAAGTCTCCACCGGTAAAGCTTTCTGAACATCAAAATAGTCTCTTTCCTTCTGACTCTCTTCTTCCCCTTCTTCCTCGCCCTCATCTTCCATCTCCAAAGCCTCTGCCGCCTCCTCGACGTCCCTCTCGACTTCCGACTTTACCTCTTTTTCTTGTGCTGAATCTAAATCCTGTCCCTGCTGCTCTGCAGGCACGGACTGATCCATTCCTCCAGTTGCACAGGGGTGTAATCCATTTCCTATGACTGCAATAGTGTGTCCCACCGCTCCTTCTGCCTTGTCTCCCTCGTTATCATCGGCTTGCTTGTAAGCTTGTCGAGACTCATCAAAACTGTCTGGGACTTCTCTCTCTTTTTCTGGAGAATTGATCTTTTCAGGAAAATGAATGGAGGGTATGACTGGACAAGATTCCTCTTCCACTCTTTGCTCCATCATTCCTTCCATCTGATTGGCTGGATCGAAACATTAAACAAAAACAAGCAGGGAATAAAAGACAGGCTGTGCAATGAAGGAAAAAGATTTTGTCTACCCTCAGGTTTGAATTCTGCACTAATCAGCTTAATATTGCTTTTATGTTTATAAATCTCATTTAAACCTTTATAGTGGTCTGTACTTAATACCTAAAGCAATAAAAGTGTCCAGAAAAACTGCAGACCACAACAGGAGAGTAAATGAAGAAAACTTTGCTCTAAATTCTTATCAACAAAACACTGGATAAAAACAAAAAACATGTTGGAAATGATCATTCACATGACTTTTAAAAAGACTTACAATAACACAGGCTAGTTTCTGCTTTCTTAGCAGACCAGCTTACAAATACAACAGCTTTGATTTACTTACCTGAGGTACATGAAGGCACTGCACTACCTTCTTCTTTAGGTTTCAGAAGATCCCAAGATGCACACTGTACACACATAAACAAACTATTAGAATAAATCAACACTCTTGCATAAACTAAGCTAAGCTATACTAAGTGACATATTACTACAAAACAAAACATAATAAGGATTAAAATGAGACAATACAAATATATGACAGTGATCACAGTAAGTCTGCTCTGTATGACACCAAGTGCATTATTGTTTCTGCCATTTTTTACACACACAAATTAGAAATACATTACCTCAGCATCTTTTGTCCTTGGCCTATAAAAAGAAGGAAGAAAAGAAAATGTGTGGTTTCAGCAAATGAAGACGCAAAACATGAGTGACTCTTTCCTCCTCGCCAATCTAATATTAGTCTGAACACTTTTGCCTTGCTATCAGTGTGTGTGTGTGTGTGTGTGTGTGTGTGTGTGTGTGTGTGTGTGTGTGTGTGTGTGTGTGTGTGTGTGTGCACGCGCACACCCCAAGTTGAGCAAAGTGAAACCTTAGCAGTGTGATGGCTCAAATGTCTGAAAGTGCAGTCACAGCAGGCAAGAGCCATATGCTCTTACCATCACTGCTCGGCACACACTAAGGTACACATGCTCAATGTTATACAAACAGCTGCCCACGTGTGTGTGTGTGTCAGCTGACGGGGATTTTACAGAATGTGCAGGTGTGCACAATGTCCTACAGTGGGAGTCGGGCAGGTGGAGGACTCCTTATCATCCCTTGTAGAAAGAAATGAATACTGAGCATGGGATCTGACTCCCCGCCAACAATGTCAAATCTACTTTGAAGGACATTATAAATCACATATACTGTCTTAAAACAACCTTCCGTCTTTCAGAAAAGCTAATAATAATAATAATACAAGTGGCAATAAACACTAAAATGCAAAAGAAATATAAGCATGATGCATCAACAGCGTTAGTGCACACAAAATTCCAGACTGACCGTGTGTGTGTCTGGCAAATGTGTTTGAGCGTATCCAGTTGTTGGGTTTCCAGGTCAGTGGAGGTCTTCCTGCACTGAGTCTCTAAAAAAAAGATAAAGAACAGATGAATTATAAAATAATACTTAATCTCACCTCTAAGAAATACAACTTTTCCATAAACCTAAAAATGAACGGTTATTTTTTGCAAGATAAAAAAAAACTAACATTTTATAAATTTTGGCTCAAAGTTGAAACTGTTGAAAATAAGGCTCAGACTGATCATTTTAAACATATAAAGGGATGAAGATCAGTGAATAATCTATATGGGTGTCTCTTGCACTGTCAACAGGACTGTACACAGGTGTATGTCTGTATATTCTTTATGTAGGTGTTTGGGTGTGAACAGGTAAAGTGGGGAGGGCTGCACCGGTTGAATGAATAAGTATCTGAGTGTTAAATCATTAGAAATAGATTCTTTATACATGTTGTATATGTACATTGGTATATATTGTATGTGTGCATGTATATTTACTAGATGACATTGTTAATGCGCATATTTACATATATAAACTATACATTTAGATACATTTTACTTCTTCTGACCCCTTTTCAGGCATGACAATTGGATTAAGGATGTATGTGTGTATGTATGTATATAGACTATCTACTTTTTCTAAATATATTTTCAAAAAAATCTAACTTTAATTATACAGTATTATCACTAATGGGTTTATAAATAGATGTGTATATTTATATGTATGTGGGTAGATGGAGAGTAGATATGACTGCATGTAAAAAAAATAAAATCACACGTCTGAAACAAATTAATAAAAAGAGAGCTTGAGTCAACAATTTAATGTTATTTCCAATAAGCAAATTATCCCATACATATGTTGTCTGACACATTGAAGGTTAAAAACATTATGATCCAGTTTATATGCATATGATCACAATATGTGTCGCCATCTTTATTATTTATTTTCTTTCCAAAATTCTAAAATAAAGTCATGAATTAGGTCCATTAACATGAATTAAGAGCTGCTAAGCCAAAGCAAAAGGACAAAACATAAGTGAATTATTACGGGTAGTGTAAAGCAGCTATAATATACCATCATAATTTTAACACAATATGCTACACGGGGAGTGTGTCTCAGTGCTGAGCTGCACAGTTTAATCTGTTACTGTTAATCAACTTACACACAATCATCAGTTTGGGAGAATTAAGGACGTTGATCCTCAGGGAATCCTCCACAATAAAAAGTTAATACACACTAAGGGTTCAACCTTCAAAGGCTGTTGGCAGTGTAACATATCAAAGATTATTTAATGTACACTTTAAACCACAGCATATATTCTATTCAGTCCTCAGACGTGTCGCATTGTTAAAACCACTGTGGATAAATGTTTATCCTGCACACACCACATACATTTAACATGCTGATACACTGACAACAAGACTGAATTCTTGTGTTTAGGTTTTTCTGTGTGCTGTGCCTTACCCCACTGCTCTTGAAGGTCCTTCAGGTTGTCCAGCACTCGCTGGTGATAGAGCTTCTCTAGCTGGATGCACCATAATGCCCGCTGGTCTGAATGTCACAGGTTAAGAAACACGACAGTAAAAACACACCGAGACACAACAAGGACATGCACAGAAGTGCTCAGGAGCTTAAAAAAAAAAAAAAGAGAGAGAGAAAAAAAACCCGGCATCAACTCCAAAACTCCGCTCACTAATAACTACAGCTGACAAGAGTAGAAAAGAAAAATGGAATTTGAAAAGAAAAGGAGGAAGAGAAGAAACAATACAAGTAGGAGAAGAGGACAGAGCACAAGGCCGATGGAGATAAGAGGGCGAGACGCACTCTAGGATGGAGAACTCATGTTTATGGATGTGAGCAGCCAAAACACAATCCTTCTTTGACATGGACAATGCTTTCTCTTTCTCTACCAACACTGTACATGCATGACATAGCTAAGCTGGCTTTCTCCTTTTCTTTTACTGTGTCATTTATTCTCTCCCACTGTCTTTTTCTCTTATTAACCTTCTGAATCTTTCACTGAATTTTCTTCCTTTTCATGCATTACTATTCCTTTACCTTATATGTTTTATCTTCCTGAAGTTTACATGCTTGAGTGAATTTCTATGGGTCTGCCAGGAATGGGTTTGCATTGCTATGATCTATACACCATAATCATTTCCTTATGAAAACAAAGGTTGGTGGTTTAATGCATAATCACAATCACAGAAAATAAAATACATTTCATGTTCAAAATAAAGTTCAGCAGGGTCGTAATGTGCATGAATTGTCATTACTGTATTATTTACTCATAAACTCTGCCAATCCCAGTCGTTCCTGATAAGACCTGAACTGTTGTGGCAATACCTGCAGTTCACCATCAAAGCAGATTGAAGTTTTAATCCTTGTGCACCTCTTACCTCTTCTCTGCCTGCATTTGTTTTTTTCTTTTGGTGAGCCTCTGAGGACAAACTGGCTTGGCTGTCCTTTCTCTCTCTGTTTCACCCTCTGCACTCACACCTCTGTCTGTCATTTATTGTTTCCCTTTGCTTTTTCCCTCTCTTACTGTCTTGTGTTTCTTCTCATCTTTTGTGGCATCTTGCTAATCGTTACCTGTACTTTCAATTCTGCACTCCAAAGCCACCAACCAGAGGATGAAAGAAGTGGTGGTGCCACGACTGTTCTCATTTCACAACCATATCAATTAAACAAAAAAGGAGGCGGCCAAAGAATGAATTAAATGCAGAATAAAAATAGAAGCAAGGATACAGTCTTCATGATGGACAAAGGCCTCAGCAATCTGTGGAGAGACAGAGTGATTACAACTTCTGAAATGCATGAGAGTATTTCTCTCTTCAGCTGCCACAGGAAGGATCAGGGAAACTGGCTCTGGAGGGGTTTAGAATCAAACTGAGACTAATCCTCATGCACACCAGTTCTTCAACATCACACAAGGTCTGTCGATATGTAAACTTCAAAAGAAGAGATACAAAAAAAAATAAAAACACACCAGACAACACAAAGCTGACAGTAACTGGAGTGCTGCTTCAGCAACTCATGTAACGATTAACCAGACAGAAGAAAAAACACAATCTGATCCACAGACACAACGCAGCCTGTAAACTGTTACAGCAAGTGCAGTTAGGACAGACACGGGGAAAATGAGAGCGAGAGTGAAAAGAAAGACCACAGGAAGGAAAAAAGAGAGACCGTGGTGGACACTCTACCTCTTTTCAGCAAGTGTCGCTTTCATGTTGTTCAGCTGATCGCAGAACAAGAGAAGAGTGTGTGAGGGAGGGGACGACAGAGAGAGAGAGGAGGAGGAAAGTGGAGGGTAAGGTTCTCGCATTTCTAATGAGGTGATGGGTGGTGACGACTGACTGACCTTTCTGGGAAACTGCCAACGTGGTGAAGGTACAAAGTCGGAAACATTTTTTGCTCTGCTCACTCATGATTCGTAGCATAGAAATTGTCAAATGTATTAAAATGACTCTATATTCAATTTATTTTCTTCCCAAAATATCTCCCCAACATGAAATTGGCACATTATTTCTCATAGGTTTTGTTTCTGACTTGTGCTACATTACATCATTTATGACATGTATGTCTTGGTAAGCCATCTGAAACACTGCTGCAGACTGCAGTCTCACCAGACTTCATTAAACCCATTTATTCTTGGCTCACATCACTTTTTCTCTAATTCCATATCCACTAACTTTTCTGCCCCCCAAGGTTGCAGTATTGTACGACCGCATACAACCTCATACTTAAGAAGGTAACTACATTTGATCAGATGCTGTAATGAGACTTTAAAGCAGCCACTATCTTCAGTTATTTTTTCTTTAATTTGGTTCCTTTGTGTTAAAGATCACAACCAGAATTCACATTTATTCACCACCATGAGCATAGCAACTGTGAGTCAATGAGTAACTATAACAGGCCTAATGATAGAAAGGCAGAAAAGCAAAAAATAAATGAATATGACAGCAAATGTGCTTTTTTTCTTGATCATAAACATGGTTCTTCCTCCCCTGTGTTTGGTTCAGCTATAAATAGATACAGTAAGTTGCATCGTGACTGTCAGAAAGTCTCACCAATATTTCCTGAAGAACAAAGTTGTATGTATAAAACAATTACTATATAAAAAATTGTGATATATTTTTTTTTTTAAGCCATCATGTAGAAAAGCACCTATTTCTAACTGGTGAGTAGTCACAAACAGCTTTTATGTGATTGCATCAGTGCAGTATTAAAGCAAAACCTCTGTGAGGTGCTGTCTTGTTCACTCATTCCCACCTGTTTGCCTGCAACTAAGTGTCAGTCAGGTGTGCCTGGTAAATCAACCTGACAAGAAGTATTCACACACCCCAAACTTTACATGTTCAGTCACGCAGGGCCGAATGTGGGAGAACATCAAGCACGGAAAGACTGGTGGTGTGTTCTTTATGGCCTGAATGTGTGCGCAGTTGCTGAAGACACCCATGCCTGAAGGTACAGTGTGCTGCTCTGATTATAAGGCAGAGGGATAACTGTGATTTGATAACTATCGTGAGAGAAGCCCCAAATCCAGGTAACCATGAACATAAGAGCATCTCTTGAAATGAATGACTGACAGGTTACCTGGTGAAGGTACTGTGGGAGGTGGGAGTCGTCTCCTCTCTGGGTCAGCTGCTCCAGAGACTCCAGCGGACCAGGGCTTGAAAGGGGTCCAGTGGTGGAAGTAATATTTTCACAATTTGAGGATGCAGGTCCTGTCGTGAGAGTGGATTGGGTAGCAGGAGTAGCTCCCGCAGTGAAGGGGGCCAGTTCTGCTGTTGAGGCGACAGATCCTGCATAAGAACTGGCAGACGCTTGACTACAAGGCTCTGTGGATGAGGTAAGTTGTATGGTTGTGGAGTCTGTTGTTTTTGCTATCCTGTCAGTAGCCTCTGGGAGAGATGAGGCCGAGGTTCCAGTCTGAGGAGGAGATTCTGTAGACCCCGCGGTGACGGTAGGCCCCTGTGTGCAGGGAATGGGCTCTGTGGAAGAGGCATCTGATCTGGTGGTGGAGATGTGCGCTTCAGCATCACACTGGCTGCGTTCCACTGGTGAGACCACGGGAATGACAGGGGATGTGGGTTCTGGGCTGGTTCCAGGGCTGAATGCACAGGAAGACTCCAAAAGACTGCCTGAGGAGATTATCAAAGACAGCAGAAAACCAAGAAAGGGATGAAACAAGGATGATTGAAAAAAAAAAAAAAAAAGAAAAAGATGGCTGGATGGATAGAGAAATAAGCATGTC
Source organism: Lipophrys pholis (assembly GCF_963383615.2). Taxonomy (NCBI): domain Eukaryota; kingdom Metazoa; phylum Chordata; class Actinopteri; order Blenniiformes; family Blenniidae; genus Lipophrys; species Lipophrys pholis. The sequence continues at coordinate 18,895,458 of NC_137636.1, read as the reverse complement.
AAATATAGAATTTAGAACATACAATCTTGCCCGAGTCACAAATTTAGAAGTAAATCTGCCTGGTTTTATTTTTGTTTTGAGATTACAGTGACAAAGACTGTAAATGGACTTCAGTTATGTATCGCTTCCACCGCATAAGCAGTCCCCAAGGCACTTTACACTGTTAATCACATTCACACACACACATGGAGGCGGCGGCCATGCAAGGCACTCAGTCCATCCACTGGGAGCAGCTTGGGGTTCAGTGTCTTGCTCAAGAACACTTTGACATGTGGGGATGGGAATCGAACCAGCAACTTTCCAATTGGGAGATAACCTCTCTACCAAGCAAGCCACAGCTACTTTATAAATGTGGCTTTATAAATCCAAATATTACTGTATACATTGCAAATTGAAAGCCAGCAAGTATTTATCAAACCTGAACTTACTGTAGTCTGACAATTTTGAGACGAGTTTTTTGTTCTTTGTTTTCCCTTTCAATTAATATTGCCAAAGTTATATCCCTTCCCTTTATGCGATACATACATATACTATCCAATGAAGCTACCCCATCCGTTATCATCCTTTTCTCTCTCTCTCTCTCTTTCTGGCTCTTCAGGCATGTGATCAAAATAACAACATTACCCCCACCAGAATGACCTCCACCCAATATGCTGACCATCCAAAATGCACTAAAAGCATTGCAGCGGTGAGTGAGCCCCCGGGTCGATGGCATGTCTTAGACAAGTCAGTCATTAGGGGAAAGATAATTCATCGCGCAATGATTTCAAAACTGAAATTCTCAGTGTCATTTGAGTGGCCTACTTTCCTACCGGACAACTTACATTAAAACTATGGGACCTGGCATCTGCATGATAGGCTGACAAATGTTGTTGAAGACTTTTTGTAAATAAACTGAGCTCTTAAACTTGATCATGTTGCCATTTTCTCGTCATTACTTTTGTATTATGATTGATTTTGTGTTTGTTTTTTTATCGTACATTCCCTGCACCTGAACATCTGCTTTTTTTGTTGCTGTAAATCTGTAAATGTCCCCAGCGTGTGACTAATAATGGGGTATATAATCTAATCTTAACTCCAGTTTAGAAAAAGTTATTACGATTTCTTGGGGTTAAAAAAAAAGATAAACTTTTAATTAAAGATGTCTGGGGTTTTTCTTTTTTTCTAAATGGGTTATTTCAAACAACAACAAAAATAGTTTAATGGCTTGCTGTGAGAGATTCAAAGTTAATTTTTAAATTACATTTTATGCGTTTCTCTTTCATCCTGTTAGAAATCAATCCCACAGAAAAGATGAAGCAATATCTTTCAGCCTCTTTAAGAAAATAGTTAAAAGGTTGTTAGGTACAGAGCAGTCACTCACCATAGGCTGGCAGGCCTTTTGAGCGACTAAGTGCCCATTTACATCACAACATTTCAGTGTTTTCCTTTTAGAAAAGTTTCAAATTGAGACGGAAACAGAGAACCGAACGATGTAAACACGCAAGCTCCTTCAAACCGTCTTAGAGCTTCACTCTTTTTTTTTTTTTTTTAAAGTGTCACCGCATGTAACCCAGATGATGATATAGTGAATGTGTCCATTTGCTGTTGAAGCGCTGCTGAATTCAAATGAGCGAGCAGCACAAACATTTTGAATTCCTCCATCGTTACTGTCTATCTACTCAAACATGTGCAGAAGTACAGTATTTACGACGACTGGAGTTTGAAGTTAAAGTACCCAATGTTTCAGAAAAGGTCCAATTTCCCCATTGTCGTGGAGGCGGAAAGTTTTCCAAAATGTTGCACTCTCAAAGACTTTTTCAAACCGTTTTGCTTTCAGTGGCTCTGAACACTGTCGTCATGCAAACAATCGGCGGCCAAATCACAACGAAAGTTTGCCCATTAGTAAGCCATTTCCACAGGACAGAGAGTAGAGAGAGAGAGAAAGGAAAAGTAGACACTTGAAAGCAGAGATTGTAATTCCAAGGAAGTGGAGGAGACTAAAACAGATATAAAAGGTAGGACATATTTCTATGTGGATGGAAATCTAAATAAATATAAATGTTGAGGCGTCTCTGTCGCATGGAGACCGTGTAGCTTGTTGCCTCATTACCCTCAATGGAACAAAAAAACAATCATTAAACGAAAAAGTAAGCGAAAAAGCATGTGACAACACAATGTGTGATAGAGGATGGTCTTGACTGTAAAAGCAATGAAACAAGTTTAATTCAACATTCAAGTTAACATTCCACTTACCAGTTTCGGAATATGAGGAATCAGTCATGGGAGTGTCTGGAGAATGGCAACGAATCAGAGAGCTTGACTCCTCTGATTCTTCCTCCTCTTTCATCAGTTCATCGGTGTCTTCTTCATCTTCATCTCTGCTTTGTCCTTTGTCTTTTTCATCTAACTGTTTGACCTCCTCCTCCTTCCCATTGTTGTTAAGACTGGATTTTTGGATGAGGCCACACCTTGCTCCCTCTCCGTATTGCGAATGAGAGACACTCTGAGTCTGTGTGAGAACGTTTGCTTCGTTCAGGTTTTGAGTGTGGGCAGTGGGAGTGTCAGGGGTGGGTAAGTTATCACAGAGTTCATCTTGACCAACACGACCCTGTGACATCTCTCTGGCCCCCTTTTCAAGCTGACCTGAATGTGAAATACAAAATCAATCAGAAATAGAAACTATACCAACTTTATTAAAGCCAGTAAATCAAATAACTAATGTAAGTTATAAAGGTCGTTGTATAAAGGTCAGTCACTGAGTCAATATTTACAGGTTACACTCAGTTGAAACTTGAGACAAGGCCTCCGACATGCAGAGAAGAAAAAAAAAAACACCACCTAAAACGTTTCTCTTCGGTCAGAGCTCCTTTGATTTTCACAAACAATTTAAATCGAGTGTGTCTGGTGGAGCGTTTATTTTTGTTTTGGGAAAAAGTTTAAATTTACCACCATGATCCATTGGGCTCCCCTCTATCAACGTTGGAGTTCAGCTTGAGGGTCAGTGCGGATTGTTAGTGGAGCCCTCCTCAGCAGCCTCCTGCCGAGATAAGGAGAAGAAGACAAAGAACAGGCTGGCATGAGCGACAGGAGTATGACAAAACATCGAGGTGGTTAAAGTTTGCAGTGAGAGCGAGAAAGGAAAGGATAAGAAAAACAAGTTTAGCATCATTCCCAACCTGTCAAACAGAGCCTGAAGCTTAGAGAGATAATAAAAAAAAAAAAAAAAAGCTTTACCACATGTGTACCAACCAGACCGCAACTGAACATCTGCAAATGCACAAAAGCAATCGGGTCACGTATGTGGTCAATAAATAACACAGAGATTCAGTCCAGTCTTGACCTGACGTTCGATGACACAGAGCTACAGTAATACAGTGCTGGTACGCTGGATTAGCAAAATCACACGCCGCAAATGAGAGTTGCACAAAAGCATTTTCAGTGGTTTTACTCCTTTATGTCCCTCATGTACAAGAAACAAAGGAGAGAACTGTTCCTCATAGGAAGTTCCTTTCAACTAATCTTTATACACCACTGATGATAAACCAAACCACAAGAAGTCTTTATGTGGATTAATAATCTTCAAGTACAAAGGTAACATCCAAACAACAGCCACTTAACAACCAAAACAAGTTTTCCTAAATGTGCAGATATTTGGATCTGACATGATGATAAAATCCAGGAGCTAAACACACTCATTCAGGCTAATGGAAGCCTATCTCACAGGAATAAGGCTGCCCTGGTTTCCTTCAGCACTCAGCTAATTGTTTTCCTGTAACCCTGTATTGCCCTGAAAGGAGGTGAGCATTGAAACATTCCAAACAAAGCCCTAATGCATAACTTTGAATACATAGTTTCTCTATGTATTGAGGACATTTATTTGACTTGTTTTAAGATAGGACATTACACAAAAGGACTCTTTTTGTACAATTATTATTTCATATCATGAAGATAAACAGTCCCAGACCATGGAAAGCAACAGTAAAAAGGCTTGTTCACAATGACCAGTGAACATCCATCCTCTCCTTTTTGTGTGTGTGCCCTGCTCCACAGGGGGACCATGAATAATAGAAGATGTGTGAATGGACAGAGGGAGAAAGGATTTCAGCCACATGCAGGTGGAAGAAGAAACAGACCCTATCTGGTTGGAGGAGGCTACAAAGACCTGACACAGACTCACTGAAAACAACTCACAAGTGACACATACAGATACATGAGGTACTTCACATCCAGAAGCCATCAACAGTTAAGAATTAGGAAATGAAATGTAACTTCTGTAACTGCATGCAATGAGGTAGGCATAGGTACTGCCTGATCAAAAAATAAATATAAAATGAGGCCACATCTGTTTAGCATACAGCTACAGTGACTTACTGCAATCAAATGTATCTGAAGGAGCTCGTCTTTACCCGATTTGCTGACATTACCTAATGTTAACTAGTGAGTCAACACACTGACTAGCAACTGACAGAAAACACAAGCAGTGACAGCACTGCACTGACAGTATCCCGTGTTGACACCGACTCGATTAACCTCGCCTGCTCAGTTCGATCATTTATATCACCTGAACCGGGTTTAAATCAAAGTGATTTACATATTTAAGCTCAAATTGGGCCGATCACAATCGTTGCGCCTCTACTGGGTCGATTTAACGTTATCCTAACGCAAGAAAACGATCGTACTTCACCGACACTCACAAGAATCTGGAGATCTAATTACCAAACGTGAAAGCTAACTAGTTGAGTGTGGATACCAGACGCGTCGGTAACTAGTCGGTTACGGTTTGAGTGTGTGTCGTTATGAGGCTAACGAAGCTAACACGCTGAGTACAGTAAACACATCTGGCCACCAAACCGCCCGTAACCTCCAAAAACACCCGCCTTTCATTGAGCCGCGACGTCGCGCCAGCCATCAAATCAAACTGTAATTGCTGAAGCACAGAAACCGTGAGACGGTACCTTCGGCTGGAAATGGATCGCTGGACGTCAAAGACCGGGGCATCCGTCACCTTGCTGGAGATGTTGTTGTGAGCGTTTAATCCTGGGACCGCCAGGGGGCGCTGCTGCGCCGCTGTCACCGGCCTGCATCAACGAAGCTCTGTCGCCCTCGAGTGTCTTTTTACATGTAGTGCGTGAGGCACAGGAGAATAATACAGACAGTTAAAGTTTGAGAACTTATTTAAAATTCTCACACGTATTGCCGTGATCCATGAGTGCAAAGGGCTCACAAGGTGAATCCTTTCACAATTATCTATAATCGCTCAGGTCTTGGCATGTGCAAACGCCACTTCCATGTCAAAATACTTCGAAATATCCCACTCTGGTAAAATCTAGCACATGGATGACCTAAATAGGTTTTTATACTCAATACTAATTTGAGACAACAAAATCTTTATTCACAGGCATAATTCAAAGTTCATGTCTGGGGCTAACATAATTATGGTCTCGTTTATTCTCATACTTCTCACTGACAAGTCTGGGGCTCCATTAGGGCATTTCTAATGTATTGTTTTTGTGACAGACAGTGTAGGAAGAGGAGCTCGTTCATATTTTCAGGGTGGATTAGTAGAGTCGATCCCAGTGAAGGAAGAGTAACCCCGGATAGGTCACCAATCCATCAATTAAATTTGATACTAACCTGTATTGAGGTTCTCTATGAAAAGTCAGATGGCATGGTACTTGTTCTTGGCTGTTTCATACTGTGGTATACTGAATACTAGGCTGGTAATACGTTGTAAACATGTGCTTGTGCCATGCTTGTACATTGTTTATGAAGAAAAGTAAAGGCAGAACTTAAGTTTGAGATGTTGTGCGGAGTTATTTCGGCACGATGCAACAGATACTGATGAAAATGTCCGTGCAGAATTCTTTGTCTTGTCCTCTTATTACATGATCAGAAGAAAAAAAGTGTCACTTGAGATTAGGACTTTTAAGAGTTAAGTGTAGGATTTGGCAGCATGAAATGACCACAAAGTGATACAGCACCTTCAACCCTAACCTACATACTATAATCACAGAGTGATAAAAGTTATCAAAGTGAATAGAAATTAGCAAAAAAGATGCACAAATCACTATGAAGTTGATAGAAAAAGTAAGTCTTGGGGGACACTTTGTGTTTTCTTATCTTCCCTGTATGCTGGCTCGACAGCTATTCTTGAATTCTTCTTGACCTATGACGGTACCGCTGTACGCTTTGTTCAAAAACTGGCATGGTGTCATCAAACCCAGAAGTTTACATCAGTTTACATACATCTAGCAAAAAAAGACCTAAACCTTAGGCTTATTAAATCAGGATCTCCTCACAAAGAGAAAGCAGCAAATCTACTTAGCAACTCAATTCATGTCATGTTTTGTATTTCCTTGTTTTATTGCTACATTTACTCATGTTTAGTGAAGCCAGGCAATGAGACAATGTCATACCCCCACTCTGCAAGAAATCAGACATGTGTAAAGTTGAACAGCAGACACGACAAAGAGCTTATCCGCTTAGAATTGATACGCAAAAATATACAAAACTTGCAAAAGATACAATGAAAAACCTGTTTCTGCACCACTGCTCCGTTTCAGATGTTTAAGAAAGTTACTCATGACTTTATCTTCTGTACATCTTATCACACAATGTAATCTCCAAGGTGAACCATACTGGCATCAGTAACTGAAGTCCAGTACACTTCCAGTCGTAGTTTGCATGTTCTCCCTGTCCACAGGGGTTCTCCAATTTCCTCCTACGGTCCCAAAAACATGCAATGGAACCTTGCAGGTAGCACTAAATTGCAAATGTGTGTTATTTGTTGCTCCGTCGTTGCCCTGTGATGGACTGGTGATTTGCCCAGGATTGCATGGTGGCGCAGTGGTTAGTACACTCGCCTGACAGCAAGAAGGTTGTAGGTTCAAACGCAGGGCCTTTCTGTGTGGAATTTGCATGTTCTCCCTGTGTGTGTGTGGGCTTCCTCAGGGTACTCTGGTTTCCCCCACAGTCCCAAAAACAAAAAAAGACCCAAAGTTTGTGACAAACTGAGAAATTAGTTTAACAAAATGATTTATTATAACTTCATTAATAATATACAGACCATGTAGGAATTCATTTCTTTGTTTCATTGCAATTGCCTGTCATATTACACCATATGTGTATTATACATTTGTTTATATGCATCTTGTCAAGCAGAGTGTAACTCTATACAATTGACCTTTCAACCCCAACCCTCCCTCTGTGTGTTCTCCAGGGCCTCCTCATAAAGCCAGCTCTGTGTGAACTCCTGGCTCTTGTCCATCAGTTGGAACAGTTGTCGGTACTCCTCCGGATAGACGTGACCCGTCAGTATGTCCTCCGACATGCCCATCTGTGACAGCAGCTTACTCCCACTATCAGGAGACCAAAGACTAAAAAGAAAAACACAGGAGAAATATGATCAGAAGATCACACCTTATAACATTACGAAGCATGCTATGTCTATCGTACTACACTGATCAGTTTGTGTGGAATGAATTGGCCCGTTTGACAGCATCTTTAAATGTGTGCACTACGTACTTCAGCCTATCGATGAGCTTGACCTTCCTCTTTGCCAAACACTGTTTCACCATCATCATCAGTGTTGAAGCATTGGAGGGAGTGAGGCCTGTAGAGAACAGATCAGCCCGTGGACGCAGGCGTACCAGGCACAGGTGATCATTTGGCAACTGAAGAGAGAACAAAATAAAAAATATGAATTAGGCAATGTGACTGTTCAAATTCTTATGAATGTGTTTAAGCCTGGCCTTCTCCTTACCCTGCCCTTGTAGCTGGGCACGCTCTGTCTTGAAGTCGCAAAGGATTCCCAAGGCGCCTGCAGAAAAGTAGAATAGGACATTGACTTTAAGAGATTTCAATGTAGAACCCCTTAATTTCTGAAATTTATGTAGAAGGCTGCATATAACATCAGCATAAAAAATTTTAATACTGCAACATGTTTCCGTCTCTGCTCCTGCATTCTGTACCTTATGCAGGAGTTTAATATCACAGGCCATCTGCCAGAGGACACAGAAAGCTCGGTAGTTCGTCATATCACCAGGACGAGCCACCAGTTTCTGACAAAAGAATAATTGTGTTTAGTATTTTAGACCAGACCCAGATTAGAAATTCATGAGCCAACAGACAATAATACCAGCTTGTGGTTGAGCTTTTAAGGCAGAGCACTAACAAGTACAAAAAACATAAAGTCAGAAACAACTTGCTTAATAAACAGCCACCAATTCTGGCACTATAGGGCCACTGTTCTGCATCGTTTAGATTTTCTCCCAGTTGCAAAGCATCTGCTAGCAATGAGGGGCTCATGATTGGGCTTATAGTCCCTCTTCATGAAGTTCATTTCAGTTACTCGACATGATTGATAGATTGAAAGGGGCCTTTTCAAAAGTAACAAGGGGTTAATTTACCAGGTACTCCTTCTCACTTATGAAGAGGTTCAGTTCTACTCTTCCATATCTGTAGACAGACAAACGCTCTAGCAAAGCATAAACCATCTTCAGTAGCGTGCTCCGCTCATTACGCTGGGGAAGGATTCCCACCACTTTCACGGGAACATCTACAAAGATAAACACAAGCAGACATTATTAAAACACACAATAATAATAATACACAGCATCAATTCAGTTTTGGCAAAACAAAATGGCTCAACTAAAATTCAAATAATCCTTTCTTTGTGTGCACGTGTATATGGGGCAATGTGTTGAGTTCGATGTTGTGTTTAAATTTCTGCTTTTCCTTTTTCTCACCATCAGTCCAACTCGCTTCTGATATTCCCAGGTCAGTGAACAGTTTGTCGCTAAACATGACTGGAGGTTTCAGGCTTCCACTGCCAATGGGATCTAATTTAAAATAGTTGCAGTGCACAACTTCTAGTTGACCATCAACAAGGCCTTCCAGCTCCTACAAGAGGAAATAAAAGTAACTTAATATTTCACATTCTCCATCAAGGACATGTTGCAGTTGGTAACATAACTTATGACAATTTTATAGCTAGGATGAAGAGATTGACAACTTCTTTGTTGCAATAAAAACAAAGTAATCCATTGCTTTGAGATGTTTTGCTTACCTGTAGATCATGAAGGAAGGCCTTATCACCTTCAAGAGCCACAACTCTCTGAGCCCCAGCATTCAGCAATGATTTTGTCAACACTCCGGGACCTGAAAAAGACAACAGCAACCAAACAGACAGGTTGTTCATTAGAAACTTCAGCACTACGCCTATTTATATTGATAAAGCAATGCAAACATTGACTGAAAACATCCCAAGGAATAAATATGTACCTGGGTTACAGTCAAAGATGACAGTTTTAGCATCATGTAGATCAGGCCCGAGATGCTGTGTTACTACATCAGCCAAGCCTGAGGAAACTATAAAGTGTCGCATTGCTTTACACGTCTGAGCACGACGTATGTGCTCCTCTATCTCTCCGGGGTCCAGGAAATCATTTTGGCACAGAAGACGACGTTGGCCCTATAGAAACGCAATACAGAGGTTTTTAAAAAAAAAAATCTTGTGACATATTCAAACCCACTATCAACATTTCTACAGGCACCTATGATTTTACCATTACATAAACTTTTGCTATTAAGTAGCACATCTACAACAGGAGACAGTAAGTACAGAGCAAAATAACAAACACAAAAACAGAAGATAAAAGAAATCAACTTGATTCAACAGCTTTGCAATGAAGGGACTTCGCTGGACAAGATGTGATTTTTATCATATTTGCGACCCAACGCTAGTTATAAAGCATTGGGTGAGGTTTCTCAACCAGTCTGATAGCGAACAGTAATGAGTTAGGAGGAGCTGCGCAAAGGTGTTAAGAAATATTCCTAAACCCTGACTGTGTGAAAGCATGCAGCTCATGCATGTCAGTACTTCTATATTGTAGTAGAGCTGTAATTAACATAGTGTCTGGGATCAATATAGTTTCAATAAGTTGAGGATCAGAATGTAAACAAAAGAAAAGCTTCCTACCTGTACAGCTACAGCAGACAGGTTTCTGTGAGTGGATGCAGATGAGGGGGAAGTTCTTTCTGTACGGGGCTGCTGGGTGTTTGAACCCAGCGAGGGCCGACCAGGACCCATGGAGAGCGAGTCCATGCTGTAGGCCCGTCTGTGAAAAACAGTAACCCCAGGAACACAAAGCCCACAGGCAGGAGCCAGCACTGCCTTACGCAAACAAGACCGACTTCTGATCGTCTGACAGCAACCAGAGCGCAGAATGAGCTCCATTGCTCTACAAATCTGAGTCGACATGGTGGACCAGTGGATGTACTAACACAAGATGAGGAGAATGGAGGGAGATTCTGGGCCCTCCTTGAGAGGTCAAACTCTGGAGGAAAACACAGAACATAAAAACAGCAGTGAACAAAATCGTGTATTTCAATAACAGACACCTCATAAATGATTTCAAAATGCATTGCATTCACAAACAGGCTCGTGTTTACACACGATCCCTCATGACACCTCACTTTGATGTTAAAATGTGAAGCAAACATAACGTACTACTGACGTCTGAAAGTCATCAAATTTGTCAGCCCCCACCTTGGAAAACAGTCAAGCCAGCCACTGCTCTGTAGTGCAATTTAGCATCACCAATTGTCCTCACATGCATTGTTTTTGGACAGTTCAGAATGTGACATTCCAAAATATTACCCCTTTGAAAAAGCATATAAAGAATTATTTCCCTCTAATTTTAGACTGATATGAAAAGGAAATTCCGTGTTATCATAAACCCAAAATGTCAGACTGATAGTAGACTACCTCAGGGTTAGGGTTAGATATGCCCAATATGATGTGGCATATCAAAATAAAAAGTGATCAGAATGGGCAGATGTTTATATTATTATTATCAGAACATTATTACATTACTGCCTGAAAATGTGTTGGGTTTTTTTGCATCTGCAGGCAGTGGGTTTTAGTAATATTTCATTATTATTGGTTTATATTAATGACACAATAATTAATTTTAATTTATGTTTTAATTTTAGTAGTCGTATTTATTTGTGTTTTATTAACTGACTTAATGAAGGTGAGCTCTTATCACTGGAACGTCACTTTTATTTCGATATCCGTTTGAGCACAGGTAAACACAGCGGCGGCTGGATTGACTAGGTTTTCTGAAGCGGGACAGAACAGCCTGTTCTGTTAGCACGTGGGTAGGTGGGAGGTGACATTAATGTTACATACATTATCGCAACACTTCCACTACATCGATCATCGTGAAAGTTCACATATTTTAAGACTAAACATGTCTAACAGGCGTACAGGGTTTGCAGGATTTCACTCAAGTGAGTGTGGCTGCAGGACCACCATAACAGCCAAGTAGTTAGCCGATCAGCTAACCGTGTGCTAACGTCCCTCAACCCTAAAACGTGCGACACGATTATTTCCCGGAAAATCGTATACATACCTCAAAGCACAATATATAATAATGTTAAATATGACGACATTGGGATAGTCCTGCTGCCTGAAGCTTGTCCGTTGTCCCCTTAAATGTCAGTGACATTGAGCATCCAGCTGACCCTCCGCACCATGTTTTCAACTGTGCTGCTGCTGACTGATGTCGTCATAGACAGGCGACCAATGAGGACCAATCACAGTGTAGAGGAAGTGTCATAGTTAAATCATAGCTAGCATGTATAAACAACAAAAACTGTGTGAAAGAAGCACCGTCCGCACAAGTTGAGACGAGTCACTTATATTTACGAACATTTCATTTTTTTGCAATCTGTAAATTTAATTCAAGACGTCTGGTAATGTCTGGGTAATTAAAATAACAATAAATATTAGCATTGTGAGGCTAGGGAAGTGGATGCAGTGAAAAGCGCCGCAGTGAGCTCCGTGCTGTCAGTCTGTCTCGGTGAGAGGTGACAGGAGACCACGGAGCTTCTACAGTCTGACACTATGGCGTCTGTCCAGACCTCCTCCAGCAGACCCTACCACCTGGTCATCTTCGGAGCCTCCGGCTTCACGGGGCAGTTCGTTGTGGAGGAGTTGGCCCGGACCGTGTCCGAGGGTCCGGGGGGCAACTTGAAGTGGGCCATTGCAGGCAGGAGCAAGCAGAAGCTGGAAAAAGTTCTGGAGCAGGCCGCAGGAGTCCTCAGTATGTATCTGAACAGTGTTTTCTTTAAGTATTGCTGAAACAATTAATGCATTTCACAATTCTACTCATTGGAAAGAGCCTTCAAACAGTCAGCTGCTGAATTTTTATCACGAGCACAAAGACAACTTTGTATTACTCCACTGACAAAGAGAGATTGCTTAACTTTGACTCTTCTTGAGAAATCTGTCCAAGATGACAAGACTTTGACCGATAACGTTGAACTCCAAAGTACACGAGATGGTGCAACCAAAGTTGATTAGGATTTATTTAATGAACTACATCTACCTGGATCCTATCAAATTGAGAATCGTTTTGTTATCAAACACTATGTTGGATTTATTTATGGTCTCATGCCTACATTTGGTCAGTGAAATCAGTAAAAAAGTTAAACCTTCAATTATGGTATTCTGTTTTTCAGTGTAATTGTTGTTGGTATTGGTGTCACAAAATGAAATAAACAACAATAATACAGCTGCACTTGTGAATTTATTCCATGTCTAACTTTTCTCTTGTACTGAATAAAAAAATTAATAATAATAAAATTCTCCCCAAAACAATATATATATATATATATATATATATGCACACAGACTATTCTAAGACCCGAGTTCTACGTTCAGTTTAATTTGAAAGAATCAACACTTGTGGGAAGAAAATAAAACACAATTACTATAATATTCCATATTTTATGTTCACTTGCATCAGCCCAAGTTATATTTCTTACGTATATGTAGTAATTTTGTTCATAGTGCTGCCACTATGTAAACTGTGTTTGATCACCTCAACACAAAATACCAGACAAGTTTTACCAGAGTAATTTACAACACTTGAAACATGGAAACTTTGATTGCAACCGGCTCATGAAAGTCACGCAATTTTCCAGAGGATTACTGAGTTATTCTGTTTTCCCCTCCCGTTGTCTTCTCTCATCAGGGAGTGTGCAACAGCTGATGGAACATACCAGCTGTCTGTACAGTCCCTGTTCAGATAGGGCATGATGATTGAACTTAGAAGACTGCATGTCGATGGTTTCTATTTCTGCCAGAGGATTTAAAACCTTATGACTTGTATTATTTGTGCAAGGTCTCATAGAAAGTCCACACGTCATTCAAAACATGTCATCTGTCCTGTTTAGTTTGTGTTGGTCCATCATTTAAAATTTATACATTTTCTGATGGCAATAGGACATGGTAGTGGTGGTGGAAATGATATCCTGTGATTCATTGTACATTTTCAATTACAAATTATCTCCATGAGAAAAACACTATGTTAACATATGGTATCCTTTCATCTCTGTATCAATTTTTCACACTAAATATGAGATTATGTGATATGTTCACCTGTTCAGTGTAGGTGATCTGACTGACTGGTTCTCATTTAAGTAGTATTCATCTCTCAGGAAAAATTGGCAAATTATCTGAATTCAAGCTGAGCCCACAGGCTCTGTAAACAGTACTGTGTAATTAATCCATCCTCAATATCTGTAGTGCAAAATTAATGTTTGGGCTCATATAATGTTGATTAAAAACAAAACAATATTCATGCTTTGCATCTTTGCCTGGCAATAATTGTAATCGTGGCTGATGTAGGAGTGTAATTGTGTTGAGTGACATGGCAGATGATAAAAATAAATGTGATTATTGGACATTAATAGAATTGAATAGCACTTTAATAAAATCAAACACATTTTTGACATAATGAATAAATACACTTATGTTTGGGATGTTCATGAATGTCACAGAATTGGATGGAAAGTGTGTGAATCAAATGGCACACCTAATTGTGTGTGTCTGTGTGTTTGCCCATTTGTGTGCAGGTAAGCCTGAGCTGAGGACGGAGGTGGACATCATCGTGGCAGATGTACAAGAAGCAGACTCTCTGGCAGCCATGTGCAAACAGGCTGTGATTGTTCTCAGCTGTGTGGGGCCTGTAAGTAAAAGATGTCATCGACATGTTTTGTGTTTTTTTTTTTTTGTTTTTTGACCTGGCGGTGTAGATGGCTTTCCTGTTTAATTCTAGCAGAACTGTAATGTCAGCATTACTGTAGTTTATCAATTCATCTCGATCTTCTATCTGTTTCTCTCTCCCTGTGCATTTCTCCTGATCCTCTCGAACACACAAGCCTGAATTTGCACAATGAGGGCTACTGACTTGCATACAATAAGTTACATTGTGTTGAGGTCAGAATGGAGAGTTAGTTTCCAGCACTGTGGCAACATTCAGGATTATGTTTCAGATTAAATTCTTCACAGCAGCATTTTACCACATTGGTTCAAGTTGAGGTGCACAAACATTCTGTTTTCCAGATGTCAATTAATAAAAATGCTTAAATGTAATAAAACTGCTTTAGCTAGTGTGAGGAAGTAATATCTAAACCACACCTTGTATTGTATGTCTGAAGAATGAGTGCCTGTTGTAGTCCATCTTGTCCAGCAAATTAGAATCCCAAACTGCATTTAGATTCAGTCGTATTATGGTTGCAATAACTGCACCCTAGAGAAGTGACCACTTCAGGAACAGCTACATGTCCTCACTCAGAACGGCAATCCTAAGAGGAAGTACCCAGGAAATTTGTAAAATCATAAACAAAATGCAAACTACCTACAGAAAAACCCCATTGGCCAGGGCGTTTGAATGACAAGCAATTATATTTTCATCATGCCCCCATGTATGACAATGCTATTCATTCATTCATTCATGGGGGCATTGTAATTCTAAGCCATACTTCATACAATAAAAACTTATTCATACAGCACCTTTCATGTAATACGATACAAAGAGACAGTTGACAAAAATGGTGGACAGAAAAACCGCAAAAAAAAACCATGAGAATAAAATTTTAAAAAAAATTCAAAATTTGTACTAAGAATAATTAAGATAAGTTGAAAAAGTAAAAATATCTTCAAAAATTTAAATCAATTGCAATAAATACAAAAGCAATGTAAAACTGGTGTTTAAAACCAGATGAAATTAAACTTAATAACCAATATAAACTCGACAAGTTTTCAAAAGAAAACACACAATGTGCATTAATTAAAAAAGCAAGCTCAAATGTTCTTTATATTTGATTGATGTACCTGTTAAAGTTGAGAGTACAACCTGTGAGCACAGTGAACCAGTTTTTCAAGGATTGCCTTGAGACTTGGAATGTGGAGCTGCACACACTTTCTTTGTGACTGATCTTGCGGTTTTGAGAACGTGTCGTATGTCTGCGCAGCATGACAGGACTGCAACTGAAAAGTAATCAAAAGCCGTCAATCATTAGGAACTGGCTGGAAGTCACAGTAGTAAAAGCTTCAGCAGATGTGAATTGAGTCGTGTGCCTCCTTGTGTCTCTGTAGTACAGATTCTATGGCGAGCCAGTTGTCAAAGCCTGCGTGGAAAATGGCGCCCACTACATCGACATCTCTGGAGAGCCTCAGGTATGTTTAGTATTGTCCAGTTTGTGTGCTCCATGTAGGTGTGTTTATCCTCCCTTTGGATTGAATTGTGATGTTGTAGTTCACCTTGTTATGGTTGTGCTAAAGAAATCAGAACATTAAAGTTATTTAAAATATTCTCAGAACATATTTAGCTTTTTTGGAAAAAACTTTATCTGACAACAGTGGTATTAAGAATTGCTCTATCAGATTTTTCTAATCAGGACAGATGCATTTTTAATTCCAGCAAATCACTAAGATTCCAGGCTCAACACTGATATAAACTCAGAGTGTGGAAACTCTAAATGAAATATAGGATAATCATTTGACTGAAGACAGTTATTCAAAAACGTGTTTGTTCTGCCTATTAACAGTTTCTGGAGAGCATGCAGTTCAACTACAGCGACCAGGCAGCTGAAAAAGGTGTGTACATCATCGGGAGCTGTGGGTTTGACTCCATCCCTGCAGACATGGGAGTCATCTACACCAGAGACCAGTTCAAAGGTATTGCCTTGCACACAGCGTTACACATAACGCTCATACATAAATGCAGTGAAATTCACACTGAAGCTCACATTGACACAGATTTAGAGGTGAAGTTTTGGTTGTCTTCTCGCCTTTATTTATCAGCGGATGTTTCTTCACAGGGACACTGACTGCAGTGGAGAGCTTCCTGACTGTCGGTTCAGGACCTGAAGTACGTAACGACACTCCCAGGAGTCCAGAAACTGGCTCTTGTTGTTCTTATTGGCACTTTCCTCTCCCACCTCTTCCTCCTCATTTTTTACTTCCCGCATTTGATACATTTTCAGTTTCTCTTGTGATCAGCGAGGTATACTCTGTTTCTAATGATTGTATGCATCTGTTTACTCTTTCTGTCAGGGTGGATGTATCCACGACGGCACTTGGCAGTCAGCCGTCTATGGATTTTCAGACAGCCAGAAGCTCCAAAATCTGAGGAGGAAGTTTAATCACAAGCCTCTTCCCACTGCAGGCTCAAAGCTGAGACGCAGGTACACAGTTAAGACCTTTAGAGGGGTTTCTTCTCCAATTCCAATTTCTTTATTGCGATAAGTGCCCGTGATAGGATAAATATTGCATTGATTACTTTGAGTTGGAAATAAAGACGGCAAATATGTAGGCAGAAAAAAAATCTAATTCAACTGTCAGATTTTAAATATTTTAAAACTTCACGTTGTATAAAATATAAATTTCTTGTGTTATATATTTAGATAATTATTCACAGAAATGACCAAAAATTGCCCCAGTAACAGAACATGTTTTTTTTGCATGTTGTCAGATTGCACTTTATAAAAAAATTTTTGGGGTGCCTGGTACCTGAAATAGGTGATTGATATTTTTTATTTTATTTTAATTTTTTTTTCATAATTACAATAAATACTGGCAATATGTAGGCTTTAATCATTGACTTCTTTCTAAACATAAATATAGGTTTTATTAGAATATAATCTTTTGACTTTGCAAAAGTTTGAATGTTTAAGGTGTAAAATTTCACTGTTTGGGGAAAAAAATAAAAAGGAGTCCATGTGGTCATGTGAGTGAAATATGTGATCTGTATCTTGATACCCTGTCTAATAGTTTGTGGTTTTTCTAGGGGAGCGTTGTTCTTCAGTAATGAGATCCAGCAGTACTCGGTGCCCTTCATGGGATCTGATCCCTCTGTTGTGAAGAGAAGCCAGCGCTTCCTGGCAGAGGAATATCAATCCACACCGGTCAGGATCTTTCTATGTTTCTTTGTTTTTCTGCACAGACAATCTGTGTCCTCTACATTCACATTGTCTTTACGTTTACTTCCCCTTTCTGAATGTTTCAAAAGTGAGAGGGAGCTTTATGTGTTTGAAAACATTTTATTACTGGAGGAAACATGTATTTGGTGGCATGTTGACTTGTCAATGACACAAACGGGCATCACAGCGTGCAGAAACAGTTTTTGTATTCTGGCTTTTTTACATAAATGCTGAGTTTTTGTCACTTATTATGCTTTATTTCCAGATCATTAAATAATTTTGTTCTTTAACTATCTCTAACTATTTCTCTGTTATCTACCACAGGTCCAGTATGGTGCTTATGCCGGGGTCGGAGGTTTTGGGAGCATTATCAAGTTGATATTTGCCGGCATGATGTTCTGGCTCTTAGTCAAGTTCAGTTTTGGACGTAACCTGCTCATGAAGGTAAACAAACCCAACATGCAGAATGACATTTCCCAGCCATCCAACTTTCATACCACTTTATCCAACTTAAGGTTTGTGGGAGGGGTGGGGGGGGGGGCATGTAGCACCATGGAGAGGTGGCCTGGTCACAGAACAAACACAGAGAGACAGACCGTCACCCACTCAAACCGCGAGACGATTTAGAGTCACCGGTTCTCCTCACAGGCATGTTTTTGGGAGGCAACTGGAGTAAATACACAGCAGGAACATAACAGCACACAGAAATTTCCCTTGGTTGACCTCCGGTTCAAACCAAGAACTTCACCTGACAAGAGTGAAAACCGTTGAAAGCTACCTCCACAGTACATATTATGTAATACATTTTGCGCTTCAACTCTGATTACAACTGATTATTCTTTACAAGTAGTGTTGCTGTTTTCTTTTCTTTGTTTTTTTTTTTTTTTCCTGTACATGTCTGATTTTTGCACCTTCCTCTTCAGTACCCCGAATTCTTCACCTTTGGCGCTTTCTCAAAAGCAGGACCAACAAGAAAGCAGGTATAGTGTGGACAGGCCAGCCATCTGTAAACAATACTTACTGAAGGATATGCTAATGAGTTGTCTGGTTTGTGTGTACTTCTGTTTTAGATGGAGGCCTCATCCTTCCAGTTTGCCTTTTATGGAGAGGGCTACACAGAGGACCAAGACCCCTCCAAGGGGAAACCGAACGCCAAGATCCGCACACTGGTTCAGGGACCAGGTAAGTGGAAGTTGATCTGAAACGCATGAGATGGACAAATGAAAACGGTTGTGATCGAATCACAACACTCACATTCACACCAATGGGCAATTCTAGTGTCTCAAATGCTTGTATTGAGGCTGGGAAGAAACTGGAGTACCTGGAGAATACACATTAAGAGAGATGATGTACAAATTCTCACTGTTGGGCCTGAGTGCTCATCACTACACCACATCACTTTTTAGTGACTAAAATTTAAAAAAAAAAATAATACAGTTAAAAAAAATAGTTATTGCAACAAAACTTCAAAATGTTTTAAACTCAAGTGTAGAAATAACTGCTAAATTCTAATTCTGTACAAGGCTTCATTCGCTGTGCTCAAAAGCCTGTAAGGAAAGTTGTCGTCACAGAAAACATAAGAAGTGGTTGGCTTTTTATATCCACATGGAGCACAATCACAAGCTGTGTTATTAACTAAGAAGGAGTTGCTGAAATCATCTTAGTAAAGCAATTTTGGGACTGCTTACGTGGTGGAAAGTGATATAAAAGTGAAATCTATTTACCATTTAATGCTGACGTGTTTCTATTTGGTTAATGTGTGTTTTCTTGTATCTGTTGCTCTTCAGAGGCTGGATATGTGGCCACACCCATCACCATGGTGCAGTCTGCTCTGACTATCCTCAATGAAACCCCTGCTTTGCCCAAGAGGTGAGTTATCACATCGGTTCCTTTTGCCAACTGTCCACATAATTCTTGCAGTTTATAAATTATAAAAGCTTATTTTTTTGGGCTCTACATGTAGTTCAATTTGACTAATTCCATTTTATTTCTATAGTGTTAAATACCACACAGTCATTTCAATGTGCTTTTATAGAGGAAAAACACAAGAGTTAGAATTAGTTGGCCATCAAACATTCTTTACTTGATCATCATGGCCTGTGGCAAATATTGATCCAGTAATATACTACATTTAACACCACATAAAGTCAATAAAAGCTAAAACAAAAGTCTGTAGAGTTGTCCTATTCCCAAGTATACCTGGAAAGTCACTGGATAAATCTTAACTTGTACATAAAGCATTATTTTGATTTTCATGTTTTTATGTTTTCCAGGGGAGGCGTTTACTCTCCAGGAGCAGCTTTTGCAAAAACCACATTGATCGACCGCCTCAACAAGCATGGCGTCCAGTTCTCTGTGGTATAAAGGTTGTACCATCCCTGATGCCGTACTCCCAAGTGTTTGCGAGCGCTCATTAATATGCAGAATAACACCTGGGAAGTTTCCAACTTCAGAAAAGAGCCAGTATAAGACCACATCCAAGTGATGTTACGTTGAGATTTTCATCCTTTTCGTGTCGTCAGAAATTTCCCAACCTCTTGCATTGCCCTGAATGTGTCACTAACATTCTGCCTGTAAAACACACGGTGCAGCTAAATAACTTATCTGTGGAAACATGGTGTGCGCGCGCATGATCTGCCAATAACATATTAATATTTACAATGGGCACTTTGGTTTACCTCTTGTTGCTTAACACCGACGATTAATGACAAATGACTTGTTTGTAATCAAATTGAAAATGGTTTATTAAAATTTACTGTATTACATTTGGGCTTGAATAAGACGGGTTGATGAATTCAGTTAGATTTATAATCTTGCTGTATCAAAATTGAATCAGTCATGTAGTTCATTTTGGACACCACCTGAGATTTCCATAAATATGGGCTGTCTGCTGTAGATGAGAACATTTTCATGGTTCTTGCAGTGATTCGTGTAATTGCAAAGAAAGTGGAAAAGGAAACTGTGGATGTAGTGAAGTGTAGGGAGACCAAACTTAATTTTCTTTATAAAGGCTGTTGCATTGTAGGTCCAAGGACGGTACGTAGCTGGGCTGACACTAAAACATCTCATGTCAAACATTTACAGCTTTAGTTCAATATTCCGATGGTCAGTGCTCACCAATGTTTGCTTCAGAGCTTCGTCGGAAAATGCATCCAGTTGCTTTTGTACCAAAACGGCATGTGTTGCTGTGTGAAACTGAATAGATCCTCTCTGCTGCTCCGTATAGTGGATGAAACATGTAACTTTTCTTAATCTAAAAAAGGTTTTTGCCATTCCCAAGGCCGTGAAACATTTAACCCACAAAGTAGAAATGTAGACCTCAGAGTTTTCTCTGTTTGACTGTTATGCGCACGTGATAAGTTGTGTTATGGGGATTTTCTCCTGGTGATTTGCTTCATGTGGGCCTCGTGAATAAAACAGACTTGACAAATACTTACTGCTCTTTTGTATTTCTCACACAAGCATCACAAAAAATCTTGGCTCTCCACAAATTAGTTTTATAGTGGAAAAGTGTTTCATCTGTCATTTAAATTTGTAGGCATAGTTCTAAGATTTAGTTTAAGTTGTTTTGGGTTTTTTTTTGTCTCCAATCCTCACATTCATCTTTGGTAGTCCTTATTTTTTAATCAAGTTTGTGAGAAAGCTGCAGTCAAGTCCCAGCTGTGTCAAAGGATCCCACCCATTGGATTC
Source organism: Lipophrys pholis (assembly GCF_963383615.2). Lineage (NCBI taxonomy): Eukaryota > Metazoa > Chordata > Actinopteri > Blenniiformes > Blenniidae > Lipophrys > Lipophrys pholis. The sequence continues at coordinate 18,874,509 of NC_137636.1, read as the reverse complement.
TGTGTATAAGGTAATGCACAAGACAAGTTGGAAGCCCATCGCAGAGCTACCAGAGAGATGACCGTACACACACACACACCTGTAAGTCACAAGTTCAGTTATGAAAAATGAGCCAGTGTACCTGGTTAAATCCCAGACACATTTGAATCAAACCTTTTTCTCCCTTAAACTTTGAGATGCAATTGTTTAGACATTTAAAATGTAGCCATCATTAGTTCCCCTTGGTAAGGACTCTTGATGGTAAAATAAAAAATGGAATTGATTTAAAGGATCATAAACATCTCTTCAGGTTGCACTGCCATGAGCGGCTCTAAATCGGTCAGCAGAGTAGCGTGTTAAGTGATGAAAATAAAGAGGGAAAGACGAGTTTTATTTCACTTAGAAGTTCAAATGTACTCTAGCATGCAGTCACTTGTCATAGCCTTGTTTCCCGTTTGAAGTAGACCATTATAGACCGTTTGTCACTCAGCCTTTAAACATGACCGGGAAAAGAATCCACGAAAAACTAAATTTGACCAAAATTCAAATATTTATTCATAAAAATATACAAGTTTCTCTTTCACACAGAAAAAATATTGATGGCTGAAAAACTGAAATCATCAAATAATTCTGACGACATGGTTCTTCGTGGCCATTTCTTTAGAAAAACATCTGGATCACGTGTTGCCATTCAGCCTTTGCGGCACCTCCTACTGTTGCCATAGTGTGATCCATTCTCTCTTCCACATGTGCTGATCACATCGTGTCCTGGTTCAGCAGCTGATGGGCATAAATGAGATCTTCATAGTGATACTTCTGCGTTAAAGTCATAATGGAGTCGTGGCACCGAATGTTACTGAGAAGCTTCAGCTCCTCTACCACAGCAGACCTGCAGTACACACAGGGTTTGGGTTACAACAGTTACATTGTTATAAATGTACTATATCTGCACAAATGAAGCAAAATGATTAAGTCAATTAAAAAATGCTGATTTATTTAGTGCGAGTTGGAAAGTTTGCAACTTCATCAAATGGCTGGAATATTGTGAAGTGGTACCTGGTGGTTGGATCTCCAGGAGGCTGCTCTTTGCAGACGGTATGAACTTTCTGAACAATGTAGTTTCTGAAATTTTGGAGCTGAGGCAGGCAGACGGTCTCTCCTCTGAACCAAGAGAGCGGCAGACTATCTGCAATCTGAAGAGCGGGAGAAAGATGCATGAAGCTTGAAACGGATGGAAAACAAGCACATTATCAAAGTCAGAGAAATTACGGATAACCTCAATGAAAAACTACATCCCACAGTACAAATACTCAATTTGAGTACCTTTTTGCATGCGTCACCAGCAGAGCTGGACAGTGTTTGGCTGCACAGTGTGATCATCAGGTATCGGTTCAGCAGTTTGTCCAACATCAGCTCCTTCAGTACGGAGTCAGGAAGCAGCGAATCCCACCTGCCCATGTTTGCTAGGAGCTGAGAAATCATAGTACAATCAGTTACTAAACAGAAGCTTAGAAAAACCTTACTCTGCCAGCAGGTTGACACGGGCATTGGCATAATACAATTTATGGAAGTAATTAAAACAGTACTTTTATGGCCGTCCAGAACTGCTGATCCCTGAAGCGGCTCTGAAGAGACATCCTGTCTTCTAAGAACCTGTATGAACACGCATACATGCCTCTCAATGTATTTGGCAAGCAACTTCATAAATGACAGACCTGTGATTCGACTATATAACTAAAAGTAAATGGATTGCTCAACAAGAAGACCTGGTTATACAGTAAGTGCAAAAGTAGAAAACAAACAGCCAAAATTAAAAAAAAAAAAAAACCTTACTTTCTGGGGTATAACGGAATGAAGATATCTTCATCCACACAGCTCCTAAGCCTGCGGACCACAGCCTCTATGAAAGCCTGGATGACACAAGACAAATAACATTTGCTATAACAACACACTGATTGTTCCTGAAGACTGTCGCAAATGTCTGAAATCTCAGTTCAGGAAAAGGGGAAGGCAACTGAAACTGAAAGTTTTGTGCTTCAGCATCACCTTGACTGGTTTACTCTGCTCCCCTTCAAAGATGGAGAAGTCTTCCTTCAGTTTGTGGCAAACGTCAGACAGACGGACTGTCTGTTGGTAAGACAGAGGATCCCACACCAGCTCCGCAAAGGCTACAAAAACAAAAAAAGACAGGCATGGTGTCAGGGTTCAGTCTGTGTGAAGGAATGGTTCTAAAATGTATTGTTTAGGCTTCACTGCAGAAGACAAAACTAAAAGCTGAACAATTCATCTTTCAGTTGCTAAATCCAGTCAACCAGAGAAAGAGGTGAAATGTTACCTGTAATTTTGGGTAGGACGGTCCTCTCTATGATATTAGACAGAGTTTGTCGGTCTGTGTTCTCGAGCTCCTCATGTCCATGTCCGTGGCAAAAAGTCTCCACTCCTGTGAACCACGGTTGGTTTTCAAAGTCTCCACTGGCGTCCTAACACACACAAACATATAGAATGATGGTGACCATTAAAACAATATTGCATCTTGCATTATGAAAAGGGTGTGTACACATGACAAGATCTTTGTGTTTCTTTGTCGTCACAAGTACCTTCAAAGGGTTCCAGGCCAGTAGCTGATGCCTAATGATGGGGTTCAGCAGTTTTGGGAGACACAAGGAAATGTATGCACTGTGGTAGGACTCGGAGTGGGACCCTCGCCATTCTTCGAAGCGAGACAAAATCTTTTTTACACTACAAAAGTCTTCTTGGACATCAGAAAATACCATTGGTGACCTCAAGAGGATCTCGGCTGGAGTGGGAACAGACAGTCATGGAAAAGAGAGTGTGAGATATAATCATTCCTGTCAGAATACTACTTTTGTGTTTCGTCACATAAATAGTTTAGGAATATAATTTAAAGAAGAGTTGCAGTAATGTCAATGCACACGTGAATTACATTTTTTTCCCTCCTAAAAGCAGATGTACATTTAAAAGCAAGTCAGTGTGTGCAGCCTTTATATCATCTTACATATTTTCTTCTGCAGCTGCTCCTCCTCTTCTGGAGAAGACTTCAAGTCTTCAGGAATACCAGGGTTTGTCTCAGTTGTGACAATCGAATCACTGCTAAATACAACAACAGACATGTGTAACAGGAAAGTTGAGCTCCTATTTCACAACCCTCAAATATGCATACTTTAAATACCAGTTAAGGTTTGTTTTTTTTAATTTACCCTTTAGTTTCTTCTCCATTGGCTGAACTTCCACTCTGCTCACTTGAGTTATCTGTAAGTGACATCCAGGAAATGTTCAATCCAGAGACAACCTATAGAGTGAGCTTCATCACCAGTGAACACAGACATTACTCACAGCTGAGCTGCTGCAGGTGCTCTGCTTGCTTCTTAACAGTTTCTCTTCTCTGAGCCAACAGCGCCTCCATCTGGTCGGACAGGAGTGTATGCAACTCCACTTCCAAAGAGTTTATCTCAACCGTCTGTAAAGAACAAATTGTCAGCGACTCAAATCAAACTGGATTTGTTTTTAAAGTTAGATTGTTGCATGAAACTCATTCTGGTATATAACCTGGTGATGGGTTTCGAAATTCAAGTAAAATGAAATAAATCTACCTTGACAAAGCTCACGTCAATTCATTTTTTAAAGAAAGTGCAGAAGATCTACAGTTTAATAAACAAACGAGGCTGTGTTTTAGTATAGTTTCTAAATCCCATCAAATCCGGTTGAGGAATACTCTATTGTTAGTTATTCAAAACAGTAAAAATGATGTGAAATATTATTCATCTCTCAAGGTCATTGAGGTTTATCCGTGTTTCATAAACATTTTGCAAAGTGTGGAAAAGTGAAATGTAAATAACTGCATCAGTTGTAATTCTATACATTCAGGACCAAAATCAATGAAACAATATAAAATATGACATCCCATTCAACATTCTTAACCTCTGCAACCTTCTCATATTATGAGGTACTGTCTTCTTGAAGATGGACATTTTACTAATCTATTGTATTTGTTGTAGAAATGATTTGCCATTATTGCTTGTATGTGACCATCAACAGGTGACGAACAGAATGTGTGTGTAATATTCAGACCTTCTCTTGTAGACACTCCACCAGGTTGTGGATGTAAAGCGTCATGGATCTATAAAACTTCAGCTGTTTCTCTGAGGAAATTTCCTCCAGGATTTCCAAAGAGCTCCTAGCATTTTCCACATCACACTCCATCCTCCTCAACTCTGCCTGCCGGGCCCTGTGCACCTCCTTCAGGGAATCTAATCTAAGAATTTAAAAAAAAAAAAAAAAAAAGGAAGAGGTGAGAGAAACAAATGGGAAATAAAGGCAATGGTTATAATAACTACGCAAAGCAGATTGAGTTTTTCTCTATAAACATAGTGAATGTTGCACGTAATTTCTAGTAAATTATCTGATCAATTTGAAGCAACCTGTTGTATAACAGTGATATTTCAACTGGTTAGGTTTTGCACAATACTAAATACAGCAACAAACTTACTTTCCAGTGATTCTCTTCTTGACCATAGACAGAGTGACAGGAGGCAGAGTCTTTGGGATTTTGACACCAGGCCGTTTCTTCGGTCTTCCTCTGTTTCGTTTCCTGCTGCTGCCGCTGAAGCTGCTCGACTCGCTGCCAGATGGGCTCTGAGGAGAGAAACATAAGAGGATGAAATGATAATGCATCAGAGGAACAGCAGGATTTGACTACACTGCAGACAAGACAGCCACACAAAGAATGAGACATACTCATAAGAAAAAGCAGGACACACAGGGAAAACCTACTGGATAGAAAATATGTAATGAGAATGCCATTATAATAACAGCAGAAAAAAGGATAAAAAGAGAACACGGAAAAAGTGCAATGTTTTAAAGGTTCTTCCTACCTGCTCCCCTGGTCGTCTCTTTACTCCTTTTCCAATTTGGGTCTCCTCCCAAAGTTCCTGCTCCTCTCCATCCGTCCCTGAGAGGCTATAGTCACTTCCCCCTAAATTATACACAAAATAATTTGTCCGTTTTCCTGTCACTTTTAAAATAATCCAGACTTTTCAGGCAGCCCGATAAAATATAAATTTCAAGACCCAAACATTCACTTTTACATTTTCATTTTAGTTTATGTAGCTATTATCAGTTTAATCCAATCATTCATTGCTTTCATGGGATATAAAAATTTTTTAAGAGCATAACAGAAAGTATTATATGTCGCTCCAGTTTTTCTAGTCAGCACTTTAAAACACTGGGTCACTCCTCCAACAAACTTCTGTCTTCTCATTATTTACAATACTTCCATTACTGTAATCTCTTTCTACCCTCCACACATTCTTTGTACTTTCTCGTTGCTTCTCATACCAATCTTTTCAGCGATCCTCTCCCTGATGCTTTTCAACCGGGGTGCAAATTCAATTCTTTTCTCATGATCATCTGCCTCATCGTCGTCCTCATCAATTCGCTCATCTTCATCATCCTTGCTGTAGTGATCCGGAGTGCTGCCAGCCGAGCTGTGGCCATCTCTCCCCAGGGGAATGTACTCTTTGTGGGCTCGAGCAGCACGCCGGTGTCGCCTAGCTGCCTCAATCTGTTCAGCATTGGGAATAACTGCTACTCGCAAAAAGAAAAGCACATAAACATGCAATTTAACACACAGATTATCAGAAAAGTGCATTTTCCACTTGCATCATGTAGTCTCATGACGCCAAGTCATTATCTATGAAATTCTCTTTCACAAAAGCATATATACATTCATGTTAATACGAACCACGTTTTACAGCAGAATGGCTGGAGTCGGAGGCCCAGCTATCTGAGGGAGACTTCAATCCATCTTCATCACTGGCACTGTCTTCACTATTGGCACTATCACTGTCACTATCATCACCATGGTCCACAGAGTGTGGTGAAGACAGACTCCCATCATCTTGCGTTGGGGAATTTGATGCTGGAATACCTCCGCTACCTGAGGCGAGAAAAGAGTAAAAGCATTTCACATAGTATACAGCATGTTTTCACTGCTTCAGCAATCTCAAGGCGATTCACATCATTAAGGATTGCAAGGATTTTAATCGCCGACTTCTCTTCGGCTTTTAATAAGATGCAGCCTCACATTTTAATTGACCACCTTGCATCAGATTTGAATACCTGCTCAGTTTTTAGTGTTGCTTTTAGACTTTTTTAACAAACAGAATCCAGCATGTGTGGGTGAACGGACACATGTCCAGAAGAAGGCTTTCAAACACAGGCTCACCTCAGGGTTGCGTCCTGCCTCCTCTGCTTTTTATCATGTTCAGACAGCTGCAGAACATCACAGGAGGGCAGCTATATTGTCAAACTCTCAGATGACACTGTCCTCCTGAGTCTTATTCAAGGCCAAGACTCTGACCACAGTCAGGTCTTGCCTGCTTTTGTGGAATGGTGCGATAATAACTTCCTGATCTAAATGTGTTAAAAACCAAGGAGCTGATCATTGACTATAGGCAAGAACAATGACAGGGCACAAGAAAGCACCATTCACAATCAAAAGGTTAAAATTCTAGACTCCTATAAATATCTTAGCACTATGTTTGACTCACAGCTTAAATTCGACTTAAACACTGAGCTGATTGCCAAACGGGGTCAACAAAGAATCCATTTAATGATTCTTCTTTTAATATCTGTGACACAATATGACTTTTTTTTTTCTTCCATTCTTTTATTGAAAGCCTTTAAACCTGCTGGTACAACGGGCTGTCTGTGAAAGACAAAAATACCTTAAATAATGTCATCATTATTATTTAGTGTGCTCTAAAATGACTGGAACTCCTCCGAGGGACCTGGGCACAATCTGGGAGGAACAAGTAGCTAGAAAAGCAAAACGAATCACCAGCCAACCAGACCACTTACCATTTCACCATTTTGTGCTGTCTGCTTAGTGCTTATCTTATCTGGTTTTATTGATTTCCTCTGTTCTGACATTTCCCTATGCCACTTGCTAATTCCTGACAGATGGAATGAGTGATGACTGAATGCATGTATGTAAATATATACACTGGGAAAACTCCAAACGAATTGCCCCTTGTGGGATGAATAAAGGTGTCTGAATCTGAATCTAAACTATATTCACCCAGACAGACCAAAAGCTGCCATAGAAAGTGCTGAACTTCTTAAGGGGGCCAGTTTGGGGTTCGGTGACTTGGCCAAGGACACATTAGACACATGGAAAAAGCAACATGGGGATGAAAATACCAACAGAGTTACAGCAAAACCAGCAGTGGGTATAAAATGTGGAAAATCTCTGCTTTGAAATAAATAGTAGCCAAGACATATTGAGGCTGTCAGTAAAACATAAATACTGTATCTGTACTCTTTATTTCTGTACCTTTCTATGTTAACATTAATGCCAATATCAAACATTACTGCAACCACTTGTGGGTCGTTTTTTTCAGGTATTCATTCACTTGGCAAATTGAAAACTAAACCTATGTCTAAAAAACTTTGTCTATTTTCCCAAACGTAAAAGCAGAGCTGGATAATTCTTTTATAGTGGGGGAACAAGTGCCTGAGAATTTATCTTTGAATTGCTACCCATGGTAAGAAATGCCCATAACTGTCAGCAAAAGTACATTTAGTGCTTCTGATATGTTTCAGTTGTTGTACCATGGGTCGTCTTGGCTGATGGAGCCTCCTTCTTCTTCCTCACTTGGAACAGCACCGCTTTATCCGCCGATTTCTTCAATCTAAAGGTTTCCTCACCGACTACAAGACATAAAGAGGGGATCAATAACATTATCGTGGTCACAATAAAGTCAGAATACCACCTCTACATGTAAAATGTATTCAGTGAATCGTTTTCAGGGGTTTTTTGTTGACAGATTAATGTGCATTACTGTTGTTGCCACAGCCTCTCACGTTAATCTGTCATTGGTTAGACTGACACGTAGTTACCTTCTTTATCATCAGAGAAACTAAGAATGGAGTTTGCTTTCTTGGAAACGTCGTCCTTGTCTTTCTTCCTCTCCTTCGAATCTTCCAGGGTCCCCCCGTCTTCTTCATCACTGCTCCCCGACTTCGAACGCGTTGCTTCCCGCTTTGAGTTGCAGGAGATGCCGCGGCCCTGAATCGCTTTCAGAGGTTTATTCACCGCTGACCGAGTAACTGGCTCATTCTCCTCTCCTTCCCCGGTGTTCTTCTGATGGTCCTCGTCGTCACCGGAGCTGTTTTTTCTCTGCCGAAAGTTTCTCCTGGGCTTCTTGTTGAACATTTCGCTCTGCTATTCCGCTGTACCTACACCGCCATGGATGGAACTATGCCGTAAACCGTGGTGCGTCGCAAAGCAGCCGCAAGGCACCATGGGTAATGTGTGTCGTAAACATTAGCTCACATGTTTAAACTTGATAGTTAACATTAAAGGCCGAAAAACTTTGAAATATATTTATTACTTACTTATCAACAATATAACTTTAGTTGCAAATGAAGATATATAAACCCTGAAACATTTTGACATCACTGTAACATAATTATGTTGTCAACAATAACAATTTGCACATTTAAAACCATTACGAGCCTAATTGTCATCCTTTTCTTCACAATGTAATAACTTTAGATTGTTATTTACACAATTTATTTTCCAATTTGATTCTCAAAGAGTCATTTTTGATTAATGCTGATGTTCTGGATATATTCATTTTTGTGTCTTGAAACTTTTTTTTTCTTTTTTCAAGGTAATCTTGGGAACTAATAATAATATGTTGTGAAGAAGTGAAATAATCGAAATGTTTACACCTAGTGTTAAAAAGTGGAAGTTAGCTTGTAATGATATAGCTAAAATGATTTGGAATGAAGAAAATCTCCCCTTTTCCCGCCTTTTTGTCCATTGTCAAATGTTAAGACAGATATGAAAAAAATTGCATAATTTCTTGTCTTTGCTTTGAGACGTTCTTGATATTGTTTCTCCTCCATTGACTTCAATGAAAGAGTGTGGTTTCAAATATCTATCTTTTTCTCATAAGCACAAATCTGTAACACCACAATGTATTTCTAAAAACTAATTTGCAATAAATATTCACGATCCTTATACCAGAAATGTAATAACTATTGATCATTGTTGTACTGAGCTGAGCTTTTACTTAAAAATGTTTAGTATATTCATTTGTATAGGATTTACGATGAAAGCTTTGAAAATGGATGGACGATAAAATCTGTCATACTTTATATCACAGGTGTCAAACATAAGGCCGGTAGAACAAAACCGGCCTGCAAGAGGCTCCAAGTCAGGCAGCCAAACCAGCAAGAAAATTGTAAAAATTTTAAAGAAAACATTGTTGTTGTTGTTTTGAGAAATTTATAAAGCGTAGCAGACATAACAGCACACTGAGACCCAAGCTGAGATGTCTGTGGCGCTGCCATGAAAGTTAGTTACTTCATTGCTAGCAAATTGGCATTGGCCTCAAAGTGATGTCAAAACGTGCATAATTCAACAGATATTTTGGACAATTCACTGTATTTTGCACCAAAAAGTATAATTGAAATTGGCTTTATGTTTAGATTGTAGCGAAAACATAGACATTTTCATCACATTTACTGTGATCCACCACAAATAAAAACTTTAATGATTCAATTTAACTGTTCTTTTTTTAAATACACTTTTTATTATTTTTTTAGTTCTAGAACAGTCATTGGGGAAAAAATAACAACAACACAACAACATCAAAAACAGCAACAACAAAGTCCTCACCCCAAATTCACCCAACGCTGCAGTACAAATAAGAAACTAAAGAAATTAAAATAAAGATGACAGGAGACTGTGGCAAATAACATGAAAGGAAAGCAAAAACCATCAGTAATTGATGTTGGGTTATAGTTTCTGAAGGAAAGAGTGCAATGGTTTTAATCTGTGAGATTAATCTTGTAAATAATAATGTAAGAGAGGACATGCCAACTCCACACAGAAAGGCCTATGTTGTCATCACTGTGAGGCAAGAGAGTGCTGATGACAACACCACCATGCAGCCCCTCTAGGTTTACAAGTGAAAACAAAATATAATAGAATTACAATACCAACACTTATATGATACTCAATATTACAGGTAATCTATTCATTTAACTCACAGGCCTGCTTTCATCAACACAGGTTATCCCATCAGATGAGTAAACAAAGGAGAGTATCATGATTACTTTAAAAGTTAATTTCTTTGTCCATCCATTTTCTCCCACTTATCTGTTTCCAGGTGGCAGTCTGAGCACTGTCACCTAAATCACATTGTATTGATTAAGAACCCTTCCTGTGGGTGTTGAGCCCGCGGAAAGGTGGCGCCCGGTGTGGGACATGAACCCACTACCTTGAGATTGTGAGTCTCATGCTCTACCAACTCAGCTAGCCAGGGGTCGATTTCTCTGTTCTTTTTTGAATACATTTTTTCAAATAATTACATAAAACAAATGACATTTATACTTTACACAGCAGGCCCTCCATACAAACACCCGTACTGAAGGACTGCCAAAAAACTTTCCATCCAATCAAGAGAAGGGAAAAAAGAAAGCAAAATATGTATGCACTCTGTATCCTTCTTATACTGTATGTCTATCTCTATAGCTATTTATTTTCTCCCCCTTTCAACATGTGCCCATACACCGCCTCCGAAAATTTCTAAATAACTTAATGAAACGATACTAAAACAAATCTCATTAATGGAAACACAAAAAGTTAATACATTAGTTAGATATGTTAATTAAAAACAAAACAAACCAACAGACACACAAACAAACAAACAAATATATATTAATGAAAGTGGGTTCTAAATAATTAAATAGGTAAACTGTGCCATTGTTTTGTTTGTATTATCCATTGTATATAGGCTGACCACAGGTCTTCAAATTCCTTCACTTTGTATTGGAACCTTGCTGTTACTTCTTCCATGTTCAACATATCTTTGATTCTGTCCCAACTTTGCAGTTCTTATGATATTATCTTACCGGTCTGGCCCACTAACCATTAAACTGGGCTGAACGTGGCCCCTGAAATAAAATGAGCTTCACACCCCTGATGAAATCACACTTCTTGCAGTTCACCAAATTGCCACTAGAAGTACTGGTGGGTTGGTGACTGTCCTAAACAGCCGGTGTTATATTTGACATTTTCCAACTTTACTGCTGATCGGAACCATTCAGAAGTTCTTTGCCACACATTCTACCAAGTAGATATAACATTTGTGAAGAATTTTTGGTTGGACGTCTGCCTTCACCAGAAATAAAGTGAGAGACTGCCTCAGAATCGCTTAATGTCAACAACATTCATTACATTTTAACAGAACGATGCTGGCGCACCTTGAATAATTGACTGTAGTAGCCAGTTACTTTCTCTTTATCTTTCTCTCATCAATTGTTCTGCCCTCTCCATCTGCTCTCTCTCTCTCTCTCTCTCTCTCTCTCTCTCTCTCTCTCTCTCTCTCTCTCTCTCTCTCTCTCTCTCTCTCTCTCTCCCTCTCTCCTCCCTCTGTGGACGGTCGGACGTTAACAGGCTGCGATCACTCGTCGTCAGCCATGTTGTTGGTGTGACACACCGAGCTGTCAGCAACAGGTCCTCGGAGCTCTAACGCTGGCCAAACTTCACTTTTTCTCCGTCTCCCCTGATTTCTCGGAGGATACTAAACCCTGCATATCGGGAGGACCGTCCTAAAAGCGTGTGGAGGAGAGTTTTAAACCGCTGGAAAGCTCGGAAGTGTGCGTAATTCGTGACGACGGAGAGAGAGAGAGAGGGAGGGAGAGAGAGGTATGAACACGAAACTGCTTGTCTAAGCAAGAGTGTAACTTTGATATTGTTTTATTAAAGACTGATTTGTAGGTTTCATGTGGGTTTATTGGGTTCTCCTTTATGTAAAGATGTGTACCTTCATTAGTGTGTGGATAGAAATAAAACCTCTTTGGAAGGGGTGATGCTTTTCATCTGAACTCCAAACAAACTGGATGCAGAGTTTAGGTCCGCTGCTCTTTTTCCTGTTTTCACTCGGTGTTTATGTTTGAGGACTTTTATGCTGACCTCTTCTGTGAGGCCAGTGTGAAGCTGAGAGGCGTGTAGATAAAAGAAAAGAAGATTTGCAGGAAAAAATCTCATAAATTCCTCTCTGCTCAAACCCGTCGAGCAGGTTGCAGGCAGGTCTCAGTGACTGGTGACAAGTGATCAGGGAATGTAACTCTATCAGTTTATACACACACACACACACACACACGAAAAGAGAGGCACAGTTATGCCTTTGCTCTGATATATTGACCTTTTGTTTGTGCGATGTGTCTCTTAGAGATTCCCAGATGGAAGTTCACCAGCTTCTCCTACTCCACTGAAATTCAACTAAAAAACCAAGTATTCACTTAATTTCACAATTAACCCATACATTTGTTTACCTTTTGAAGTTGTCCAATGTTTACCAAAGCCAGGCATGTAATAAATGTACTGTTATGATGACCCAAAATAGTACAAACATGCACATTTTGAAGCTGTAGTCAAAAGATGGTATAATCTCTTTATTTTTTATTTTTAGGAGAATTAAAGAAGTGTTGATTTCATTTTTTTCCTTTCAGTAGCTTTAACCGGTGGTGAGCACTGTTGCCTCAATGCAAGAAGGACCTGCGTTTAACCTTTCCATGATCAGTTTGCACGTTCTTCCTGTGCATTCTTGCTTTGTTTCCACGTACTCTAGCTTTTCCCACAGTCCAAAAAGATGCCTGTTATTTTAATTGGTGATTCCAAAGTGTGTGTGTGTGTGTGTGTGTGTGTGTGTGTGTGTGTGTGTGTGTGTGTGTGTGTGTGTGTGTGTGTGTGTGTGTGTGTGTGTGTGTGTGTGTGTGTGTGTGTGTGTGTGTGTGTGTGTGTGTGTGTGTGTGTGTGTGTGTGTGTGTGTGTGTGTGTGTGTGTGTGTGTGTGTGTGTTGTAATGTACTGTTGACCTCTCCGGGAGTGTACCCAGTTATTTGCTTGATCTATCGTGTTGTGAATCTGGCCTGGATAGGGTGGATCAAAGGATGGGGTCTTTTATTCCTTTTTTACTGCAGTGAGAGGGGTTACTGCCCGTAGCCACAAGTCTATTAGCATGTGTCTTATTAGTTCCACATTAATTGAACACGATCGGAACAGTTTTTATATGTATGTTTTTAATTGTTTGTCTGTATTCGAAATGGCAGACTGCTGCCTAAAAAAGCCACCGAGCCAAGCACAAAACAAACTGGATCAGCTGTATCAGTTTTAGTTGAGAGACTCGGATCAGATGCAGATTCTGTGGTTAAGCATTTGTTCCCAGACATTGATGAAAGAATCTGACGCAATAAAGATCAGGGAGAGTCTTTTATTGTTGTTGTTGTTTCCACAGAAAACTCATATAAGAGAGTTCCCTTTGAGAATGAATAAGACAGAGAAATGCACTGACGAGTGGTGTTTCATAAGAGTTGGATAAGCAACGCTTCTGTTTTACTCTGCCTGCTGTTCTGTTAACAAAATTGAGGTTAAATTCTAGAGGCAGCAAGATTTGTATGAGTGGTTATTATGTTTGTGTTTGCATGCATGTCCAGTAGCACAAACATAATGTTGTTTAGCACTGTGAAAAGTTCAGCAAGCTCCAGTTCATTTGCCCAATCTTTGGCTGTGAAACATTGTGAATGAGTCTTTTCTACTTTACATCATCAAATGTGGTAGACCTTTGGCTAATTTTTAGTTGCAGTGCTGTACTTCCGAATTCATCATCCAAACATTAGTTGATGAGGGCATTTGTTTGGTTAATGTAATTTTTTAGCGGCCTCTTTATTTATATATATATATATATATATGTGTGTGTGTGTGTATATTTGCCATATATGCACATTTGACTGCAAAATCCCATTTCTTTTTTCAGACTACCTTCACCAACCTTGTCATATCCAAATAGATTTCAATTCAGGGAGGGTCAAGGCAGACTATAGAAGAGCGGGAGAGTCATGCCTTGCATGTTTAGAAAACAAAACCTGGCACTAACAAAATGAATCAAACACTCTGACAACACTTTCTGAACAAACACTACTGATGGATCGGTTGTTTATTGCACATTGGTTGGATTCATGTGAATATTTCATTACCAAAGCCACTTGAGAAGTTACCTCAGTGGTTAGAAGGAGTAAGGCAGCACAAAATGATGTCGAAGAGGTGAGAATGAGTGGTGTAAAACAATCAGTTTTATAATGCTCGCCACACAGAGGGAAGACGAGAGCCATCGGGTTGAAACTGAATTGTGCATAAAGTTGATGTCATTGGTGTGAGGTCAGTGAGCGAGGCGGCTGAAAATCAATCGTTTCTCAGAACAACAGTGGCCAGCCAGCGTGCTTACAGACAGACCGCGCAGGAGACAGCAGTGATGAGGACGGGCCGGGGCCACAATACAGGGAAAGTGCAAGTTAAGAAGCAAAAAGAACAACAGCATCTGAGGAAAAAGATGTTCAGGGAATGCAGAAATGGAGAAAGAGAAGATGTTTCTGTTCTTTGATAATGTCCATCAGTGTGGATCTTTATTAGTCTTTGTTTCCTTTCAGCAGGTTAAAGTCATATGGCAGGAAGGTGAATGTAGGGATAGATGGACACAGGCAGATGCATTTAGAGTAAACCCCATAGCGTCCCAAGCTGCTGGTAAGGTCAGGGACAGTCATACTATTTATCCAACAGTTTGCAGTGTTGCATATACTAACTGAGAGGCACCAATGTCTTGAACTCTCAACAGGATACACAGAACTAAAACAGGTGAGGTCTGACCCACAAGGCCCAGCAGTAAGTGGAGAGACAGACCACATTATAAGGAAGTGAGGTGTTGTTTTTACTATCATCACTCTCCAGTCAGAAAATAGTTTAACCCTTTTAGTCCTAAGAGTGTGAGATGAAGGGGCTTGTTAATGTATCTTGTGGCGAGCGCTGCCAGGCTCCACAGAAGACTTGAAGTTAAAGTAAACGCAGATCGATTGACAGGTTGTTTTTGGAGGCCGTACTAAGTTTGAAGAATTCTAAGGTTTTGTTTTTTGTGGTTTGATGACGACTGATATGTGAAATGGTGTTAATACTTTTGGTAGTAGCTCGTGAATTAGTCTGCCCTCTGCATCGCCATAGTTTATTTATAAGTAGTATTGATTCAACTTTTAAACTGGACTTCCTAAGTTTGCATTGGAGGAGAAATGACATGATGTATGCGAACAGTATTATTTTATTTGAATGCATAGTGATAAACTAATGTGAGGGACATCAATGTTTCAAGTTGTTGACTTGGACAGCTGCTTCAGAGGAAATAATGCGTTTACTTGGATGTTTCAACACCTCTGCTTGACTGTGCAAGAGCTGTTCAAACTACAGGTTTGGAGCCGGTGTGAGTCATGTGTCTATTTTTGTATTGAACCTTGACAACAGTAAGGGAACTGCTGCATCAGTGTGGGAATGACAATTAGCATCAACATAACCACCATTGGTTCAGACTTTTCAAAACACTTCACTACTTGTACTGTGGTACCCTGTCCACCCACGGTCAGATGGTACTCCACCTCTCAACATCGTTATACCATTAGAAAATATCAATTCATGGTTTGTTTGTTTTTTTAGAAGTAACTACTAAATCAGTTGGTGATCCATTTTCTACTTACAAATTTCAATATCTTATTTTGTTGAAGTCAGTCAATCTTCTAAACTCAAAGTCAAATGTGTCTTTCAGTGATATGGAATATTTTCCTATGACACATGTTTCTGTTGCTCTGCGTTTGCCCTGTGATGAACTGGTGACCAGTCCAGGGTGTATCCTGCCCTCGACTATAGTTGGCAGGGATTGGCTCTCGCGCCCCGTGACCCTGCTTCAGATATAAATGGTGTAGAAGATGGATGGATGGAAGTTGTCATAAAAGGCCAAGATGTTTTAGTAGAACTTATTACAGCATGAATTAGGTTTTGGACTATATCATGACTGACGCTCTGCCATAGTGTTGTTTGTGGTTTAAAGGGATGATACAACATTTTGATAAACGGAAAGGCTCCGCCATGGTATTCCATCCTCTACTCTTTGTTTATGACTGTAATGCTTTCAAAGCAGTGCATCAAACCTTGGATCACTCATCACTGGTTTTTTGTAAGCTTTGTGGCTGTTCTTCTACTTTCTTTTCAAAGTCTTGCATCACTTAAAGCACAGCTAAAGTCAGTTTTCAGGTGAGGTGGAGCCTTACCGGTGGACCACCACCCCAACTCTACCCAAGAGGATTTAACACAGAGCAAATAATGAGTCTGCTGTATTCATTTAGCAGCCCCAGGCTTCTGCTGAGAGTATATGTTTTTCTTTGTGTATATGCTGACTGATTTGCATGAGGTTTGCAAAGCTGCCTTTGCCACTAAACTCAGCCTCCAGCTCTGGCAAAATGTCCATTGCTCTGTTGGTCAGCTTGTCAGGCATCTGTCCCACCGGGAAGCGTTGGACTCCTCATTCACTCTGGAAACAGTAAACCATAAAGCCAGCCGTCCTCTGATCTTTCATTTATTCATTCAAATTCTTCCAGTGTTACCTGACTAAAGGTTACATTCCACAACTAGAGACCCGACATGATCAGATACCCTGATGCCGATGTTGAGTACAGTACTCTGTAGTACTACTTGATATTATGTTAAGTCTTTCATCATGTTGTGTGGTGGATCCTTTCTGAAAAAGTATGATTACTTTCAGATCACAAAAGAAATCTGCATATACATATATATGAAAGATACAATGCTGTGGAAATAATTAACGGATGTCTGAAAGAAAGCCACTATTCCATTATACAAAACCAACAGGAAAACAGTTTGATCCTAGAGTTACTCCAATGCAGAGTACAATGCTCCCAATCACCTAGTGGCCAGCATCAGTAAGCACTATCTCAGAGTAGAAAGATGAATTCAGAGTCTTGAAAGTGTTTGTCTGGCTCCTACAGAATCTCGATTTCATGAAGAAACAGTGCAGAACCTCTGTGGATGTTGGATGGCTCAGTTTCTTCTGAAAGATGTTTTCTGTCAATCTTCCAGGAATTATTAAAATGTCTGCAAGCTGTTTTTTAAGTTTTTTTCACACTAACTCCAGATGACTCGTCTATTCATTGTCCTTTGGGTCTTGTTACGTGATAAAATACCTATTAACACCTTGACTTTTAGGAGCTTTCTCCTTTCACTTGGGTCTGAAATGTTTCCACAGTAATGCATATCAATAATTTCAGAATTTCATACAGTGTTTTTGAATGATTGGGCTTCTACACAACTGTGAAAAGTCATATTGCAAAGTAAACCTGTTTCAAGTTAATAAATGTATCTGAAGTAAAAAAGAAACAAAGAAAATAAGGGAGAAACTATTAAGGGGTGGACCTCAAGTCTCACTTAGGGGGTGATGGGTAGCACTCCCTTGCTGTTTTTTGCCTTTGTGAGAGAGTTGACCAGGCCACACTCAGACATTGTATGCTATCACTCTCATTCTGTTGCCTTTATATCTCTTCAATCTTGTTTTACACAAAGTTCTAATCAGCACAGAAGTCAACGCTTAGTATTGTTTCTTCTTAAAAATCACTGGTGGTTCTGTAGCGCTCCCTCAGTTAAAACAATACAGCCGTGATGCCAATAAATTTACTGGGACATCAAAGCTGCCCTTCAGCTAAAATCCATGATCACTTCCTGTCAACTCCTGTCGGACTAGGAAATGCTTGTGTCTGTAGGTTACCGGGCGGGAAGTGCTGAGCAGAGAGATTGGAATTTCTCTCCTTTTCCTCCTCCACCTTCATCATGTGAGCCTGACGGGCTGATGCTGAGATAATTCCATAGGAAGGTGTTCAGCATGACTAATGAAGTAAAAATGAATGAAACAACGTGACAGCTCTTCAGTGTCTCAAGAAGAGCTGTGTGTCTATGTTTTGACTACAAATTAACTCACGTTCAGGAAAATTAAAGATGAATTAATTTTATTAGTTTTATCAAGAGTCTTTACATAAAATTTTGTTCTCCAAGTGCAAATGAGTTTATATTTATCAGTCCTCCGCTACAACCTGCTGAAATAAAACACAATATTCATTCATTCACAACACTGTTTCAAATCTAAGCAAGTGGATTTTGCTGCGACTGTATATGGACAGGCTGGACCGTGCTGCAGTCACGCAGAAGACTTATAAATATACTGGCAAACCCAGCACAATACAACATACCAGTCTTTAGTCAACAAACAGATCATGTATGGTGCATTTGGTCTCTAGACACAAAGTCTAGCACATGTGCTGTGTTTTGACTAACCACAAACTTCCTCCCAGCTGCTCCATGTAATATTAACCCTCTGATGGCTGGAATGATATTCAGGCCAACTGGATATGCTGTTTATTGATTTTATGGCTGGGTGTTTGTCTGATGTGCAGTGAGTGCGTGATTCTACTCAACTCCAAAATAACTACCGTTCAATATCTGGCAGTCATTCAATATTACTGTGTGATTTTTGATTGGACTGTCCTACTCTGGAAGCCTTAGGCCAACGTAATGATCCAGTGCACTATTTCTCTGCATGTACGTAGTGATTTTTCACGAATAGTGTTGAAGTTATGGTTGGGAGAAAGATGCCTGCCAAATCCTGTCATCAAGGAAAGCATATGGGAATGTTCATTGTGCCTATTTTATTTGTTAGCATTTCAACAATTTCGAGTTGGCACCAAAAACAAAGCAAAGCTTTAAAGTCGCAGGTAAACGTGCCGGTGATCTGAAGTGTCTGTGGTATTTTAAAAAATCAGTTGATGACAGACGTAAAGGTCGGAGACTATTAGGATATGTAATTTGTGAACATTTATATCTGTGATGTCAAACACAAACAGCCCAGTTTGATGTGCTAAGGGCGCGGAGCAGTAATATAATAGCATCATTACCTATGAATTATGGCAATTCCTTTTTTTCTTCAGTTTTTGTGTAGAGAAGTAGGTGTGCATTCTAAGAAGTTTCACACCTAACTTTTTTTTTTTTTTTTTTTTTCCCTACAAAATCTGAATATCCTGGAAAAAACCAACACCACCTTGAACTGGTTTTCTGCAATGTTGGTCAAAGTCTTTTGTCTTCTTTGGCCACAGTTTTTCTGCAGCCTTTCATTAGACACACTTTGGTTTTGAGGTTCATGCTATTTTTGTTAGCATTAAGTCAGCTATCTTTCACATCTGTATCATTTTGGTAATTTGTGCTGTTCACTTTTTAGTCTCAGTGCGTGCTCCTCTTTTCTGTCATAACAGTTAAACTGTGTTTTCAGGTGGTGGATGATTGAGCACAACAATTATGTCTACAAGGCCACTTCACTACACATCTTTCGTACAAGTCTGTTGAGTTAATCCGGCTGACCAGAGGTCTGCATTGCAGGGGTCAATAAATGTGTAAAACGTTTCACGAGTGTCTGTCAGTGTAGTGTGTGTGTGTGTGTGTGTGTATCACACTACTCTCTGGCCACTACATAGTCCGCGTGAATAGTATTAAATCAAGTCCTAGTGGTTTAAAAGATCTGAGAGGCGGCCAGTGTGCTCCTGACTGAGGAGAACAGGAGAAGCCCTGTTTGACTCTGCTGACTTACCAGAATCTGTGTCTCTGTTCCTCCAGCTGCTTTTTTCTCTCTCTCCTCTCAGTGACATTGCTGTCCTTTCTTAGCTGCAGTATTGACCGATGACTGGACTGTGACTGTGTGTTTTGCAGATGGCTGTGAGCAGGAGCTGAGGACGCCACTGGGAGTTCTCCACTTGCAAAAATGAATGGTAAGGGCAGTGCACTGTGTGTGCACGTGCTTGTGTGTGTGAGACTCTAACAGGGGTACATCTGTGTGCAAAGCTCAGTTTATTTGGCTCTATGTAGTGCTGCTTTTAACATAGTGCTGGTTTTAGCCATAATTTCCTGTGCATGTCTGTTTTGAAAAGTTTCAGTATCTGATCTCTGATGGCTTGACGCTGTTTGTGTAACGTGTGGGGAGTTTTCATCTTAATATTTCCCATCTTCCTCTGGACCTGCTCAATTTTGGCACTTCTTGAGAAAAACTCTGGTGGTCTGTTAATTACTGAGATGCCACAATATACATTTTGTTTGTTTTTAACAGCATTTCTCTTGATGGTTTTCGTTACAAGACTCAAGATAAATAACCTGGAAATGTCCACTCTCTTTACACAACCAGGGCTCACTACACATTAGTGAGTCTTGGTTGTGTAAATACTAGTCAAGATGTGAGTTTGCTCGTCTCTGCATCCTGTGTGAACAAAGTGACAGTGTCACCTGCGAAACTGAACTTTATTATCAACTTGTCAATATCTGTGCATCTCTAGCTCCTGGCTGCCCCTAAGGCTGATTTCTGTACACGCACACACACACAGCTTTGTCTTTTGTTGTCTCAGGAGATCCATGTTTCTTTGCAGTGTTCAGATTTGGGTAAGGTATGTGTGTGTACAAGAGTAATTTACACAGATTTCAGAGAACTTTGCATAGTTTTATTTTCTAAACAGATTCTGGTAATGTATAGTTAATTCCAGAAAGTCATAAAATAAGCCGCCTCTTCAGAGCACATTGAGTTGATATTGGTGTGGTTTTAAAGGCTGTTTCTGAACACTCACCTTTTCCCTTTTTCCTTTAGGTGGTACAAGTATTTGGGCCATCTCTCCAGAGGAGAGGGACAAACATGATCAGAAGTTTGACACCCTCTCCCCTTCTATGGGACATGTCTCAGGTAGACACATGCACACAATATGCTGTTGCATCTTACAGTTGCTCCACTTCATAATCATATTGCAGTTTCAACGTGACACATCCTTCAGCCATTACATGGGAGACCCCTGCCGTAATGTGGGCACAGAGGGAGGTGCACCGAAGCAATCTCTCAAGATAGAAAGAAAATTGTGTGATCTAAGTATTCTGATATTTTGAGATTCTAAATGTAGATTTTCATCACTCATAAGCTAAATATAAAGGATAAAACAAAAACGTCTTGAAATTTTTCACTTTATGTATAATACAAAGCATAAACAAGCATTTGCTAACTGGCACGTAATGTTTGTTTATGCAGCATTTTCATTACTTACTACTTTTTTGGTATTTGCTCTTGTCTTTTCCTGTAGGGGAACAGGCCAGGAAGTTCTTCCTCCAATCAGGGCTGCCAGCCTCTGTGTTGGCCGAGATATGGTGAGAAAAACAGGCTCACGTGTGCGATCATTTATTTGTTACAAATTCCCAGTGAAGACTTCCCTGAAACATATACATGAAAGTACATTTAGTCACAGTCATGTTGTTCTATGTGGTCTCCCAGGGCTCTGGCTGACATGAATAAAGATGGAAGGATGGACAGGTTGGAGTTTTCTATCGCAATGAAGCTCATAAAGCTCAAACTCCAGGGTACATCACTTCCCTCTGGACTGCCAATCATCATGAAACAACCTCCGGTGCCTGCTCCCAGCCTTAGTAACCCTGCATATGGTACAATGTCATTATTATTTTATAATGTACAGTGTTCATTCATAACGGCAATTACCCTTTTTATTCAACCCGACGCAGAAATATCAGAAAATGATTGAAATGGATTAAAAGATGTACATTGAAAACAGACACCATTAAGATTTATCAGGCATTGAGTTCCACTATTGTTTCATATAAATTGATGTGTTTTATAGGTATTGGCTCCTCCTTAACCATGATGCCTGGAGCAAACTTGTCCTTGATGACTCCTATTTCCATGGCAAACCCTGGACTCTCAACATTGACGCCTATGACGGGCCTCACCCCTCTGGTTCCTATGGCAACAGGTCTTAGCCCGCTAATTGCCTCCGCCCCCACAAGGCCCATGATGCCCACCGTGGGAAGCGCCACACTGCCAAATGGCACCCTGGGATTTCTCCAACCAATCCCTGCCGGAGGGATGACTGCGGGTACGCGTGCTTGTCATTTCTAACTTCAGTCTTTTTGCCCTCTTATCTTATCCTGCTCTGTCATTGTTTTGGAAAAGAACATCCTGTTTCATGAGGAGAATCTCGTGAAACAAAAAAATTCATTCATTTGAAAAAATGTAAGGAAACGGAAAACTACTACAAGTGACAGTATTTATAGTATGTTTCAACATGCACCCAATAAGTCATATTTAGAATAATTTGTAAATAATATATCTTTTATAAGATATTATTGTAATATCAATGATGTGTGTGTTTCTTATTGGCGGATAAACCCCAGTTAGAAATTTTGAAATATGTGTGACTTTGGTCAGTTTCATCAAGTTTCTTTATAAGGACTTAAGTCCTGATGTACAGTATTACCCCTTCAACAGCATCACCAGTTTCAAGTTTTCAATGTATACACTTTTTGAATGAGAATCCCACAAAGATTTAAAGGCTGTACTGAGCTTTAAAAGCTTCTGCCCCCTTCTAAACACAGAAGTGTGTGTGTGTGTGTGTGTGTGTGTGTGTGTGTGTGTGTGTGTGTGTGTGTGTGTGTGTGTGTGTGTGTGTGTGTGTGTGTGTGTGTGTGTGTGTGTGTGTGTGTGTGTGTGTGTGTGTGTGTGTGTGTGTGTGTGTGTGTGTGTGTGTGTGTGTGTGTGTGTGTGTGTGTGTGTGTGTGTGTGTGTGTGTGTGTGTGTGTGTGTGTGTGTGTGTGTGTGTGTGTGTGTGTGTGTGTGTGTGTGTGTGTGTGTGTGTGTGTGTGTGTGTGTTTCAGGCCTGCCTCTGTCTGCAACTTCCTACGCCTCTCCCCTTGGCCTCTCCCCTTCAAGTGGACTGAACAAAGCTCAATCGCTGCTGGATCTGGGATCTAGCAGGTTAGACATGCGTGTATTAAGAATTGGATTGGAAACGGAAATAAACGCTCCCTTTCTCACAATGTCTTTGAGATGATTATGTCTTATTTGGCTTCCAGCTCTGCTTCCTCTTCCCCGTCCTTCATGAATGCCATGGCTGCTGGTCCCAGTGACTGGGCTGTGCCACATGCCTCCAGACTCAAGTACAGACAGCAGTTCAACAGCTTGGATAAACAGATGGCGGGATACCTCACTGGTACGATGTGTCTGATTGTATGTACAATGTGTAGGTCAAACAAAACCAATCTACTTGTTGGAAATTCAAGTGTGGATGTTCATGAATAGTAGTCACTGATGATTTCATTTGGTTGCCTCCCTCCCCATTTCCCAGTGTGCTTTGCCTTCGATAGCTCAAGGGAAATGGAGGTTGTAATTGTGGGTGTGGACCGATGCTGGGGCAGTTTCACAACACGCAACCTTACCCAAGTGTACACTTGTCTTGCACAGGCCTTGCTGGACCTGTTTTCTTGAAAACCCTCATGATTTATGAAAATCACACACACACACCCATGAAATGCAGTCTGTAGCTCATGCTGTCCTAAACCATAAATACTGCCTTTAAATTTAAGTCAAGATGGAGGGTGTCTGGATCTTCAAAAATTTGACTATTGTGCACTGTCATGAAATTAGGTTTTGGTATTGCACAGCCCCGAATAGTCACTTTGCATTAAGTTGGTGTCATATTTGATACTTTCATATAATCCAGTGTTGCAGTACAATGACACAAATCTGCACAGACACATAGATTTGCACACAATTTTCGTCTCACTTCCTCCACGTCATTCAATCACTTGTCCTAATAATATGTTGTGACACCTCTTTTGGTCATGTTTCCAGGTCAGCAGGTGAGAGGTGCCATGGCAACCACAATGTTAACACAGCCACAGCTGGCTTCCATCTGGTGAGAATGTCTACATGTCTCTATGTGTGTCTCAACATGTCCTGTTGACATGTCACTACAGTGAGCTTACTACATGAAGCAAAGTCAGGTTTGACATCCAAATTTAAGAAACCGATTCTATTAAAGCACAATACAATAGCTCTTTCTTCAGAAACAACTTAAGTGCAAAATTAAGCCAACTCATTGTATCTCACTGGTTAAAAATGAAAGTTGTTTACTTCATATAGTGACTCTCCTGCATTTTCAACCCTTTGAATTCCTAAAAAAGTGAATGGACATTATAAATGTTTATTCATTATAACGTCTCATGCTTTATCTACTGTATAGAATGTTGCAGCAGTAGATTAGCGTCTTGTGTGCTGTTACACTGGATTTTATCTTCTTGAAGCTGTAGCTAATGCTCTATTTCCATGCAGGAAGGTACATTTTTCAGATTCTCCCTGTATGTTGTAAATCTATGTAACCTGTTGCGTAGGTTACAATTTTCTGTCAAAAGTTGAACCACTGGCAAATGCAACTGGAATGAACGTGCACTTTGAATGTAATGATGAATAAATATGTTTCAGCCACATCATTTAATTAGTTTTCTGTATATAATTTTGCCACCATTAGGGGCAATTAGCAAATACTCCATTTAATTTGCTTCATTAACTTTTGACACTTGTGCAGGACTTTATCGGATGTGGACAAAGACGGCAAGCTGAAGGCTGAAGAGTTTATTCTGGCAATGCATCTTGTTGACATGGCAAAGAGTGGACAAGTACTGCCACTAACACTGCCAAATGAGCTGGTACCACCCTCACAAAGGTATGTGGACACCACAAATACATCTCCTGGAAATACATGTTGCTGACATACATTTCTTTAAACAGATTCTATCACTGGCCATGTTCATATTATTTCTAACTGTGTTTATTGTTAATCGTGTATTCATACAAGTTACTATAAATCTGTAATGCAGGAGTGCAGTGAATGGATCCAGCTCCTCTGTCTACTCGGCTCTGATTGACGACTTCGACATAGAACCTCCACAGAAATCCAGGCCCAACAGTCAGTACTCACACTGCCAAACACACCGAGTGCAGCCTGGTTTAACTGCCACTTCATGTACAGTGTCTTCAGTTAACTATTAAACAGTTGACAAGCAGTGATTTAAAAGCAGAAGTATCCAGATATATCTGTGACATACAGAAAAGCTGCCTGAAAAGGCTGATGAAGGGCAACCAAGTCAAGCAGAGAAGTGTAGAGCATTATAAATTGGTGTTGGGTTTGTGTAAATGATCATCTTAGCCAAAGTTACAGGGAGAGTTCTGGCACCCTGTGGTCAATGTTTTCCAAAGTATTGAATAGAGGATTTAATCCCTCAAAACTTTGAAGTATCAGTTGCAGTTTGTCTCCTTAGTATTGGTACTCAGTCATTGTTTCAGTGTAATAACCCTTTTATAGACATTTTGAACTGAGCATATCAAATAAATGGTTATTCCAATATGTTGTAAACAATTTCACAATGTTTTTTAATTGTCAAAATTAGTTGACTTCACCTGAGCCTCTTCCCTCTCTATATTCAGTGTCATTTGAGGATAAATTCAAAGCTAATCTGGAGAGAGGGAATGCAGAGTTGGAGAAAAGACGACTGGCGCTGCTGGAGGCAGACAAAAGGGAGCAGGAGCGACGGGCTCAAAAGGAGAGAGAGGCACGAGAAAAGAGAGAACGGGAGGCTCGGGAGGCCGAAGAGAGGAGGAAAAAGGAGGAAGAGATTAGGCTGGAGCGACAGAGAGAGCTGGAGAGACAAAAAGAAGAGGAGCGGCAAAGGGAGCTCGAGAGAAAAGAGGTGAATGAAAGTGTTCACAACAATCTAAATAAGCAGTGTATGTGAAATACATCAATGAAGTTTAAACTGAGGTCCTGACAAATGTTTCTTTCTCTGCTTGTTCTAGGCTGCACAGCGGGAGCTTGAGCGTCAGAGGAAGGAGGAGTGGGAGAGAAGGAGGAAAGGTGAGCTCCAGATAAAGAAGGAACAGGAGCGGGATGAAATAATCAAACTGAAGGCAAAAAAGAGGAGTCTGGAGATGGAACTGGAAGCAGTGGTGAGTGACAGAGGGATTTGATTTCACTCCAGCTCACACAGTGGACACACTATGTCTTTAAGTCGTCGCACAAGAGTTCAACTTACCTTGTCTCTCCGGCTCACTCCTATCTCTCTCTTTGCTTCAGGGGAACAAGCATCGTCAGATATCAGATCGGCTCCGTGACGTTCAGAACAAGAAGAAGCTTCACAAAACCGAGCTTGATTTGAACATTCAAAGGAAAGAGACTCGCCAACAAGACCTCAACAACCTGCAGAAACAGCTGGAGGTCTGTGTGTTTCACTTTCGTTCCTGAGTCTACCATTCTATCTCTGTTTAATTGTTTGAGACGGTATACAAATCATAATGGCCAATCTAATGTTGTGTTATTTGTGATTTGTGTCTGGTCATTATATTTATGATGTTTTATCTGCATTTCTTCTTGAACAGGAGTTTCAGAGAAAGTTATCCCAGATGACTCCTGAGCAAAAGAGACTGACGGAGAAACTCAGAAACATGTCTCTGAACAACATGCCAGGTCAGTACTGATGGATGGAGCGGAGAAGTAAAAATCAAGGACAACAACCCAACGTACATGTTACAGATAAATTAATGACAGTCAAAGTATAACAGGTTTTCATAAGCAGATGTATGTAGTCTGCACAAACTTTGATTAATACATGAAAATATAATGTCAATCTTAAAAAAATCTTTCCCTTGGTAAATACTTGAGGGTTTAACTATATTTATTCTGTTTGTAGGAACAACCATCACCACCCTGAAAGTGGGTGTCACGGAGAAAAAAGGGACATGCATGAATCTACGAGACCAGCTGGAAGTTCTGGAGAAAGAAACCGCTGCTAAACTAGCCGAGATGGACCGGTATAACCTTGACATGCAGGTAGGAGTTAAATCAAGGTGTCACTGTTATTTTTAGCAGAACAGCATTTGGGGTTTTTTTCTCGTTTTTTTTTCAATCTGTCTTTATCGAGGGAAAACATGCACCTCTACGCAGGACTTGTAATGCTTTTTTACAATAAATATGAAGTATAGAATAAACAAAGTCCTAAGTCCTTTGTTTTACCATGAGATGTTTCATGAGTGCTGTAATTTGATGAATTGTCCACAGGATAGCACAGGATATAATTTGCCATTATTACTTTCTGCTTAAGAAGCCATGATAGTGAGTAAAAAGACGCTGAAGTAATAGTGGCATCGCCTGAAGTCCTGATGATCGTGCATGATATTCTTCTTCTGTGCATGCTATCCCAGTTGCAGTTAACTTTTTGCCACATAAAGCAGATATTTTAAACATCTCTTTTATGGATTTTATTTTCTAAATGTCAAGCTAGAAAACACACATAAGGCATCACACACTTTGTGTTTGAGCCTTTGTCTGGCTGTTTCATACTGTATATGGATTCTGTTGGATGTAGAATAAGTTTAGTGCAGGATAAGTCATCAGACACTTGACATGGATTTACAGGAGGGATTTTAGGTGGAAAAACTTAAAATATTTTTGACTATTTCTAACAGTACACATTTCCAGTTTTCTCTCTACATATGTTGAGCTCCCACCTCTACTCACCTGCAGCAGCTGGTCTTTACTACTTTAGTTCAAATGAAATAGAACAATAAACGAGTGTCTCCGTATGACTTGTGTTGTGATCTTTTGCGGTTTTCATTACAATATGTGATCAGAAATCACATGTTCACATGCAGTTTGGCCTACGTTAACGTTAAATCAACACTCTGTCCAGTGATTTATGTTGCAGTTTGTGTAATCAAACTAATAACCACTTTGTTTTTTTTCACTGGCCCGTGAGGCTTTTTTGTTCTCTTCCTCCCTTTTCTTCATGCTTTCTTTTATCCAGTTTCACTTTTGTGTTATCTTTTTTTTTTTTTTATCTCACCTTCATGTATTCTCTCCTTTGTTCCCTTGTGAACCATTCCACTCTTTCCTTTTCTGACTTCATTTAATATCTGTGTTTTCACCCATCCCATGTGTGTTGCCTTCCTAATTTACAGTATGTGGGTTCTGAGGATTCAATGCTTCAGGCTGTCTTCTGCCTGCTGACTTGCCTCCGTAACCTCTTCTACCTACTTAAGGTTTTGACTTTATGTCTCTCTTCTGTTGTTGTCCTTTTGTCTTACTCTTGCTTGTCTTTCCTGTCAAGACTTTTGATCTTTTCAGATGATCTTTCTTCCTGTTGTTCTGTCAGTTTGTCATGCATTTTTCCTACCAGAGATTAGTAAAGTATTTATATTCTGTCTTTTACAAACCGCTTGATAATTACCCAGCAAGTATTTGATGCTATCTGCTTGTACATGCTATTTTCTTACCATTTTTAGCCTGATGTTTTATTGTTGTTATTTCCTTCAATGGACTTTCTCTCACTGTCTTGGTAAACATGTGTATTTGTTTTAATGCCAGGAACTGAGAGAAGGCCAGAAAAAGCAGCAGGCTGCTCTGGAAAAGTTGCGAAGCTTCAAAGAGGAGAAACGGCGTGAGCTGATCCGAAAGAAGGAACAGGAAGAGGAAAAGAAAAGGCAGGAGGAAGAAAAGAGGCGGAAGGAGGAAGAGGAACAGAGGTAGAGTGCCGTATTCCATTAGGTTTAGTGCAAAAACTTATTTTGTTCACTGGGGAAAAAAACGGCATAAACCGAAATATCTTTGAAACATAAATATTGCTTTACAACTCACAGGCTTATCAAGATGGAAAAGGAGCGTCAATGGCAGGAAAAGCTGAGGAGAGATGAAGAGGAGCGTCAGAGGAAGCTTCAAGAGGAGAGGGAGGCCAAACAGAGGGCCGAGGAGGAAAGGGAGAGACAGGCACTCATCCAGGCTGCAAAGGAGCAGGCCGAACGAGAGATGAGAGCAAAGGAAGAGGCTGAGCGCAAAAGAAGGGAGGAGGAGGAGAGGAAGAAGAGGGAAGAGGAGGAGCGGCGGAGGCAAGTAGAAAGACGGAGGCAGGAAGACGAGAGAAGGAAACTGGAAGAGGAGAGGAAACAGCTGGAGGAAGAGAGGAGAAAACTGGAAGAGGAGAGGAAGCAAGAGGAAAAGAGAAGAAAAGAAGAGGAGGAACGACGCAAAAGGGAGGAGGAGGGGAAGAGGTTAGAGGAAGAGAGGAGAGAGGAACAGCGCAGACGAGAGAGAGAGGAGGAGGACAGGAGGAGGCAGAGGGCCGCTGAGGCAGCAGTCCGAGATTCTGAGGAGAGGAGGAAGCGTGAGGAGGAGGAGAAAAAGAGAAGAGAGGAGGAGGACAGAAGAAAACGAGATGAAGAGAAGAGAAGACTTCATCAGCAGCAGGAAGAAGAGAGAAGGAGGCGTGATGATGATAGAAAAAGATCCGAAGATGCAAGGAAGAAAAAGGAGGAGGAAGAGCAGCGGAGGAAAGCTGAGGAGGACAGGAAGAGGAAGGAGGAGGAGAGAAAGAAGAAAGAGGAGGCTCCTCGTCAGCAGCTGCCACCGAGTGTGGGAGGGAGGCTGGATATTCAGGCTCTGCTGAGAGGACTGGAGGAGAGAAAGGGTGAGACCCACAGCTTCATACTTCTCTCACCTTCTCTCTTTATTTAGTCTCTTTTTAAAACGTTCACTTATTTTGTCTGAAACATTTCAAACATCGTCAATTAAAAACTATACAACATACTCTGATTTATTTGTAATATAACATATTAGTCAGGTCTGATCTAATTACAGATATTTTCGTTCTTAGATTTTCAGAGTAAAACCAAAAAGTTTTCAGAAAATTGAATAATCAAAGAAAGTACCGATATTTAAAAAAAACTTTCAAGAAAAGTACTAATGAATTTTTACTGTTAATTTCCATCTTTGGTTGTCTGGAAAGCACTTTAAACTCCACCAATAGGTATGATTTATATCACTTGTTTACTCATTGTTCTTTGATCGGCTACTTCAGGTGGACAGCCGAGGAACAAGCAACACCGAAAGTCGGCATCCCTCACATCTTTCAAAGCCATCTATCCGTTCACTGCACGAAACAACGAGGAGCTCAGCTTCAATGCAGACGACATCCTGGAGGTGAGAAAGAAATCAGGGACGTCTGCTCTTCATTTTGTTAGGTCCCATCTACTAACGCATGTCAAACATTTGTTTTGCTCTGTCTCCATCTGCTGTCTTCAGGTGGATGAGACAACAGAGCGAGAGGAGGGGTGGCTCTATGGCAGCAAACAGGGGAAGATGGGCTGGTTCCCTGAGAGCTACGTTGAGAGAGTGGCCTCATCAGGGGCAGCTAATAATACTGCAGCCTCTACTCCTGCTAAACTGCCCCTTCAGTCACAGCTGTCCAACGCCCTGGAGGCTGCCAAGGTAACAGGAGCAAAGTCTGCCTTTACGCCAACGCACTCTCCAAACCCGGCACCTTCTGAAACACAAGGACAGGTGAGGGCTTTACGGAGCAGCTGTGGACCAGCTACTCCCCCTTTAATTAGCCAAATGTCATGCAGATGGATGCTCACATGCTTTGCTGTTTGTCCACACTGAAGCAGGTGGTGGGAAACGTGTTGGCTCAAGCCCTTTGTTCCTGGACCGCAAAGACGGATAACCATCTGAACTTCAATAAGGACGATGTGATTCAGGTGTTGGAGCAGCAAGAGAACTGGTGGCTTGGAGAGCTCAATGGTGAAAAGGGTTGGTTCCCCAAAACATACGTAACCCTGCTGGGAGAAGAAGAATCTGTAGAGTAAGTGCTCATCCACATTATTTCTATAAGTATAAAACGTTTTATGACAAATGGCAGAGATCCTATATTATTGTTGGTGAAGACAACAAAGTGAAAAAAACCCAAATGATATCAGCAACACACAATGACTTTGATAATCTCAATCCTAATATGTATACTGGAACAAGTACTTTATATTTTTATTATATTGTTTGGGGCAACTATGCATGGTGTGGGGTCATGGATAAAAATGCAAACTTTTCACATAATTCTCAAATAGTACAGATGTTTTTATCTCAAAAAATCAGTCACATGATAGTGTGACTTTACCTGTATGTACAGATGAGGGAAGAGTTCCAGTATGAGAAGTATTCAGACAACAGAAATGATTTCATCCCTTCTGTTGTGATGAGGAATGTATTGTTGTAACATTTGCATAACAAACTGTAGCATTAACTTTTTATATGAATGGTTCAATTCTAGCTGGCAAATGTCGCCAAACTGAGGCTTAAGGTAAAGAACCAGATTTACCAGTGAACACAGAAAAAGAAATCCAAGGTCATTGCAGTGCAAGGTTACTAAAACTTTTCACATCAGAAAAGTAGAACGCGAGGTTTGTTAGCGCATAGATTTCCTTGAGGATATACTCCAGTTGTGTGTGATAGGATGCTCGCCGTCATGATCCCCATTGAAGGATAAATGGAGTAAGAATTATGAGAATACATTTCAAATGGTAAAAAGACTTTATTGTATAGAATGTTTTAACACACACAATTTGGTGCAAAAGGGTGGCCTGTGTCTCGGCTGAGGACACTTCGCCACGTGGAGGGTGAGAGGGAGCTCCAATCATCACCAACCTTAGGATTAGGAGACCACCCAGCTGCCCTGTTGGTTAGTAGGTGTTGTAATGTGGTCTTTCTGTGTGCACAGTGCAAAAAGCTCCGGTCTTGACGCAGCAGACTCAAATGACAGCTTGCAGCTTGAAGGTAAACTAAAAGCTTACGTAAGATACAGTAGCTACACTTCATTCATTTTGAGTAACTGTTTCACAATCCTACTTTTTTTTCTTTTTCTTCACTTTTGAACTTGAATGTTCAGTCTTACTGGTGGAGTTGCTTTGACATCAGTGACTCAATTTATCACAGTTACATGATCAGACCTGCAGCTGCTTTGCTGATCGTGTTTGTTGACGTGTGCTTTTGTTTTCTAAGAGTATGTAGCGTTGTACACCTACGAGTCTCCAGAGGCCAGCGATCTGACCTTCACAGAGGGGGATGTGATCCTGGTGAGCAAGAGAGACGGAGAGTGGTGGAACGGCTCGATAGGCGACCGCACAGGCCTCTTCCCCAGCAACTATGTCAAACCTAAAGAGGCTGATGTAAGGACACAGAGCACATGATGCACACAGGGATGGATAGATCCTCCTGCAATTGATTTACATTGCACTTTGTAGAATTGTTGTAAATGTTTTAATAGTCTGTCTCTGCTTTCAATCGCAATATCAATTTTTTTTTTTTTTTTTCAGACAACTAGCACATCTGGAAAGAAGAAGCCAGGTAAGCGCCCTCTTTTTAGGCTTTTCCCTCATTAAGAGTCACAGAAATGATTAAAAATCATGTGTTTGTCACAGCTGGAAGTTGAATTTGTCTGTTTATCCTCAGAGATCGGCCAGGTGATCAAAGCCCACTCCTCCAGTGGCCCTGAGCAGCTCAATCTGGAGAATGGCCAGCTCGTCCTCATCCTTGGCAAGAATGCCTCCGGCTGGTGGCTCGGAGAGCTGCAGGTCAGCAGTCTGTCGCTGTTGGTACAGCAACGCGTTTCTCCTGACGTTTGTTGTCCTTTAACATTGGCTTAGCAGCTTAAAGTTCTTTGCATTGTTCATGAAGGAAAGAAAACTCAATCCTCAATCAATGTTTAGTTTAGTAGATGCTGGGGCTGGAAGTTGAACTGTTACGTTACAGAAATATTGTTCTAGTATTTCTTACATGCTAATCAAAGAGAGCGCCGTAAAGCACAAAAAAATAAAAAATCCTCAAGTTATGTGTTGTTCCCTTTTTTTTAATTTATGTATTTATTTATTTTTTACTCTAGGCACGTGGTAAAAAGCGTCAAAAGGGCTGGTTCCCTTCCAGTAATATTAAATTATTGGGATCCAACAGCGGCAAGTCCACACCAGCTCATCAACCAGGTAACACACACACACACACACGCATTGCACACACACAAAATTGTGTATATTAAGGGTAAAGACGTGAAGTAACACAAAGTCCTGTTTTAGTCTGTCAGGTCATCGCCATATATGACTACAAGGCTGTCAACGGAGATGAGATGAGTTTCTCAAAAGGGCAACTGATCAATGTTCTGGACAAGACTAACCCTGATTGGTGGAAAGGAGAGATCAATGGGACCACCGGTCTCTTCCCCACCAACTACGTGACGATGACTACGGCAGACTGTGACCCCAGCCAGCAGTGTAAGAAAATATGTTAAACAAAATTAAAATGTGTGTTTGAAAGTGTTTTTGAACCTCTTGACACACTCTCACCTGCTCTTCATTTGTTAAACACCGTCGTCATTGTCCTCCATCACTCCCACACATCTCACCCTCTGTCAGTTTGACTGTTTTCCCTTCACTTCCTCCTCCCAATCTTGCTTTATTGCTTTCTCTCATTCCTCAGTTTCTGTTTCCTTCTCCTTTCAGGGCCGTAGAGAGACTCTTCCTCCTTCACCTCCTCTTCTCCTCCTCCTCCTCCTCCTCCTGACTTCAGAGATACCCACTATCACACTCTGCCTCTAACCAGGTGGAATGTCTGGACTCACTCCTCTAACTTCTCCTCCTGAGTGCATCACACTGTGTATTTCTGTTCTGTCAACAGTGAAGCAGGACGACACACAAGTTTCTTTGACTCTCTGCTCCTTCTGCCAAATGTCAAAGCCAGAGTGCCTTGTTACATCCTTTTGTTCTGACCAAACATCATCATCACAGATGATGATGTTTGGTTAGAGAACTAGTGTGTGAAGCAGGGTGATAGTGGGTTTCCCTATTGCTTGATTTTCTTTCTTTTTATTTCAACTATCGGGAACGTTGTTTCACTTTATTCCCAAATCCCTTTGTTCCTTTACATTATTTCTTTATTGCAGTACTTTTCTTTTTTCTTGCAATTTCTGCCTGCCAGTCCTCAACAAAACATCCTTACTCATATCCTCTCTATTATTGTATCGTTTAAGATTTGTTCTTTTTCCTGAACATGAATAAATGCCAGCTCTCATCCTGTAGATGTTTAGTGATGCTTCCAATTGAAGATTTGGCTCTTGTTTAACACAAGTTGTCAAATTTGATCTGCTGCATTGCTTGTGGTTGTACTTGAAATACAGGATAAAATAATACATTCAACATATTTGATACAGGCTGTTAAAGGTTAGACACTTATATGAAGAGAATAGCACAATGTGGCGGCTGAATTTTTGAAAATTCATATTATGGATTTTTTTTTTTTGCAAGCAACATATTGTTTTGGGCCTTTGATTAAGCACTTTTCAAAGCCATAGCTACAAGGTGCTTTACAACAACACAAATCAAACACATTTTAAAAATAGTGACTAAAATGTCAAGACATATCAAGACATAAAAAAAAAGCATTTATCATGAAAAGCCAAATGGTACAAGTAACTTTTAAGACTTGATTTAAAAGAGAAAAGTGACTTTGCCAGCATGAGGTTCTCAGGTTTTAAGCTCTACAACAGGGTAGCCTGAACAACAGAGGCAAATAATATGAGCATCAGCATACATACAGGTTGAACACTGTATGTTAAAAGCCATAGCTGAAAATATTACTAACAGACGCCACATGAGCACAGGCGGTCTTGAAAAGAGCATGTGGACGATAAACCCAAAATTAATATATAAATTATTATTGTTGTTTAAAGAAGGGTGATATGAAGAAGTAAGACATTTTGGTTTTTCATCTTTGAATTCTATTTCAGGGTTTGTATGTTGTTGGAGGTGAGATTATATAAATAATAATAAATATTATTAACTGCATTGGTTAATTTAAAAAAATATATAAAAATCTGTACGTCTGTAAATTCCTGACTAGGATGGGCTTAGAGGGGCCTTTCTGTGTGGAGTTTACACATTCTCCCTGCGGTGCATTTGGTTTTCTGTGGGTATTCTTGTTTGAAATGAACTGGTGATCCTGCTTCACCACAGCGCAGAACAATAACTCATTAGTTGATTGAGAACAAATGTCAGGTAACAAAAAGATGGAGTTCATCCTGTGGCCTGTATCAAGGCACAACGACCATGAAGACAAAGCATATCAAACTGACCTGTTCTTGCATTTCTCTTTCATTTTGCGTTTCAGTGTATAAAGTTGATTATACAGTACTTCAGGTTTACTGGGTGAGCTCCCCTGACAGCAGCATAGCGTCTTATCACATCTGAATTGAAATGTATCTCATTTTTATGACTCTGCAAAAAGCAATGAAAAAATAAAATTTGGTGTAATATGGAAACCTTGTT
This sequence comes from Lipophrys pholis, assembly GCF_963383615.2. NCBI lineage: Eukaryota > Metazoa > Chordata > Actinopteri > Blenniiformes > Blenniidae > Lipophrys > Lipophrys pholis. The sequence continues at coordinate 18,839,561 of NC_137636.1, read as the reverse complement.
ATTGGTTCATGAAATACCTTCTATAAGCTCTCATGTGCACGTTGTCTTCAGTGTTTGGATGGTCAACACAATACATCTAATCAAGATGAGCAGCTACATAGAGCAACCTTTTCTCACAGAAACTTTTTCTTTCTTTTTCATGAATTTGGATCTCTTTTTCTATTTTTTTCCCTCCTTCAGCCACACTTCTGCTTTTTTAACTTCCCCCCAAAGGTTTGGTCTTCAAAAATGATTTCATCTCGTTTCTTTTCCCTTTAGAATACATTTAGAAACGTAACCCTGAATTTCTTCTGTATCTGGTTTGTTGTACTGTGCCAGGATTTTCAGAGCTGAAAGCTGAGAACATTTCAGTAGCAGACGTGAAAAAGAAACTAGACAAACATTGAGAGGCTTCTGCTCATAACATACAGATTAGTGTGAAAAAAGGCGTGAGACTCTTCCTGTTTTGGTACAAACAGATTTACCACCAATGAGACGATAACGGCTCATGAGACGACCGGAGACAGACTAGACCGGAGCGACAGCAGTACGATCAGACTTTGCAAAAAAGACACAACTACAGGAGAAACTAAAGCAATGGCATCACAAAGAATATTTAGTTTTCTAAATCTTTGGAATGGGACAGAGGATGAAGGTAAAGGGAGAGAAGGTGAAGAAAGTAAAGGGTCGGTGACAGAGAAGCCGTTTCATTGTGTGGGAGCGTCGCAATTTGGAAGTGGGCAACTTTTACCAAGTAAGTGTGTGCGTTCCCTTTCCCATCCTCCATTCTTTCCTTCTGCTGCCTTTTACTTCCTTTTTTCAACTTCCGTTGTGTTAATAAAAATATGGGATTGTGTTTTTCTAACAGTGGAACATCCAGCAGGAGGCAGTAAATGCAGTGCTGATGTGTTGCCCTTGTTCTTTTGCCTGTGATGTAGTTTAAGTGGTTGCACTAGTTAAATTCTTTTTTCTTTTTGTGTTGTTCTGCAGGGTGTGCAGACCTGAACAGCCTGGACACGCTGAGCTCCCTGGAGAAGAAGAGACAGGGTTACATCCACGAACTGATCCAGACTGAGGAGAGATATGTGGAGGACCTGCAGATAGTGCTGGATGTAATGCACACAAGTCTTGTTGAAAATACTAAAGTCCATTTCAATACATTTACAGTAAATGATGCAAGAACAGTGAGAGGCTGATTCAAAACAGCTTCTCTTGTGTGGGTGTGAAATGTGACTCATGGGGTTTGCATGTACTCCTGGTCACGTGCTGTGCCTAGTAGTGTGTGTAAATAAGCCACTTTAGTTCTGTCTGTGTTTGTGTGTGTGCAGGTCTTTCACAGGCCGATGTCCCAGTCAGGCCGGCTGACTGAAGCAGAGATGTCCATGATCTTCGTCAATTGGAAAGAGCTGCCGGCCTGCAACGCCAAACTGGTCAAGTAAATATCACACATATGGAGTGAATACATCTGTCAATAACTGAGGAAGTGATATGGTGTTTTGTGTATGGAAGATGTAAAATTAAGATTATTGATTTGAGTTTGTGTGTGCGCGTGCTTGCAGAGCACTGGGGGATCGTAAGAAGATGGAAGGGCAGAACATGCCGGTGCAGATGATCGGAGACATCCTGGCCGCTGAGCTGTCCCACATGCAGCCTTACATTCGGTTCTGCTCCTGCCAGATCAACGGAGCCACACTGCTCCAGACTCGCACCGACAACGAGCCAGACTTCAAAGACTTCCTTAAGGTAAGAAACAAGAAGTGGAACAAGAAAAGAAACAACACTTCAAACCACAGGAAGAAGATCCCCAGCACCACATGTTGGTTTACTACACTTAGTTCTCAATGCTAGGTAGAATGGGAAAACTCTTTTAATTTTTTAATCATTTCCTTTTAAACATCATACAGTTGATCTTTTGAGTCTGTACTTTGTCAACACAAGAAGATGAAAACTAAAATGTGTGTCTTTAACGTTCATCAGAAAATTGCTACAGACTACAGGTGTAAAGGGATGCCGCTGTCCAGCTTCCTGCTGAAGCCAATGCAGAGGATCACACGCTATCCACTGCACATCAAAAATGTAAGCTGCTGTGGCTCAAATCGTGACTTTACAGAAAAATCTGAAAGTTTATTTTCTATTCTGTTGGTGAGTTTCATTGCTGTGTGTTTTTGCAGATCTTGGAGTGCACAGCAGAGGGTCACGCTGATCGAGGTCCCCTGAAAGAGGCTCTGGAGAGAGCGGAGGAGCTCTGCCAGCAGGTTTCTTTCTTTCTTTGGAGTCTACTTTTTGTTCAGTTATTTGCTTGAGTTAGTATTGTAGTTCAGCATTTTGTTTCCTGATGATTGATCCTTTTGTGCAGGTAAATGAGGGTGTGAGAGAAAAGGAGAACTCTGAAAGATTGGAATGGATTCAGACCCACGTACAGTGCGACGGTGCTGCTGAGGTATTACGATCGCTGTTAACGCTCCTCATAAACAGTTTTCTAAATTTACTAAAGCCAGTGGAAATGTGACTCCAAAACCTAAACGTACTCTCTCTTCACAGCGTTTGACCTTTAACTCGCTCACTAACTGTTTGGGTCCCAGGAAACTGCTGCACAGCGGTAAGGTGAGTAACACTGACACACTTTCTCAGTGTTTGACTCCAGGAGGCCCGACTGAGCTCCTCTGCAGCTCTGGTGGGTCTATGTCTTCTCAAGAAAAGGTTTTTTTTTTTTCATTTGCCTGCATTAATGTTTTAAAATGTGAGAAAGTTGAAGGGATCAGGCGGAGTGTAGCGCACAGGGGGATGAAAGCCCAAAGCATGAGTGGGTCAGATCCCTGGAAGTTGTGTGGTTGCTCGTTGTGGGCCTCAGACTACAGGGAGAAAGTGAGAGAGCCCAGCGAGCGGATTCCTGTCAGCAGGATGCAACAGATTGACCTCAGAGATCCACAAACTCTTCCTTTATTTATTTTTTTTAATTTTTTTTTTTATCTCAACCAGAGGCTTTTGGAAGCAGGCAACTCTCAGAAATACCACAATACAATAAAAAGGTTTATGTTCTCCATAATTTCATTTAAACAATGAAATTTACTACACTGAAATATTTCAATGTTTTCGTTTTTTGTTTTCTCATTTTTAATGAAATCAAATATATGACACCTTAAAATATAAATTGTTCACACTTAAACTAAAAACGCTTAAGGAATTTTTAGTTTATGTGTTCTGAGTGTAGAAATGAAATGAAATGAAAATTAACTTCATGTTGAAAAAGGTCAGCGTACACTCAGCACAGGTCACTTTTTGTCCAGAGGATGATAATCTCTTCTGTTTGTACTTTGTGGTCTATTGGATTTGATGCTTTTGAAGGTTGAAACTGGGAATCCGATAAAAATGTAACATCTATCCTGTACCATGCTTTATGAAAAAGAAAGTCATAAATATGAATCGTTATTTGTTGATTATAAATTTAACTTCTAGGATTCAATCTCTTTCTATTTTTTCAGATGTACAAGGCGAAAAGCAACAAGGAACTTTGGGCTTTCCTCTTCAACGACTTTCTGCTTCTCACTCACTCGGCGAAGCAGTTCTCCTCGTCTGGTCCTGATAAACTATTCAGCAGCAAAAGCAGCACGCAGCTCAAGATGTACAAACCAGTAAGAGACGAACACCGGGGCAACATGTCTCTTCTAAAGCAGCTCGAGGAGAAGATGTTGTGTTTTTATGCATGACGACGTCTTGTTTGTTTTTCCTGTAGCCTGTGCTGTTAAATGAAGTTCTGGTGAAGCTTGCCGACCCTTCCAGTGACGAGCCCACCTTCCACATCTCACACATCGACAGAGTCTACATCCTGAGGACCGACAACGTCAACGAGCGGTAGATCTACATACTTGAAAATACAGGCGCGGCTTCTTGCGGCGTGTTTGATGTCTTTTTGACCAGCACTGTGCGTGTCTGTGCGTCTTCAGGACCGCTTGGGTTCAGAAGATTAAAGCGGCCTCGGAGGAGTTTATTGAGACTGAAAAGAAGAAAAGAGAAAAGGCGTATCAAGGTCGGTCTCTTTGAACCAGCAGTCACATTCCTGCCGTCCAGCGTGCTAATCTCAGTGAATGTAATGATCCATCCATGTGTGCGTATGTGTGTATTAGCGGCTCGATCTGTGAAGGCGAGCGGGATCGGCAGACTGCTCGTCACCATTTTGGAAGCCACTGAACTAAAGGCGGGAAAACCCAACGGTGAGCATGAATTCACTCCTATTCTAAAGATGTGCTTACACTCCGGTACTCTAAAAACTCGGTCCATGAACTGTTGTCCTCTTTGAAACCAGAGGATCTCGGACCTCGACAGCGAAGCTTTATAATAGAACATAGCAGGAGGGAGACGATCTAGAATTTATTATGTCAAAAACAATACAATTAAAAAGTTACAAAAAATGTCAAAGTAAAATAAAGGAGGACCTGAGGGTGCTGTAGGAACAGAAATCAGCTTCACCAAAGGAAAATAGATTTGATATTAGAAGCTGAAAGGCATCATCCTAATGAAAGGTATCGATGAAGTGAATTTATGCTTCTTCATTCTTCAGCTCCTTTAGTTTTTTGAAAGTTTTTTATGCTTTCTAAGATTTTCTTTGCTCTTTCTGATTTTTCTATTGACTTTGTCCTTCCTCTTGACTACTTGTTTCTGCTCCTTCCCCATTTCTCCTACTTTAAACATTAAACTTTTTCTAATCTGTCCTGTGTTTCTTTACATCTCTTTCTCTTCCCCCTCTTCATTCTGATCCTGTATGTATTTCTCTGCTCTGCAGGTAAAAGTAACCCTTACTGTGAGGTGACGATGGGCACCCAGATCTTCACTTCCAGGACGCTTAATGACACCCTGAACCCGAAGTGGAACTTCAACTGTCAGTTTCACATCAAAGATCTTTACCAGGACGTCCTCTGCATCACCATCTTTGAAAGGGATCAGTTTGGACCTGATGGTGAGCAACCTGCTGCTTCACTCCACTGTTATCATCTGTTCTTTATTACTTGCAGACTGATTATTACATTTCTGGAGATGTTGTCACTGATCTATTTTTGTGTTTTTGTTTTTTAAATCTTGTTTTCATCAGTAGCTTCTCTCTCGTTTATTTTTGTCCCCATCTCAGACTTCCTGGGTAGGACAGAGGTTCCTGTGGCGACTATAAAGAAAGAGTTGGAAAACAAGGGCCCGGTGACGCGCCGTCTTCTCCTGCACGAGGTTCCCACAGGAGAAGTGTGGGTCCGCCTCGACTTGCAGCTCTTCGGCAACAAATAGCCACAGCAAGACGAAGTGAGAAGAAACTGTGCCCCCATCAGACGACTCCAAACAAGAACGAGCAAAAATAAAAGCTACTTGATTTCTCCTCAACAGACAAGAATAATGACTTGCTACCACAGGGTTACTACATGCTCTGGAATGGATCTATATAAAAAATAAAACCCTCAAACTGTTACATACATCAAGACTTTACAGATGTAATATTAAGCGGCACTAATCACACATCTACCGATCTAACATGAATCCTCCTGTAGAGTTGGGGTCTGTTTTATACCATAAAGCCGCCAATAAAAACTAAAGTTTTTACTCCCTCAGTTACTTATGATGGAAAGGGAATCACGACGTGCAATATTTAGTTTCTCCACAATACTTTACACTATACCGATCTATCAGCTGTAGTAACTTACAACCTTAAAACTGGACGACAACCGTTAACAAGCGATTAGTTCTAGAAGCTAACAAAGCTATCAAACCTTCTAAAGGATTTTACACCTGAGGACAGTTCTCATCGTGTTTTTTAGGTATTCTCACTTTGCCAAGTCTGCTCAACTAAGGCCATTTAATGCATTGACACAAGTTGCAATTTTTTTCATCTGAACTGTAGGGATATATCTGTAAGTAGATTATTTTTTTTAAACATCTGAGGAGATCAGGGCTGATGGCTTCTGAGCGTTCGCTGACCTGCCATCGTAAGCTGTGGCCTCAGCGTCGGCTTCGCTCAGTGACATTAGGAGCGTCAGGAACGAGGGAGGATGGATGATGGACGGGTGCGTTAAATGCCTGAGACAGCCTGGAGGAGAAGTTTTAGCCTCGATGGTTTACTACTGTAGACAGGAGATCTCAGGATGCTTTGTCCTGGGTTCAGTCTGTCACTGTCACTAGAGTTGGAGTTTTCTTTGTGGGCATCTGTGACTACATATCTTTGGGATGTAAACGTACTGAAACGGTTGAGAAATGAAGATATTTTCATCTGGGGGATTTTGATGATGCAACATGTAGAGTTAACTCAACCTTTGGTCTTAATGCAAATTTTCTTTGATGTCCTTTCTAAAAATGTTTTAACTCCTTTGGGATGAAGCTGTGTTTGATTATAGTCTCTTTTTAAATTAGTTTTGGGAGTGCAAAACCAGCTCAGTAATTCAAGTGTGTGAGATGAAGCTGCACTCATGAACGTCTCCTTCCACACCTCTGTCTTTCTCTCGTACTGAGTCGACGATTCCTACTTTGACATCTTGTTACACACAAATTCTATGATGTCAACTTTTGGATCAGCGAGTGATTTGCCAGCAACAGTTTCTCTCAAATGTATCTTTGTTCTTCTGCCTTTTCCTCTGCCACGCATGTGTGGTTTGTCCTGCTTCACTGCTTTGTTGTCCATCTCTGTTGCCTCTTTCATCCACTAAGAACTTTCTGGGGATTCTGGTTGTTTAAACTATATTTAAATTGTAATTTGACTTTACGATGTCTTGTTTTTCACTCTTCGTCCAGTTTCCTCTCTACCTTGGAGAACCTGCTGGTGCTCTGGATATGAACGAACAAGTGTTGTATTTATTTCTTAATTTATGCGTGCGACTATCCCAAAGGCCTGCAGCCTTTGCTGTGTCATCATGGAGAATCAGTTGGTTTTCCTGGTTTTACTGTAAGTTGATGGGTCACTAGTCATTTTCTCATGCTTGCTGTTTTGTGCTCCATTCATGTGTTTTATTCATTTAGCTGCTTGTTTTTAAGTCTTATATTATTTTGGTTTTTGAATTTTTGGAAAATGGGCAGAGACGGGACTACCTTTCTTGTCTGTGTGAATGTGTTCAAGCTTGTCTTTTATTTTATGTTTTAATTTTCTGCTGCCTTCTGCATCGATTGATGCTTTGCCGCGTCAGTGTCCTCCCTAACCTGGACTGTCTGTTCACAGCTGATCAGAAACTGAGTCTGTAACCTGCTGTCTGTACTCACTTTTTGCCTCTGTGTGGCACTCTCTGAATCAGGGTTCTTAAAGCAAATTAAAGACAATAAAAGTGAGCAAACTGTCGATTCACTGGCTGGCTGCAAAGAAAGGGTACATTCAGACACTGCTGTTAAACCTGCCACACATCCTCATGCTGCCGTTCACACGTGACGGCGAGGTCACTACCAGACACACTGCTCTGATGTCCGTTTTCTGATTTGTGGCGCTATCATAAAAAAAAAGGATTATATGGGGGATGTTTAGGAGAAGTGTTTTATTCTTCTTCATTTACCATTGGAATGTGTATTTAAAAAAAAAACAAAGGCTTTCTCACGTATTTCTATACAAATATAACCCAAAACAGTTTTGATAATAAAGTTTGATCTATTCTTATTCAATCTAAATATATTTAACAATAAAAATAAAGCAATTGAAACAATATTTTCATCAATTTCCCAACACAGTCCCCTCCGCCCACAATCACTGGACCTCTGGTACACTTATACAGCACGTTTTCAAACATATCAAGAATTGAATTTCCAATTCCGATAATTTGACTCTTGGGGGGGAAAAAAGGGAAAGGGTATGATCTTATGAAAAAATTTATTTTGAGAAACAATATTTGTTTTTCACAATTCATAAGCTAAATCTATTAAGTAGGAAACAAAAATGTATTTCAATGTTTAAATTATTCCAAAAATATTTGGAGGAATCTGTTTGATTTATATTAAAGCTTAAATGAACACTGTTTTTAGATGCTCTTGAGTTTAGAAAAGTAAAATAAAAAGTATAATTCTCGAAAGTATAACATGATTTTAAAACAAATTTAGACAAATCTCATGTTGTAGCGTCTTTTTCCTGGAAGATTTTCTAAAGATTCCACTGGTTTGTGTGGATGTCCAGTCACAGATTAAGTGGCGTTCAGTGTGGAGTTGTCGGTGCGCACCAATAGCTCTCATTAAGTCCTTCTTCACTCTCCACTGGCTCTGGGGCCACAGGAGCAGCAGTCATTACATAACCACACTGAGTGACTCTACCAAGTCTGACAGAAACACACACAGCTGCGTTACTGAGTCGGCAAAGTCAGCTGAGCTCAGCCTGCTGTGGCTGAGTGCTGCAGTGGTAGTAATGGACTTAATGCAGCAGGGTGCTGCTGATGTGACGATAACTGATGCAACTTGTATCCTTTACACTTGATTTAGAAAAAAATAAAGTGTCACAGATGGAGCAGAACCACAGATCCTGACCATGAGGGAAAGAGTTCACATAATTCTTTGAGATCGTCTTCTCACGGAACGCTGCTGATCTTTTTTAGCCAGTGACACATTTACAGTGAAATCACAATTTCTTTACAGAGTCTATGTTAAAGACGTTCACTGTAGTTTTTCTTTTAGATTGAAAATGTAAGTTTGTGTTTGAATTAATGCGTGTAAAGTTAAAAAAAAAAAAAAAAAAGATTTGAGCAAAAAGGTACAAGTACATCCTAAAAATGCAATTTTAACAGAAAGCTTTAATAAAAAAAAAGATATAAAAACCATTTTCTTGTGAGATTTAAATTTTTACTTCAGACTTTCTTGCATCCTAAAAATGCATCCAAATATTTGACTTTGAGGTTTACTTGGCTCCCTAAAACTGCTGAGAGATATGAAATCATATCTGCCACAGTGATTTTATTGAGGCAAATGTTGGCAGGACTGTTGCTTCTCAGGCCACAGTAATCCTGCTACCTTCAGTTTAGACACTTTTTTTTTTTTTATTATACATTATTCATGAATTATTTGATACTGATGCTGCTTCGCGGTCTGTGGCTTCATGGATCTCCCAGCACAGATTTCACTGTTTTCATGTCTACCATGCTCGGTAGAAACCATGTGATCCACTGTGAAAACATTACATTTGTTGTCTTATTTCGTAAGATTTATTTAGATTTTTTTTTTTAACATTTTGAAAGGGCATCACCTGCTTTGGTTGAAAACCACTAAAAATCCTTAAGATTCTATTGAATGTCATGTAAAAAAATGTCAGTTGCCAACATTTCCTTTAATTAATGGGAACTTGAAATATAAAGAACAAAGATGCTGTTTGTGAATTAATATTCCCAAATATTGCAACAAAATCAGTTGAAGTAAAATGTGTTGCCTCCAAAACAAATTCAGTCTGAAATTATTCCAAACATAAAAAGGCATAAAGTGAAGTGCATGGCGCTGTATAAACTGATGCTCTGTTGTGCACTTGTTACTGTAAAACCAAATTTTCAAAGTTTTCTGCTACAGCCCTGAAACTTCCCAATTAATGTACCTGACACTTTTCCTCTGTTTTGTTAAGCTTTGTAACGTCTTTCAGGTCATTTACATCTTCCAACTCTCTGTGTTCAGTCTCTGTTCAGTCCAGTGAAGCATTTTTCAGAATAAAACAACATGAACAGCATGTTTTTTTAAATTAAATTGTTAAACACAAACTACTGTCCAGTCCGAGGCTTGAACAGAGGTAGGATTATTAGATTGTATGGGGAGGTATTTCTGAAGGTTGTCTGTAAAACAGTGAAAGGAGGTATTCCTAAAAATAAATAAAGAAGCATATATAATGAAAAAAAAGAATGTGGCCCAGGATAGAGCTCTGCTCTTAGAGATCTTAGAACAGATAAACTTGCAACTGTACTGGCCTTATTGAAGAGAAAAACTCCTTACCAGTTGATAGGAGGTGAATCATTTAAGTACTTTATCTCTAATACCACACTGAACTCATGAAGAGATGAAAGAATAGTAAAACTGTGTTCTCATCAGATAATCCTACATATTTGGGGTGTCTGTGGTCAGACAACAGGTAGAGACATTAAAAGAGGGGAAAGGAAGGAGAGAAACAGGTGGAGGCGGTGTGTGCGTGAGATAAAGTATGAAGAAAAAGTGCTTTAAAGCAGAAGAAGAGAGCAGTTTAGAGATGACAGAGAAAAACAGACAGAGGGACTAAACACATATGGAGACACAGAAAGAAAGTATGGAGTGAGAGTGACATGTGCATAGAGGATGAGTCTGAGAGGCCCTCAGCTCCACTTGACTTAGTCATGGGAATGATTTGATTATCACCACATGAGCTGCTGTCTTATGTAACACACATACAAGAAGAAAAAAAAACAAAACTGAAAAATAATGAGGGGGCTGTGTGCTGGCCAAAAACCTACTTGTAGTAAAGGTGGCCTGTAGCGACAGAGAGAGGAGAGAGTAACAGATGAAGTCCACATCAGAGAAAACCCGCGGAGACAGGTCTGTGCCTGTTACACATCCGAGCAAAAATAATCCCCAAACACCTCTGTATCCATGTCAGCACGCTTTTACCGCAGCGGGCAAACAGTCCTTTGCTAAAAGGAGTCCGATTCTTTACCTGTCGCTGCGGCAGCTGTGGAGCTGTTTCCCTCTGTCTTTCTCCCTGAGCTGCAGGGAGCATCAGTATTAGCCTACCTCTAAAATACATGTGACATATTCAGATTGCTAAACAAACAGAGGCTTACTTTTAGAACAACTGCTTGCGCGTTGGTAGTTTATCTCTTGTTTTATTACTAATTATTTAAAAAAATCAATTTGATTCAAGAAGAGTTGGCGTTCCAAATGCATTTATCTCCATTGCAGGAGTGTGTGCAGTGGAACATTTGAGGGTTGAGCCTGCAGGACTTAATAAAGACTGACCATCTGATGTAACCTCAACAGACCTGCCTGAATGAATCAGTTATTAGACTGATCCTGATCCACTGATAAACTCTTGTACCTGAACACTAATAAAACAGACTCCTTCAATAATGACAGTTAACAGTAATGCATTCGTTTTGATTTAATAACTATGGAAATAACCACACAGGACCAACAATCGCATGTACTTCCTTCCTCTCTCTCCTCCCCCTTCTCTCTGCTGCAACCAGTATCCTTTGTTCTTCACAGCTTTTCAGGATATTTAACTAAAAACATCTGTTCCTCTGTGTCTCTGGGCTCCAGATGATGATGATGGATATGAAGAGAGTTTTTCATGTGTATTTGTTTAGGTCATGGAAAATGGTTTAATCCTGAATTATCAACACAGACACACGTGCAGTTCTATGATTGGATCCAATGTCACTTGCAAAATTTACATTTTAGACGTTTTACTTGATTCATCACCTAAACATTAATCCATATCACACGCATCTTCAAAGTAGACTCGACGAAACACTGTTTAGAAACTTAATAGATATCATGATGTCATGTTTGTTCATCAGAATAAACCTCCATACTGCTTTAGAAGCATGTTTCTTATTGTCCAAACTCATGTTCATCTGCAGCTGGAAATAGTTCCAAACAAGTTTTCTACTTGTTATTGGTTAAAAAAAGCTGTTTCCTGAAACAAACGAGATCTTTCTGAAAGTTACATTACAAATTTTGGACCATTTATTCATAGAAGTGTATCCTCTAAGTGCCACTGCACGTTTTGGTGAAATGCCGCAGGCCACTGAACATGTGAAGCAGAGCACCATGGGACATCCATGGCTCAAATTAAATCATTTTGGTGGAGTGTAAATGTTGAATACTTTCATCCAATGAAGCTGACCCTGTTTTATTTTGCTGATGGACCTGTCCTTTGAGAGAATTGCCTGCTCTGACCCGAGGCTTCACCCTGCACTATAAATAATGAATTGAAATACCAGTGGAGTAAAAGACTGTTGTGCAAGCCCAGCACTCCCACTTGGCACCTGAAACTCATTGGTCCTGTCCCCCACTGTTTCAGAGATGACTGACAACAATTCCTCACAGAACATGCTGCACGGAGTCAAGAGAGTTAATATTTCATCACTCGGAGCAGGAGGTGCAGAACCAGATGCATTATGGATGGTAAGTGTGTTGTGTATTCTAGATGTAGATCATTTATATATACACCATTTATACACACACACACACACACACACACACACACACACACACACACACACACACACACACACACACACACACACACACACACACACACACATGCACTGTATTATTTAACAACTAATGAGGTTAACAAGGTGACAAAGGGTAGTGGAAGTGTCTGTGATTTGGTGTCTTAATCACCTTTGGCTCTTGCTTTGCTTAACACATTGTTTCTTTTCTCGCAATCGTAAATTTAAATAAGATTAATCTGCTTTGTCGTTGTCCCAGTGCATTTGTGGTTTGATTGATCAATATCTAGTGATGTATCACTATCTTTCTAACCTTTTTAAAGACCACACTTTGAAGATATAAATGTCCTCTTTCCAACCTTGCTTGAAATCCAGGGGCTAATAAAATCCTAGCAACCGTCAAGCAGTTACTGTAATGCTCTCTCTCCAGCAACAGGAGAACAGAAAATGTGCTGAGATTTCAGAATGTGCATCGCAAACCACATCTAATATCACAATTCTTTTGAGTGTTATTAACTGTTGCCTCATCTATTGGAGCATCTTTACACATTAAATAAATTGGAAAGGTTTCCCTGTGGTGATACAAAGGTGAAACACACACACGCACACACACACACACACACACACACACACACACACACACACACACACACACACACACACACACACACACACACACACACACGTCCATCGATCCCTCCATCTCCTATTCCATTTATTCCCGTTCAGGGTCGTAGGGTGCCGGGGCCAATCCCGGCTAAGTGTGGACAAGGGCAGGAAAACACTCTGAACAGGTTGCCAGTCCATCACAGATGAAACACAGAGAGACACAACCTCTCACACACACTCACATTCACGCCTACGGGCACTTTTAGTGTCACGAATGGACCTCACATGCATGTTTTTCTTTGTGTGTGTGTGTGTGTGTGTGTGTGTGTGTGTGTGTGTGTGTGTGTGTGTGTGTGTGTGTGTGTGTGTGTGTGTTATTTTAAGCATCAATAATTTTAGGATCAATATTTTACTCACCTCTTTAACTTTTGTCGTGGCTGCAACAAAGGGAGAATAATGTGTGAAACCAAACACACGTAAGGTGCATTTCGTGATTTTGTGCCACCAAGAGTACAATACAGTAGATGGAACAAAAATCGAGCAAATCCAAAAGTACGATTCCTCCAAAATATTGCAAAATACCATTAAAGTGGTCAAGATTGAAGGGAAAATATGTGATTTTTTTAGTGAAATATTGGCTCAGAGCATCAGTTTGGCATTAACTGTTTTTGAAGTTTGGTAACTTGCTTGTGAGCTGGATAAATTTGTTGTAGATAAATTGCAAACACTTGCTGTTCATGTAGACAGCACCCCTTTGTGGAGCGTTATCCATTGTATTTGTTAGTCTGTGTAAACTTGTATAGTACAACTAAACAGACTCCACCAGCACGTCACAAAATTGTATTTGAGATGATATAATGATTACCTTTTTGTTATTTCAGACCAAATCGATGTGTATATCCAGTATAAACAAAAATGATGCGTACTTTGAGGAGTCATTTATTAGGTGGGGGTGGACCTACTACTTGGTATCTCTGAGACTCAATTCATATTTTGAAAGGTCTATAAATTCGCTGTAGACATGTTTTCACCATGAGTTGTGCCAATACTGATATGGTGGTAAATATCAATAACACAAAGCTATTAACACTCATTAGCTGAGCTGTAGCTCATCTTTAATGACCACGCTAAAATGCTAAACTAAAAGTGTTTTCATTTAATTTCATTTGCCTTTATCCACAGGAGGAGCTTCGCAGGGCCAAGAGCTCCAGCAAACTGCAGCATAGCTTCCAGGTGAGGTGTGTGCAGGAAAGGGATTAAGCAAAAACTACTCACAGTGCAGTGATTAAAAGGGTGCGTTGGACAAGTGCTGAAGTGGGAGGAGTGTTTCACATCAACAGAGGATTGAAGGTGAGATCTTTGACATGCACAGGCTTAATTTATATAATCATAATTCCCTACTTTTTTTTTCTTTTAAAGAGAAATCTTTTTCCGTTGATGTGTTTGCAGGACGTCTGCTTGTGAAAAGGTATAATTCAGGTTTTAATCCACCCTGAGTTCAGCTTTATAAAGCTTTCATCTCGCCTGTGGAGGCATTAGCATTTCATATGGGTGTAAAGTGTTGATTTTGATATACATTATTGTTGTTGTATCTATTTTGTTTTTATATTTTATAGACCTGTTATTGTGTCTTTAACTTATCTAACCAGGTCTCTTGCATTGTCTAGTTTCACAGACATCCCACAGTTTTTATTAGTCACAGCATACAGGACTAAAGGCTGTACCATATACTCTTCCTAAAAGCAAAGTTTGTTACCAAGCAGTTTTAGGAACACCTTTGCAAGTGCTTTTTTTTTTCTTCTTCTTCCTTTCGTTTTTACCTGTTGAGAGCCGGTGTCCTGAATAACTCCGTCTGCCTCCGACCACGAGCTGCAAGGTTCTTCAGGCATTTACTCTTGCATAACATCAGCACAAAAATAACCTGCTAGGATGACAGGTTGGCTGATAAAAGTTTTATAAACTGCATCTAATATAAAGTTATTTTTAGAAAAGTGCTCATTTAGTTTTCAGTCATAAAATCTAATCAAGCACAGGCTCCTCACACAGACAATCACTGTCACACAATATAATCAACCATATGGAATAGACGAGATAGTGAGAGGAGGAATTAATTTCCTTTCTAAACACAAGTTAATTAACTTCTTCTTTTGATCGGAGGGATGTTTTGTTGTAATTTTTTCAGGGCAGACAGGCTGGTTATTGTGACTTCGCCTTCTCTGTATCATTGCAGCTGGTTGCTTAGAACACTGTGGAGATTGCAGACAAGATGAAAGTGTGGGAGACGAAGAAGAAGCTGTCAGGGTTTGGTTCTCCTTTGTCATAACATTGATATTTAAGAGGCAAACATAATGATCATCCTTATTGGCATACCTGCAACCAGATCCCTGGCCTTTATTATTAGTCTTAAAATCATTCTCAAAGAAAGAGGGAATTTGAAATCACAGCTTGTCATCAGTTTCAGTGTTCTAAAGAATTATCCATCCTCTACAGCTTGATCCAACTTATGGTCCTATAGGCTGGAGCCAAACCCAGCTGAATAAACACCCTGGACGGGTCAGGTGTCCATCACTGGGCAAAGAAAAGAGACTGACAATCACACCAACTCACATTCACTCTTAAGGACAATTTAGCAATTGGCACATTCACAGAAAGAGAACATGCAAACTCCACATTGAAAAAACACCAAGCCCAGACTTAATCCAGGAATGTTCCCATTGTGAGTGGAGAATGTTAATCACTGATGTTTTTCATATATGGTGGATATACATGTCTGCACTTGTGTTTTTTAACCTTGCATATTCCACGTTGCTCTCACAGTGTCCCTCCCTCTTCTCCTCCTTCAGTATTTCTCCTCCCTCTGCTAATCACTCCTCATAAAAGTCACTCAGCAGACGTGTGCGAAGAGGCAGCTGCTCTGCATTTACATCCTGTGCATGTGTGTGATGGCGTGTTAGTGTGAGGGAGGGCAAGCCAAAAAATGAGAGAGAGAGAGAGAGAGAGAGAGAGAGAGAGAGAGAGAGAGAGAGAGAGAGAGAGAGAGAGGAGGGGATGCAGCGGTTGGGCAGGCAGAGCGAGAGAGAGGAGGAGGGAGATTCAGCCGGACCTGCCTGGGTCTTTCATGTCACTTTGGTGCCCTCAGGAGCTGACCTCCGTCTCCCTGTCTGGAAAATAACCTGGAACAACTAAAATGGAATATTGTAAAGCAGCACTGTGGAAAACAGTCGCCACGCACCTCCTCCTGCTGCTCCTGCATCACCGGCAGAAGAACTGAGGAGGAAAAGGAGAATGAGTGATAGTTTTCATTGGAATCTACAAAAGAAAGTGAAGAGGAGCCGGAGGCTTGTGGGCCTGTCTGACAACAGTGGGAGGACAAAGGAGATTTATACATATAATTGTGCTGTTAGTGTTCTTTTTTTCTTTTCTTTGAGGGAAAGGCAAAGAGTCGTGAGGAGATAATAGGAGAGCAGGAGAAAGGGGGAGGAGAGAGTGGTGTGCAGAGGATAAAGGAGTAAAGAAGAACAAGCAAGTGGTACAAGAGGAGAGGAGTAAATGCACTCCAGATGGGAGCTTGGCTTTAATACAATGTAAGTACGGAGGTTTTGTTTGCGTGTGTTGAGAGGTGCACATGATGCCGCTGCTGTCTCTGCTGCTCAGCGTGACGTCTGTGATGTGAAGTGCAGCATGTTTTCTGCTCCTTCTCTCCTGTGTTACTTTGTTTCCTTCCACGCGCTGGCTTTCCGTTTCTCCCCTCAGCTGTTGTGACTTCTTTCCTCTAATTCTGTGTCCTCTTCCATTTTGTTCTATTCCTGCATCCACAGTCTCTCCCGTCGCTGTGCAGGTCATGTTAGACAGTAATGGTGAGGCAGGAAAGGGAAAGGCCAGTGTCACTTTGGATTAACATGAGCAGGCACACGCACATGGAGAAATACGCTGAGTGTGATGAGTGTGACGTGGAGGAGAGAGGTGTGAAAAGAGAGCCTCTGCAAGGTGCCACCAGAGTGCGTCTGCAGAAAAACATCCCAAATATTTACAAGAACTGCATCGTTTTCTTAAACTGCATCAAGAAAAAACAAAGAGCCACTGTATCACATCTGAATTTGGCCAGAGTGCTCTGACACAGTGAGAGAAAGATCAGCGTCCATTCGAAAACACAGGAGGATGTGAAAATAGTTTTTCTTTTTTTTTCTAGATTTTGACATGTTGAATCTAGACTCTGTTCATTCAGAAACATTTACATCAAAATGTAAGACCATAGGTTGTGTCAAACCAAACCTCTTCTTGTGCCAAAGCTGGACGATGGGGACCTGGCGGGCCTGCAGGCATATTTTCATTGTGCTTCAGTACTCTGATTCAAATGAACAGGTCAAAATCCCACTTGAGCAGAGATTATTACCAGAGCATCGATTGTAATCAAAGATGTTGAAGCTGAGAAAGCTCTAAAGCATTCACAGCAGACATTTCCACAGACCAGCATCAGAGAACACTGATAACTTAATGTTTGTTTATTGGCTATTTTATCAGACTGATAAAATTCTATACAGCCAGTCACTGCCAAAAATAACTTAAACCATGTTAAATGAGAGTTTTCAAAACACTCTCAGTATATTTGGTATATCAGAACCCAGTAGCTCTTACTCTGACAATAATTTAGCCTCTGGGAAGCGATGACCGATATTTCGGATGTCCTGGTGAAGCCAGTGAATAACTGGACAGAGGGTGACACATATCTGGGTCATCCTCTTCCAAGAGCTGGACATTGTTCAGGCCCAAACATTTCACTTGTCAGCTTGGATACCTAGAATTACATAAAGTCAATTTAATTTAATCAAAATATATCCGATTTTTAGATAGATAGATAGATAGATAGATAGATAGATAGATGGATAGGTATTTGTTGTCAGACGCTCTGTGTAAGGAGCTCCTGTGGTCTAGACTGTTGCAGTATGACTTGGCTGCAGGCAAAGTGTATCATGCCAAAGTCATTACATAACTGTGGTGCTGAGCCGCCTGATAGTAAGTCATGATGTGACTTTCCACTACGTTTACCTGCTGTGACACTGACGTTCATCTGCTCTCTCGTTCTTGAGCTGCCCACCTCCTTCCAGCAGTTACAGCGAGCCTCTCACATTATGAACCTGAAGAGACTCAAACCTGACTCTGTTTTTAAAGACACATCGCATTAGTCATGAAGCGGTAAATTACAAATTGTGCTATTAATATCCTAAAGTCTAACTTATACATGGTGGCCCAATGACATCCTTGTTGCTCTGACACACAGTGGCCCAAACTGTCAAATCCAACATACAGAGAGAGGAAGTAAGTGGGAGGGAGGGAGAAAGAAGGGCAGTGCTGTCCTGCAGCGTTTACACGCGACATCACAAAACCACCCTGACAGTTCGTGAATTTAGTAGTGCTCCGAGGTTGTTTTGTGTTTGGTTGTGTTGTGTTGCACAGCAATGTCATGCACTGTGTTGTTGTGTTGTTTCTTCCTACACTTTGCTGTGATGACTCACTGCTGTGTGATTGTTTAGTAAGATATTTACAGGCCTGAGGTGTATTTTATGCAAATGAATAACAAAGAGTGCGGGGAACAAATGCTTCTTGTCAAGTACATATTTCCAGAATAAAGGACAGATTAAAAAAAAAGGAGTTTTCAGATTATACCAACAGGTCAAGAGAACTGCACTTTTTTCAAAATCACCAATTTGGGTTTCTTTGAGAGCTGTGTTCATTTAAATTTTTTCCCAGACTTAAATCTATGACTTACTGATTCCAAAACAAGGGATTCTCACCTTTTGTATCTTTTAACGGGCTTAAACTTTAATGTTCAAAGATCTCAACTGTTGAACATATTTGAAGAGTTCCCTCACTACTTCTTCATCTTTTGGCTGCTCCCTTCAGCCACAGCAGACCATCTGCCTCCTTCTCTGTGTTACATCAACTACTGTATCTCCATGTCTTCCTTCACCATCAGTGAACATTCTAGGTTCTTCCTCTTCTCCTCCTGCTTGGTTGCTCCATCTCCAAAATATCCACTATCTCTCAGCACATATCCAAACCATCTCAATCTGGCCTCTTTAGTTTTTTTTTTATACTGCACAACCAACCATGTGGAGTCCAGTAAACAATATTATCATCTTCATCTCTGCCTCCTCCAGCTCAGCCTCCTGTCTTTGAGACACTGCCCCTGAGTCCAAATGAAACATAATAGCCGGTCTCACTGCTGTGACAATATCTCTCCACCGTCACTGCTCACGTCTTCTCCTTTCCACCCGCCGTGTTAAAGGTTTTTTTAAAAAATAAATAAATTTATGTGTCCTTTTAACCCTTCTTCACGACATTTATTCATGTTTACGTCTACAGAGTTGGTGTAAGGGATTCAACTTCATGAATCATTCAGAAAGCAGTTCAATAACATAAGTTTTGCCAAAGAAACTTGTCAGCGTAATAAGAGAGCCCTGCTTCTGGCAGTTTAGATGTAAAATGTCACTTGTGTTCTGATACTGCTTCATTTAATTCTTCCAATTTTACAGATAAAGAGAATGAAAGTAACTTAGTGCATACATTTTCATTCATCATAGAAAATGCTTTAAATGGACCGTTGATGTTTGCAGGCTTTACTGTGGGCAAGTTCAATAAATGATGATAATATAACGTCTTATCTTACACGTTTACATAACACTGTAACTACAGAAATTGTTAATTGACCTAATCTCCTCAAGAAAGGCTGGCTTATACCAGCTCAAACAGCTCATTTTGGAGCAGTGTGGCTCACTGACTTGAATCACATTGCATATCATGTATTTTCTTCATTAATCTGCATTACACACTCACAAATTAAACAATCTTTTTTTTTTTTTTTTTTAACAATTTACCAAATTTGTTCTAAGCCCTCAATGTTTAAGTTTGAAGTGTTGGTGCTTGTATGCAATAAATAACATGTGGAAATAACAGAATTAAATCAGTCTTATGTAGCAGAAGTATCTTAATAATAATCTTGTGATGATCAGATTCATGTAAAGAAGTCTTTAACCCTAAATTTCTAATCATAAACTCACACTCAGACCTTTTCCAGTCATTTCACACAATACAAAATTGAAATTCTGCTCATCAGCACATAAGTGTCGACCAAATATACAAAAGTGTGTTTTAAATTAAAAGCAGTCTGTGGTGTTGGCATAAAAAAATTATAAAACATAAATCTTTCATCCTACCTCCTGAGCAGTTTGAGCCACTTCCTGTGTGTCCCTGAACCAACCACACATCATTGACTCACTGATGTTATGTCCATCAGTTGTACATCAATATTACAATTGTTCGATATGGACACGTGCGCTATGGACGTGTTCAAGGATTTAATGATGTGACGTCGATGGAGGAATCTATTAGAACACCACAGCAGCTGATGCAAACACAATACATGGATGGCTGTATCGACACAGACAGAACTAAATTTGAAAATTTAAAGACGATCACATTTATTTGGTGCGTCTCAAGACCAATAGATTAAAAAACAACATTGTCTTAGTCCTGGGTTGTTTATTTAGGAGCTGAACAAGTGGGCTTTGATGACACTGCTTAAATTGTTTTTGCTTGAGATAATTTTTGGAACTTTCTGTCCACAGCAGATAGCTGATTAGAAACTGACTAAAAGCAACAGATCATGTCTGAAACATCTATTTGTTGCCATCTAGTGGTTGAGTAAAACTTGCTGAATTCAGAAATCAGACAACATACTACACTGATTTGCCCTTTCCACATTAATCCATAGATTCTTGTTTAGAAAACATCATAGAGAATCTGTGAAACTTATTTCCTTTAAAGTAAAGCTGCAAAGTAGTTTATATTGTATATGTTTTGTCAACTTGTTTTAATATGATGACAAATTTCTCAATAATAGGCAATTGGGCCCTATATTGCATAGATCTTTTCTAGTTTTTTTTTTCTAGGTATTACTGACATTGTGGGGACTTTTATTTGTTTCTGCAGTTGCCGTATGTAGACGTGTCTTCTTTATGAGGACAGCAAGCACGCTCTTGTAACATGAAAAACTGTCCGTTTTCAGGTGAAGACATGTTTTAAGGAATGTGTAAGGTGTACACTGATATGTCGGTTATGTGTATAATATTAGTCATTGTCAGTGTCAGACAAAAGCTCAGAAGAAGTTTGTATCACAACAAATAAAAATGTGTGAATAGTTGGTTTACTGCTATGCGAATATTATAGCTGCACAGGTGTATGAATGTCCCGATGTTATTTCCCCTCCATAAACTGCTGAAGGAAAGCAGTTCAGACATGTTGATAGTGACAGTGCAATTTGGGAGACATATAGATGAATGCATAGATGCCATAGTTTCTAAACTACTTTGTGATTAAATCCAACTTGTTGAATGGCAGCTTAATTATATAAACCTGTGTCTATAAAACATGTTTTGGTTTTGGACAAATACAAAACACAGTTATTAAGTTTATATGTGTATTTTCAAGCTGACAGGGGAGAGTGTGTATCATTTAAATGAGAGCTCACATAAATAACTTTGTGAATGGCGAAACTAAACCAAATATCCTACGCTACAAAATAATGCAGACCCAAGCTGCAGTGGTGTGGTGGTTAACACCCTTGCCTCATTGCGAAAATGTCATGGGTTTGAGTCCCAACTCATGTTTGGAGATTGCATTTCCTCCCTGTGTGTGTGTATGGGTTCACTATGTATGTACGTTATGTATACCAACATGTTCAGAGACTCAGAGGTGACCTGTCTGCTGAAGGATTCAAACCTGCTAACTTCCAACCCAAAGTCTGCTTCTCCACTGCCCCAAACACAAATGGATGATGGATAGATGAACACAGAGCCGAGCAGGGTTTTTGATCCTATCACACATCCCCATCATTACAACAGTTCTACTGTGGTGTAACTGTTTATGTTTTTGGTGTAAATCTACAAGTCGAAGTTGAAAGTGTAAAAAGTCTGATTCTTTTTGCATTTTTCTCAACTTTCTCTTGGCTGGTTTGTTATTTATTGTCTTATTCTCTCTTTTGCATTCATCCAATCTACAGCACAGTCAGGAGCAGCTGACCTGACCTCTGGAGGAGATTCCAGTAATCACAGCTCAGTGTGAAACCATGACCTCACCAACCACAGGAAGCCCTAATATGGAGGTGAAGGTGGGCTCTCAGGAGATGGCGCTGCTTAGCAATATACTGGCAGCTTACACCTTCATTGCAGGTAAAAAATTGTTTAGAGAACATTAGACTGTGACCTTTTGGGTTAAATTCAATGCTAGAAACAACTCTTCAAAAAGTATGAAATGAATAACGCTGTTATGACCACTGAAGTTTCCTTAAACTTTGTTACTTGTTGTTTTTGTCATATATTAAAAGAGCTGCAGAGCCACTATGATCCTATGTTTCTTTTTTTCTGGGTGTCTGAACAGTTATTATTTCACTAAACTTCAGTTTACTGAAGGAGAAAAGCCTCAATATTCCTAAATGACCTCAGTGACAAAATGAGAGATCTCTAAATTATAAGTAACATAAACATAATGGTGTTTTCACAGTAACTCTGTATTACACCTCCATTATCTTCCCTTTCTAAGTGCTATCCTCTGATCTCAGCATGTTGGTCATTCATCTTAGCTTTTTTTGGTGCTGTCTCTTCTTGAATGACTTTCTTATATAACATTATGATTATGGAGTCTAGGTGTCTCGTCTCGTTAAAATGAATGAGTGCATCAATCTGCCGATTGACCCACAAGGGGCTGGCAGTTGATGTGTCACTGCAGCACAACAAAAATAGATTGTGGGACACAAAAGTAACTCAAGGGTTCCTTTTCACGTAAAGTGTTACTTTTCTGAGTAAAGAAATAACTGTAATCAAGAAAGTTTTTTTTATCAACTCACGTATTGGCTACATTAAAGAAAGGGCTGTTGACTCTTATGGTGACTTTTGAAATGATTTGCTAAAAAAAAGCACAACAGCAACAAAAGATGTTTGAGGCAGTTCAGGTGTAAAGATCAGAGGGTGACACTCAGCAGAGAAAGGTGAAAGAGTTGAAAACAGCAGAAAGAACCAGGAACACACGAGCTCCTGACCTGTTTAATGACTCTGAATACTTTAATCCCTGTAATTAGCTGTCACTTCCTTTTCTGTCCCTGACAGACCAACCCGAGAGGACAGCATTGGTGTTCCTTGGCGGTGTGTGCGTGGGCCTTCTTGTCACACTGTGTGCCATCGTCTTCCAAATACACTGTCGAGCAGACTGCCACTACGGCAACAGCAACAACTCTCAGCGCCGCCTCAGGAACAGACATCAGCAGCGCCAGCGTCACAGCTGCCCCCATCAGCAAGCGGTGGACAGTAACCCCGACCACACTGCTTTGGTTCCCGCCGGAGGGCGAGGCCCCTCAGGGGAAAGGGAGGCAGAGGAATGGGATGAAACGTCTGATCTGTCAGCACGAAGACGCAGACGCTTCGAGAGAGCTCTGCTGAATGCTTCCATGTTCACGTCAGCTGAGGGTAACTCTCACTCGACACATAGTCCCATGTGAAGGCCAAGGAACTAAATCCAAACATGCTTTACAATGTATGAGAAACTCTATGTTCATCTGAGTTTATGACATGCCTATGGAAGAACTGAACACAGGAAATGTTGTATTCTCCTGTGAGTTGTGTGGCCCGATCCTCAAGTAGTGGATTTTAAAGAGTGGGGTTGACCCCAGGTGGGGGGTCGCCTGACAGCTTCAGGCTTAGGGACGGAGGTAGAGGACCGAATTTATTGACAGTGTAAAGGAGACAAATCAAAATGATAAAACAAGATTTAGTACAAACCACATGTGGCTGTTGCAGGTTTTGTTGAACATTTGAAGACTCCCATTTTAATGTATAAAATAACAATACCAGACTATTGTCAGTGATGGAAAGAATAACTACAAAAAGGATTTTATTCCCCTGCAAAATAATAATTGAAATAACGTTTTCAGAAATGGTCTTTTTTTTTTTTTTGTCTATCAGTGGCATAGTAGTATATATGGGCCAACTGCAACAACTGGACCTCTAACATTTGAAGTAATGAAGACAGGTAAGGTCAGGAGTCAGAAGATGAAGTTTAAAGAACAAAGTTTGAATCGGTCAAGACCTTTGTATAAAATCAAATGTAAATAAACCCAAACCCCCAATATCTATGATGCAGATAGGAGGTAGAATAAAAGCAAATTTTGCTTGTCAGATGTCACATGAAATAATGAACTTCAAACTAAATCTAAATCATCTCTAATTTTTAGTATTTAAGTTTTGTAAATCGTTGTATGAAGTGTCAGGACACATGTCTGTATATGCACTGTAGATTGAGCATTTGAGTCTTGAGTTAAATGAAATTTTTTTGTTTTTGTCAGAGCTGGACCGGGCCCAGAGGCTGGAGGAGCGGGAAAGAATTCTACGAGAGATCTGGATGAACGGACAACCAGACATCAGTACGGTCACTCAAAGCCTCAACAGATACTACTGAGACTGGAGTCTGAGACAGTCCGAGTGAGGGAGGGTGAAAAAATGTGAAGACTAGTGAACAAACACTGTTTGAATTAAACAAGGAACATGAACCGGCACTTCACAGTTTGGATTGCACCAAAGAGACTCCTATCAAGCTGTGAGTGACAGTACTGCTGGGGGCAGATCCTTCCACTGATCAGAAGGACAACAGGCAAGCTGTGACAGCTCAGTCCTCCAATATGAGATGACAATAGCATATCTGGAAGAAGGAAGTCCTAAAAATACAACAAAGAAGCCTATATGTTTTAAATTACCCACACTGCTGTTGTTTCCTGCACATTCTGTAAATACATGCCTGTTGTTGTAATGTTACGGGGGTATTCTGGACTTATCCTTTTTTAACTGGTGCTTTTGAGATGCACAGGAGGGGAGCCCGGAGGACTGCAGCTCCGCAGGTGTTTACACAATATGATGCTGAATTCAAATCATACACTGTGTTTTTGCACTTTTCACAGCTCCCCCTTATTTGTTTGCAAACCTGCTTTAATTCTGAGGTGAGAACTACAAACCTATTCAAATTACGGAGAATAGAAGTTAATCTGAAGAAAACTAAGAGCAGCCTCTGAATTTCATGTATAAATCCTGGTGCTTTTATTAAAATGATTTGATTTGATATGTAGGACGAAAACAGTCCAGTTTGATTTTAGAGTGAACAGGTACTGACTCATATGTAGGTTTTGTTGCACAAGTGTACAAATGACAATCACGTTTGTAAAAATAGTGCTACATTTTAATCTGTGTTTATGAGCTGAAAAAAAATAAACTTACGTTCTTTGTTTTTTTTAATTTTGATGTGTTATTTTTATTACCTTGACAATTTAAAGCATGAACATTATTATCATGATCATGTGGCACATGCACGTACACCGGAACCCAGGACTAACATCTGCACCCTCTACCAAGCGAAGCATTATTGAAAAGGGCCAGTGATGCAGGGCAGTAGTGTTCATAAAATACAGACAGCTTGGGAAACAAAATTTCACATCAAATATTCATCTTTGAGCCGAGAAAACATACAGTATATGACAAAGATCAGAGAAGCACAAGCAGCATCTAAGATGATCATGGAGAACTACTAGAGGCTTTGCTCCCTGGTATCAACTCAAATTGGTAGACAAAAACATGTGCCACCCCCCATTATAACTGGTCTATGGGAACTTTTTCTCCACCTGCTGGCCATAAAATGTCTCTCCATTGTCCATCCTTTCCCATTCATGTGGACCAACACACAGCTTGAAATGGGTAAGTAAATGAGATGGAAAAAAACTATGCAACATCTGAACTGAAGTTTTACTCCATTACAATTAAAAGTAATGTTGTTTAAAAAAAAAAGTTAGAAATACAATTTCCTGAAACTACTTATACATTAAAAAAATGACCTTTGTTTAAAAACACCCTTTTCAGACAAAGGTTACACAGTGGGTAATCGTTGGTAACCTCTGGGACAACCTGTGATTTTAAATGTTGGACTATTTGTTTACATTACATGAATAGGACTGGTTAAATGTAGGTAAGTAATTCCCCAAAGGTTATCAAATAAAGCATGCTTTGTTCTTTTCTTATTTCTTAATGATGCAATTTCTTAAAAGAATACCCATAAAACTACAGTACAGGTTCCAAAAAATATTGTAATGTCAGCATGTGTAAGTCACTATTTCTACCTCTTTACATTTTACCGGTTAAGCAATAAGTGTTAGATACAAGAAAAGAACCAGTACCAGTACAGTACTGATAATCAAGAGATAGAATTTGTGTAGCAGTAGTTCAATTACTTTAACAGACTCTCACCCAAGTATATAGTCTTATATTTTGGGGACAATTATGAAAGTCATAGTAATTCTAATAAAGGCTTACTTCATTCAGAAATTCAGTTTTCTTTGGTGCTACTTTTTTCTTTTAGTATGAACTTGGGCCCTCTCAGAAACCCACTTTGAAAACCACTGAAGTGATATGTTACTGGGAGTGGGGTGAAAATATTTACCAGGAGTGGATGTTCATTTATTTATTCTCCTAGAACGTTCAGAATTACATTAAATTAAAGATAAAACATTTTGAATGTTTAAGATCTAAAACTACGTTTATAATTAGTAGTTTATATACTTTAGTGCGATCTGGCTTTAAGATGGCTTCGTAAAGAACCAGACAATACTTAATAAGTATAAGATGTGGTCTATGAAGTGGTGATTAGATGTTAAAACAAAGTTAAGCGAGGTCGTTCAGGGTCTTCTTTTACCTGCAGCTCGGCTGCTGTAGCTTTAACGGGACGGGCGGTGACGTTGGGACGGGGAGCCTGAGCCTGAGAGCGGGCTGCAGCAGCTGGACCGTCTCTCCCGACCGGGACCAGACAGATCCGCACCGGCCTGCACACCGGGACACGCCGCCATCGTCTCACCGCCTGAGGACACCGCTGCCCGGGAACATGAGGGACTACGCGGCCACCCCGAGCAACGGGGGCGCGTGCATGCCGTGCTGCCAAGTCTGCGTCTTCGCTTTTACCGCATTTCTCCTCGTTGCAGAGAGGACTGCGCGTGAGTCCTGCTTGGGACACACACACGCACACACACACACACACACACACACACACACACACACACACACACACACACACACACACACACACACACACACACACACACACACACTGAGCATTTCTTCTGGGACAGTGTGACTGATGTGCACGAGTCCAGGTTATGTCTTATTTGACTTTATTTATTAGACTGCGTGCGTGTGCGCGCCACGGGGGCACTTGGCGTGTCTGGACCGGTGTGCTACTGATGCACCGGCCGGATGATGAGACGTTCTCATCTGCTGCTGTCAGAGTGTTTGCAAATGGCTGTTATAATGTGCAGTAATCCAAAACACAAAGTTTCTTTATTTTTTCTTCACTTTACCGCTTTGTTTTGTGTTTTCATTAATAATAGAGCCACACCACAGTCTGCAGTCCTCTCTCCTATTTTTATCCTATGCATCGCGTTATGAAATCCAGTGAAACTGCTGACTCATGAATGAGTTTTCTGTCTCCTATAAAACTGCACCTATGAAATGTTTCCTGCAGTAAAACACGGCGGGGCCATGTTGTCACATTTCAGCGCTCTTTTTATTTGGGGAGGTGCATGAATGGATGAGGGGGTGATGGGCGTACCCCGGGATGGGGCCTAGTCTGTTTGGCAGCTTTAGAGATTCCGATTTCATGTGTGGAGGTGCTGGAGGAGGGAGGCAGAGAGCTGCAGAGGAGGAGAGAGGCGGCAGCACCAGCCTTGTTGTCAATAAACCTCTGATACACTGAAGATCAAAACAGAGGTCACTGATGCAGGATGGACATTTAATGCTAAAACGTCTTTATTCTGGTAACCAATCCTTCAAATTACTTGAAATATGAACACAGCGGGACATATGACACACAACACTGCCAGTGTCTCATATAGGCTGTGTTTAAAGCTGCAGCACACTCGATTGCAAAGGAGATTTACTTGTTAATTATAACTGTATTATTACACATCTCATCCATGAGAATGACTTGCCTTATAATGACATAATCAGAAAGGTGCAGGCTCTGCTTAAATTTCCCAACATATATTCTAATTTTATTACTTATTGTTTTGATGTTTTTAGAGTCCAAGCCCATG
Source organism: Lipophrys pholis (assembly GCF_963383615.2). Lineage (NCBI taxonomy): Eukaryota > Metazoa > Chordata > Actinopteri > Blenniiformes > Blenniidae > Lipophrys > Lipophrys pholis. The sequence goes on along the minus strand of NC_137636.1, from coordinate 18,811,682 downwards.
TTTTTCATGGGTTTAATGAATTATATATATTTCCTATAGATTTGTTGATTTTACTCACACAACACTCAGTTTTAAAGGAAAACTTCTACTTTAAGTATTTACTCTTTTCTATTTCAAGTACAGCTGAGTCATGGTGAGCAATATTACACTGATACTCAGACCATGTTATGATATCAAATGCTTAGTACTTCTCTTGAGTAGTTTAATCTATATGCACACTTTTTGTATGTTTGCATTAAAAGCTTCATTGTAGTTTTCCAGCAGTGTTACGTCCTGTTCACATATTTGCCTGCAAGCATGTATTTCCTGTAAATATTCCTGTTTATACACCTCTGGTCTCCATCTTTCCGCAGTAATCTACTGCTTCGTCTACTACCTTTGGGTGGGTCATAACTACTGCTATGCCCATCTGGCCGGCTTCACTGCACTGTTCCTGCTGCCAGGTGACCACCACAACCACAAACAGATCAGAAGATGATGGGTGCACAAAAAAAAAGTGTTGGACGGCTTCATATTAGTTTCTACCGTCCTTTGTTCCTCAGGTTGGGGCCCCCAGTGGCTCAGTTATCTGTGGTACCTGTCAGACGGACGAATCCGTCGGAAGTCCCTCACCTGGACGCACATACTACACCTGGGTATCTTTAAAAGGTGGGCTCAGCACCAGTAAATAAGATTTACTAACTCTATGTTTTTCCCTTTTCACTGGTTTGAAAATAGAAAAATAGTTTTTAAAAAAGTGGTGAAAAAAATTGACTGAGAGTTACTTTCGTAGGGTGAGGATAGGGGAAAAAGACTATTGGTTACGTTATTATTCAGGGCCCCATAATGGTGTCGTGGTTAATATTTAATAATGTGTGATGTTCATACCAAGTATAACAATGCATCAGAGACAACTTCTCGGTTTGTGTCTGCTTTTGATCCTTCCAGGCTGTGGGAGTGTATGCGTCTGCCGGATATGGATGTGTACGGTGAGATCATGCAGCAGGCTGATGTATCTGCCCTGCGTCTGTTCGAGGCCTTGGTGGTCACCCTGCCTCAGACACTGCTCAAGACCTACGTGCTCATCTGTACTGACATAGGCATCAAATCCCCAGGTAAAGAGAGGCTGAACAGAGCAGAGTATGTTTGTGCAGCTGAGATCCGGCCCAAAACGGCAACACTGTGTAAAAACAAAACGGGTCTAGTTTGTGTTGTTAAACAATAATCAACAGGAGGTTATCAAGTAGCTTCATGTAGGTGAGAATCAGCCATCAATTGATATTAAGCTGCTAAATTCCACGTAGATTTTTCATAACAGCTGATAGCTTCCTTGAATCACCATTTTTGTAGATTTTACACACGGGCTGCAATAATAGTTGTGATTCATACATGGCTTGTGGGCCACCAGTTGCCCATAGCTGTACGATTGCATATATAGAAAACTATTTTTTATTTCCGATCGATTTTTAAAACTTGACTGTGAAAATCAAATATTACATGTCCAGTGTGTCTTTGGCAACTTTATATGTTTTAATCCAGCTTTTATTGTGATAAAAGTGCCCACCATTTCTTTCTGCCAGTCACATGCCTGATGTACAGCATGTATGTTGCATTTCACTATATTGAGGTTGTCGCTTCCACTTTTCCCACCTGCCCCCTCCTCTTGCTCTTCCCTGCAGCTTCAGTTTGTTTTGTGGTGTGTTTGATATCTCTGGCCTGGGCCTTGGTCCTCTACGCCAGAGGATGCTCCCTCATCAGACCAGGACATTTACACATGACCCCTGCTGCCATTCTCTGCCGACTGCTGTGGAGGGTGGGCATATTCATACAACCTACCAACAACCAATATGTGTGACACACACTCTAAACATAGCGCCATCAATATAATAAGTACTACTGTTCAACTTCATTGTGAAGGTGCATGGGAAACATCTTCGGTGGGGATCTGTTTGTGTGTTCTGTGATTGGGGTGTTTTTCCTTTTTGCAGGTTGGTATGTTGGGATCTAGATTTGCTGTTCTCGTGCTTTTTACACGCGTCTTCAAACAGTGGATCCTTGGAGTCATTGGTGAGTGTGGAGGGAAGGTTTTATCTCTAAATCCAGGTCTGGGATATAAAACAGAGTGTTTGATGCCTTTTGAGAATAGACATTACTGGTGGAGTTTCCTGTCTGGTTGAAACATGTGTTTATAACATTGTATGGTAAATATTCACCTATGTGTGTCTCAGGGGTGCACTGGCTGGGTGCAACTTTCTGGATGGTCTCTCAGCAAACCAATATCATTCGTTCAACAAGCCGATGGAGAATCTTCAACCTTGTTTTGGGAGCGATTCATGTTTTTCTTTTTCTCAATGTGAAGTATGGACAGTCGAGATACCGCATGGCTGGGTTTTACACGGTATGCGTATTAATACGTTTCTGATCGATTCATGCCAGTGTGTTTATTTAGTCAAACATTTTTTTGATGGGTGTTTGATAAATAATGCTCCACCTTATTGTCAGCTAGATATGAAGGACATGCAGACGTACGTTGTATGCTTGGAAATGGATAAATGTTCTTCACTTTTTATTTCTTCCTCAGGTCATGTTCATAGAGAATGCTCTTCTTCTTCTGGCCTCGTCCTGGTTGTTTACCATGGTGTCCTGGCACACAGTGGGCATCCCTGCTGCAGTGTTTTGCAGCTTTCTCATTGGTAAGACATGATGCATAAAGTTTAAATCTGTGTACAATCTGAAAAGCTTTGTAATTGTTCAACAGTCATTTTTATAAAAAGAAAACACTTCTTGATTTTTTCTTTTTTCTTTTTCAGGGCTTATTGCTTTGGTTCTGTACTATCGTTTCCTCCATCCTAAGTCCTTTGAGATCTTTCAGAGCATTCAGCACAGGGGGATTGGTGGAGCCTGTATGGAGCATGGATCGACTCTCTCACTGGAGGAAAAGGTCACCCCTACCTTCCATCGCCATGCAATGCTATCAGGTCTGTTTTCTGTGAAATTCCATATCTATCAGTCAATCGGTCAATGATTCAGTCAGTCTGGTTTTTTGTGTTTTTTTTTTTAATGTATACTGAATAACTAGACATTTTGATCAGGGGGCGGGACTCTCATGGACCTTCCTCTCCAATGGGAGGGCTGGAAGCATCATCACTGGCTGCTGATTCGTTTAGCGCTGAAAACAGGTGAAGTGTCAAAAATCTGGTCGTCGTACGGTGAGGGCGGACTGGCTGGACTGATGGGCCTGTCTGAAGAAGTGCACTCCCCTGATGAGCCCTACATGCATCGGGTTTGTTGCCGATATCGGCTGTAAAGTCTTTTGAGATTTCTTTTCAGAGATTATGATTCGTATTTGTGCTCTATTTTGTCAGCATCCACCTGTTCATCGACAACTGGCTCCCCAACCAGACCCGCAACCTGCTCTTCAACCAGCTCCGACACCAGCTGCACCTCAGCTCACCCAGGCTCCACAGGTACGACCTGAGCTAATTATTTTCAATTATTTTTTTTAAATTAGATGGACACGTTTACACAATCACTCTCTATTCATTATAATTATCCAAAAACTCAACAAAGCAGCTGTACTAGTTTGTTTAACCCTTCCTCAGGTGCAGAAGGTGGTCCAGCCACCAAAACCAGTTCCCAGCACCGTGGTGGCTCGACCAGTTAGAAAAACTCCGCCCACGACGATCCAGGACATGAGAAGGTTTCCAGAGATCATCCCAGTGCAGGAAGTCATCTTCGAAGAGACTGCGGAGGAAGACTCCAGTGCTCCGCTGTCAGAAGGAAAAGGTTATTTTGCAAATTTACATCAAGTTAGGTAATAGATGGTTAGAGGCCAGATGAAAATTGAACTCAGAGTTTTTCCGTGTTCCATTTTCCCAATAAAGAAAAATCTATTTTTGAATCTAAACCGTGATCTATACCTAAAGTGGTGTAATTCAGAGTTACTCAGTTCTCGCTTCAAGCCGATACATTTTATTTTCCTTATTTCCTGGCACTGCCACATTTTGACCGTTTCATTGTAATTTCATGTTCTCCAGGTGACGAGGACTTCCAGAGTGCTGTGTACGGCTCACCAACACTCTCGTCTCCACAACAAGCGGGAAGTTTCCAGCACATCGACAGCAACGCTGGCACCCTGACCGAGCCCTCGTCCTCTGTGGGCTCTCTGGACATCAAGACACCCGGCTGGTCACCTGAGCGGCGCTCTCCTCTGCTCATTAGCTCTCCGGAGAAGAAACCTGCGATCCCTGGGGAGTCCAGCACCACGCTGTATTTCAGTGCAGATGCTCATTCTCCCTCCAGTGGCAGCTACCTCGGCTGGGGCTCCGAGCTGTCACCCATCTCCAGCTACCGAAGTCCCTATCGGATCAGGGAGGCCCGTTTCATCACTTCCACTCCACGACTTGAGCCTCGAGCTGGGGCTGAAAGTCCATCCCCTGTTGTTATCATCCCTGCCACTCCTGGAACAACACCAGGCCCGACCCCAGGCGGAACCCCCAGTGCTTCAACACCCGCTGCTTCAACTCCTGTCGATTCAACTCCTGGTGCCTCGACTCCTGCTGCTTCAACTCCAGGGGCGTCTACGCCTGGTACTCCAATTATCCCCCTCACTCCAGTCATCTCCCATGCTCGCAAACAGATAGTCCAGTTTAGTCCAGACAGCCGAGAGAGGGCAGTGTAAGGAGGCTGAGTGCACGAGGATGAGGAATTATATCTTTTTGAGTTTAACTCTTCAGGATACACATCGATTCATGCATTTACTAACTTGGGGCAACTTTAGTGAGAAGGGAGGGGCTCACCTTCATTTTTCAGCTTTTTAAGAGTCATAAAAGGCTACAGATAAAAATGATTCTTAGTTTTGTCCCTTTTTGTGCAGTTAGAGATTACATACCTATTAAAAATTCAAATAGATTACTCCTGCCATACCTGTAGGGCATTTCGCCAATCCATATGGAGACATGGTGGAAGGTGGAAGATCAATTTCTGTTTGTGTTTTTCAGTATGTCACACTGTTGAGGAATAATTTGTTGAAACATTACAGCCAAGTATTTTTTATATTAGATTACTTTATTAATCTCAGTGGGAAATGCTTTAGTTCTCCACATTTGACCCATCCTAGAGACTAGGATGCTGCCATTATGATGCTCGGGGAGCCGGTGAGGCAAGGGGCTGTGCCCTGGGGCCCACAGTGATGACCGTCTGATGGGGGAATCGAACCAGTGAACATCAGATCCCAGGTCCACTTACCTTCCAGGCCACCACTTTTAGGTATTCATGTAAATTAAATCTAGATGACTGAAGAATTGAGGATCTTGCAGGTGCTGATTCAATATCTGAACACGTCCACACAGCCAGGCAGATGTTAACACCTGATTTTTAGATATGTTAAAGCAAACCTATGGCAGAATAATTTAGCAAAAATTTATGGGGGAGTTTATTTTTTTTAAATATTAATTATTATGGCAACTTGTAAGTATATGCGTGCAAACAATTAACAATTGTATCAGTTAAGGCTAAAGTTTAAAACGTTATTGAGCCACGAGATGGATTTCATTAACCAAAATAACCAGTTTACAATACTTAAACATGCTGTCTGCAAGGCTGCTGTGCAGAATTTTGTATATTTCACTAACCAGTGATGAGTTTTTTTAATCTTAGCGCCTGTCTGTTATAAAGCGATTTGTGATAAAAAAAAAAATATATATATATATATAAGGTAAGTGATTTCAAACCCAAGTACACATTCAAAGTTACTGCTGTTATGTTGCTTGCAATTAATAATTTAGCCAGTTTCTTTTTTCCCATCGTAACTTTTTGATGATGCTGAACATCGTGTCCAGCTTTCAGGAAACCCCTCATTCATTCAGTCTGCGTTGTACAGTGCGGTACACGGTCAGAGTTTACACTCATCACTGTCACACATGAGGAAACAGAGATCACCGTGTAACGTCCGTGTGATCTGTCAGCTGAAGTGTTCATTTTTGTTTTTATGAAACAATCAAACTGACTAAAGCAAATGTTTAAAAACATTATGTATAAATTTTTACTGTATAAATATATATATATATATATACTATGCTTTATTGCTCATTTACTTTGTCTACAATAATTTCCACGAGTCAGTAGATTTTAGCCACCAGAGTGGTTATTGCATGATTTCTTTTAGCAATCTACACTAATGGTAACATGGAAATTTAAAGGAAATTGAGCAATACAGGATTAAAGGGAGTGTCCGCCAATGTTTATATCATTGTACACATTCAGTGTTATTTATCTTCCTATTTCATTTTTTAGGACTTTTTATTGAATTATATCTGGCCATATGATTATTTTAATGACCTTGCTTTTAACCTGTAATAAACTTCCTAATCTTAAAATCAAAAAACGTAAGAAACAATAGAAAAAAAGTTCACGGGATTTAGATACATTTCCACGCTCGCATTTCATTGTAATGCCTCGGTAAAGATTGGGCCCCCAAAAGTTTTCCAATGATAACTGGAAACCAAGTATTTTGGACATTTAAAGATGAACTAAAAAGAACAAATAATTTCTGCAGAACATTGTTAATGTCTGTTTACAGCAGAGAGGAAGTGACTCCTCTGACAACCAGGTTTTGGTTCTGTTTTTATCTGGCGAGAGAAGGGAAGTGTAATTGGTGACAAAGTGAGGTGTAACAAGGCTTCACTGTTAAATACAGAGGAAACAAACATGAACCACCATCCGGGTTAAATTAGCTCACTTAAAGAATTTGTTTCTGACCAAGCCATCCCATTTTGAAATGACTTTCAATGTTGACATGTTTTTTTACTGACTCGTACACTTATTGTTTGAAAAATCTTATGTCTTGTGTCATGCCTTGTTTTCGTATTGCACATGTGACTTTACAATCTGTAAATAGAAAGGATTCACAGAATTGTTTGCAGACATTAGTCTGAATTATAAAACTATTGGAGCTTCTAAAAACGAGGGTTAGGAATTGAAGTCTTCACTGAATAGTTTTCACTATACAAGTTCACATTTGTGTCGTTTTCCCACTTTTCCACGAGTTGAACCATCTACACCAGTAAAGATGAATTTCCAATTTTTTCAACCCATCTTTTTGGGGAAATGTAATAACTCATAATTTCACTATTTGGTCAACCTAACGTCACTTTATAAAAGATATTTGTTAATGTAGGAATGAAGAAGAGAAAAATGTCACGAGATGTCAAAATGAAGGTAGAAATCACATGATGACGTTCGTCCCAACTTTGCTCAAAACAGTATTATGCTGAGTATTATATATATGAAATAAATACTCCTTATTCAGATATATGAAGTGTAATTACAATTATAGATTGTGGTATTTCACAGGTTCTGTCTTCCATGTAAATTTGTCTCTTTTATATTCATTTGCATTGTATTAATTTACTGTATTACTGTGTAAACAACAGAAGCATCAGTAAAATTGTAACTGCACAGTCCGTTTCCATACTGAGCAGGTGAAAGGGTGTCCTGCACCTGGTAGAAGGTGAGAAAACATGGACAGCACTGATAGAATAAACTGAACTGGATGAAAGTGCAGAGAGAAAACGCTTTCAAGATGAGCAGCTTCATCAAACGGTGTCAGACTGATAGTGACACACAGCTGTCTGCTGAATGCTGCTGACCAAGGAGCACTGCATGTTAGTTGTTCATACAGACAGCCTGAGAGATTTACTTACCGTAGCAAAAGAAAGCACTTACTTTAACTACACATGCACATTGTAGTAGTAAACACACATGCGTGAATGTACACAACAGCAATAAGCCAGCAGACGAAAGATGTCTCTGTGCACTGGCCTAAAAAAAGTATGCACAAGCTTTCGACTGTAGCGATGCCTTGGCTTGATCATAAATCAACGCTTTGCCTTGTAGAAAGACATGCTTGTCTCATGTATGTACGGTATATTGCTTTATAATTGAACATCATGCTTCGCTCTGTGTGCCTGGATGTTTATGACAAAAATAACTTGTGTCTTTAGTTTGACTCGTTTTGTTGTTTGTTTACAATGTTCTTTGTATTTTGTCACAGTTGCTTTAGGAATCGTGTAGACAAGAGTTCTGTGTTGAAGTCTCACGTGTGGAGTTGTTTAGAAAGCCTAAAGTTCTTTTTTGACAGATGTGAATTTCTTTTGCTCATTGAGTGTAACTTCAAGTAGCCACAGGACAGCCTTTTTTCATCAACACACATCACCTCATCTCTGCAAGGATTCTCACAGGGCAGCCGTGGGCAGCAGCATTGACTCATTTCATGTGCTATTGATGTGACAACAATAAAGTCATTAAACATGGTCAAAGCGCACATTGGTCTGTTGTATTTTAATTCTTTAAGCCTGGAAGATTCATACTCAATGATGTCTAGTGGACCATGGTGCTGAAGTTGTTCAATGGTAAATCTAAATGGAGTCATTTATATAGAACTTTTCTACTGATCTCACAGCTCCAAACGTGCTTTACAATGTCACACACATTTACCCATTCACACATGCACTCACACAACAATGGAGGTTATCACGTTCTCACAATGAAAATAACCCCCGGTTCAATTCCAGGCTCTTTGGTGTTTTTTTGTGGAATCTGCATATTTTCCTCGAACATGGGTTCCAGGTACTGCAGTTTCTGCCCACAGTCTAAAGACATGCAAATGATAGAAATTGGTATTTCAAACGGTGACTGCAGGTGTGAATGAATGTTTTGTGTTGTGACGGCTGGTGACCTGTGTAGAGTGTACCCTGCCTCTCATCCAATGTAAGTTCAAACTTTATCCAGCTAAAGTTTGATGAATGGATGGAAGTGAATGGACGTTAAACCATTAATATAAGCTATACAGGCAGTAGATATCTGGTGCATTAACCAAGCTCTATAACTTTAGAATGTCAATGAACCAGCATCACAATTTTTAGCAGCAACAATCACATTGTAAAATTAGTGCAAACATTCTTTACATTTCACAGGGCAGGCTCTGTTTGAGATTTAGGGGTTTAACCTCAATTCTTCACACTGCTCTGCACACTGTACAGCATTACAGACAGGTCTAACAGAGAGACAGACAATCATGCACAGGTTAATACCTCCTTGCAATTTAGAGTCACTAAATAACCCCCAAATCCTGTTTTTGGACTGTGTGAGGAAACAGTGTCAATAGAAACTATGGAAAATCATTCCATGGACCCGGTTGAGATCCCTGACAGGCCTGTTTTGACCCATGGGCTATTTGTTTGACATCTCTGCTGTCGTTACTTCATTATAAATTAAACATTACAATTCAGCAATATAAGGATCAGTGTAAAATTACTCAGAACACCAAGATCTGATCATAAATAAGAAATGATCCTGATCATGATGATCGATGTATTTTGTTTGTAGTGGTTTGCATTGTCTCTGCACCACCAATATTAAGAAACACACTCTCAATACATCATGTCATTGTCACGTCACCATAACTCCTTGGAGAACCTCTTGCAGTGAAGGATTCTGCTGAATTGTGATCTTGCCTCAAGTGGGAATTAAAGAAGAGTTAGCCCCTTCCTGTGAGACCCTCCCACCATATCCTCTGGGCAAAAGAAAGTTAACATTCACTCAATATTAGAATATCAATATTATCGTAGAGTGTAAAATAAGCTCAAATACTAAGTGATGACAGGGGCATCCTTTGCATACATTCAATAAAACAAACCTCTGGGGAAGACCTTTGGTGTTCTCATTGCACTTGGGAATCTTCTTTAATCATGACAGTAAAAAGAGAAATTCGTTTTATACAGTTGATACCAGCTCTCAATTATTCATTTTTACCAAAGCTTTGTTTACCATAATAATGCTGCACATACATATAGAAACCTTCCAGCCATCTTCTAAATCCTGTGCAGGGTCTCGGGGCTTGCCAAACATATACAGAAAACATTGTGACAGTGGAACATTGTCTGTTGTGTATTTATTATGTGTGTATAAATGAAAAGTGTGATCTTTGTGAAAGTGTTTGACTCTTTTCAAAGAGGATTTGATGTTATGGAAATGACTAATGTGGTTGGATAGGCATAGTATTTCCCCCATCTCATCATTTCAAAAGTCAGATGACAGACGGGTGGAAGGAAGAGAAAGCAATGAGACAATCAGAATATTTTCGCTGCTTGGTGAAAGCAGGGAAACAGCAGAAGTATCACTTTTAGTGACAAATCACAAGATGCAACAAGTTTGTTAGAATGACTCAGCATTAACATACTGTAAACTTTACTGTCAAGATGTGTCAGCCATTTTAAATAAGGTTTCCATGAATATAAAAAGAAAAATATTATTTATGAAATTACCTTCCCAAAAGACATCTGTCTATCAAACACCACACTATCTGACTCCTCTGCATGTGTCGCTAATGTGGCAGTAAATAATGGTATTTCTCCAATTCCATTTTTTTCATTTTATTATATTATTATTATTACTGCCTTTAAATACACGTAAGAATTAGAAGAACAAGAAATTTACCTCAGACAGGAGCTAAAGATGTTGGCGATTTTTTTTCAGAAGTGAGTGCGAGCGACATAAGCAAAATTCATTTAAGACAGTAATATTTTGATGAGCAATCATGAGGATGAGTTATGTAAGTTGCAGACTTTTGGGAGCCAAAAAAAAGCATGAAAATACAAACAAATATGTGGTGTAAGTGTTTTTACAACATCAAGGTACCCAAGACGTTTTGAGATCATTTTCTATCTCCTAGGCAAAATGTGGCGTGCGGCCCTCCTGGTATTGGCTGCCAGCCTGTCGTTGAGCCTGGCCAGACCTCACCTCCAACCTCTGTCCAGCGAGATGGTCAACCACATCAACAAGATGAATACAACCTGGAGGGTAGGTTTTTAGTTCCTCACAGATTTGTGTCAGCCAGTAAAGTCAGTTACTCAGACCAGATGTTGGCTTTGTCTTGCAGGCTGGTCACAACTTCCAAAACTTTGTGGAATCTGCATATTTTCCTCGAACATGGGTTCCAGGTACTGCAGTTTCTGCCCACAGTCTAAAGACATGCAAATGATAGAAATTGGTATTTCAAACGGTGACTGCAGGTGTGAATGAATGTTTTGTGTTGTGACGGCTGGTGACCTGTGTAGAGTGTACCCTGCCTCTCATCCAATGTAAGTTCAAACTTTATCCAGCTAAAGTTTGATGAATGGATGGAAGTGAATGGACGTTAAACCATTAATATAAGCTATACAGGCAGTAGATATCTGGTGCATTAACCAAGCTCTATAACTTTAGAATGTCAATGAACCAGCATCACAATTTTTAGCAGCAACAATCACATTGTAAAATTAGTGCAAACATTCTTTACATTTCACAGGGCAGGCTCTGTTTGAGATTTAGGGGTTTAACCTCAATTCTTCACACTGCTCTGCACACTGTACAGCATTACAGACAGGTCTAACAGAGAGACAGACAATCATGCACAGGTTAATACCTCCTTGCAATTTAGAGTCACTAAATAACCCCCAAATCCTGTTTTTGGACTGTGTGAGGAAACAGTGTCAATAGAAACTATGGAAAATCATTCCATGGACCCGGTTGAGATCCCTGACAGGCCTGTTTTGACCCATGGGCTATTTGTTTGACATCTCTGCTGTCGTTACTTCATTATAAATTAAACATTACAATTCAGCAATATAAGGATCAGTGTAAAATTACTCAGAACACCAAGATCTGATCATAAATAAGAAATGATCCTGATCATGATGATCGATGTATTTTGTTTGTAGTGGTTTGCATTGTCTCTGCACCACCAATATTAAGAAACACACTCTCAATACATCATGTCATTGTCACGTCACCATAACTCCTTGGAGAACCTCTTGCAGTGAAGGATTCTGCTGAATTGTGATCTTGCCTCAAGTGGGAATTAAAGAAGAGTTAGCCCCTTCCTGTGAGACCCTCCCACCATATCCTCTGGGCAAAAGAAAGTTAACATTCACTCAATATTAGAATATCAATATTATCGTAGAGTGTAAAATAAGCTCAAATACTAAGTGATGACAGGGGCATCCTTTGCATACATTCAATAAAACAAACCTCTGGGGAAGACCTTTGGTGTTCTCATTGCACTTGGGAATCTTCTTTAATCATGACAGTAAAAAGAGAAATTCGTTTTATACAGTTGATACCAGCTCTCAATTATTCATTTTTACCAAAGCTTTGTTTACCATAATAATGCTGCACATACATATAGAAACCTTCCAGCCATCTTCTAAATCCTGTGCAGGGTCTCGGGGCTTGCCAAACATATACAGAAAACATTGTGACAGTGGAACATTGTCTGTTGTGTATTTATTATGTGTGTATAAATGAAAAGTGTGATCTTTGTGAAAGTGTTTGACTCTTTTCAAAGAGGATTTGATGTTATGGAAATGACTAATGTGGTTGGATAGGCATAGTATTTCCCCCATCTCATCATTTCAAAAGTCAGATGACAGACGGGTGGAAGGAAGAGAAAGCAATGAGACAATCAGAATATTTTCGCTGCTTGGTGAAAGCAGGGAAACAGCAGAAGTATCACTTTTAGTGACAAATCACAAGATGCAACAAGTTTGTTAGAATGACTCAGCATTAACATACTGTAAACTTTACTGTCAAGATGTGTCAGCCATTTTAAATAAGGTTTCCATGAATATAAAAAGAAAAATATTATTTATGAAATTACCTTCCCAAAAGACATCTGTCTATCAAACACCACACTATCTGACTCCTCTGCATGTGTCGCTAATGTGGCAGTAAATAATGGTATTTCTCCAATTCCATTTTTTTCATTTTATTATATTATTATTATTACTGCCTTTAAATACACGTAAGAATTAGAAGAACAAGAAATTTACCTCAGACAGGAGCTAAAGATGTTGGCGATTTTTTTTCAGAAGTGAGTGCGAGCGACATAAGCAAAATTCATTTAAGACAGTAATATTTTGATGAGCAATCATGAGGATGAGTTATGTAAGTTGCAGACTTTTGGGAGCCAAAAAAAAGCATGAAAATACAAACAAATATGTGGTGTAAGTGTTTTTACAACATCAAGGTACCCAAGACGTTTTGATAGAGGACATTTTTTTCTTCTTCTCTGTCCCCGACTTCTAGAGGAGAATCTCTAAATCAGAATACTATGGAGAAGTTTATTTTACACATAATTTAATTATATATATATCACTGTTAAATATTATATTTAACAGTGAAACTTTCATATATTTCAGTGTTACTACAAATAAACAGAAATAATTTAACCATTTTCTTCTTTATTATCTATATAATTTTAGGTTTTTTGAAATACAAAATACTGATTTCAAATATCATAAAACATATCACAAAATGTTATATACATACACAGAATTATTTATTTTGTTGTACTTGTACAATGCCAGTAAACTATTGATATCTTATTGTATTGTATTGTATTGTATTGTATTGTATTGTATTGTATTGTATTGTATTGTAATAACAGTTACATTAAATGTTTAAAAGGTCTGAAATTGTCCCGAAATTCACAGTTTCGGGACGAGAGATACTGTATGATAGATGAAATTGTGTATTTAATAATCAGTATCATATATCGGATCATGTTATGGTTAAGTTTGATTTCAAAATATAGTAAAAAGTGCAGGGTTTCTAAATAATGAAAACCAACCAGCTTTACCGCCATCTCGCGGCTATGAGTAAGTACTGCAGATCAACCGTGTCACGCTGTTTCAAACTTTCACTATTAAGCATGTGATATCGTGTATTAAATTCATAACTAATAATGAATAACTTTGTGTGTGGTCGATGATCACTGTCCATGAGGAAGAGGAGGCTCACTCAGGTCAGTGTGAGCTGGAGGAGTTTAGACGGTGGCGGTTTGGTCACATGAGCCGCGTTCATGTGACCCGTTCACGTGCTTCGGAGATCATAAAGGAGAGCGCCGCTGCTCTGTGCTCTCACACTGAAGGGCTCTGCGGGGACCAACAGCCGATCAGCACACCCGGTACACCCGACAGATCACTACCCGACAGCAGGTACATGTCTGGGATCGTTATTTAAAGATTTATGATCTTTTTTTTTAACGGAGAATTAGCAGCTAATTCTTGTAACATTCTGTCCTGACTGTAAATTGAACTGAGGGCTGTGTTATATTTAGATTACATGAGAAAACAAGGTGTTCCGAACAGCAGTCAGATTATCTGATTTGCATAGTTTGTTGTTGTTTTGACCGGCTGACCCATTTTTAGGCTCAAAGGTGAAATATGTAAACACCTCTCTCTCTCTCTCTCTCTCTCTCTCTCTCTCTCTCTCTCTCTCTCTCTCTCTCTCTCTCTGTCCTGATAATCAATCACTTTTAGAAAATAACTGCAATTCTGAAGCTTCACTGCCTCGGGAACATAAAACTGATGTTTGCCAAAGAAATAGAAAGTGAAACTTGTTCATGTAAAGATTCCAGCTTCTGCTTTAAGAACGAGGTTGCGACTATGTTGTACACATGTAATTCCACCAAGGAAGAAAATACAACTTAATTTACAGCTCAGCCTGTTTGAATGTTCAGTTGATGTGTTTAATGATTTTAAGACCATCAACACACCTTCAACCCTCCCATCAGCCTCATGCAGAGAAATGAGGAAATACATGTTATCTCTCAGGAGACCAAGAGGGAACAAAGCAGCCTCACTTCAGTCCAAGTTGATCTGCCTGACTGTGTTCATATATGTGAAGGAATGAAGGTTTGGGTTGGCCAAAAGAAAAGTAGAGCATTGATATGTGTGATAAGTCGATATGTTCACAACAGAGGCAGATAAGAATTGTAGCAAAGGTCTGCTTCAGCTGAACTCACCTCAGCACGGCATGATTTATTTAACAATCAGTGGCTTTGCTCATTTGAGGAAGTGAAGGACTTGGTTCTGTGGGGCTGGTGCTGACTCATTGCTTTGGCAGCACTACATCTTGCATGTCCCATAAACGGAAAACATTTCACGACACTGTTATTGAACAAATTGTCATCAACCTGAAAGTGGAGACTTTTTAACTCGGGGACTATGGAGGACAGCAAAGATTTTGGCCTGATGAGTCAGATTGTGGTGACAATGCTGAGAGCACTTGACGTGATAGAAACTGGTTTGCATGGAAACTGTTGTGTCATGTGAAAATTGGAAGAAAAAAGAAAGAAAGAAGATGAAAACTGTTTTTTGTTGTTTTTTTTTGTTTTTTTTGCAGACTGAACAGGTTGTGCAGAAATTGACTGGTCACGACCAAAGTAGCCATATATTTAGAGTCCATGTGTAACATCTGAAGGTGACTGAACACCCAACACATCCTGTAATCTTTCTAGTGGAAAAACACAGCTGAGGTCACTCTAAAATAGGGTTTACACTGCAGTGAGTGGAAGTGCAGCTGATTCTATGATGGAAAATGATATGAAGTGAGAATTGAGTGCACATACGCGTTGTTCTGTAAGGGGATTTTTTATTTAGTTATTACTTCCCCTTTGTACTTTTTGCTGACATTGATCAATCAGACTCACTCATGTGACATGAAACTGGTTTCTGAAGAAGTCCGATGTTCTGTGTGTCAGACTGGGACATGCCTGAACAGGTGCCCAAAAACCAGAGTCAGTGTGGCTTGTGTCGGGGACTTGGATTTTACCCCTCTATAGCAGGAAGGGCATTGAATGTATAACTGAGACACCTCTATTGTATAAGACACAATGACTTGCTGTGGTGACCCCAGTTTTTTAATTTAATTTTTTTTTGTTAAAGGAACCATCCAAATTGCCACTAATCCTCTTTGGTGTTTTTATCTGAGGGCGTTGCCAGCTCACCCCACCAGAGGCCCAGGGCTCGATGTCTGCATTAGTATTGATTTTAGTTCTTTTTTTATTCTAAGCGCACTCTCTTCTGCTTCTGTTTCAGAGATTGTATTCTGATCTCTAATGGATCTCACCCATCCCCAACAAATTCACTTCGACTGGAGCCATTTGTGAAACACCGCAGTGTTTTTACATTTGCTTCATGGATGATCATTTCTTTCTACAACTCACCTGACATTTACATTATTTTTCAAAAACAACAGCCTGTATGTTCTGAACATGGCATTCCCTTGTTTTGCAGTTTGTGCATGTACCTGTCGGTCAGTTGACTCAGCGTGTGCTGATGCAGCCTGAACCCTTGACTGACTCTGTATATGTTTGTCCCACTTCTAGCTCTGGCCAGCGTGACACTCTCTGATCATCTGGGAGAGTTTTGTTCTTTGTACTGGTCTGGTTCCCTGACGAGTGTGTCTAAAGTAGAAATTTAACATGTTCTCAAGTGCAGCATTGCAATGGTTCAGCTTCATGTCATGCTTGAAGTCTTGAGAGTTTTCACAAACTGTTCAGGTTCATGCTGATGTGGCCTGTCGGCCATGTTTTGTGGACAGGCTCCCTGGGTGAACCATTGTGTTTGCGACGGGGCCGCTTCTGGTATCATAAAGCTCCAGTTCATAATTTAATTTATCATTAATATAACAAAGTTCAACTATATTTTTTTATGGAAATCTATTTTTAAGACAAAAAAGATTTTTGTTTTTGTTTTTGATTCCAGTATGTTTCTGTATGTCATCTTTCTTTGCAGTTAGAAACAAACCAAAAACACTGGGGGTGGTGGTGACTTAATCAGTATTTGTTAGAAACAAGTTCAGCTAACTTGTGTGCGGGTTCAGTGATTCAGAAACTCTCTACACACAGTGTGGATAAGAGATCATTTTCTATCTCCTAGGCAAAATGTGGCGTGCGGCCCTCCTGGTATTGGCTGCCAGCCTGTCGTTGAGCCTGGCCAGACCTCACCTCCAACCTCTGTCCAGCGAGATGGTCAACCACATCAACAAGATGAATACAACCTGGAGGGTAGGTTTTTAGTTCCTCACAGATTTGTGTCAGCCAGTAAAGTCAGTTACTCAGACCAGATGTTGGCTTTGTCTTGCAGGCTGGTCACAACTTCCAAAACGTCGACTATAGCTATGTCAAAAAACTCTGCGGGACATGGCTGAAGGGACCTAAACTGCCTCTCATGTGAGTTTCAACCATTATTTGCCTGATAGTTGTGAAGTGTAACATTATTTACATCAGTTCTGTGTTTTACCTGCATGCTTGCATGAGAGGTTGTTCTTTTCTTCTTGTCCTCAGGTTGTTGGTGCTCTGGGTGAATTTGACACTGATCTCAGTGTCACTGAGCAAAATATTGACTAACTTTTAAGAGACACAACTAGATCAGAGTATACAGTAACACACAGTAACGCCAGTTTTCCTCCTCAGGGTTCAATATGCCGGAGACATTAAGCTCCCTGATGAATTTGACTCCAGAGAGCAGTGGCCCAACTGCCCCACGCTGAAGGAGATCAGGGATCAGGGCTCCTGTGGATCCTGCTGGGTGAGAACGAGCTGCTGCTCCCACCTCATGAACACATGTGACATCAAGGGCTCTGCAGTCGATACAGTCTGAGATTCCCTCAATTCAGCTTCTTTAGTAGCAATAAAAAAAACCTCTGACTGGTGGCCGTGTCGCTCGTATCTTATTTTCATCTTACTTCTGTCTCGCTTGTTTCCTTCAGGCTTTTGGTGCCACAGAGGCCATGTCTGACCGTACGTGTATCCACAGTAATGCTAAGGTCAATGTGGAGATCTCTGCTGAGGATCTGCTGACCTGCTGTGACGACTGTGGCATGGGGTGAGAGGCAGAGCATTTCTGAATTTGTTTTTACCGTGACATACGATATGTGGAAGATAACCCAGTCGCTAAGCATGCCAAGCAAAATTTCAAATGACTTGGAAATTATAATGTGGAAGAGAAGTGTGATGAGGTACAAAGATACACTTGAGCAGTCTGTAGCGAGCAGAACGAAGCAGACTGGCCCACATAAGGTCAAGTTTGTTTAGCACATTGAATTTTGAATTCAGTATTGTGCTACAATGGTGGAGTGGTTAGTAAGTGGTTAATAGCTCTCGTCGGGTCTTTCAGGGTCTTCACACAATCAAAAGGCACACTGGTTTTGTTGACTTTGGTGGATTAAACTGTTATTATCACTGACCAATAAGTTATACAAGGTTTCATATTGCAAAGTCAAAAAAGTCAACGTGTTTTTGTGTGAATGTTTTATTTTAGACCTGGTAGAAAAGGTTGAGTCGTCACTTTTCTGTACTGTGTGGTCTAAATGTTTGAAGTTGAATACTCAGAGTGCTTAAGCTAAGTATTGTCTTTTTTTGTTTGGGGTTTTAGATGCAATGGTGGGTACCCTGCAGCGGCCTGGGACTTCTGGACCAATCAGGGCCTTGTCTCCGGAGGCCTTTATGCCTCCCATATTGGTGAGTTTCTGTCTGGGTCGTAATTGACATTGTTAGGATTCTCACAAGAAGATCGTCAGACAATTGTGTGTATGTGTCACTGAGTCGATGTCTTCATGTGGTCAGGTTGCCGGCCCTACACCATCGCCCCCTGTGAGCACCATGTGAACGGCAGCAGGCCTCCCTGCACTGGAGAGGGTGGCGACACACCTCAGTGTGTACATTCGTGCGAGTCTGGGTACACGCCAAGCTACACAGGCGACAAGCACTATGGTAGTTTATTTCTAGAGTCCCTCGGCTCCTTGCATTATCGCATGTAATTGTCATTTCTAAAGAGAGAAATGAAATGTTGAACATGCATATTGAGGAAGCGCTAACTCACTGTGTGTTGCAGGTAAGACAGCTTACAGCGTGCTGTCCGAGGCGAAGGAGATTCAGTCAGAGATCTTCAAGAACGGTCCAGTAGAAGGAGCGTTCACAGTCTACGAGGACTTTTTGCTCTATAAGACTGGTAAGACCACGTGCATGACACATGTCAACACTGACCCGATGTTTCACTCAGTGACTCTGCAAAGTGACATTTCCCACTTGTCTGTTCCCTCTGTGTATTCATGAGCGTTTTCCTTTTTCTTTTCTTTTTTTTTTTTATTCTGCAGGTGTTTACCAGCATGTTACGGGCTCTGCTCTTGGCGGACATGCCATCAAGGTCATGGGCTGGGGCGTGGAGGACGGCATCCCTTACTGGCTCTGTGCCAACTCCTGGAATACTGACTGGGGTGATAATGGTAAGCAAAGCTGTATATTTAATTTATGTGACCTTCAAGTCACACAAAAGTAGACAATTTGTGGTACAGTGCTCAAACAATTCGTTTATGATAAACATTAAAAACGTTGGTGTTTGATACTGAATTTGACCGACTCTCCTGCCTGCCGTCACCAGGTTTCTTTAAAATCCTCCGTGGATCAAATCACTGTGGCATCGAGTCTGAGGTTGTCGCTGGGATTCCCAAATAAAACCTGAGGTAAGACGCCAAACTGAATTGTAATGGAGATATGAAGGGCAAACCTACCTGTTTACTGTGTTTAGCAATAAACAACTCTGGTATTGTGTAACACTTTCAACATTGTAATCCCACCAACCACCATCACTGTTTCAGTCTGAAGATGGATATGTGTGCTCATCCTTTCAAGTTTCAGATTATCTCATCAAAGAATTTAAAGTGATGATGGTGGCTTCAAATCTTCTTTTAATTTATTTTTCAGGCTTGAGCTGCAGCGTTTTTACATCAACAGGAGAGGGTGACACACTCCACTTTCTTGCAACAGAACAACACTGACAACATATAAATTACAATCTTACTGCTTCTAGAGCTCACTGATCATTTTGCACAAATGTCACAGGGTTTTCTGTTCAGCTCATATGAAAACATCACGCAGCCTCCCCCTTGTAGGGCTTCACCTCCAGATGGAAAACGACAGCAACAACATACCTGTGAACAAAACCTTACTGATAATGTGGTGGTGGCTGTTTGTGAGCTCTTGCTCCTTTCTCAGACATTGTCTTTTTATAGTTGCAGAGGACGAAAATGTGGAACTAAAAGCATTCACATTTCACCTCAGCTATTCTTAAGCAGATTTTTATAGAAGTGATCAATTTGACCCCAGACCTCATTTGTTTGCACCTGTGGAAATAGTGGGGAATCTTAGAGCAATGCAATTATAAAGCTCAGCCTAACTGGGTGGACAAGGTATTTGTGAATATTTATATTTGATTTCAGCTTTCATATTGATTGCTTTTTGTAAATTGGTTTTTAAACTGTTGCCACAACATTAGGAGATGCATTTTTTTTAAGTATTTGGAACAGAGTGTTTTGTCTGCCTGTATTTGTCATATAATTGGCAAGAATTTGTTCTGTTTTTGAAATAAATTGTTCCCTGTTTTGAGATCTCATTCAACTTGTCTCTTTACTTGTATAATTGCGTTCAGCTCCTAATTTAAAAAGGAAATGTGATTTCAAAATGAAAACTCACTAAGATTAAAAGTCTTCCAGATAATATCAACAAGGTGAGGCGATTTACAAAATTGAAATCCTGAATGACTGATATGATGAGACAATTATTACAGTCCACAGTTTTAATTTGTTTAATGACAAAATTACAATATCCAAAAAATAGGTAGTGTTTGATTTTGTTTGGTTAATTTTTGTTTTATCAAAGCAAGATAGCCTTTTTTTTTTATGTAGGACTGATTAAAATAATTTTAGTCATGCCCCACCGACTCCAGCTCAGTGTCACAACTAATGTCTGTGAGATTATACAATGGTGACCAGAAACGATTTAGCCTGACTAATTGGCTAGTACTTGATGGCTAAAATCTACAAACATGGTTAAGTGCTGACATGCCCTACACCTACTGTACACTATCTAATAAACATTTAACGTGATATATGTTATTGTGATCCTCACCATGGCCCACCCCACCTAAAGTGTTTTTGTAGGTCACTGTGTGTAAAGTGTCGGGGGTTTCATTGTGAAATCCTGAAGCAGAATGATCAGATCCTGGGTGAGATAGTATAAATATACCACAATTTGAAGAGGCTATTTTGACAATAGTAGGTTAATTTTCAAAAAGGTAACAATGAAGGAAAATATGAGATAATAAGGTAAAAGACTTCCGCCTTGTTGTCAGAGAAAACAAACACAGCTCCTCCTCTTGGAGTAGAGAAGCGTTTCTTTTATATGACGGCGTCTACCGCCGGTACAACTTGCTAGGACCATTTCTGATCGAAGCGTGAATGGGATGGGGTTACATCTTTAAAAATTTGAAGTGTTCATGTTGACATAAACAGGAAGAGTGAAGCAGTGCTATACTTTATCTTCCTCACAAATCCCGGAGATGGTTTGTTATCCATACCGGGACACCCCGGTTTATAAATCGAGCATCCTAAATCGGGCTCGGCCGTTCACTGGTCGAATGGGCGGAAGTGCTGGCTCATTACCACCGCGAGCCTCCGCAGCCAGCAGCACGAGCGAGCGATGGAGGGGGGAGGCAGGGTCTCCTGGATGAAATATGGCTCTGCCGTGTCTCTGTTCGTCGTTCTGCTGGCCATATGGTTCCGCTCACCGCAGCGCGCCGGGTTGGACGACCGGCTTGACGCGGTCCTGTCCTCCCTGCTCCGGGCGGAGCGGAAGGTCGGGATGAATAACGTCGCCAGACCCAAAGTGGCCATCGGTACGTGCAGGTGGTCAGAGCCGGCTAACTACGGCGAGCCTCACCTGGTTACATTCTGGAGCTTTGGGGTTAATAATCTGTCCGATTAAAAACAAGCTACAGTCTCAATGATAGCATTGGGGGGAGGAAACTGCTCTAGATTAGTATGAGCAATTTTACCCATTTATTTCTCAAATGTATTTTAACCAGGATAACGTTGAAGCTGTACTTCAGTTTAAATCGGTAGACATTAACAAATTACAGGCATACATATACATTTTGGGCACACAGTAACATTACTAACTACTTGGATGACAAGCTCACTCGAAGACAATGACTGATAAAGACGGAGACTGCTTTGTGTAGTGTTAAAATGGTGAGATGAAATGTTGTCAGGTGAAAGAAGAGGTGACTGAATGAACAGCCTGGTTCTGCCCCTCTGTGCAGGCCTGCTGGGCTTCATGTGATGAGGGGTAAATACAAGGGCAGGGGAACATAATGCAGCCAGTATGTGCTCCCATGAAAATGGCTGGATCCACCTGAGGAGGAATGGAAAATAGATTGTACTTGGGGTGTGCTGACACAGTTAATACCTTGGTAATCAAACATCACTGAAGAGAAACGGTCTACGCTGGTGAAAGGTACAGGAGGATCTGACGTGAAGTAGCCACTCGTTTAGGGCAGAGAGAGTGTATTCACATTTGCGGAAAGTACAAATAATGCTTGAAAATGTTCTCCTAAATTCTAAGACATGGGTGCAGTGGTTAACATATGTATTTGAGTAATTTTAGACACATCCACAGAACAGTAACACTCTGGACTTTCTGAAGTCACACATTTGTTTATTTCGTTTAACTAAACAGAGTGCAGATTCTTAACTCCATGCAAATTGTAAACAGAGACAAGTTGGTCAGCAAATGAAGGTACTGTGCTTCTATTCCCAACAATCCACTGTGAGCATTGTCGGAGAGAAAGGGACAACTTCCCTTTAACAGGAAGAAACTTCAATCAAGTTGGCACCTTTCTGGTCTCACCAGCTGGGACGAGGAAATAGTGGAGCTGTTAAATACAGTGGCCTGAAAGTGCAAAACACTACAGAATCCAAAAAGCGCTTCCAAACTGGGGAAACGCTACAAAATCCAGAAAACACTACAAAATAGAGACGGCTGGTCGAAGCTTTATTGAAGTTTCGAAAGTCCATTTTGAACATGGTTCATTATTTGAGGCTTCAGTGACACACAGTGCTGGAGGAGGATATCTAGTGGTCAATAGAATTAAGTACAATGGAGACGTGCTGTTGATTGTTTCATAGATTGTTTTGGATTAAATGTGCACTTTCCTGTTCAACTACACAAAATGATTATATGATTTCTCATGGATACATTAACAAAAATCAGTCATTAGCAGCACGTCTAATCAGTGACGACCCTGCCATCAGCAGTTACCTGACGTTTCTGTTGTTTTCCCTACTTTGTAGTGTTTTTTTTTTTTTTCTATTTTGTAGTGCTTTAGTAGGGTTTTTGGGGGGGGATTCTTTAGTGGTTTTTGTGATTTTGTAGTGTTTTCTCGATTTTGTAGTGTCTTGCACTTCCAGGCCACCGTAGTTAAAGGACCAAGAGCATCGAACGAGGTGACATCAAGCTAATCCTCACACTGCAGACTTGATAGGAGGTGCAGATCACAAACTTCCATTCCCACAAAAGATGCAAAGGAATATACAGAGAGAGGACACGAGCAAAAGACACATAAGTTAGTGGCAAGTGAAAAGAGGAGAGAAGTTCAGTGTTTTGAAAAAAGTCTCACAGGAATGTAACCTGATGGTCCAAGGTCACCTGAACCAGCCTTGTTTGTAGACTGTTATCAACAGGAAAGCTTAGAATAAACAGTTTATTGGAGAAGTGATCATATTTGGCACGTTTAGAATGTCTTCAATATTTTTACAAATCAACAAAAGTAAGTTGATATTAGTTTAAAACCTCAGAATCACTTTCTGAATCCCTGGGGAAATTCTTTAGCAATGCAGCACAAACAGCAATCTTTCCAGCACTAACGCAGCACAAACGATTGGGACTATTTTCACAGTTTTGAGCCTAAAATACATCCAAACAGCGGACATGTTGTCATAAAAAGTTGGACAGCACAGGGCTGCTACGCTAGCCTGCTCGCTGGCTGCAAACTGCGGAACGGATCTCCTGACTCATTACACAGTGTGTCATTGAGACCCGCCTCCGTTCAGGAAATCCATTCCACATTTTGTAGCTGGCAGGGAATCCCTTGTTGAGTAATTTCAGCAGACAGTAACGCACAGACATGGCTCATGGATCGGAAATTTCCGATTCATGAATTACGTTGGTATCGGAACCTGATCGGATGGGCTCATTCCTGATAAGAAACTCAAGGCATGGCATTTTTTGATATAAAGATTATCCTTTTTAATAATATTGGCCCACAATAGCATTTTAAAGGGACTTAATGTCAAAAATCTTCCCTGCCCTTCATTAAACCTCTACTTTAATCAGTTCCCTGTTGAGGATTGATGACTTCAGAAGTTAGAGCTTCCCACTCTGACGCAACATACATCCTGTTTTTCTGGCCACAAACTACGTCATGTTGACTTATGTGTGACGTTCTGTTTGTTTCAGTTACGACCACAAACGTGCTGTCAGATTTAAAGCTATGTGATCTGGAACTTTGTATATAGTAAAAACAAGACATGATGTTTTCATGCCCTCGTATCTTTACAGCTGTTTGTTGTCTTTCCTGTTCTGACTAATGCCTAGAATTGTATCTTTTCGAACAGTTTATCTGTACAACCTTTACCCCGCTGAACAGCAGGTTCAGCCTCACAAACATATGTTGTAACAGCCGCTGAACCCCAACTTGGAAAAACACATGTTGCAAATGTTTATCAAAGCATTTATTTATTTATTTGCAGCTATTTGTTAGATAAATTCTATTGCCTAAACACATTATTTTGTGGTAGTTATATTGATTATTTTTATTCTTCTTTTGATGCAGGTGTTTTATCGCCTGATTGAATCTAGGCCAGGGTAATCTCAGATGAAACCTATGATTAATATTTAACATTCCTTTTTAGAGCCGTGCAACCTGAAGTCGTCTTTTCCTCTTCGGGCAAATGTTGCCAAAAGCTTGTTGCTCTTCAGTCTTTGATTTCTAACAGGTTTTAGTCTTTCAAAATGACAAAGGGAATGTGTTTTAGTTGTGGAGTGAGAAATGGAGGCGTTATCAGGCTTTGGGAAAGGCTTGTCTACCTTCTCATCAAATGCTAAAAACCAAATCTTTTATTGAGGATATAATAAAAAAAATTATGATGATAAAAATATTTTCTAACTTCGTTTATAAAAGGAGCTAAAAGTAATTGGGAACAACAGAGGTAACAATCGCTTTATCCTGCAGGTTGACCTTTGTTCAGACCTGACGTGGAATGCTTGTAGCTCAGAGCGATACTTTGAAAGGTTCTATATGTGAGTCTTTTGAGGTCATGTGTTACTGCAGCAGCATGTTGGGATTTTAATTCTGCCAAATTTGCAAAGCGTTTCCCGTCGAAACATATTTTTGCTCTAAACTTGTTTCTACTGTTCAACTCACTGGAATGCCTGGAGCCGCATCATCAGACAGCCACTCTGATTTTCTCCTAAACGCCTCTTGCTAAACGAAAGAAGATATAGAGGTGTTGTTAGTTTCTGCTGTTCGGTGTGGTTTTGGTGTAAGAGCATCTCTTCTCTACCTTCATCCCCAGGTTTTGGAGGTTGTGTCGACCTGATTGTAGATGGTGTGTCACTCCTCAAAAAGATCGGCCTCCCTGCCACAGATCAGCCGCTCCATCACAACTACCTGGAAAACCCCGAGCACTTGGCCCAGAGTTTTGCATACTTTTTTGCACCGGGAGCTGCTGCAGAGTAAGTCATGCCTCCCCTGAAAGCTGTGCTTTGGCTCTGTTCACACAAACCAGTGCTTCTGTAAATGTTTTATTATCCACATCTGTTGGTTGTCACCCAATATACACTGCTCAAATGAATAAAGGGAACACTAAGACAACACATCCTAGATCTCAATGAATGAAATATTGCAGTTGAAAGTCTTTATTCAACATATAGTAGAGTGCGTTGAGACCAAAATAACATAAAAATGATCAATGTAAATCAAAATGATTATCCCCTGGAGGTCTGGATTTGGAATCATACTCAAAATAAAAGTGGAGAATCACATTGCAGGCTGATCCAACGTCAGCGAAAATTCCTCGAGACAAGTCAAAATGAGGCTCAGTAGTGTGTGTCCTCCACCTACCTGTATGACCTCCATACAACGCCTGGGCATGCTTCTGATGAGGCAGCGGATGTTCTCCTGAGGGATGGCATCCCAGACTTGGATCAAAGCATCAGTCAACTCCTGGACAGTCTGTGGTCAACGTGTGGTTGGTGGATGGAACGAGACATGATGTCCAGAGGTGCTCAATTGTCGCAAGTTAACTGGGCTTGTTTTGACGTTTGAAAGTTAATATCTGCAGCTTCAGGCGGACAGACACTGAGAAAGTGATAAGTATGAGTACATGAGCCTCATAACTTTAATCTACGTGACGTCATTGTGTGGTCAAACCAGACCAACCTCATTAAACAGCACACATGCAGTTTGTGTCAGTTTCATGTCCAGTGGGAGTCATATCACAGTGGTTTCCCTCCAGGGGGCCTGGGGTGCCTGAGATCACAAGGAGCTGATCCTCTGCCTGCTCTGAGGGTGTCGACATTAGATTTGAGAAAATGTTAAAACCGTATTAGGACATTTTTCAGTGTTGTGAATTAATGAAAGTGCCAAACCTCAGTTTTTTATGATTTACCAGGTCAGATTAACCTTTTGAATTTTCTATCTCTTGCAGACGCTTTATGCTGAATGACACGCTCTTCAGTGAGCTGGTGGAGGGCGCCCGGGACTTGCCTGGAAACAGATGGGCAGTAGGCGGCAATGCACCGGTCATGGCTAGCCGCATGGCAACTGAAGGTTGTGATGTTTTGCTCGGGGGGAGTTTTAGCCCTGATTTTACTGACGTCCTTTCCCAACGTATCACAGGTACAAACACTAACTTCCTTATATCAGTACACCGTTTCCTAAAATCATCCTCGTGCATCAGATTTTCTAAATTCGCCTGTCTTTTTTTTGTTGTTTGTTTTTTTACCCGCCTCTACATGTGCAGTGGCAGGCAATGCAGTGGAAGAGCCAGACATTCATCTCATCCTGGAGTATCCATCTGGTGCCAGCTGGGGGCGCTACACATCGCGTAGGGCCAACAGGTATGTGTTGTCCAGATGATATATCAAAAACGAATGCGGAGACTATTGACTAGTCATATGAGGTCACCCGTGGCTCTGCTTGTGTCGGTGTCCTGCAGGTATATCATCCACAGTGATGACCACAACCCCTATCTAGCCTCCATGGAGGACTTCGCAACGAAACTCGCAGACTTTGACCCAGACCTGGTGGTGGTGGGTGGGCTGCAGATGATGGACAACTTCCCCTTCCAGTTTGGTGAGGAAGAGGCCTCTACCTCTCTTGTACTAATAAACGCGATGTGAACTAAACTTAAATGCTAGTGGTCAATGATAATATTAAAACAAGGCTGTTCTTGTTTTATGTCATGCTTCCTTTAAAGCCTTGTTTGGGCTCAGTGGGCTGGACAAGTTAAAAGTCTGCATGATCTGTAATAACAACAACAACAATGTGACTTTTCTCTTGTTTTCGTGCCAAAAAAGAAAAGTAGATTCTAAAATGTTTCCATTTTAATGCACTCTTTACAAGGCCCAACCTGAAATGTCTTTAAAAATAGGCTCTTCGGTGTTTCTTTTCAAACTTATTTCTGCAGCTGTCGGCGTGTACGTTCACTCACCTTCGCCTTGTGGATGTGATACTGATGTCATTATGATAGGAAAAAAGTAGTTACTTTCCACTGCAGTATCTTGCTGCAATTGAATGTTAAATTAGTTGGTATGATGCATTATCACAGAGTCAAAATAGCAACTTCTTTGTGATCTGCAAACCAGCTGAGCCTAATTTGATAAGACGGCCCCTTTGGTCAGTGTCTATTCTTTCTCGTTTCATTTCTCTGTGGTTTGAACTCCCTCTTTACCTTTTTTCTGTTGACATTTCTCTTTGACTTATCTCCCCTTCTGATAGCTGTCATTTTCTTTTAATTCTTCACTCTTGCTGCTTTCATTCCTTCAGGTGAGCGAGACGCTCTCCTCTCCCGGCTGGCAGACCTGCTGACCTCCTCGTCTCCTCCGATTGGCATCCATTTTGAGATGGCCAGTTTTGTTGAGGAGAGTATAATGGAAGACCTGCTCAAATATGTCATCCCTCATGTACGTATGAGAATGGATTTCATGGCTGAGACTGCAGTTTTACAAACAAAATACAAATTGCTGGTTGATTAGTAGGAACTTGTAGAGGCAGATAACTTGAAGCTGGTTTTGTTAGGTAAATATGTTGAATACATTAGTAAACAAAAAGTGACTCAACAGGAACATTATTTACATTTCTGTGTTTGCAGGTCTATTCTGCTTCACATGATTGATTCAGTAAAGTCATGACACAACGATTATATGAGAAAAGAAAGTCTGACTGTTGCAGCTGAATTATTTGGTACTAGTGGAATATCTGTTTAGTTGAACTCTATTTTTTATTTTTTTTCAAGTGATGTGGTGCCCAGCATCGTTATTGATCGCTGATAGTATTTACTGTTTGCTCCAGATAATTGATCTGCAACCAACACAGAACAAATTATTTAAAGGCCTACAATGATGGCGTCTTATACGTATCCCCATCAAGATATGGTCTTGAGTTCATATTCTGTTTCTCTTGGACGGAGGACAGACTCTGCACCACAGTGATTCATTCAGTATCCCACCTTCAGTCCTGAGATAACAAGTGCTATCATTCCCTATCTCCACTGTACAAAACACATGCCTGCACAAACATATTATCATGCATGCAATAATATTCACTATCTTGTAAAAGTTTATTCAGCCACACACAAGCGTCAGTAGCTTTTTGCTCCAGATTATAACCAGACACCTCAGAGATCTGACACGACCTTCAGTTTCAGTTCTTCATTGCTGGCAGTGCTTCCATAGCTAACATGGTTACATCCAGAAGTGTGTGTCTTCTGCACAGGGAGCTGAGCGCGGCACATTAACCACCCCCCCCCCCCCATCCTTTAAAGGTGCACTGTCATAGATTCTGAATCAGATGTGCTGCTTTTGTTCAGTGTTGAGCCATCAGACTTACTATGTATATAAATAAACCTCAGAGTGGACCATCATCCCACTTCTAGACCTTTGACTAATTGCTATAGGTTATTTGAAAATTCTTAAAAATAAATGCATCTGATCCGTCCATCTATATTGCTTATACAGTTCAGCTGTGCTGCAGCCCTTCCAGGTAACAATAATTTCTGTTCTATAGTTGTTTTACAATTATTGGTTTTGTCATACTCACTGAAGCTTCCTGGAGACCCCCAGTTTAGATCCAAATGAGAAAATATATTTCCACACTACACTCCACTAACCGTTCTGTTTTTAATTTATTAAGGCGGACTCTTTGGGGATGAATGAACAAGAACTTCCCAACTTGCTGAGCCTACTGAAAGGCTCAAACATCACAGTCTTGTCGGACCCAAACCCTCGTGTAGCGACAGTCCTCGACCAGATGAGGGAAGTCTACCGCATCTTGAACCAGCTCCACAAGGACACCATTGCGCAAAGCGAGGCAGATGGCACTGAAGCTCAGGTGAAACCGCTGACGCGACTCCACGTCCACACGCTGGCCTTTCAGGCCATGATTGTGACGCGTGGGTCAAAGTGGAAGAACACCATGTCGGCCACAGCCAAGGCCTCGCTCACAGCTAACCGCCACGTCTGCGGCTCCAATGACATCGACCCGAGCAAAGCCAGGCTCATCATGGATGACTCTTTCTCCATCAGCCGGCAGGAGGGAAGTCAGCGTATCCCTCTGCAGGAGACCCGGCCCGTCAGCTGCTGGTATGAGGAGGACTACGAGATCTGCGTCGCACCAGTGCTGGTGTGCACAGAGGTGTTTCAGACTGCAGGTGGAGGAGACAACATCTCAGCTGCTGGCCTGGTGTTGCAGATCTAGAGGAGAACTCTGAATGGGATAAGTGCAGTGCTAACTTGAGGTTAGCAAGCATTCCTGACTTGTTTTGGTGTGACGCTGTCTCGCTGTGACATCATGACGCAGGTATCTGGTTAATGCTGGCTCCATTGCAGCTCATGGTGGATAGCCAGGAAAAGAATTGTCAGTAAGATGATGGACTGCAGTGGTTATTAATCAGGTGAGGCCACTATACATCAAACATCTAAGCACTCTTGGTTTTTTGGGGGTTTTTTTTTTTTTTCAAATCTTTACAATGAGGCAGTGGAAGACAAAATCTTCTTATTGAAAACATTTCATAAACGGATACAAATGAGTGAGGTTGCATTAGAGTTGGGTAACCTCACTGATTTTAAATGCCCCCAAAATTCTGCTAGCCTAAACCTGACGACAGACACTGTGCATCCGGTTCAGGTGATATTTAATTTTTAACCAAACATGCAGCACACATGATCCTGCTCTGTCGCAATCAGATTCAACTGGCCTAGTA
Source organism: Lipophrys pholis (assembly GCF_963383615.2). Taxonomy (NCBI): domain Eukaryota; kingdom Metazoa; phylum Chordata; class Actinopteri; order Blenniiformes; family Blenniidae; genus Lipophrys; species Lipophrys pholis. Next base: position 18,781,499 of record NC_137636.1, on the reverse strand, counting down.
TCTTTGCTGTAGTCCATCATCCCACTCAGGTGTTTCAAATGGTCGACCCGTCTCTGTTTCTCCAAAGCATTAGCAGGCTTCGCACTCAGCCAGGATGAGATGAAGAAGGATGAGGTTTGGAAAAACACAGTTTGCCCTGTTCTGTGGTTTTTACATAACTCTTGCTGTGAGGATAAACACTGCCTCATTTGAACCTGAGACTTTGCAATGCAGCAAACATCCTAGAGGTTCAGAAATAGCTGAACCTTCGGCATGTTAATTCGGGGCTGTTGCCTACTTGAAATCTACAGGCCTAAGCATTTTAACCAGCATTTGACCTCGCCTGCCTTTTGAAACAAGTAAAGTTTTTTTTTCTTTAATGCAAAATGCTCCTGCCTCTTCCCCTTCCTGTCTCATTCTCACCGGTGAGGGCAGATTTACAGTAGAAAGCTCCCGTTCTTCCCTCTTTATGTGAAAAGTGCATTGTAGTGTGGTTGTTGGTCTTCGGGCTGTCATTCCTGTGTGGTTCAGCTGCAGTGCAATAATGCAAAAACAAAAGTTAGGAGACCACTGCTGATAGCTGGATATGATGTCAAAGATGTATTCTCTCTACCTCCATGATTGTTCTCTATGTCTTTCACCTTTCCTAATCACTTTCATTCATCATATCCTCCCTCTGATCTGTTGTGCATCAGTTTATTGCTCTTTAAGGACCAAATAATCAGTGTGACAAAAAATGGAACACATAACGATGCTGCAAAGAAGAGTTACTGTGCATCTCTGATAATCCTCAATACAGTGGTAGACAACAATCACATCTGGGTTTTTTTAAATCGGACATACTTTGTACTTGAACCAATGGTGTGACTCACCATGAATACCCTTAACCTGCAGAGTAGTGGGCGGTATAGACATATCTTTCATTCAGTTGGTCTTCATTGCATTTGGAGTAGGATTTGTAGCCTAATGCTCGGCCCTTGTTGTCCCGCTGTAAAGTGATCCAACATGGTGCCTGATGCCACTCCCAATGCTCACTCTTTTTATAGCTCTACGTCTTTACTTGACCACTTTGATACTCGGATTACACTGAAATCTGTATTTAATGATGCAATCTGATCTAACATTTTTGTTTTCATCATGTGCAAATGAAACATTCCCGTTTCAAAGAAGTTTGTTCCACAAGTGTACCACAATATGTGAGTGAGGTGTTGATTAGTCTTTGTAATGATGTTGCCCTTTTCTTTCCATTTAGTTGTTTGAGGTCAAGATAAAAAAAACGGAAATGGCAAAGTTCAACTTAACCATTTTAAAAAAACTCTTTCCTCTGCATATATGGACTGTATTCCTTCATGCTTTGGTTTGACTGAAGATAAATGAGCCTTATTCTGTTTTTAGTGTTTACTAACAAACATTGAAGAGTTTTCTTTTCCTTGCACTGTACGGTTGTTTGTTTTTTCTTCTGTTGCCTTTTATCGTGATTCCAAACAAGGACTGATGGGTTGTTTTTACTGTGAACTGAAATCATAGTATGTGTTCATGCTCACATGAAGAACTGCTTTTGCTTGCCTCTGCAACACTTCCCGACGCTCTCTGTCATTTCATCCATGTTGCTGTTTAACTGTATCATGCATGTTGACTATTCAATGCAGAATCACCTGATAAAATTTTACGCTTATTGAGCAATCATGGCTTTAGTTTTGTGGTTATTTATTTTTTTTATCAGAGGGGATTGAAAAGATTCATGATCATTTCTGCTGCAGTGGGCATTTTCTTTGTTTCAGCACAATTGACTGTTTACGTTAAAGCTTCTTTGCTGCAGCATGATTCACCATAATGGTTAACTTCTCAGTACAAACAGTCACCGCATGCAGGAAATACACCTATACTTTAACTACTACATTTTCTGTTTTATTTTCCCGGTGGAAGCATCATACTTGACACCCTTGTGCGATTAGATTTAAATAATGAACACAGGACATTTTATTGCTGATTTATAATATCCATCAGAATTTACTGTGGCACATTTCTATGTGCAACCTGAAAGGCTTTGGGCTGTTGTATTACCACAATGCCATATGGACATGGGAACAAGCCCATAAAGTGCTGCATGCGGTGGTTCAACATTGTAAGTAGCCTGTGCTATTTTAAGACTGCATGTTGCCTTGCCTGTTATTTTCAGAGCACTTTCTGGGACAACAGCAAGAACTCTCTCTCTCTTGGTAATTTTACTACCGCCTCGGTCTGAAGTAGCGTGAAGCTATTTATTCAATTCGGAGCCAAATTGCAGCCAGTGTGACGTGTTTTCACATCAGCCGAAATACCTGCTAAAAAAGCCTGGCGATCCTGATTTCTGACTAAGTTTACATGAACAGAACCACAGCACTGTAGCGAATATACCTTTTAATGTGATTCAGTGAACTGTTTCAAAAATATCTAGGTCAGGCCTTGAAACAAGAAACCAGATGACACTGAACACAATACTGCTGTAAAAAACTCAATCTAAAATCAGGTACCCCATCAAAGTTTGAGCTAGCGACCTCAATAACGTACGACTGCCAATCTGCATTGTAACCCTTCGGACATGAACACACAATGTGAAGCTGCTTACTGGCCACAGTCAGTGGTCAGTTGGCTTAGTATGTTCTTATAATAGATCCGATGGTCCTCACGGTCAGCATGTGCAGTCAGCATCTCATCCACCTCCACCTGTGTGAAGGGCTCACCTGGTTATAAGAACGGCATAAAAACAACAAGTCTGCAGCTGATTTGTATATTCTCAATATACAAACCTTTTTTTGTTTTTCTAACATTACAAGGGAAAGCCACAAACATCGGTTACCTTCTTGTGTCATGTACATTGTCAACTCCTCAGGCTCCAGGTATCCTTTCTGCTCTTTGTCCAGAACCTAACAACATAAGGTTTAAAAAAAACAAAAAACAGTCACTGTCCTCTGTTCTGACGGGTCTTTTATTTCGGCTACCGTGCAGCTGCTTGGACTGAAGACCAAGCTTGAGCTAACCTTTGGTTAACAAATGAAGCTGTCAACAATGCCATTGGCATCAATTCTGTTTAAAGCTTGTAAACTGCAACAACTGGACAATGTGAGAAAGTAATGATCATTCTCACCTCAAATGCCTGAAGCAAAACATCCTCGTGTATGGGAGGAAACCTGAAAGACCACAACACAGTGGAAGTGACGCGACATGACTGCAAAAGCTCTCAACAGCAGTACAACCGGTGCGCCATTTGTTTAACATCAATATCATTACAGAGCATGAAGGAGCTATTTCTCTCATTTCTTCTGAAAATGTTTGCCTCAGACTTTGTAAGAAGGCTGGAAAGCTCGCTGCAATAACTGCCTTGAGTAAACAACTTCAGAAGAGAAGTATCTTTCAACATGTAAAGACTCCAATAGAGATGAACGGAATATTATCTGGTCGGGTAACTAGGCAGCTTCTCAATTTAATCCTTCAGTACAGCCGAAAGACACAGATGTGATTGGATTTATTGACATAAAGGTGCACACTGAAGATTAGAGGCTTATATTATCGGTCCTAAGGCTGCGAGAGAAACATTTGTTAGAATTACAGCCATCGTCTTTAAAGAACCTGGGCGTCTTTTTCCACTCTGAGCTTAGTTTTAGTCCACATGTAAGGCATGGGGTTTAAACAGATTTTTATCATTTTAGGAATATAGTCCATCCGTTTCTCTCTCAGGCCAACACGGAGATGCTGACGCTTTTGTCTCAAGCCAGATTGACGACTGTAATGCCCTGCTTTCTGGCCCCCCGCCCCAAAAAACCCCATCTCACACCTTCAGCTTCTATGGAACTCAGCTGCTCGTGTGCTGAGGAAAAGAAAGCAAGATCCTAATTACACTAGTTTTAAAAGCATTGCATTGGCTCCTCGTGTCTTTTAGGATTGATTTTAAGATTCTTTAACGGTTTTGAAAGTCTTTGTCTTGATCAGCCTGCTAGAGAACCCAAGGACCTTCATAATAAAAGCTTTTAACTAATCAAGGCTTTTTAGCGAACGTCCTCTTTTTACCTGTTGTAGGATTTTAGAATTTTGATTCACTCATTTATTTATCTTTGATATGTATATACAATGGCAGGGAGTGGGCAGATGGGTGGGTATCGCTGGATTTTTCCGTACTTAAAGTGCAATATAAACAAAGTTTGATTGATTGATTATCTTACTTGTCCTCCAACAGCACCTTTGTCATAGCTGGCAGGAATTTGTCCAAGTGGACATAACCCGAGTCGCTGTCTTCAACCTGATAGAACATAAGTGCTGGGTTGAGATATGTACTAGCCTCTGAATTCTTCAACATGACAGATGTCTTTTTTTCTTTCACTTAACATAAAAGTCAACCACATTATTGTCTTGACAATACCTATAACAAAGGTTTCAAACATATATCTAAAGCCATCCAAAATGTGAATGTAGTGTTCTGACCTCCGTTATGAAGTCAAGGAGGTCTGCCTGGGAAGGGAAGCAACCCAGTGAGAAGATTATGGTGCCAACCTCCCTGAAAAACAAACACACACGGTGATCATTTTAATTTTAATTTTTAATTTTGTTATCCACAGACCGTTTAGGAAGAAGAAAATGACATATTCCAGACCCTGTAGAGTTGCAGGGATGCCACTTTAAATCAAAGCACCCTTAGCGTGCCAGGTCTGCTCTGTCATTTGGGAGATGATTCAGGAATGGTGCCAAGAACCCATTAAACAGCTTCTCATTGGCAGAACCTTAAAAGTCTCCCTGTACCAGTGGTTAATAGATGCTGGCCTAGATTTAACCCATGTTAGTTTCTAAAATGTTAGTTTCTGTATAAATATTATTTTCTCAGTGTTACTGACCAGACATTCACGGTGTTGTTAGATAAATAGTCAAAGGCTTCAAAAGAGGCTTTGATTTTCCTCTGGATATCCGACACGATGGTCTCTGACAGACACAAGAGCACAGAGATGGCAGTCAGCGTTCTGTTTCTGAAGAAGTAGAGAAAGAACTTACAGAACCGAAAGTCAAAACGCTGCGATACTCTGAAGCTTTCAGTGCATCAGACACAGTTTGAGAAGTTGATAGAAGCAGATAGTTGATGTAATGTGTTATGTTGTATTTTACCTGCTGTCTGGCCGCTGGTTGCCATAGTTTCTCACGCGACACCGGAAGTCACGTGATCTTTAGTTAGCAGTAACTATATATATATTTTTTTACAATTAATTTACACGGAACATTACACAAAAATAAAAGAAGAGCACAAACACACAGCCATTAATACACAAAGTAATTTTCTTTAAAAAAAAAAAAAACGTCAACGGAAAACAGAAAATAAGCGTGTGCCTGGGGTGTCCCGTTCATTCTGGATCCACGTTACCTTGGTGGTTTATTCTGGGGCAGTTCCATTGCTTTCAACAGGAGTCAGTTATTCTGTGAAAGGGCCACCACTCATGTTATGTAGAATAAATAAAACGCAAACCGGAAAGTAGTTAGAGAGAGAAGTGTAGACCTGTCATATCCTTGATGTAATTTAGAATAAAACATATAGTTGGTTTTCCATTGTTTAAAAACTGAAATGTTGAACAGCACGTGATAAATGAAAATAGAAAAATACTGCTGTTCCTGCTTTGCATCATTTGAGCTGTTTATGATTCTGATGAATATTTCAGAGGTCTGATGAATATTTCAGAGCCACCTCCACCCTCTGAATATTGTAGCAACATGAAGTCACATCTCTACAAAGAGAAACTAATCCCTACCTCATAAAAACTAGGATTAAGAAACCAATACACTACCCTTGAAAAAATATGCAATTCGACTAAGTAGTCTGAATACTACAGACATGTCGGTGGTAACTTTAATTTGTTATCACTTTTGTTGTAGGTCTCCCTTTCAAGTGAGCAACCGCATTAAAAAACATTGAATATAAATTTATAGAGTCATTTTTGTTTTTATTTATAACTGTATAAAGGTCTAATATTACAAAACAGTACAGTTCTTAAATGATAATAATCTGTACAGAGCATACATTTAAGACATATATAAGAAATAAAATTGAGAATAAAACATGAAATTAATATTTAGAATGGGATATCTGTGGGCTTGATAAAAGAATTATATTTTTTAAACTGAACACAGAGTCCTTTGCCCACAGACTATGTATATGTGACTAAATGAAAAACATCTGTTATTCTTCACTGGGTTAGGACGAGTGCTTGTCATAACCAATAATTGTGCTTTGACCAGTTAGGCTGAAGCTTGTAAAATTTATCAGCAAATAACCTTCTTAAACGTGTTTTTCTCTGTGAACTGCCCATAGCTAATCAGTTAGACCTCTAATACTGTATATGTGATGGTGTGATCATGCCCAGAGACTCACATGCAGAGATTAGATGGCAAAGGTACAAATATCCACAAGACAAAATCAAAAACCAAAGCTGCTGCCATGTGAGGGACAACGATTGTTGTATGGGAATAATCATCTAATCAACAGTCACTGGTGCATGATTTTTAATATGTGCTATTTAAGTAATTTCCATTTAAGTGGAGAAGGAATCCTGAACAAAAAATCACAATTTAATTTTTTTATTTTTTCACATTTTCTTATTTATATTAAAAACAATACACTGTGCCCTTGTAACTTCATTATTTCTTTCAATTATAGCAAATTCAACATATTCAAAAAAAACATGACGATTATATGCTTGATTTTTTTTTTTGCCATCAGTGTAAATAATATTAATGGTAGAACAAAAAGTAAAACAAAACAAATTGTAAACTTTTTTTTTCTGTAAACACTTTTTATGTGCAGCCATAGCCTAAATCAAACATTCTATAAACTTTTACTATTTACTTGACCCAAAAGACTGACTTGAAATGCATCCAACAACTGATTGGAGAAAACTAATTTTCTTTAAAGAATAAATTAGATTGACTGTTTAGATGGTAAACAAACTCTTCAGGAAAACACATTTTATTTGGGTGTCAAAGATGACAGAAGAATATGTATAAAAAACAGTATGGGTGCAGTCCTTGTGCATAAAAGCTAAACGCAAAACATATACCAACATCGTAAGGCCCTTAAATGTGTACATCAAACATTCACATCCATTTGACACCTGACATTGGTAAACATAAATGCTACAGGTGGTGTAAAGTAAATGGAACACCAGAAAATACTTTTCATCAGCCATTTGGGACAGAATATGATAACAAAAATACCAATAAAGCAATAGTGTTTTATTTTATCAGTAATGGCTTTTGTTTTACTTTTATGGACAATATTGCATTTTGAATTCTGTTCTTTTGTTTCTTTAACAGCTCTGGTAATCATTGCATTCACATGGAGAATATCGCAATAAACAAATCACTTTTTAAACCAACACTTCAGTGAAATCCACAGTAAGAGTCCCAGGAAAAGACCATCTGTGGGGAAGACAATTTTCAAGACGTAGTTGTTCAAAGCATCAGTTTGATAAGGTGGTGGCTTCTCTTTTGTCTGTGCACTTATATTTCTGGTTGCCCTTGATGCACAGGGACTCTGTGGGCCTGCTCCTTCTGTACTGCTGCTTCTGGTATTTGTCGTTCTTCATGTTGATCTATTTGCTGAATAACTTCCTGTTCTTCTGTTTTCACTTCATGATGAGGTTGTTCTTCCTCCGGGAGTTGGATCTCGTCAATCACTCCTGCCTTCTCTTCAGTATCAGTGTTTGTTGTCTCCACCGCCTTATTTGAGTCCTTTGAGAGAAAAAGTTTATGTAATGCTGGAGTGAATAGCAATGTCGCTGCGAGGAAGATTTACATTTACTGAAATGTAAGAATTAATCATTCCATCTGTATTGTGTTTGTGTGGGGTACCTGTGTGTGAGTGAGTGGAGGTGAGAGCAGTTCGGAGGGCGTCAGCAGGCCATCATGGTTTAAATCCTGAGACTGGAGTAAGAAATCCACCATGGAAACCACCTAAACCCAGAAAGCCACACACATCCATACTGTATTACAGACAAACAGAGTAAAGAATATGCATGTCCTAAATACAGCATGTACAAACAAAGGTCAGTCCATACATGCAACACATGCATCTACATATCTACTGTGGTCCTGACTCGCCTGCTCATTGGCCTGTGCTCCAGGTGTATGATGGGAGTTATAGTCTGAAAGAAGCTTCATCATTTCCAAACCATCCAAGAAAGCACTGCGATCGTAGTCATAAAGTCGAAACAAGAAGAAGACCTCTGAAGCACAAGGAAGATGTTGAAAGACTACGTTAGATGCACTGACAGACAGCTGCAGAACGAAACCATAATAGAAAACACTTTGAGCAACAGGAGGTTTCAGCAGTAGGAGGCGCTGTCTACCTTGTTCCCTGGTGCTGAGCTCCGGTTCCTCAGGGCTGCTCTTCAGGTTCTCCTGAATGTAATTCTGCAGCCACCTGTGGTAAACTCAACACAGCGTACACGTTAGGGAAATATTAAGGACTAGTAATTTAGTATCATTAAATCTGTTTCAACACCAAATTCGAAACCTGCGAAAAACAAAAGAATCCCACATAGTGAGTGTATCAAACCAAAATCTTTCCCTGCAGCCACAGTTTAAATGGAGTCGCCCTCCTGCCGCCTGCCTGAGAGAACCAAAGCACCAACCTACTACTTAACATCTTTCCCAAAACAGCCAGGCTCCTCGAGCCCCGCCTTCTCCCTCTCTAAACACTTGAAACAAACACTGCAAACAGACTTTAGTTGAGCTGTGTCTTCAGAGAAAATAACTATTCACCATATTTATCCAAAGTACATTTCCATTTCACCACAATTGCTCTACCTCATAAATGAAGGTTTAACGGTTGGGGATCATCTTAAAACATGTTTATATTCTGTTAATAAATCAATCAAATTCTATTTAATGATGGATCTTTAAAACATGGATCTTTTGTGGGTATTTGAGTTAAACACTAACGTTCTACTCAGTCTTTCCATTTGTATGCTTTGACTCTGGTGTATAACTAAACAGCTGATCCACACTCACCAGTACTGTATTGATGCTGTGGGATCTTTAGCCACAAGGTGGCAGAAATTGAAGTTACTAAAGAAACTTTTGACACTTGGCACAGTGACAGGAGATTATTGGAAAGTTGGAAGTTATTATTTGTAATGTGAAGCAGATAACAGTGACCTGTCAATCTGCTGTGTTCGAAGAAGCACTAATGACATAATTACTACTTTGGAAACATGTTTGCCTAAATTATGAACTAGGAGTGTTATGTACACTTTGGAAAAAACTTACAAATCCATAAGGCCAGATAAATCTAAAGGGTATCCATTAATTCTCCTTCAATATCCATCCATTTTCTCCTGCTTATCCGTTTCCGGGTCGCGGGGGTGACAGTCTGAGCACCGTCACCCAGATCACATTGCACCTGATTAAGAACCTTCCTGCAGGTGGTGAGCCCACGGGAAGTCTCCTTCAATATGTATTGGAAAAACACATTTCTCTACCTTTAAAAAAACCTGCAGCCACATTGTCACAAACATCATACTATATCACATTATGTTGAATCATACAGTTTTCTGAATAAACCAAACAATTTATCGTAAAGTGCTCATTCTGCTGTCAAACAATAGCACAGATGTGAACTGAAACACTATTTGAAGTGTGAGTGAGGATTTCTGAGAAGAAAAAATATTTCATTGACGAAGCATCGGGTTTTATTGCACATGTAATCTTATCTTTATGAGACAGAGGTCACACCATTAGCACCACAGAACAGCCAAAGTCCACAGAGTAACCTGACAGTAGCTGCTTCATCAATTGAAACAAGCTCAATTTAGATGTGGTTGCACATTATGCGTCTGTTGTCATTATTCACATTTATCTCGATCAAGCTTCAGGAGACACTGCCCAAGCAGTCATTATTTCTTTATTTTTTTATTAAGTTTAACTTCCCCAGGGATACAGACTTGAACTTTAAATTAGAGTTTGAAGTTCAACATTTAAGGCCAATCGAAAGAAGAGAAGGTACAGAATAGGTTCTACTTTAACAATTCTTCTCTTCAAAATAAAGTGTTGAGGTGGATGTGCCACCACGGCATAATGTTGATGGGCCACTCACCCACGTTCCTCCTCTGCAGAGCCGAAGGGATTGCGCAGTGCTACAGTAGGGGGGTGAGCATCGAGTATTTCCTCTCTGTGGAATAAAGAAATTAAAACTCAAATAAAATTCATTCAAAGGGATTGTCCTCTTGTAACTTAGAACATTTGCCAATGTGCTTTGTATCAAAAGCTGACACAAAATAGATTATAGAGGTTTGTTTTGCTGACGACACATGCAAAACTACATTTCATAATGCATATGTGCATTTGCTGAATTCAGAGGAATATCCTGTTCACATCTGAGTTGATGCTGTATTTGAACATATAAAAGAGATGCTGTTAGGCAGGCAATGTTACCTTGCTGACCCGGTTAGTCCCGGAGCTGCTAGGCACATGTGCATCAGTAGGAAAAGAGACAAGATACATGAGACCACCCAGTCCAGGTGAGGCTCCAAAGACACACCTGCAAATACACAGACATACTGTACATGACCCTCACTTTATCACTGCAACACAACACTGTCACCCTAGCATCTGGATTACAAAAATAATAAATTTTAGTCTGATGTGCTACGAATGAGAAACCACAAACAAAAGAGTCAATGTAAGGTAGCAGCACTGCAGTCTTGCAGATTTCTCTAGTTTCACAGACAGATGACCACATTGTGCATTATAGCAAAATCAATTAAAGCCTCCACATCTATTTATAGCACCGCACCACCCACCCATGATGGCCAAGTGGTCACTGCATTTGTGCATGTGTCTACAGCCATCTACACAAACAGATGTTAGACATGTGAAGCAAGAAGCTTTGTTTTGGACTAAAGAGTCTGCGATGTGCTGCGTGCGCTGCGGAAAATAATGAAACGGCTCCAGTGAACTACTGCAGCTTCCTCGTGTGCAGCATGATCCACTACCAAGACCCACCACAAGTCACTGCACTGACTATCATACACGTCCCGCAGAAATACCCCTCGTGATATCCGGTATTACGGGTATTGTAATGAAGGGTAGTTGTAAAACAGTAGCTGCGCATTTCTCAAATCACAGGTTTAAATATTTACGCACACTGAAGTGAATGTGAAGCAGCCAGTGTGATGAAGTAAGGATGAGCCTTACCGGTCTGCATGACGAGCGTGTGGTCAGTGGATCGCTTGAGTCCTGGAAGGTTACAGGTTCACATCTGGAGATCAGCACCTCTGCCCCGCACCGCCCTCGCCGCCCTGCTCGCCTGTGCCGCTCTGCACTGCGCAACGGCGGCGGCTCCGGGCGCGTCCTCCACCCCCGCCCACGCCCCCGCCCCGCGTGCTGCCACGGAGACTGGAGTGTGTTTTGGTCAATGACAGGGTCCACGTGGAAGATCCGGATACCTCACATACACGCAACACACCGTTTGTGTGGAGAGGAACGGAGCTGCAGCTGCTGCGTCAGCGAGTTTGCGCATGCCGCTCCTTTTTGTGCTCGAGTCCGGTTCCTCCGCCACGTCCTCACGGGCACAGTCATTTCCCGGTACCGGAGGAACCTCGGCCTTCAGGGCAGTACGACACTCACCATACATGTCTGTCTGTCACAATAATTTATCATACATTCTGATTTTTTGTAAAATGTAAGAACTTTACTCAGCATGTCATAGAGTCAACCAATCTGGATGTAAAAAAAACAAACAAACAAAAAATAATAAAATAAAAAACTTTATCATTATTTTTTGTAATGTGGTTTTAAGTGCTAATTTCGAAAATGTATGTAATTGTATTTCCCCAAAGACATTAAAAACACATTTCACAAAGACATGTTATATTTTCCTGCTCTCAGCTCTACTGAGACATTAGTCCACACACTGGCACGTGCAACATTTTGTTATAAATACTGTACATGTTGAAAATATGATAAAACGGACAAACTCATCGTGTGAACTAATGTATAAGCGTTTCATCAAATGTTTAATATGAGTTTACTCACGAGAATGTCCACGTTGTATGGAATGTACTTATTTTGTTTGACCACCAGATGTCGCTGTGACTCTTATCTAAAGATGTGATTCTCATAAAGCGCGAAGTCATCAGTTTTCAATAGGGCATCTTGTAATGAAGAAAAAACAATCTTTAATCATATCTGCATATTAGAGAATGAAATAAAGCTTGTGATATTTGTGACATATTATTGATTGGGCAAAACTCACAACATTGTTCTTTGGGATGTTCTTGTGGGTGGAAAACAACTTGGTGCTGGACATTCAAACTGTATATCAAGTGTGACATATAAACTAAAGTGTGGACAAAGAAGAGAGGTGAGCCTGAAATTACAAAGGGACAATTAAACTTCCACTCCAGTATAAATGAATGCATTACAACACAGCACATTGTGGGTGTTTGTCTGTACAGATACATTTGAGAATTAGTTGATGAACAGTGGATTTTAGTAGACGATTACACAGAGAACTGCACACACAGTGCATCTGTAAACATGATAAAGACAACATAACTATGTTTCCCTGCCCCCTTTAAAGTAGGGAAACATCCATTTGGAGTTTAAACTAATAATATGTTTCAATGTTATCTCACAATGCTGTGCCACAGTCCTTGTTTGACCAGTGGTTTCACTTTGATGCTTGTATTTATGTTGTTGCTTCACTTGATATGACCAAAGATACAGTTGAATCACTGTGAAGGTATTTCATTTCATTGATCTGAAAAAAACCCCCAAAAAACAAACATCAGTCAGTTCTACAACAAGGTAATACCAATTCAGTGTAAACCTGTAAAAATTTCCCTGTCACTGCATGTGAAAAAAAATGTTTGCAGGCTGTTTGTACTTAAAATATTACAAGTTAATATCTTTAAAATATAAGATACATCAAGTAACATCTTGTATACCACAGCTTGCTATGGGTGGAGGCACGTCACCAATTACCAGAGGGCAACCACAGAGACAGACAATCACACACAATCACAGTCATCCATCTATCTATCCATCCATCCATCATCCATCCATCCATCCATCCATCCATCCATCCATCCATCCATCCATCCATCCATCCATCCATCCATCTTCGGTCAGGCTCTATCTTGTTCCACAGTGAGCTGTTTATATCACCACAGTGAGCTGTTTACCCACACGGTAAATATACAAATTCCACTCAGAATGGCCTCCAAGACCGAAAAAGTAATGACACACTCAAACAGTTCAAATATTGAGCGATGAATCTCAAGGTTTATCACTAATCAGAAAAGCAATATTTTACAAACATGAAACATCAGCACATGATCATATGCAGTCACAAGTATGTGGCCTTCCACTCAAAGGGTTGGTGGGAAACACTGTTCACTCCTCAACATGACCACATAAAGTAGTTTCAGTCATGGAAGAACACAAAAATCTGCATGCGTGACTCAACTGAGCTCTGTAGTAGTTCATCATTTCACAGCTGGTTGGTGCACAAACATCCTTCAGACACGCACTTACAGGAAAGGCGATTACGGTACTCTGTAATTGTTAACATGAGTCTCAGATTGGTTTGTGTGCGTGTTTTATTTAGAGAGCTTTTTTTAACTGTCATGCACATCAGACAACAGACAGATGGAGAAAAGTAGTTGTCACACTATGATGACATACACAGAGATCACACTGCATTATTGTGCTACCATTGTTAACATTGTGTCCTGCTGCCTTGATTGTGTGTCTGCTCTTTTCTTGAACAGCAGCTTCACAGAGCCGTTCACGACAGTGTGTCAGTGCAGTGTCACTCATGTCTGACCTCTGAACAATATAAATACTTCAAAGGTAATTTTAAGTCTCTTTTAGCAGTCTTAGCAGTACATATCCATTTCCCGTATCTGTTGGCTGTTTGTTATTTTTCTTTAATATATTCATGTCAATATCGAAGCTATGTTATTTTACTGTCTGTGTTTTTTTTTGTGTATCCAGTTTGTATGTATTATTTCATTGTGTATGTAGTATTTAATTTTTAGGATCTGTATCTCTGCCTTTCAGGAGCCTTTGTGTGGTTTAGTTTGGATTACGAAAGAAAAATATTGAAAAATTACCATTGTTTCAGAAACAACAAGAAGAAATTTAGCAACTTTAGCTGTGGATGTCTTTATTTATGGGTTTGTATCTCTTCCCAAAGGGTAACAGGGAGAATAGGGGATGTGTATATATAAATATATAATATAGTTTTTTTTCAGTGTACTGTTAGTAGCGTGTATGCAGCTAGACAGTAATCTCTTGTATCACAAGAAAACATCCCTGGTTTGATTCCAGGCTTGAGGGCTGTTCTGTGTAGAGCTCCTCCCTGGGCTTGAATGTTCTGCAGGTATAAGTCTTTCTTCTGAAAACCTTCTTCACACACTTTGTGAAATATATCCAGGATCATTGCTAATGCTTTGGTATTCCTGCAGTGATTTGTGGTGTGTGTGATTTACCACGGTGATGATCTTCCTTCCATCCATCCATCCATCCATCCATCCATCCATCCATCCATCCATCCATCCATCCATCCATCCATCCACCCAGTGTGTCTTTCCTGTGGAGGAAATATGGAGGCATAATGAGCAGATTTACAGTCTGTCTATTAGCATCTCATTATTATCAAGTCTTCTTTCATTCATTTTTGAACGTTTTACTTTTATAATGGACTCAGTTCCTATTTATATAATGACCTGGGATGGTGAAGAAACCTTTTCAGTAGAAGTCACCTTGACATATGTCACAGAGGAAAAAGCACAGGTTTGTCTTATAATAAATTGATAGTCCATGTGACTTCGTAATCATAGCACTGTGCATGACGGCTTACTGTCAATTATGTTGTTTACTGGGAGTGGGAATGAAGCAGAGCCCCTGCTGTTGGTGAGTTGTTATACTCTTGTTATGTACCAGAATTAGACCAATTTCATAATATCACTAACCTTTAGGTGCTAAGAATAATTATTCCCACCAAGCTTGATTAATATCTGTCAAACACAGTTTGTATCATCTGCAAATGCCCACACAACCCTGATCACAGGCCTAATGAAGCACAAATCAATTAACTTCAATTTCATTTTGATTGTGCTAATAATAACATAACACTCTTAAGGCACTTCTCCGGATAAAAACCCAACCATTCCATTTGAACAAGCAGGTGACTGGAAAGGAAAAACTCTTTTAACAGGAAGAAACCTTTGCAGAAACAGACTCAGAGATGGAGACTTTGCGCTGTCCTGGTTGTGTTTAAGGGAAAGAAAGAGATAAAAGGACAAAACAAAGACAGAGAGAAACAAGCAGACAAACAAATTGTCATAAGGAGGCAACTGATCCACTCGCTGGAGCTGTGATGGTGGCAGGAGGCTCAGAGGCTGAGGGTCCAAACAGGTTCTGCATCACTATGCAAATTAAATTTTCTTTTTTCACAAATTTAAACTGATCTGAGTTCTTCTATGACTTCTGTTGTCAAACCTCATAAACTTGTTTTAACCACTCCAACTTCCTCTTCCTCTCCACCTTCATGCTTCTGTTCATACATTATTCTCTCACATCCTCCTCACCTCGCCCTCTACTGTCATCTGTGAAGCTCGGTCATGTACAGCTGTACTTTCAGACCAGTTCATGAATAAAATCCTTTTTCACGTCATATCATTCTCTTGTTACCGATTCATCGAAATTGTGACCGAATGAAATAGGTTGAACATAGTTGATATGGACATGGTGCAGAAACGTTACATTGAAGGGAAAGAAGGAAACGAGGAAATATCGAGAAGCACGTACAATTACTACTGTATGTTGCATCAATAACAAAAACCTTTTTGGTTTTGAAATATATATTTTCTTTATTCAAAAGTGGCATTGTGTGTGGAACATTTTGGATAACAGACACATTAGAAAGTTTTGTGATAGAAACAATTTTCAAAGGGAGATTTCAAAAGCTCAAAATAGTTTTGTTTCTCTTACAACCTGCTTTCCAAAAAAAGCTTAAATGGGTTGTGTTTAAATGTATTCGGGGAGTAGTTGTGCTGAAATAATGATGGCTCATTGTGATCACACTGAATACCAGTGTAATCAGGCGAAGGATGGATTTCCAGCATCTCTCTGAAACGATTTGCAGTTTGTAGTTAATGCACATATTTTATTAGCATAGTACAGACAGCAGAGTGCTGCAACTGAAAGGAAACAAAGTCATAATAGTGACGAGTGGCCTGCTGTAACGGAACTGACACTTTTTTAATGAAAAAAGAAAATATATAATTTTCCGGGTGATGCTTCTACACTGCATGTCACCCAACTGCATGGCTCTGATTGTCTTCACACACACACACACACACACACACACACACACACACACACACACACACACACACACACACACACACACACACACACACACACACACACACACACACACACACACACTACTCCTTTCAGTTATGTAACAGGGATTATGTTGCACTATTTTGTGGCCCCCGACAGTACAAACTATGCACCCTATTTTTAACCCCGGACCCCAACGTAATGTCAACACATGCTTATCGTAATAATGACTACACTGACAGTTGGTGCTCACGAGGTCGGGTCCCCCTCGCAGTGATCGGCAACACATAAGCCCTCAGTAACACCTTTTACATTGTGTGATTTAAAGCCTTGCTACAAATAAATATGGGAATAATTTTAAGTGCATTTGTTAATTTCTTATTGGGCCTGAATTAGACCAGTAAAACAATATTCCGACAAAATAATTGATCGGAAGTAGTGCCTATTAGTACAAACAGAGTCAATAGCTTGTAGAGGTGATGTGAGGTCTCTCTTTTTTTTGCAATATAATGTTTTGCTCAGTAAGCTTAAACAAATGAAAAACAGTGACAGATTAAAAGTGCTGTATAAAGTATATGATATAATGTTATGATAAAATTAATGAAGACAAACAAACTAATTCCAATCTGGAAAAAGTTTTCTAACTTTAAGAGAATCAGAAAATGTAATCATAGTACATTTATACTGAATACTAGCAGTCAGCAGGACTGGAATAAGGAGTGAAAACTTGTACTTAAGTACAATTATTACATAGATTAAATAGTAATCATGAGAGAAAGTTGTTAGTAAAAACACTAAAATGATCATACAAAGTAATTTTCAGTAAAAGAAAAAGGTACTTTTTAATTGCATTTACTTGCACTGTCAATAGCAGGTATTTAATTTAATTTACAGGTATAGATTATTAATATATCCAAAGTATATTTTAAACAATACAGCACAAGAAAATCACACTCTAATAACCAATTCTAGATATACAGAAAGTAGAGATTTTTTTTCATTCCAATGAATAAACATATAGGCAACAAGAATTCTGATTAATTACAATAGTAAAAGTGTTAAATAGCAAGTCTGTTTCCAACTATTCCAACTATTCCTGCTGCTCTAAACCCGTCTGCCTCATGTCAAATCTTTGCATTAATATCAGCGTGTAGTGAGTGAAAACTTTGAGGGCATGGGGACTGCGAAGTGAGGCCCCATCAGCTCCATACCATCAGTTTGTTTGAAATATTTGCTGTCACATTCCAGCAGCTAATTCCTCTGCGTTTCAGGCCAACCGGAGAACCAGAGGAAGCAACTAATTCTGCTACAGAATTAGTTGCTTCACACACTTGTGCCCGTGCATGCACGCACACACACAGAAGATGTTTTTCACTTATAGTGGCAGCACACACTGTACCTGTGTACTACACTAGCACACAATCAACCCCACCCACACACACAAAGACACACACACACAAAAGCACAAGCACATGCAAACACGCGCACGCAAACACAGAGGGTAGTTCCGCTTCATGGGCATCTAATTGCAGCCTTGTGTCCAGCTGCCGCTTAATGTCCTGTAGACTCAGGGTCATTGCTCAACAGGCATCTCAGGGGGCACCAAACTGTCAAGAACAATCGCCTTGAGGTACAACTTTGTCCTTTTTATCCAGCTTCATGGTGAAAAAAACGAAAGGAAACCTTACAAAAGCAGAACCTGTCATAAATATCTATTTCAAGTAAGAAAACTAACTAATTGTACTCAGCGGTATGAACTTACTGGCCAAGACTCACTGATACAGGATAGCAAGAGGTTCAGTCACAAGAACTGCTCAATCATGAAGAGTGACTGATGTGATACACATTCATATCAATGGGAAGGACAACAGTGACAGACACTGTCATTGAACGAACATGATGTGTTATTGTGGCGTATGGTGAAAAACAGTAAGACAACCTGTCCTAAAGGGACTTAGCAGGATCAGATCAAAATGTCTGCTTGCAGTCACACAGAGAAGGATCAGATCCGTCAGTCATGGTACCTGACCTCTTTATCAGCAGCTCATGATGGCTGGAGTGAGTAAATATGAGCACATTGCACTCGTCTCTCACGATTGGCCACTTGGTCAGGTGAAAGCTGATATTAATGTGCTTTTCTTCACTTACATGATGTTGAAAGGCTCAGCGTCATCTTACCCAGATGCTCTTTTAAAGTTATGTGTGCCAACATGTGCTCTGCAGACTCTAAATGTGGCAAAGATCAGAAAAAGCACAGTAGGTCTTAGGGGATTTTATTTTGAGCACTAATGCTTTGGATCAGTTCTTGAATTGTGCTCATTGTCTTTGTGTATACTGTATGCTTAACGTATGTTTAATATACATGTATGTATATATGAAAATGTTTTATATATAACATCTTATTATTTCATTATTACATGGATGGTGAGATACTGTAAATCACTGAAGGCTTTGAGTGGTCTCTCCCAGAATGATAAACCCCCTGAAGTGAAATATATGCTGTGCCTAGCTGGGACACCAATTCTCTTGAAAGATTCATTTAAAAACCTTATACTGATGTTTTAAAGTGTTCTCTCCACCAAAAGAATATATGAAACAAAATGGAAATCAATGCACTGCCCACTCATCAGATGAAGGAACAACACAGGGCCACGCATTTCTATTCTATTTTTTAATCCATCACCTGTTTGTACATGTGCAGAATGCAAATATGTACATAGTGTCGGCACGCACACACGCACGCACCCACACAAATCTAACAACCCTGACCCAGACAAAAGAAACACATATAAAGACACACACATGCAATAGAAAAAGTTTTATTATTGGTGGAAAAATCAACAGAAATTATAGTAGTAATTAGGATAGTAACGTCAATGGGGCACAAGTTTATTTCCACATGAGACTTGTTTTGATGATTGAGTTTGATACATCCTGCATGTTCACTATGTCTTCATTCTGTATTTTCCAGACCTTTTTTACTTTCCAACATTTGTTTCACTTTGTTCTCTAATTTAATTCAGTATTCTTTCATTTATTTAGACCTGCTAGAGAAATATACTGTGCCCTTCTGTGTTAAGAAGACAGGAAGACAACAAAGTCATGTTGTCAATCACGTATTGTCCTCTATATTTTATTGGTGCATTTTACTGTAACTCGGGATGGTGATCACTAGAGTTACACAATATGAGGTAAACATGCAACAATACTGTTGAATATTGCTAAAATTATAATTTGCAAAATGCCAAGACTCACATATTATGATGTGAATGTCATTGAAACATAAACCCTTTTTGTTGGGGTTGGTGTTTAGTTTAAAAGCAATTTCTTTCAATAAATATTATCATGTGAAAAAAAAGTTGGTAATATTGAAGAGAGACAAATTCGTTTACCTCTTGAACCCTAATGAACCATTGTGGACCACTCTGTTCCACCTCTGCACTTTCAAGACCTTAAATAGTCTGTGAACAGCAGCCTGATTCATCCACACCAGCACACAGTAATCTTCCATTTTTAACACAGGAAGCTGCCAAATTTTGTTTCAATCAGACCAAAGTGGTAACTGATGTCCTGCTGTGCAGCCAACAATCAAGACATATCTGAAACGAAAGTGACGCTGAACTTTTCCAGGAAAAAGTAAAGAACGTATTATCAGATGTCAGGACTGAAACTGGGCCTGTAGCGTTACGAGTCAATATCCTTGAACAAATAGGACGTGTTTCATGCAAGGAAATTGCTGCTCCAACAGACCTGCCATGTGTTAATTCAGTGCTGGTTTATAGCTCATATACTGGTTAAATATTGAAATATGTTCATCTCAATTATCACACATCAATTCAACTATCAAATAAGAAACTTTTCTTCAAAAAACACAATGATAACTACATATCTGATTGTCAGCTAGTTCAAGTGAAGAGTTTAATGGATTACAAGACATCACAATCTTGAAAATCACAACTTTAATTGAATGCTGAGAAAACGATATCTCTGCAGTTTTATTTGCTACTTTATACAGAGTGGCATCAGGAAGAACCTGCAGCACATGTTGAGGGAGACAGAGCACATCATAAACACACCACTGCTCTTGCTCAAAGACATTCACTCTGAAAAAAGGTCAGCCTTGATTTTAAAGGAGTCCAACCACCTGTTCTCCCCATGGGAAGAGATGGAGACACTTTAAATCATACTTACCTTTTACATTTATTCTTGAAAAAACAAATGTTCATCGAATTTGTACAAATCGCTGGTGCTGAATTTTTTTTTTCCTGTGTCTGAAATAATGGATAACATTTCGTTTTTTATTCTTTTCTTGTACTCGGTGGTCCTACTCTGATGAACTTGAAAAACTTAGTGGAAAAGTGTGACGTGTGAAAAATAACAATATACCAATAAGTAGCAGCCATCATAAGGTAGAACGCGCTCAGATTTTTCTTTCAAAAAGTTATTTGAGAAGTTCAGGTTTATTTTAACATATCCATCTAAATTGTGACTTTTTCCAAAACACACTTTCGTTGTTCATTTATTTTTTGCACTAGAACAAAAGGTAAAACGAGCTTTAAAAAGATTAATTTAAGAGGCCATCACCGCTTCAGGACATTTGAGGGTATCTCTGTTTGTTGTTGGACTTTTAACTAACTGAGTTTTCATCTGGGTTGGTGAATGAGATCGCTCAAGAGACATGGGAAGCTTAAGGTGACATGTGGATTTAGTTCCAGAGAACTCAAATTACTGCGGTTTTATGGGAACCAGTCAAACAGAGTTCATCTCTGGGCTTGGTAGATTGTAGTCTGGAAAGCACCTCTCTGCACGTCTACCCTCAGTCCTTTCTCCACCCGTGCCCTCCTCCTCCTCCTCCTCCTCCCTCTGTTACCCAGTCCGTGCGCTCAAAAGCCGGAGCGCACGGAGAGAGAGCGCACTGGAGGATTCAGAGAGGCTGAAGTGGAGGAGACAAGAGACGGCTCTTTGCAGCGGTACGCGGAGAAAAGTAAAGCGTCCTGCAGGGTCAACGTCTGCACTGAACCAGCAGTGAAAGTAAAGAAGAAGAGAGGCAGAGGCAACACGGAGCGCCTGTTCGTCCCCCAGCAGGAGACACGCAGAAGAGGAAAGATTCCCCGAAACGCAGTGAGAGCCTCGGATGAGGAGAAGAGGAGAGCGGAGGGCATCGGATAGGCAGCAACAAGGAGTAAGCAATACTTTACAATCTCTATAATAGATAGATAGATAGATAGATAGATAGATAGATAGATAGATAGATAGATAGATAGATAGATAGATAGATAGATAGATAGATAGATAGATAGATAGACAGACAGACATACAGAGAGAGAACGAGAGAGAGACAGAGAGACAGAGACAGAGACAGAGTCATCTCAAACTTTTCACAGCGCCTCAGTTCATTCTCAGCATGATACTGACAAAAAAAACATTCTACATTTAAACTTGAATCTCATGGAACACTTCTTTTTCTGATAGCTGCACTTCTCTAATGAAAAACAAAATAATAGATATACAATTGTTGAGTTTTTTGGCACGATACATCCTCACTAAAGGTGGAGATGTTTAAATCAGATTGAGTGAATTCACACATTTGTTTTAGTAACACATGCTAAGTCAAATTGTGCTGTAAGAAAAAATACTTTCTTCCACCTACCTCCAAATTAAATTCATTTGCATTCCCAACTATTAGATATCTATCTAATAGATAGATAGATAGATAGATAGATAGATAGATAGATAGATAGATAGATAGATAGATAGATAGATAGATAGATAGATAGATAGATAGATAGATAGATAGATAGATAGATAGATAGATAGATAGATAGAATCATTGTGTCCATTTTGTGTTTGTCCATTCAAGAGATTTGCAGTATTGCATAGTGATGAATAACTACCAGGATTAATCTTGCAGTCATTGCAGGAATTATAAGAATTAAAACACCTGATAGCCACTATACCCACACATGCAAACTGAAGATGATCACTTGACTAAACTTTATTTTCATAAGCTACATGTTGTGCAGGGGAAGAAAAGTAAAAAGAAAGGAGATATGTTCTAAAAGGTGGTTGAATTCAATGCAAACTGTTGGACGTCTCTTGTGTATGTGCCTATAGTTTGGACATACCTTATGTAGAAGGTAATCAATTTGAGTGCCTCGGGCCTATTTCTATCTTGCCGTAATACAATTGTATCCTTGCAGTATGTAGACTAACTCTTTGAAGAACAGAAGGAAATCTCATAAATCAATGAGCAACATAATTTGATTTGGGGAAGTCAACTTGTGCCACCTGTGACCTTGTTACATGTCAGTGCAACTGTCGTAGTGACAACAGTGCATGTTAATCTTTATCCTGGTAAAATTCATGATAGTTTTTCCATCTATTCATTAAACAGCACTGCTGAAATTTCTCTTCTCTTCTCTTCTCTTCTCTTCTCTTCTCTTCTCTTCTCTTCTCTTCTCTTCTCTTCTCTTCTCTTCTCTTCTCTTCTCTTCTCTTCTCTTCTCTTAACTGGATGGATGGATGGATGGATGGATGGATGGATGGATGGATGGATGGATGGATGGATGGATGGATGGATAGATGGATGGATGGATGGATTGATTGATTGATGGATGGATGGATGGATAAATGCATATATTACACACTGAGGTGTTACTAACTGTTTCCAGCAGTCTTGGGATTTAAAGGCCACTCAGAGGTCTGGTTGATGACTTATTTATAAGGACTTCTAAAATTAACCACTAAATGTGTTGACCGAGCACTGGAGCAGTCAGGCAAAGGGGGAAAAGTACAGGCCAGGAAAAAAGAAGCCTGCTCAATGCCTTTTTCTTATTTCCCTTGACAGTGGCAGCCCCAGACTTATTGGATCCTAAATCCGCCACACACAACACGAAGCCCCGCCTCTCCTTCTCCACAAAACCACTTACAAGGACTCCTCGGGAGGAGAGTGAGGTGAGAAATATCAACAACAGTCAGGACCTGTGGAGAGTGTGTGCATTGACTGATCAGCTGAAGTGTTGCAGGTGGTTGCAACAGTGATGAAGTGGAAGACGGTGTCAGCCATCTTTGTTTTGGTGGTTCTCTACCTGGTGACAGGAGCAGCAGTCTTCAGATCTCTGGAGCAGCCTCATGAGAGGTAGGCAGGTTATGAGTAAATCTGTCCCTCTGTCTTCCCATCATACCCCTGTGAGAGTGCAGCAACTGAGCCCCCTTCTCAAAAGTGTCATGTGTCAGTCATGTCAGATAAACACTAACCTAATATAAGCATTTATGTATACTAGCTTTATTGAAGATCAAAACATTTACATGTAAATTTGTTTTCCTTGGAGTGAAATAGGTAAACTAATGTCAGTTTTTGTGTTTTGCTGTTGTGTTGCAGCAGGTAATCGTGAATCTGTGTGCGTCAATGCAACAGAGCAAATAGTTATTAGTCTCCTGCAGTAATGTAGCATGGTAATATATATAATATAGCCAGCAATCGAACCAGGAACTCAATATTTATAGCATATGCTGTGAAAATGACAGAAAATCCTAATTGATTACGGTTAGTTGTTTGTTGTTGTTTTTTTTATAAAGTTAATTCATTAGCTACTGACAAAAGAAACCGTGAAGTTGAATTAATCAGTGTAAATAATAATTCACGTGGTAAATTCTGCTAAAGCTAGTAGTGGGAAAATGCTCTCAAGTCTTGGAAGAAAAAAACACCAATATGCATATAGCAACACAGAGAGGGTAATGTTTACATAATGTTGCTAATACATCACAGGTATAATGTGGTTCAAGGCAAATATTAAAGTTACTCTCAGTAAAGCATCTTTGATATTGTTGAGTTAGTTCAGGATTGATGAAGCACTTGTCTTTTCGTAAAACTGATGTTTAATGAAATACTAACAATACTATAGTTGACAGCCTGCACAAGGACGTGATTAGATCCACAACAACTTTTATGCTCTCAAACTGTTTTCATATATGATAAAAGCTGTAAAGATCTCACAGAAACTTCAGTAACTATAAGCATCTTACTTGTTTTACTTACTGTTTTTCAAAAATTACAGGCTGATTTGTGATGATTTGGTGTGGGCAATCACCACTTTATGAAGCAGTAGATTGCAACAATAGTTATATCCATTTAAATTTTTCATTCTTTCTATATAGCTTAAAAATAGTTTTACCTTCCTAAAAATGATTATTTGTCCCTGAACAATAATATCTCTGTGTCTGAAGAGACTAGTTGTACTTTCTTTTGAACACAGTGTTTTTCATCTGTATGTGCAAAATGTTAGTCACCATAGAAAAGCATTCTTAATCTGCAACACAAGTAATGTAATAATCTGTGACATGCTGAATCATTTCAACATGCTGTTGCATGCACAATACATTTTCTTCTGTTAACGATCAGTCAGATAATAGTGTTTAAATTGCAGCCAACTGCGAGTGATTCAAAGCTTTGCTGATGTAATCTTGTGCTTATGATTTTCTGGAGAGGCAGTTTTTAGAGTTGCTAGTTTGTAGGTAGGTTAGGTATAGTCTACCGTGGAAGAGAACGTCTTTATTCTTCTGTATGTATGTGTCAACCAAGTTGTTCGGTCTCTACATCAAAAAATGTTTTTATGGAGGGGAAAGTCAGGATGTAATTACTCATCTTCACTTTCTCTCCTGCAGCGCTCAGCGTTTTGCCATCCTGTCTCAGAAGCTGGAGTTCCTGTCCAGACACTCCTGCGTCAACCAGAGCCAGCTGGAGGAGCTGGTTAAGGTAACTTCACATTCAAAATATAGTCCACAGCTCTATATTTTGTACAATATGCACGCTATACATAGCTGTAAAGCCTTCAGCACCTTGGACAGCTCCTGCAACATTCCATAAGTAAACACACAGATAGTTTCTCTCTTTGTTTCACTTTTAAACCACAAAGCTCTTCAGGCTCCTTCATTTGGTAGATATACGCAAGAGCACATTTATGTACCTCTACAGAAGAAACTATAGTTCAAATTTGCATCCTGTGTTTCAATAAATCACGTACAGCAGTAAGCAGTAAGCAATAGCATATGTGTTTGTTTTTAAACCATAACTTTAATTGTAAATTTCTAATAACGTGACATTCTCTGTTTTTCTTAATACAGCAAGTAGTATCTGCTATCCGATCAGGAGTGAACCCTGCAGGGACGCTGACCAACCACAGCAGCCTGTGGGACCTGAGCTCAGCCTTTTTCTTTGCTGGGACTGTTATCACAACTATTGGTACGAAATACAGAACCATGCAAAGTTAAGGGGGGGTCAGAATACCTGTCTTTAATTGCCCCTTACCCCCTGAGATGAAGGCAGACTGACACCCACATCAGTACCTATTGTTGGTTTTAGTGTTGGTTTCTGCTGTTCATGTGGGAGTTGTTTCTTTGTTACTTGACTGAGAATTGAGATAAGGAACTTTCTGTGCAGGTTTCGGGAATACCTCTCCTCACACTGAAGGTGGAAGAATATTTTGTATCGTCTACGCACTGCTGGGGATACCGTTGTTCGGCTTCCTTTTGGCTGGCGTGGGAGATCAGCTCGGCACTATTTTTGGAAAGGGCATAGCCAAAGTGGAGAAAATGTTTGTGGTGAGTCTGAAGTTATTTGTAAACACAGTTACAGATAAACAGAGACAGACAAGTTCTCAGTGTCCTGACCTTTTTGCCTGCTTTCTTGGATTTGCATCAGATCATCTGTCCTCACATCATATAATGTTTTCAAATAAGTCAAACATACCTTAGGATTTGTTATAATGGTTGTTAGTATTCAGTACTCCTGAAAAAAGATGGAAAAGGACTCTCACTACATCACTTTGGTTTGAGCGAGCTGTGGTGAACCCCGCGCCCCCAGACAAGAGTAATAAAGTTAACTCCGTTATTTTCCACAGATATTTAGTGTTCACGTGGCTGACTTGAGTAATTAGCGGTCCAGTCTTGAATGAACACAGCAGAAATTGATATAGGAAATGTAGTTTGGAATGATTTGCTCCTTCTGTTGCTTACTGTATAGGACACCCGAGGGACTGGCTAACGGGTCCAATGATTCAGGAAAGAGGACAAAAGTCTGTTGTATGTCTGTGAAAGCCTGATTGCTCTGTGCACACCACAGCAAATGTCTTCAAGCAAATGTTTTCTACTGCACCCAGTGGACCAATTTATGGAATAATGGTATTACTGCAAACAGCATCTGGATGTTTTAACATTACGCATGTCAAAAAGAAGCTTTCTTATTAAAAGTGTGCTTTACTATTGTAGGACAGTCCTTCACTTTGTGTTTACAGACGTGGTGTTGTGGTTCGTCCTGTCTGGTGCAGCATCATTTCTGGTCTGATCTTGTTGTTTATGTGGTTGTTGCTTCTTCTCATTGGGTTTCTCTCTCTCTCTCTCTCTCTCTCTGCATAATTATTTATAGGTTCTGATCTGTTTGGCCTTTCGTTGTCTGGTCATATTTCTGTTTATATATTTTAATTAGGATTAGGATTCAATTTGAAAAGATCATTTCATTAATTAGGGGTTTTGTAATTAATAATTTACCATTGTTGTATTTTAATCGTATTTCAGTATTTGCTACAAGATGCAGCTGTTGCCAGTCTTTCTTCTTTGTTCTGAAATTCTTTCATTTTCATTCTTGTTTGTTTTGGACTTTGTGTTTGTTTTTTTAATCATCTTTATGAAAGTGTGCCCTTTTTTGTTTCTACAACAGGGCAAGGTGTTTGTTTTAAGGATGTTGTTTTATTTAAACGGTTGGGTATATTGCCAGAAAAGAAATTGAAAGTATCCATATTTACTTCCATATTATATTGAACATCAAATTGACATTTGGCTTCCTTCAAAACTTTGGTTAATGACTAAAATTCACTTTGTGAACATTCATATCTAAGCTGTTTGTCGCTGCAGTGAGGCTTTTCTCACATCTCTGAGAATTCATAATATTAAAGGTAATGTAGAAATGCACTTAGCTCTTTCACAGAATGTCAGCTGGCACTTTAGAAATGTACACTGCGCTTCACAGTCAAATTAAAGACATATATTGTAGTAAACGTGGACTTGGACAAGTGCAGAAGTATGAAAAGTTTTGGGACAATTAAACATCGATCTTACCAGAAGTGTAATGAAAAAAAAAATCAGTTTGTCTGAGGTCTTAGTTTTCATATTGTGTGATATGTAATGCAAACAAGTATTGCCACACAATCTTATCCTGCTTAATTTTGTACGAGCAGTTATGTTCATGGCTGAAAGAGAACATAAACTGAGACAGTTTAGCAGGAAACAAAAGCTCTTAGTGTCTTTACTCAGTATGGTATTGAAGAGCACATTTATATAAAACTCTGCAATTCACATTCAAAATCTAACTTACATTTATAGGCAAATCTCAGACTCATGCAACTATAAGGGATTTTTTTTTTCATTGAACACATTCAGTCATATTCTAATAATGTGCCTTGTTTGACAATCATCAGCCAATATTTTAAGTCAAAGCCAATTTAAACTGAGCAGCTGATGTTTTGTTTGATGTTCAAAATGGCCATGAGCGACTGATGTTGCGGTTCATGTTGAAAGGATCTGAAATCTTAATCTGAAAAATGAATGCACCACACAGCACCTTAGATAACACCGAGTCACAGGGTTGGAGAATGTTGCTTGTCAGGGATCGGGAAACGTATTAAAAGGAAGGGATGGTGACCAACATTGTTCTTGTTTGGTATGGCTCGTGGGGCCCAGCCCTCTCCCTGGCCTGGACACAGTAATAGGACTCACACAGGCTGGCTGCTGCTTGGCAGGGTGTGTTTCTGGGCACTCGGGCGGCAGGCACAGGATGGGTTCCGCCGGGGTGGGGGTGGGGGGGCTCTGGCTCAGGCTGGAGCTGCGCCGGCACCTGGAGCTATGTCCCATTTTGGCCAACCCTGGCTGGGCTGGCTCCCCAGGGCTGACCGCACTCGGCTTGCTCGTTGGGCTGTTGCCTAGTGCTCCTGGTTTGTGGGGTGCCTTTGGTTCTCTGGGGGTTAGGGTTTGGGGGTATGGTCGGGATGGAGGACGCCTCCTAACACCTTTCCTTAACCCTGTGACGTCATCCACGGGGTTAAGGAAATGTGGATAGGGAAGGAGAAAGGAGAGACTATTCAGAAGTACCCAGGGAGTTTATCCGGATTTCTCAGATCTCTCCAGAGCTCCCCGGGTACGTGTAAACGTGGCCTCAGAAACTGGAGGAAAACAGGACAATAACATGTGAGAAACACTGACATGCAGTGGCGGATTTTGCAATGGGCGAAGTGGGCAGCTCAACAGGGGCACAGTGCACCGGCTCAGATAAGGTCTTGAGACGCGGCCCCCTGTCTGCACAGACAGCTGTCAGCTCCTGCAGTTGAAACTGGACAAAGATTGCAGCTTGAACACAAACTTTCTCTTTTACTACTGAAACAGTTCAGAGAAATGTATTTCTGAAAACAAACATGTCTGACATGCCTCGATTGACTGGGCAACGAG
Source organism: Lipophrys pholis (assembly GCF_963383615.2). Lineage (NCBI taxonomy): Eukaryota > Metazoa > Chordata > Actinopteri > Blenniiformes > Blenniidae > Lipophrys > Lipophrys pholis. The sequence continues at coordinate 18,752,654 of NC_137636.1, read as the reverse complement.
AAACGTTTAGGGGCTACAAACAGTCATATAAGTCCAATAAATGAGGCATCAGATAAACCAAGAAACCCGGCTATCAAAGAAACATTTCCTTAGTGAACTTCTCAGATGTTCTTCAATGTTTAACTGGAGCCAAGACGTGATCTGTCATTTATGTATTAGAATAATTATTAGAAAAACCAAATAAAGTAAAGTTTGGATTGAGAGACTGCACAGCAGCGTTCAGCCGTGTGGTGAACCAGCTGCGATCAGACAAACTTTGTTTTTCCAACTTTCTTGGATTCTCTCCTTTATCATGTCCGGCTCATCAGCCTGCTCTCAGACAGACTGCTCAGTGTCAGTGATTGCTTGTGACCTTGTCTCCCTGCCGCAGCACTGGGACATCAGTCAGACAAAGATCCGAGTTATATCCACCCTGCTGTTCGTGCTCTTCGGCTGCCTGCTGTTTGTGGCGTTCCCGGCAGCCATCTTTAAACACATCGAGGGATGGTCTGTGCTGGAGTCCCTTTACTTCGTGGTCATCACCTTGACCACCATTGGATTTGGTGACTTTGTGGCAGGTGACAACATATCCAGTAATTGACCACCATCTATATTCTTATTCTTCTCAAATCTGTGTTTTTTCATGTCAAGTTTACATTACCTCTTACAACAAGATTGTTTAAATATATGAAGCATTTGCATTTCAATTGATTTAGCTTAGTTTGCCTTTTTAAATTATTTTATTCTTTCCACAAATGTACTGTTTTTGTCTGATGATGAGCTTTAATTGTATAAACCTGCATGGAAGTTTCTGTATAAATAAAACTTGATTGATTAATTTACCACCCTGAATCTGTCAGGTTTTTTTTCTGTATCAGACGTTTAAACAGTCTCTTTCTTTCTGTGTCCACAGGCAGCTCAGAAATTGAGTACATGGACTACTATAAGCCTGTGGTGTGGTTCTGGATTCTGGTGGGACTGGCTTACTTTGCTGCTATCCTCAGCATGATAGGAGACTGGCTCAGAGTCATCTCCAAGAGGACGAAAGAAGAGGTAAGGGTACGCATGCACGCACACACACAGATTATTTGACCTTCTTGGTCACAGTGTCATAGCCTCACATCAACTTCTGCCCCCTGCTTAACGACATTACAATGATAGCGCTGTTTTCTAATCCAATGGAAGCTCTCTGACATCGAAGTCCACAAAGACAGTCTGAGGTCATTATTGTAAACATCTCTAGAGACACATTGAGAGATAATTCAGAGGCTTTACAATGACGTTCCAATCAGAAAATGAATACAGAAAGATCTCAACACCAAATATAAGAGAGCTTAAATAAATAAATGGGACTGTTAGCAAAAGTGTAAAGTTGACATACTTACAGTGTCAGACTGGAGCCAGGGTCAGGTTAAAGTTAGAGTTGGGGTTTGGCAAGCAGTAGAGTCAGATAAGTTTAGAGTAAGCTGTCATTCTGGGGACTGCAGATGGAAGCAAATGCAAATGGATAAATATGGTAGAAAGCATCTTTTCTTTAAGATCAATGTTTTTTGTACATGTTCCCTGAAAAATAAACGAATTAACAAATGAAAGTATGTAAATCAATGTCAATTCAACATAAAGCACAAACACATAACATGTGCATGTAGGCACTTGTGATTTATGGCTGAGTGTGATATGACTGTTGTTAATATCTATTACCAAAGCGAATGAAAGCGAGTCATAATTTGGTCTTTTTAAATCTGAAGTGATACCAGACTGGCTGCAAAGCTTCATCTAAGGTTAGAATAAACCTCCTGAAAATAGGCATTGTTTCTCCCCTTTAAATGTCATTCAGCTTTTTCAACCTTTTCTCATTAATAATTTAAAGCTGTAGTCAATTCAAGGATTAGTTTAAAGATCATTGTGATCCAGGTAGATGAGTTGATTTCATTTATGTTTCTGTTCGGTAAATCAAAACATGATCTGCTTGTGTATGTTAAGCAGCGTGTTGAATGTCTGTTGTAATATCATGGTCTGTTTTCACCAGTGACAACCAATTTTACAGCCTCTTTAGTTATTATAAGATCTGCGCTCTTGCCCACGCCAAATTTTCCATGGTTGATGGATAATGTACCTGATGTCCTGTTTGTTATACAGATACGTTGTTTCAATGTAATTGAGTTGACTTCCTGGTTAGTAATCCGCTTCACTTACATTCTGTTTCTTTGTCTCTTTCTAAAAGAGCAAACACTAGCATTGAAACAAAAATCAACCTCAGGATTATATTTTATATACTTTAGTTAGTTTAAAAAAATAAAACCCATTAATGGAGTGTGATGGTCAAATTTACAAAGCCGTCCTGCATAAGAAGTGACCATGACACTAACATTACAACAGAATGCTTTCATCACTCCAGATAAAGGCCCTCACAGCAAACAGTGGTACAGTTTGACTTTAAGCCTTCAAAGTATCAGTCTACTCACCTTCTCACAGGGAAACCCATTCATAAATTAAAGCTGCAAGCAGCCTCGGTCGGGACCTCGCACTCTGCCTGGCACTCTGACCCATCGGGGTCAGAGTGCCAGGCAGAGTGCGAGGCACGGCACTCTGACCCATCGGGGTCAGCCCAATCATGGCCTCTGGCCGTTTTACATATTGATCAAATGTAAATGTATAGGGTATTAACAAACAAGGACTTTTATTTTGAAGAAATGTGGGTATTTTATTTTGAAAGCCAGCTAAGCTCTCAATACCCTAAATATTAAATATTAAATGGTTTTAGGTGTCTTTGGTTTTTGTTTGTTTTAATAATCAAAGACTTTTATTTTGAAGGAGTTTGGGGCTTTTATTTCTAAAGCCAGCTCACCCCAAGCCAATCTAACAATGTAACATCATTTGAAGATTTTTGTTTTAATTTCAATAAATAAGGACTTTTAATTTGAAATATGTGTTGATCTTGAAAGCCAGCTATGCTCCAATCCAGCTAAACCCTAAAGATACATTTTCATGAGCATGCCAAATTTGGTGAGTTTTTGAGCATGTCTAAGGAAGTCAGATTTAGGTCCAATGATGCGGTGGAAAAAAAAAAAAAAAGAAACAAAAATGGTTATAATTACAATACAAGGTCTTGCCTTTTGGGCTGGGCCCCTAATTTTCCACAAACCAAAGCTGCACCAGCAAAACCAGAGAGCATGACTGTCCATGCACGGGGAGGTTTGGTCGTGTTAAAGCTGATTGCAGTCAGTCGGAGCAGCGCAGAGACGAGATGTCGTGATTACCACTCTGACTGTCAATCTGTCATGTTCCCTCTAACTAACCTGCCATCGTACGTCCTTGGTCCTGGTCCCTCACTTCACATGGATCTTCTCTCTCTTTACCTCTTTGCAGGTTGGAGAGATCCGAGCGCACGCCGCAGAGTGGACGGCCAACGTTTCTGCAGAGTTTAAAGAGACTCGCCGCCGTGTTAGCGTTGAGCTCTACGATAAGTTCCAGCGTGCCGCATCCATCAAACGCAAACTATCCTCAGAGCTCGGCTTCAGCCCGGCGCCAGAGCTCACTCTGCCACGGCGGACTGTGTCCGTCAACTTTAACGATGAGAAGAACGAGAGAGACGCCAGGAACGGAGGTTTGTTCATGAACGGGTTGGACCTAGAGAGAGGAGACATCTCGATTATCGAACAACTCAAGTAGAAAGACGGCTGTAGAAAATCTTTACCAGGACCTTCTATGTGTCATCATTGCTAAGACCAGATGAACTGTCTTTACTCACAAATCAAATCACAAGGGCAATGCGGTCCTTTGAGACACCAACAAGGACATTCCTGTTCCTTCTTCACGGACACAAGAGAAGTCGAAGCCCCCGCTCCTTAACTCTTGAAAGGATTTATGTCTAGAGGGTGCAGCACTGCCTTCACAAGCTTCCTACAAACCACAAAACAACGTGCACGACACATTTACAGTAAACAGGATTGATTGGGATGCTCATTAAACAAGGTTATGAGAGAAGTTCATATTCATTGAGGCATGACTGACTTTAAATATCCAACATACTGTGTATGCAGAAGGAGTCTTGAAAGGCCCAATAATGAAAAGGCAGATGGTGCAGCCAAGGCGCTTCTCTCTGCCTCGCTGTTCATTGGTCCATCAGTTTGGAGACGGAGGAAACTCCTGGTGACGAGACAGAGTAGAATGTGACGTGCAACAGATTGTCAGGTGACGCTATTAAACCAGATTTGTCACCGATCTGCTGCATTTGATGTGAATCAAGATGTCTGTCACAGTCATATATAAACAACATCTCAGTGAGGCCACTTTTACGATGGGATGTAACAACACCAGAATAGTGAAGATAACTTTAGAGTGTGTGTTGTTTGTGAACAGCAGGTCTCAAAACTCAAATTGTGGTGTTATTTTCCACATGGGAAACATCTAGAAGTGAAAGACTTTGCAGTATATGTCCTGCATGTTTGCATTATGAAGTCTTAAAACTTTTAAACACCTTTTTAAATCAGACTTTGCCATCTATCCAGACCTCTGATTTTACAGAGTTCAGACACAGTAGATGAGGTTTTACTCAATCACATGTTCATGTTTTCACCTCATATACTATGATCACTCCTGAAAACTACTCGAAATTGGGCGCTTCTGTGTTAACTTCGATTTTTCCCAACTTAAGGTTTAGATTTTCACCTCATTCTGGATGTGGAACACACAGCTCTGAAACCCAAATCAGATTTTTGCAAATATATCAAATATGGTTCTGATCAATATTTTTTTAAATTCTTTTAAAATTCTTATTAGTATTTTGTTTTATATAGTTTGCTAGATCGGAGTCTGTGTTTCACAAAGTTGAACCACTGGGCCCGTTTTCCAGTCAAATCCATGTTAATCTCACCTTGCCGTTACTCTCAGGCTTTCTTTTCTCCAGTAATCTCTACATGATGCTACTTTCCTATCAGCACATCCAGACAGACGTCACCTTTTGGTTCCACTCAGTTTCTCATAGAAGTTACAGGTAAAGTGGCCACGGTTGACCCCTCCGATCATATTTGGTACTTCTCATATTTCTTATAAATTTTTTTAAAGAATACAATGATGACTTGAAGACTACAGGAGCTATTAATATATGTATGTGTGTTTAATCCTGAGATTGAAGCTCCTTGAAATCTGGCATTTGTCAGCGTTCCAGAATTTTCGAGAGTTCTAGAATCTGAAAATGAAAATTAGATATTTGTGTATTTAAATGAGAGCCCACAATGGTTAACTTTTATATTTACATCCCGTTGCAAAAGATTTAGACAGGAGCAAATGAAAAGCAACAAAGTAAAAAGTGAAAATCTGAGTTTTCCATCATATGTACATGTTGTACTGAGTTCTGCTTCTATGTGTTTAGTTGTACTAAAGACAATGTGTATGGACTGAAGTTTGGATCAAATCAACACGCACAGTGTTTTTAAACGAAGTGACTCCGTGAAGTTTTTTCAAGCTTACGCAGTGCCTCAGACTCTCTCCGTTGCCTGTTCGACTTCATGGTCTTAATAATGACATCATATGTGATGCCAACTTGTTGCAGGTCAGATTGCTTTGTCAGGCGCAAGAAAATCATCACATTCAAACATGGAGATCCAAGTTGATCCATTTGATCAAAAGTTCATCCAAACCAAAGAGGTTTATGCTGCTTTCCAGTTGCCTTAGATCTGACAAATCCACATTTTGTTTGGGGATGTTGTCATAAACACCTTTTTCAAAGTTGATTTTAAAGCACGTAGAGGTTTTCTGATCGAGTCGATAAGTCTTATATGGAAGCACAAAGCTTTGCGGCTTGACTGGAAGCATTTATATTTCTGTCTGATATCCAGTGTTGTACTAAACTAAAACACTGTCGTCTTCCCGTACAGCTTTCCTGAGCAGTTACCGTCATTCAAAGTTGTGACTCTGAACACAGAGACTGACTGGAAAGCAACACAAAATCATAGGTCATGCTTTCTTTTAATGTCAAGTTGTACAAGTTTGTGAGCTACAAATCACAAAACTTCACTGACTTGCAACAATATGGCATCATCTGTATGAGTTGTGACTATAACGCTCTCTTTGTGGATCGTGTCAGACGTTCTTTCTCTAACAACTTGAAGCTGCTCCGATAACTCAGCAATGACTGTCTGCTCTGATTTTCAATACCACAATTGTAAAAGCCTTTCTTGCAAAAAAAAAAAAAAGAAAAAAAAAAGAATTGATAGCAAAGCAATGTTTATCATCTTTATCAATATTTGTCGACAGTAGTATTTGGGGTGATCTTTACATTCATGTATGGCCTGATTTTGTTGAAAGTCGCGTTGAATGCTGAAGCATTTGAGCGCAATGGATTGTTGTCATGAGACAGATTGTGAAAGTCTTGTTTTGGTACAAGATTTTTTAATTTTTTATTTCCCAGATTACACACACACACACACACACACACACACACACACACACACACACACACACACACACACACACACACACACACACACACACACACGCACAGGGTTAACTGCCATGTTTGTACACCTGCTGCTGAAAATGCACTTTGATTGAACAGCCTTTGAAAGTGATATCACGCTGTCGCCTGCACAGCGGATCAGTCCATCCTCTCAGAAGGCTCAGATTTTTGTTCCTATGTGGCAATATCGACAACAGCACGATTAGACACACAGACCTTTTTTTTTTTTTTTTTTTTTTTTAAACTCAAACTGAGAGAACTACATGTTTACATGTTTACCACAAACACAAGCATTGTGAGACCAAATTATGGCCGAAGTACACAGACAAATATGGCTGCAGTCACTTACTGTGTTTAGATTTAATTACTGTGGTAATGTTTACAGTTTATTACTGTTATGTGTTTCTTAAAACGCAGTAATAGACATGTTACTGTATGATTTACACTAAAGGATCAGAAGAAAATGACAGGAAGGATTGATGCAGTTTTAAAATATGACATTAAACCTCATACTTTCTGCTAAATAGGGCAGTGAAAAAATACAGGAGACAGCAAAAATGCTGTATTTTACAATGAAATGGTTCACTTGTTGATTGCTGCCTGTTGACAACTCTTCACAGTGAATGGAACAAAACAAAACTCAGCCTGTAGTTTTTGTTTTTTGTGACACTCAAAAAAGTAAATACTGGATTTAAGTTGAAAGGTTTCAGCAGGAGTCCAGTGAGTTATTTCCTCTTCTAATCAGCTACTGAATTACATCTGTGAGAGGAGAAACCTGTTCTTGTAATTTGAACTGGTGTGTTATTTTCCTACTGAACATCCTTGTCTACCAGACCAGGGTTGAAGCCCTATAGATGATTTTCTGTAGTTTTTTCTTTCTGTATTAACTGTGAGTCTGTATGGTTCAGTACTAACGCTGAATGGAAACAGCAGCTCTCGCAGCATTACCACTGCTGCTCTGTCGTGTCGCCTGCCCTCTTTGCTGTTCAATGTGTCATTCATCTTTTTTTAGCTGTGCTAAAATGAGACTAACTTTGACATTTTTCTTTCTGTGCTGGATATCTTAACGGCATTGTTAACATTTTTATGATCACAGCTGTATTTTTCTAAACAGTGTTTGTACTTGACGCTGATGAGTCTGAGAGAACATGTGATAACAATAATAATGATATTAGCCCTAATCTCTTATGTAACAGTGATTTTTGTACAATTTCTGACTTGAAAACATACCAACTTGAAATTTTTACTCTGTTTACTGTGTAATTAAAGAAGCATATTATTAAGTATTAACCCTTCACTATGTACCTCTATAAGACTAAAGTGTTGTCTCTTTTCCCGCAGAGCTCGATTGTGTGTTTTATAGTCATGCATCTATTACTGTACCTGAACAAAGACGATAGGGAGCTCTAAAGTCTATAAACTATGGATAGAGGTTAAATGCAGAAAATGAAATTCCCTTTACAAAACTAAAAGGTTGGATTTTACCTCTCTGCCTGCAGTGACACCATTCTTTACTTTCAGAAAAATAATACGTGTCATATTACCAGCACATACAAACATGACACCAATGTTTTCACATTCATTGTGGTTACACTTTAAATGATTAATGATGTCAATAGTGTCTTGTGCTTCCTGAAATGTCAGAAAAATCCAGTGTTCACCTGACAGATTGTGTTCTTTGTTACTGGAGCCGGGCTGCTGTGCAGTGATCAGATATCTCTCTTTACAAATGGAAGATTCTGGTTTAATTCTGAGCTTGGGGTCTTTCTGTGTTTACATTTGTCTCCCTATGCATGCATGCATGGATAGTCAAGTTCCCTCCCTCAATTGTGCCTTTGGTTAATTGTTTATTCAAAATACCCTAATAGATGTGTCCTGGGTGTAACCTGAGTTTTCAACCTGTGTTTATTCAGTAAGGCTGCATATGCTGTACATAAGCTGGGTCAATAGAATACTGAAGCATTTAAGCGTTAACTTTCTTCTGTAACTTTTTAGAATGCTTCAATTAGTACCCTTAAAACCTCTACAGAAATATTTCACAACGGTAATAAAGTTTTCAGGACTTTCTCATTCCTCTCAGACCTGAACTGCCAACTCCGTTCTCCCATAAAGGCCACAACGGAAGTGGATCACGTATTTGGGAACGCATGACTCAGTAGGTTCTCTCACAGAGTTCACAGCCACTGAACCACTGTGTAATTATTCGTGTTCAAACATTCTGGGTGATAGAGCGACCAGTGGCAGAAGGTCTGATGATGCGTGATGTAAAGTTATGAAAGCAGGAAGTACAGACCAGAGTCAACAGCAGGCAGTCACACTGTTACAGTAAATCTCATTTTACCTCCATATTTCCTCCACCGGAAAAACATGTTGCACTTTAAATGTCCGAAGATGGGTGGATGGATGGACGGAGAGATTCTATGTACAGATTCATAAGAAGCTGGACTCTATTGTGGCAGATATTTTGGTACAATCTGGATACGCCAGCACTTCAATGAATCAACCAACCAATATTTTTAAGGCTGTTTTCATATAAACATAATGCTGCACAAAGTGGTTTACATAATAAAAACAAAAACAGTAGCCCCCTCTTGAAGCACACGCACATAGACTAAATTTAAATCTAAGGCAGCAAATCCTGATGAGAGGTTCTCCTGTAGAGGTAGCTCACATCTGCAGTTATTAAAGATTAGAGCCAGAGTAAAGCATTAAAAAGAAAAAAAAAGATTAAAAACAAACACAAGATAGTTAAATATTGAGGTAGAATACTGTTGGCTTGAAAGAGATGAAAAAGACTGACACAAAGATGAAATAATCAAACACAATGGTAAAACACTAAAAGGAGCTATGAAAAAAACATGAAAACATTTATTAGAAACAAAAGACAGTAAGTTTAAAATTTCAGTAGAAAGTACTGAGAGACACAGGCTGTAGTTATAGAAGGATTGCCCTGAGGGGTTCAGAAGGCTCACATGATAAAACCAATTGATCGCTGGGACTAACACCGCCAAGGGTTTTGTTAATTAATGAAATAAATAAAAAAAGACTCTTCAAATCAACTCTTGGGCTTTCAACAGAAATGGCTGCACTCTGTCAACGTTCTCTAGATGATTACAAAAAGCAGTCTTGGTTACGTGGTTGATGTGTGACACAATATTGAGGTCTGAGTCAAAAAAAGACAATGAGGTTTTTGACCGTCTCTTGTGGGATCAGTGTCAGTGCATGCAGTTTAGCTTTCAATTTTTCTCTCTGAGCTTAATGATCAATACTTCTGTTTCCCAGCTGAGCTATAGAATAACAAGAATATTAAGAAGAAGAATAATAATGATAAAATTCTTGCATTTGATCTCTAAAACCCAATTAAAACCAACATCAACCTGCCCTGGGTCAGCAGGGGACACGACGGGGTACAGCCGAGGACGATGATTCAGTCTCTCATGATGACATTTCCAAGCGGCAGCGGGTAAAATGGGTTAACAAGGGTGGGACATAAAACACACCTTTGCAGACCACCACAGTTTATTTTATAGCTTTTGGATGAAAACTCATCGAGACCTACAATACACTTTTGCTGTTAGGAACAGATGTGTAGAGTTTTGTGTACCTATCCCATTTCTGGCTAATTCAACAAACGGACAATAATTACATCCAAAATCATATCAATATCTTCTGGAAAATATGAGTTTAATTCATTCTACACAGCCAGAATGACTGACAAAAACACTGAAGGGAACAAAATGTCCCCAGGATCTCTTCGGGGTTAAACTCTTAAACTCTGCCTCTGTTCATGGTGCACACTTCCTGAGAGTGACTGTCCTCTGGCCCTGAGAGCTGCTGCTTACACAGTGGTGATGGTGAAGAATGGGGCAAATCATGCATACAGGGGGGATTGACAGTCGGTCCGTCCGTAAGTTGTACAGACAGACACACACACACACACATGCATAAACAAACACACACACTCTCCAGTCCGAGTGCCAGTGATAACATAGCTCAGTGGACCCATCTCCTCATTTCCCGTGTCCTCAGCCAGAGTTGGTTCTGGCACTGCAGCTTCCGCTAACAGCTCCCACCAGAGACATCAGAGCATCACTGTATCCGCTCTGAGGTGTGTGTGACTGCATCGCCTCCTCTTTGTTCCCATAACTCAGTGTGTCTTGCGGTCCCGTTGTCGCTGCCGGGCACAGGAGGTGTGTGGGAGTGAGGCATTAAACCAGGTGCACAAAAGAGTGAGAGTGAGCCAGCTCCCTGGCCTGAGGAAGAGCCCCAAGACAAGCTGCTGTGTCAGACGAAGTACGTCTGTGAGCAGGTCCTAGAATCAACAGGGCCAAGCGGGCAAAGCATCAGTCCAGGGCATCAGCCCGACAACCAAAGCACCACAACAGAACTCATCAGGTACCACCAGTCCAAAACCAACAGCGACAAAGGGATCAGACCAAGGGGGTCATATTATATGTCCATGAGAGGACCCCCAGCCAGTGCAGGATATACCCCAATCAGTTGACTGTAGAAGAGGGCCCCTTGTGCTGCCCCATGCCACAGATGCAACAGGTGAGTGGGACAAGCCCAGCAGGTAGAAGACGCCCAGTGAAAGGGGAAGGATGGACCATACTACCATCCGCCATGGGCACTCGACCTAGTCCCCTGTCTGAATGGGTGTGGTGCATTAAATTAGAGCTTGCAGGTAACGAGTCAGAAGGTCTAGTACCCGTGCCCTTCCTGCCCCCCAAACCATGAATGGGTGTATTGGAATTATTGTGCAACTAGGCAATGGAAATATTATCACATGAACATGATTAAGAGAGAATAATTGATGAGGACTCTTCTTACTTTTAAAGAACATGTACCATTTTTACTTTATGAGGTCCTAGTAACTGTAATCTAAGTTTTCAGTAACTTATACAACTTATGTCCTGTGAACCTCACACTGATCCGTCATGATTGGGTCTCTTTCTGACTGATCTCCACAACAGCAGCAGTACAAACCTCAGTCTTCTCCTTCCACTATTTCCCATCAACACACGTTCCACCAGGAGACAGATGAAAACCTACTTAATGTGTCCTCACAAGGCCTCGTCACAAGAGGTGAAAAGGTCGAACACACATCAATACCTCCAATTGTAACAGAGAGGATCGATGTTATTGATCTGAAGCAGCATTCATCAGACGCTCCATAAAACCTAAAAAAAGAAAACCAACTAGTCATTTTTGACACTTAGATCAGAGTCTCACGGGGGGTTGACAGACCAGCAGCTGTAAAGTAGTGTGTCTGCCGAAGGATTACTAAAGGCAGAAACAGATGTGTCAGTGAAGACCGTATGGATGGCATACAAGCCAAGGACTGCTTCACCCTGAAACGCCACAAGTCGCCATGGTGGATAAAACAGCTCAGAGCAGACACATTGAATATGGAGGAAGCAAGCTGTGTGCTTTATTCAGCAGTGAGACAAACTGGATCAACTAGAAACATGTATAGGAGAGACGTCTGTAGGGAAGACTGAGTGTTTACCGTGGCCATTTGGAAGAATGTCTTTAATGATTTCACATGAACTGAAGCTCAGCAATCCGTGTTTTAAAACAGCCCGTCTAAACCAGGTGATGGAATCATTTCAGAAGTATCCTTGAGTTCTCCTCTCAGGCACCAGTTTCAATTTCCTTTTAAAAATCTGTGAGGGCTTTTTAAAGACATGAGACAAAAGGGTGTAGGCCTGGAAATGACCACAAACGTCTAGTGAAAATCATCAGGATACACGTGTTGAACTTGGGTGTGGAATAATCTTGCTAACTGGAATTCCCAGAGGGAAATGTTTAGCGTCAGGAAAGCCGGGATTCACTCCACATCCAAGGATTAAAGAATCAAATGGATTAAATGAATGTAAACTGAAATTAAGAGTTTGCAGAATAAACAGTGAACGTCAAGTAACCTACACACCTGGAGCTCGATCTATAAGGGGAGAATTTGCCTTCAGCAGGCGAAGCTTTACTTTTAGTCTGATATGGGGAAGTTCAGTCATCACAGCAGATCCACATCGTAAAAAGATATGAAATTGAATAAGACTATTAAAGAAAGCATGTTTCAACCATCCATTAGAAACCTAACAAGTCCATCTATGAAAAGCAAAGAGGTGTGGTCGACACATTTTGGGGTTCCATGATTGTATCATGATGTCAGATAAGCAATTGAATTAGGTAAAAGTTTGCTTCTCTAAATAACTGCCTCCATGAGACTAACGCTGATCCACTGACGGTTCACTAAATATAAACTATAAAAGGGGCTAATACAAACCAGTAGGCTATTTTGTGATGCTTTGAAGGGCTCTGCAGGATCAAAAAATGAACATACACCACTGCTGGTGCAATGTGAATATTTTTCATTCATCTGACTCCTTTGAAACACTCAGCAGCCAACATGCTGCCAAGCACACTGCAGCTCTTGACACCGAAACCAGCTCTGACAAGTTTGTATTCATGGCTTTCCTTTCATTGGTTTTTCAAGTTCAATGGGCCGTTTGCCTGGTACTAAAGCGCCCTCTCAGGAAGGACAAAACACCCCAAACGATTAAATCCACACATTCCCATGTGATTTAAAGTCTCCCCCCTGTGGCCACAATGTGAACTGTGTGTACACTCAGCAAAGGGGTATTAGTTAAAAAATATATATATAAAAATTGTAATATAACTACAAAACAGTAACGTTGATCTAAATGTCAATCGAAACACATGGGTCATTCAAACAGAAAAAACACATAGAAGTCAGATTTTCTTTTACTTTAAGAAAAATGCAAAAAAGCAAGAACAGAAAATATAAGTATGTTTTAGCTGCCAGGTGATGCTAGGAGAGAGGGAGTCATTACTGTACAAAACGTTTCTGAATGTTTACATCAACACAAACACAAAACTAAAGAGTGAAAAGTTAAATGACTCAGTGGTAAAAAGACAGGCATCTATACACATAAAACACTGTTACAAACATCAAAACTGCAGCAGAGGAATATAAAAAAAAAGAAGAAATCCTAATAAAAAATATGCAGTTTCCATGAAAAATCTATGTTTACTAGTGTTGTCGAGAATATCTGTGTGATTGTGTTACTCAGGTTACGTAGGTAGGTTTTATCTTAGGATGGGCAGCTATAAGCAAAGAACAGTGAAAAAAGTATGCTACTGTAGGATTTTTTTTTTTGTCTAAACTGATGATACAAAGAATAATGAGCAAACACCTGTAAGTGGAACTCTGAATGTGTTAAAGCTATAGTTCCCCCTACTGGACATGACAGTTGTCTTCTTGCCGTGTTTGCTCTGGGGTCCTGAGTGAACTGAGGGAGCGACGGGTTGGTTTGCCTCCGCCACTCGGAGAAAGACCCTTTCTGTTGAAGCCGTCAGCTGTCGTACCAGGAGAAGCACTCTGGAGGGGAATGTCTTCCAGAACCTGAAAAAAAACACCAAAAGGAGGAAACAAATGTATTATTTGGAGAATCATTTGATACAGGTTTATACAGGCAGACTGTTTGCAGCTTTCAAGTCCAGCATTGCTTTATTGACCCGGAGCAACCCACGTGAAGTCGGAGGTCCAGGGTTCCTGTAGACCCACTAAGAGTCCTGGGGTCCATCCGAATAGTCCCTCCTATCCCCTTTCCTATCTACTTATCATTGACCCCCATAAGTGTTTAAGTGGCGGCCACGATAAGGAACGTTTGAATTCTCTAAAAGCGAAAGTCAATTCAATTTAATCCTTGTGATGTTTGAGATTATATCAGTGGTTAGAGCCGCAGGGGAAAGTGGTGGAAATGCGCTTTTTGTAGTCCATTTTCAAAAATTTGTATTTATTTCACCACGGCTGACGTCACTAACATGCGCCGCCGTCGGATTATTATTACATCACCGAGCGACTGTCACAACAATGTGATGGCCTTCCCCCAACTCCTTCAGGAAGCCTCCCAACACCATTCCTTAAACCCTGTGACGTCATCCACGGGGGTTAAGGAAAAGTGGATAGGAAAAGAGAAAGGAGAGACTCTTCAGAAGCACCCCTGGACCTAAACTAGTACATACATTCAGAACTAAACAGGAGGCAGAATATCAGGCCATGTTCAAATTTGCTGCTCCATTGGTCGAGTTGGTTGCAGATTTAAAAAGGAGGGAGCCAACATTTTATACAATGGAGACAGTGGCCTCGCCACTCAGTAAGATGATTGAGCTCCTACTGACAGCATCAAAATGACAAAATCCACTAAAATCTGAAAATGTTTGAACTTCATATCCAGACATACAATTTTACAACCTTTAAATGCCTCTGTCATAATACCGATATCTGTCAGTTCATCATGTTGGGATCCACTTAAAATCAAAATGATACGTCCACATGATTATTTGAGGAAAGAAACTTTGCAAAGCAAACTGCCAAGTGCAGTGTGAAATGCTCAGTGTGTTCTTGTGAGGACTTAAATAAGCAGAGGAGTTGACTTTGCCAGTGAAAAAGATGCCTAAACAGCTCACCTTGACATCAGCTGCAGGTGTGGAGCTGGCCTGTCTGGCCGCCAGCCGCGGGCTGCAGCGCTTCGCTGTGGTTCTCCTCATGATGAAGGGACTGGCCTCCCCCATGGGAATATCAGCAAACCCTGAGCAACAAAGGAGAGCCGAACTTTGAGCCTAAGAGTCATGTGAACAAAGCCAATGAGTTGAAGTAAAGAAAAGTAGAACATGTTGGAGATGAACGGTTCTACGGATATATCTTTATTGAAAGCAATACAAGCTTGAAGAAGCAATAGGACATTCACAACCCCACAATGCCAGAACAATTCTAAGTCAATATCCATTTGTATCTACGGTCGGTCCCTACAAGAATTAACCCCGGCCATTTCCTTGTGAATATGTCTCATCTGCAGTTGTTGGATCTGCCTCCGTGGAGTACGCTGCTCTTGGTCAAAAGGGAGCTCAGTGACCTTGTTAGTCAGGGACAGATATCAATATTAATTCACAATTCAGGTCCTCTGAAATGAAAGTGAGTAATGGAATTTTTTCAGTCGGAAAATTGTAATTCCCATTATCAAGCTGTTGAAATAACCAAGTAAAATCTTCAATTGACTGATCAGCTGCCAAAGATTTACACATCTGGGGGACTTTCTTTACTGCACTGAGCTTCCCTCCTCTCTAAAGATTACATGTTAATAACATTGTGTCTCTCTCCTGCAGGAGCCGACAGGAGAAGTGGAGGCTTGTGCTCTGTGCCATTCTATCATTGTGGATAGAGAAGAATAAGACTGGACACCAACCTCTCTGGACCAGCTCAGGAAGCCCCTCTGGTCTGAACTCTTTGTCCTCGTCTCTTTGTTTGGGTGTCATCATGGCGTTGGCTTTAATCTTCTTTGTGAGGTTGTGCAGTGCCTCCTGGGCACCGTCTTTGTCGCTGATGGCACCGTGACCCCGTTTGCCCTGAGGAGACTTCTGAGTCGCTGAAGGAACCACGTTTTCCAGATCTTCCTCACGGTGTTTGGAGGACTTCCTTCTGGAGTGCCGGCGGCCGTCGGTGCTGCTGCACTGGTCGTTGGCTTCGTTTGCCTGTTGGCTCACGGTCATCAGCTCCAGCCGTGTTTTCAGTGCATCGTTGTTCTTCTCCAGTTTGTGGACTTTAATCATCAGGCTGCAGTATTTCTCCAAGCTCTCATCGGCCTCCTTGCTTTTCTCCTCCACGACTTTGTTCAGTTCATCCAGCTCGCCTTTCATTTCCTCCAGCTCTTTATCTTTGTCCTTCAATTCCATCCGCTTTTCTTCAGCTTCAGTCCTCTTCTTCTCTAGAGCTATCTTCAGATCTTCCATTTCTTTCTCTCTCTCTCCTGCTTCAGTTCTCAGTTGGGTCGCCTGAGCCTGCACCTCTTCATTACTCTTTCCTTCGCCTGAAAAGAATCACATTAAAAGAAAACCATAAATACAAAGAAAAACATTCATTTGCACTTCTTGGAGATCACATGATAAGTACCCGTATGGATGTGCTTTGTTTGGATATGTGTGTAAACCCTAATCTAACAACGCTCATTCAAACTAAACTGTTCTCACCTGAGCTGTTTAACATGATCTGCTTCTCCTGCTCCAGCTGTTTGCAGGTCTTCATCCACAAACTCATCTTGCTCCTGGCAGAGTCTCGCTCCTTGGACAGTCTCGTGGTGCAGGTTGTTAACTCGGACACCTGAGTGGGTGGACAGAGGGAAGTGAAATTTAAGGAGACTGGCCTTCGTCTTAATGTCACGTTAAAGACAAGCCGTTGCTACTGAGCTACACCGGTTTATACATTTTCTTAGAGATTTGCGTATATTTCATAGAATACCTCACTTTTACTTTTTATGTTTGGTTTTCCTTTCATGTGTTAGATTATCAAGTAAAGAAAAAACTTTAAAAAAAAAAGGTAAACATGCCAATAACAACTTCCTGTTGGATTCACTCTTGACCTGAACAGATCTGAAGTGATGTATTTACCTGCTCACTGAGCTGTGCCACCGACGTTTTGTGTGTTTCCAGTTCCTTCTCCAGGGAGGCAACGGCGGCCTGCAGAGCCTCTAGTTCAGCTTTCAGTTTATCTTTCTCCTCTTGTGCTTGTTGTTTCTCTTGTTCCAGTGAAGAAAGAGCTGCCAACAGGCTTCTTTTCTTTTCTTCAATCAAGCAAAGAGAAGACTGCAGGTCTTGTTTTTCAGCCTCTAACTTGTTACTGTCCCCCTCGAGCTTCTCCTTCTCTTGCTTCAACATCAGGAGATTTTGTTGAATATCCTGTTTCTCCTTTCCTATCGATTCCAGGTCTGACTGAAGCGTTACATTCTCATCAGCTAACCCACTTATTTCCTGCTCAAGTCTTTTCCTCTCTTCTTCTACAGATGACAGACTGTTGCGGAGGTGATCTCTCTCTTGCTCCAATGAGGACAAAGTCAAATGCAGTTTCTCGCTTTCTTTTACAAGTTGTTCCTTTTCGGTTTCCATCTGTTCTTTCTCCGTCTTCAGAGATGAGAGGGATTTTATTGACGCGAGTTTCAGCTCTTCTTCCCCCTTAAGCTGCTTTTCCAACGTGTCTGTCTCTTCCTCTTTGTTTTTTATTAGTGCTTTATGCGCCTCAATTTGTTTCTGCAAGGCCTCAATGTGAGTCTTGGAGTTGTTTCTTTCCTTCTCCGACTCTTCTTCCTGGGAGCGAAGTGCATCTTCTTTTGCCTGCCACTCCCACACAGAAATAAGCAGTTGTTGTTTCTCCTCCTCTAACTCGACCAACAGAGACTGCAGTCTCTCTTTAGCCTCCTCTTTTTCTGTGCTCTTTTCTTCAAGCGAGATCTCTCTCTGACGAGAGGCTTGGAGCTGTGCCTGGAGCTCATCTACTCTTTTAACTTGCCTCTCGGCTTCCTTTCTCATTCCTCTCTCCAGTTCTTCTACTCGGCACTTCTGTCTGTCCTCCTCCTCTTGTCTGTCTACCCTTTCCTTCTCCAAGCCTCTCTCCAGCTCCTCCTTAGCAGACCTCAGCTCGTCTATTTCTCTGCTTTTTGTCTCCAGCTCCTTCTCCAGAAGGTCTTTCTCTGACCGTAGGTTGTCCAGCACAAGAGAGAGCTCCGATATTTTCTCGCTGAGTTCTTTCTTCTCCTGCTCCACCTGATTAAGCAGTTATAGAGACGACAGCAGAAGGGAAAGGGAAAAGGAAAAAGTGCATGTGTGAAATGGAGGAAGCGGTATAAATGATCTGATTTAAAAAGTCTTAGTTTACAACACCCATCACATTTGCTGCTATGATATGAAGTAAAGAACAGACAAAAAAACAATTTAAAGACAAATGAGTTTGAAAGTACCTGATTTTTTTCGTCTTCTAGCTCAGCTTTGGCCGTTTCAGCCTACAAGTAAAACACATCAACATTAGTTGCAGGTAAGTTTATAGCATTTGACTGTCTGGTTGTTTGTTATGAAATACCTGAAGCACAGCATCTTCGAGGCTTTGCTCCATGTCCTCCTGTTCCCTCTCTAATGCATCAATGCGATCCTGCAGTGAGTCAGACTTTCTCTGGGCAGCTGCAGAAATACAGTCAGATTTACAACAACACTTCACAAAACTCAAGCGGTTATGCGATTATGAACAGTCTTGAAAGTCACCTTTCAGCTGCTCTCCCATTTTCTTTTTCTTCCTCTCATCCGACTCAATGCGGACTTGGAGCTTTTCAATACCCGTTTTCATTTGCTGAACCTCATCTTGTGTGGAGTTCAGGCGAGAGGCAATCTCTCCCTTTTCAATCAGAGAGAACTCCAGAGACTGGGAGAGGCGATGAACTTCTCCCTCTAAAGCCTTTCCAAAACAAGAGGGAAACAAAAGAAGATTTAAATGGGGAGGGGGGAACAAAAGGAAAAGGCATGCATTGCATCTCCTTCAGCCTTAAAACATAAAATGACCTGAAAAGCATTCTACTCCCACTTTACCTGTATCTTCCCAACCATGGACTCAGAGCTTTGACTGGCACATGTGTGATCTTCTTTTATCTGGTTGAGATGATCAATGAGCTCCTCTTTTTCTCCGTGCTGTTCAGAAACTGCCTGCTCCAGCACCTTCATCTGATCCAATAGCTTCATGTAAAAAAAAGAAACACACGCTTAGACCAGTGGTTCACAAACATCTTGGTGTTCACCACCTCAAAAAAACTTGACTTTTTCAAGTACCACAACTATTTTGATGGCATTAAAACAGGCCTGCCTGTATACTCATCCTAACAAGGCCCATAATCTCTTTATCTCTTAGAAAAACATCAAGCCAGAACATTAACAATTACAGCTGATTTCCATCAAACCAGAGAAAGATAATACAGATTCTAATGTGAATTTTTTGTCTAATGAGGGAAAAAAAAACACATCACTTTCTTTTATATGCTACTAATGGAGTACTGTGACTTTTAGATCAACTATAACAGAACATAAAGCAAGTCAGATAAACATACCTGATTTATAATAAAGACACAAAAATCTTTAATAGCATTTTAACAACTATTGTTATTTTAGCCAGTGCGATATAATCTAAAGTCAAGATAACTAACCTCATCAGAACATCTAAATAAGACTTAAACTTGTGTTCAATGATTTTGGACTAACAGAAAACCAAAATATCATAAATACTATTTAAACAAATGAAAAAATACCATCAGAACAAAACAAACCGCCAAACGGCCCAAATCATAATCATTCGCAAATTTAAACATAAATCTTCTCTTTACCTGTTGTTTTTCCATCTTCAGTTTCTCAGCGCTGCTTTGCAGAGTTTCGTACTCTTTTCTTCCAGTTCTTATGTCATCTTCCAGGATGGAAATCAGGTTTCTTGTGTCACAATTACTTTTCTCCAAACTATGGAATTTTTCTTTCCATTGGCTTAAAGACTGGCTCAGCTCATCTCTGTCCTCAGTGCATGACACAAGCTCAGATCTGAGCTGGGTCGTCTGGATAAGAAATGAGATCAGAATTGTTAATATACAGAATTACCAGGAAGGTTAAATACTGATTATAGCTCTGTTGAGTGTTTTGCTTAGCACACCGTTGTTATTATTACCTCTGACATGAGTGTTTCTATTTGTTGCTCCATGCTGGAACAACTCTTCCTTTGGGTCTCGATTTCATTCTTCAGTGTGGCAATCTCAACTTGCATGCTCTCGAGCTCAGACTCCATTCCCAGGATATGTTGCTCCAAGTTGACTTTTTCAGAGCGAACCCTCTTCAGCTCACTCTCCTGCTGAAGAAACTTCTCATCCCATCCACCTGTAGAGCCAAACATAATCTTCTTTTTCAAACAGGAACAAACTTTGAATCCTATTAATGGTGTGTAATCAATAACCTGAGCGTATACCTTTGGACATCTCAAGTCCTTCCAGCATCTCCATCACATCAGCCACCTGACATTTAGCCGTTTGCAGCTGTAGAGTTAATGAATCTTTCTCTTCCACCAGCTTGGTCAACTAGATATCAGACAGAAATTTGAATATACAGACAAAAATTACACCTTCGATTATTGATCTGGCACTGAAAGAATGTTTAGCACAGTTTTACTGTTTACCTCATCAACAAGGCCTTTGTTTTCCTCTGAAGTGATGCTCAGCTGATTAGCTGCACTTCGTGCCGCCTCCTCTGCAGCATGAATTTTCTCCTCCAGATTCTGAACTTGGACTTGCAGCTCAGATGTCAACTCCTTCCTCAGTTCCAGGTCAGATCTCAGGAGGTCAAACGCTGACCGCAGGGAGTCAAGTTCACATACGTGTTTGGCGATCGTTTCCTCGTAGTTTTGGGAAGATTCCGGCACTATTAGACAAAGGTTGGATTAAACAGCTTGTAAATGTATCAGATGAGTAATAGAATTTTTGAAGTTCTGACTCACAAGAATGCGTTCAAATTAGTTTGATGTGTATGTAGGACAATAAAACAACTGAAGTTGTTCCTTTAAAGCTGTATCTGCCTGAATGGTTGGAAACATTTTTATTCACGCTACAGAAAGCCTAAAGATGCTGAATCTAAGAATGAGCTTATTGTGAAGCTTTAAATAAAAATATTATGTTATAGGCACAGCAGAATGACTCACCACAGGACTTCAGATCGTTTCTATCAGTGCGGGAGGAGGAAGGTGAAGTCCGGTCACACATCACAGGCTCATCTTCAAGACCTCTGGAAGTACAGCTTTCCCCAGAAACCTAGCACAAACAATATTAAGACTTGACTCGTGACCAAAACATGGTGTATCCAAACAATAATGGTGATATTTTCACAAAACATGAATCATTATAGGTCTGCATCTATTTAAATCTTTTCATACGCAAACATTTGTAAATAAATTCCTGAACATTTCTCTCAGTATAAAATTCACTTTTTTTTTTTTTTTTAAAAGAAGCTTCAACAATCAAGTAGAATGTAGGTTATCCAAATATAAACATAACATAAATCCAAACGTTTTTTATTGCATTTTTTTACCTCTTGATGAGGCAGCTGCTCCTTCTCATCACTTATTTCCCCAAGTTTGGTTGAGCACAGCTCCTCCCCCTGCTTCTTGGTTGTTTCTTGTTCAACAATGTCAAAATTTGGGGCCGATTCTGTCTCACTAGGAAGGGACATGAGAACAAACTTCAGATTTCGAAGCAGACTCAACACATAACAGGAGGTAACTGTATATCTCTGCTGACTCCAAAACTTTTTGTACCCGAGATCCTCCTCAGGTTGACTCAGCTCCTCCTTTACAGGAGAGGATGCAGTAGCAGTGTTGCTCACGTCACATGTTGGCTGTACAACAATTTGCCTTGTTGCTGATTCATCTTTGGAAACAAATACAAATCATTATTTAGTCAAATAAGATGCAATTTTTCATAAAAACATGCATGTAGGTTTGGTCTAGACTCACCCTCAGCTTCTGCCTCCTCACACTCCATGCGGCTGAGATTCCCCGAGATGTTCTGGGTTTCATGTGATTCAGAGAGCTGCTGGATGAGGCCTTGTTGCTGGCTGACCTGTTCCAGCAGTATGTCATACTGCTGTTTGAATATGGTTAGCTCTTTCTGAAGAACAGCAAGCTTCTGGTACAGTTCAGCCTGCTGCGCCTCAAACTTCTGGCTCCTGTGATACAACATAAAAGTCAAGACATCCTGTTAGTTTTCTTTCAAAATATCACGTGGGTTTCCACTGCAGCAGTTCAGAGAAACATGAAAATGAGAAAAAAAAAAAGCCAAATAGACGTACTGCTCTTTCTTCTCCTCCTCAGTGATTTTTTCTTGCATCTCCAGCTTTTCCTTCAGCTTGTGGTGCTCTTGTTCTGAGGACAGGAGGTTGCGATGGATACACTCATTCTCCTCTCTAAGAGCAGCCACCTCAACCTCGTGAATCCTTATGGTTTCCTGTAGCTGCAGCTTTTCTTCAGCTGATTGAGTCACACGAGCCTGTAGCCCCAAGTTTTCCTCAGACAGTTGACTCCAACTCATTTGCAGCTGCAGCTTCTCTTCTAGAGCAGTATTGTACTTTGCAGTTAAGTCACTCTGCTCTGAAGTTAATGGAGACTGTTCATCCTCAAGTTGGATTTTTTCCTCATCCATGTGTTTCAGAGTGGACTCTAGTTGAGCTTTTTCTTCAATCACCTGATCAAGAGTTGCTTTAGCTTCGTGGCTGTCAGCTCTGACTGACTCGATCTCAGCTTGTGCTTGCTGCTTTTCTTCAGTGAGCTGCGCAATGATCGTCTGCAGTCGTTTGTTGTCCTCAGATAGTTTGTCCACACCGTCTTCCACTTCTTTCTTCTCTGCATTTAATTTAACAATCTCAGCACTGACTTGCTCTTTGTCATCCTCCAACTGTTTTAAAGAGGCCTCAAGGCAGTTTTTCTCCTGAAGTAACTGATTAAGACGATCGTCTTGGTCTTGAATTATCTGATTGAGAGCTGCCTGTGAATCGGTGTTTTCTTGTGTCATCTGACTGAGTTTAGACTCTAATGCAGCAAGGCTTTCTTCCAGCTGGTTTCTTTTGATGGATTCCTCCTCCAGACGACTTATTTCACAGCTCCTCTCAAACAGTTCCTCCCGGGCTGTGACATATTTCGTCTCCAGCTCAGAGTTCTGAGCTTGAACGTCGTCCAAGCGACTTTCCAAAACAGAGACCTGAAAGTACACCCATAGATTAATGACATGTTTGTTCTTTAGATGGAAAGAAAATGATTTTAAAAAACTCTGTCTCAGCAAATAATATGAATATAGAAAAAGGGAAATGTGTGACAAACATCTGTTTGAAACCGTGTTCCAACCTGGGCCTTGCCGTCCTCCAGTTGGGCCTCCATGTGAGAGATCTGTGTCTGGTTCTGAGTGAGCTGACCCTCCAGGGACTCAATAGTTCTCTTTAGTTCTTCCACCTGATTTTCAAATGAGTTCATGACTGTCTCATTATCTTCCAGGTCCATCTGAAGCATCTCCAGCTGAACCTTAAATGAATAGATGAAAACATATTTTTACCATTTGTAACACATTTGAACTTTGTGAACGTCATGTGTACCAATACATCAGGCATGTGAACCACAAGTACTTTAGTAACTAACCTTGATTTTGTTCATGGCAGCCATTTTCTCCTTGAGGAGGTCAGAGGTTTTGACCTGCGCTACCTCTGCACTGTTCAGCTTCTCCTTCAGATTCTTTATGGTGTTGTCTCTCTCCTCTAAGCCTTGTGAAGCAGCAGATAGAGTTGCCTTCATGGTCTTGATCTCCTCCCGACGAGATCTCTGTTCAGCTTTGGCAGCACTCACTGATTTGTTATTGGCCTCAATGTGCTCTTTTAAGCTTTTCACTTTGTTGAGGAACTTTTCAGTCTCCAGAGAGTGACACTCTGATTGCTTACTCATCTTTTCTGTGAGACTGTTCATGTCTTTTTCCAGCACAGAGATCAGTTTAGTCTTCTCATCCAGAGTGTGCTCTAGGTTGGACTTCATTTCAGTTGTGGACAAGTGGCTCTCCTCAAGAGATTCAAAAGACTTTTTGAGCTCAGCGTAGGACTGATTGACCAGATCCAATTCATTCTTCAAGACTGGAAGCTTTTCTGC
This sequence comes from Lipophrys pholis, assembly GCF_963383615.2. Taxonomy (NCBI): domain Eukaryota; kingdom Metazoa; phylum Chordata; class Actinopteri; order Blenniiformes; family Blenniidae; genus Lipophrys; species Lipophrys pholis. Next base: position 18,728,673 of record NC_137636.1, on the reverse strand, counting down.
GGCATCTGCGTTCACGTTGACCTTCACTTCCATTGAAGAAATCTGCTCCAACAGGGTGTTGAGCTTCTCAGTATGATCATGCTGGAGGATCTTAAAGAAAAGCAGATTTAGGTTTGTTATTTGTATTTGACCTACAGTTGCATTTGCAAGGCGTGTATCACAAATGAACAACTAGACAAAATAAGATGTGCAATGTTTCACCTCTTCCTCTTTCTTCATCGCTTGAACCGTGTTTTCCAGTTCAGCCTTTAGTTTTTCCACAGACAAAATCTGACATTCAGCCTCTCTGAGCTGGTTCTCCTTCACTTCCGTTTGGGATCGCTGATCCTTCAGCTCCTTCTCCAACTGTGTGAGCTCCTCAGACTTTGTCTCATACATCTTTCGAAGTTCTTCTTCTCCATCGGACATTCTTTTTATTTGGTTCTGCAGCTCAGCGCACAGTTGTTCCTGCACCTTTAGGAAATGCTCCACGGAACTGATCTAAAACAGACAAACAATAAAAATACAACTTAGTATAAAAGTAATAAATTATATCAGACAATACATACAAAATATTTGGATAACCTTTATTTTCAAACTGTTACTTCATGAATGGACTAAAAAAATGTATTTAACCAAAAATAAAAACCAAAAGAAAACAGATTTAATCGATCACGGCGGGCAATGAGGAGCGGTTAATTGCCCAGCCTCACACACACCCGGTGTGAAGCAGGACATAGAACTCAGTTTCTGAGATGAACACTTGTTGTATTTGTTTGCCAGTTAGTTTTATGTACAGCTTCGTGCTGGACCCGCTCCATAGCACGCTCGCTCTCTCAGGCACACTGGTCAAGCTGTGCAATGTTCTCTTACAGTATAAGTGGCAGTGCCAAAAAAGATTATTTTAAGTAAATTTAAGTACTCGGTTTCGGTGAGTACTCAAATGCAAGTACTCATACAGTACTCGTTTTGGAAAAAAGTGGTATTGGTGCATCCCTAGATAAAAATAAACAATGGCGTATCTGTTACAAAACCGATTCAGAGCAGCTCAACATTCACGCAACAAACCTGTTCTTTTTTGAGCAGCAGCTTGACGTGTTCGGTCTCTCCAGCCTTTGCAGAAACGGCCTCCTCACACTGCTTCAGTAGGGCTGCTCGCTCTTCTACCGCTCTGAGAGAAATATAGGAAATAAAACTTTCAATAAAGTTACAATCACTTCTCATAGGAATTTTGCTTTAATATGAATGTAATTTTCATCATACAAGCTGTTACACCAGCTAACAGGTGGAGTAAGTTACACGATGGCATTTATTATAGGTAATAAGAATATGTTTTTGCAACTCTGTAGTCAAAAAACTTGTGAACCTAATTATTCCTCTTCACAAGTCCTACCGAGTGTTTTGCTCTTCCTGTTGGGCGGTGACCTGTACCAGGCTCTCTCTCAGCTGACTGATCTCAGACTGACACAGCTCCATCAGCTGGTCTTTGGAGTGCACCAAGTCACTGGCCACCTGATGTTCATCCCGCAGCTCTGTGTTTGCCTTTTCAGCAGCTTCTGCTCGAGTAATTTCCTTGTGTAACCGAAGCTCCAGATCTTTGACCTGCTCACATGAGACAGATAAATGGTGATGAATTTTATTTGAATGGCGACGCTTGATCTTGAGAGTTAATTCGGCTGTTTTAAAGAACAATTTAGGAAATCAGGACATTTATTTGCAATAATCAAGTGCTTAATAGAGAGAGACAGTTTAGGTCACCTGAGCTTCAAGTTGAGTGACCTGCATGCCGACATTCTCCAGGTCTTTCCTGTGCTTCTGCGACGCCTCAGAGAACTGAGACTGGAGCTCATTGTATTGATGCTCCCTTTCCTCCAGCTCTGTGCTCTTGTTGAGGAGCTGTCCCTTCAAAGAATCAATGTTAGCGGAGAGACTGGCCTTCTCTCGCTCTGTACACACAAGCTTCTCCTGCGGAAAATAAAGAAAATGTAATTTATGTCAGGGCTAATCAACCGCCACATTCTGACAATCCAATGATTACATTTATTTACTTTCAATGAAGATTAATATTCAATTTCATACACATACCTTCAGTTCATTATTAGCCTCATTTAGTGAACTGAGATTGCTCTCCAAGTCATTCATTTTGTCAGTGAGTGCTTTTTGCACTGCTTCAGTTTCATTAATCAGCGTCTCCTTTTCTGCCTTCCACTCCAGCAGGGCTTGATGTTGTTGCTTCAGCTCTGCACACTCTTTCTGGCTCACAGTGAGACTGGACTTCAACTCTTGGGCCTCCTTCTCTAAGACAGTCAGCTTGTTGCTCAGCCTCTCGGCCTCTTGTTTCTGTTTCTGTACCTCATTCTCAGATCTACAATGTAAGGAACACAAATATATCACAATGGAGTCATACTTCAGAAATATTCACTTTTTAGCAATACCGGGTAGCTAGTACCTTGTGTCGCTCTACACAGAACTTATGATTACCTGTCTGTTTTAGACTGTGCATCAGAGAGCGTTTTCTTTAAGTTTTCCAGCTCTCGTACTGATGTTTGAGTCTGCTGCTCCAGTTTGGTCTGAAGTTTCTTCAGCTCCTCAGCCTGCATTTCTGATTTTGCTTAAAAGTCAGGAGACAATCAATTAAACCACCATGTAATTAAAAGAAAACGTATAGCTTTGCCATTGCCTTTGGTAAAGGAAATTTACCTTTGAGATCATCGAGTAGTCCTTGGGTGCGTTTGAAGCTCTGTTCTAAGCTCTTCTTCTCTTCCTCCAGCTGAGAAAGACGCCGGCTGCTTTGGTCCAACTGGACGGTAACACAGTTCTTGTCTTTCTGCAGCTCCTGGTCGGACCAAGAAAAAGGACATAAAATTGAATAGTTTAGGTACAAAAGACAAATTATTACATCGGAGTCAGCAGTGATCCCTGTGTGACGTAAACCCACCGTTATAGAAAACAGTTCAAGATGAATGACCCACCTCCATTTTCTTACGGACGTCCTGTTCTCTGGTCTGGCTGGCCTGAAGGTTTTGTTCTGACCGTAGCAGCTTTTGTTTGTGTTCTTCTGTCTCTCTCTCCAATTGTCTCTTCTGGTGGTCCGTCTAAAACAAGAGAAAATCCTTTAGTACACATGCTAATATTTAGAAAATGAGTTTAACTAAATGGTTCAAATTAAACTACAATAAGTTGTTGTGTTTTACATACAGACTGAAACAGCTGAAGATGAATCAGTCATGCTCCGAAGAGCATAAATGCAAAAACAGAGAGAGCCAAATACATGAAGCCCTTCAATGGATTTTAAATTTCTAGATAAAACTGGTTTCTACTCCATCCAAGGGTTCAGGGGCGTCTTAGCAAAACGTGTGTTTATACAATGACGGTGCATAAACATAAAGCTGAGCAGTTAAATAATCTACCTTTTCCATGTCAGCCTGCAGTACATTGTACTCTTTTTTGGACTGTTGGATTTCTTGAGTCAGTTTATTTTTGGTCTGGTTCAGTTGCTGATCCAAAGCCTGTTGAGAACTCTGCAACTGGGCAAGCTCCTACACACACACACACACACACAAAAGATTCAGCAATTATACTTTAACTTCTAATTCTGTATTAACACCTTAAGAAAGTCAGACATGTTGAAGACAAAACTCCCCACTGCTGCACCTTCTGACTGTCTCTCTCTTGGTCTTTGATTTTCTGCTCCAGAGCTCGTCGGCAGCTTTCAGCGTTGTGCCTCTGACAGCTCATCTCCTCCGTCACTTGTTTCAACTTCTGCTCGACTGATGAACACTTAAAACAACCCATAATATTAAGTGATTATTGACATTCACACACATTTGACTCCTCTTTGCTACTGAGAGACAAAAACAAAACACGCGTGTGTACTACCTTGGCCTCAAGCTGCTGGTGTTTGTCTGTGGCTTGAGTCAGCTCATGGCTGGTCTTGGACAGATCTTTGTCCCGATCAGTAAGGTCTTTACGGGCCTGACTCAGCTGAGTTTGTAATTCTTGAAGTTTGGAAGCCTGGTTATGAATTTCTTTTTCCTGATTGGACAGATTCCTCTCCAACTCTGACACACGACCACGCAGCTCTGATGATGACAGAAAAAACTCTTAAAACTTACTTCTGTATACAGGTTAGCCATGTTGTCATGTTCTTGGAGCAGCTATTAAGTCATCTGCACTAATACATCCATGTTGAATGAAGGATGAAAAAAGCATAGACTATTGCACCGTTGGCCAGGGGACAGCAACGTTTTCAGGAAAGTGTGTCTGTTTGCTTCTGTGTAATATGGCAATGTGTGAGTGTATGGAGATCGAAGAAATTTGGAAGGGGGTTTATTAGGTACAAAAGTCTTCACAGCTTGGGAATTCACAATTACACACAATAAAATGTATTTCATTTTTAGAGATGAAATGAAGAATATAATATCAACAAATGATGAAAACTGACCCTGGTTGAGTGTCTTTAGCTGCTCCATCTGCTGGGACGACCCGCTGGGACTCTGCATTACTATGGAAGAGCTCATCCTTTGGCTGGGTTTGATAGGAGTCTCTTCATGAGCGTCCCACAGGGACGTCCCTCGCCTCTTTAGAGGCGTTACCATTGCATCCAGCGACTGGCGGCTGAGAGCCTGATCCTGCCAAGGGAATATGGAGGATCCAGCCTGGCGGGCAGCAATGTCCTTGTGGCCAACACTGACTGATGATTGATTCAACACCTAGAGGAAAAACACAGCTTAAAAATACAAACACACAACTAAAATGATAACCAAGTTTTAATAGTGCACTTACTTTGACCTGCAAGACTTTGAGTTCAGTCTCCAGCCGTTTTCTCTCTTCAACCTCTTGGTTGTATTTTTCCTGAAGTTCATCAAGCCTGTTGTCTAAAAGCAACATAAGCAAGTTACACATTTTAGTGAATTGAAAATTCATTCATAATATCTCACAAACAATTAGCTAACCAGAACAAATAGCCATTCAGATAAGCTTCCAGTTATCAGCAAACAATACAGGTGAAAAAGATCAAATTTGATACCCTGCTGCCTGTAAGCTGGAACAGGTCCCGGAGTTGTGAAACTCTTCTGTGGTGTAGTGTGGGACTGTAACTCAGAGGAGGAGGAAAAGGAGCCAGCAGGCTGAGAACGATCAAATTCATTTTTGTACCTGGATAGAGATATTCAAAAAACAGAAACAATGACTGGATTATCATATAACAAGTCAAAAATTATACCATTTCATTGTGTTAAAGGTAGTTACATAGTCTTAACAGTACTTTAGCATTAATTCAATGAAATAGCCATTGTGTCTTTCGCCCAGGGTATGATCTGCCCCCTGTGACAATCGTAAGGAGATACAAGGTAGAAATGGAGGACTGATGTGTAACAGCAGACACACAAACTCACTTCTTGAGCTCCTGTTCTAGTCGCTCGATGGTCTTCCTGCAGGAGTTCAGCTGACCCTCCAGGTAGCTCACCTAGAATTAACAAGACGATTCAGTTTGGACCATAACAAGCACAGTATTCATGTTACATCTACATATGGATACAGTGAAGTTTTTCTTTCTTTGAGTTATCTTTGCAGACCATTAGAGAGTGATTTTGTATGCTGTATAAGTGTTACAGATATCATATACAGAGGATGTTTAAAAAAAAAAAAAAAAAAAACAAGCACATGAAATGTGCATGCATTGAAACACAAAATGCTTTGTTCACCTCTGTAAAGTCAATTTCTGAGTTACAGGTGATAATTATGTTATTTTTACTTCTGATTTTAGAAACTGACCTGCTGTTCCTTGACCCCCAGGTCATGACCGACCTTCTGACGAGCTTTCTCCAAGGAATCACAGGACTCTAGTAAAGACTGGTTTTCTCTTTTCAAAGCAGAGATCTCACCACGCTCACTGTCAACCTAGAAAAAGAGATACAATCGTGATTAGCAGTAGTATTTCTCCAAAATAATTTGTTTGTTTCCTGAGAAAAAGTACAATTTCAAAAGAATCACATAGATTATATTTTCAAAGCAGTTTAAAGGTTTTCATATGTCTGCCCAAAAGCACTGCACATAAATACCGACCTTCTGTTTCTGTTTTTGAAGTGCAGCTTCCAAAGAGTCAAGCTGAAACTGCTTCTGTGACCTTTCCTTCTTCAGCTTGTCCAGCTGGACTTCCATCTCCTGGATCTTCTGCAGGGCTTTCCCAGGAAGTCCATCCTTCCATTCCTCCACCGCCCAGCTCATGGTTCACAACCTGACTCAACAAAAATGCATTTGCAGGATGGAAAAATAGAAATCAGCAGATTGAATAAGCAGCTAAATATCAAGCTACTAAACAATAAACAACTTTGTTCAACTTAAGGTCATTGAGGGATGAAGCCAATCCCAGTTTAGTCAGTGAAGGCAGAGTGCCAGTTCATCACAGAAGACAAGCACAACGATATAGTTATTAGGAATGCCTTAAAAGCATGTTTTCTCACAGTGAGAAAACACCACAGTACTAGAAGACCCACAATATATTGTTTACCATTAGATGGCCGGGGTGGAGGAGTTACAACAACAACACGTTACATGTAAATACATAAACACGTAAAGGCGAAGTATCGTTCAGTTACCGCCACAATCCGTCTGTTTTCCTTGCGATAAAAAAATAAACATTGACGTTACAAAAGACTGTGTAATTAGCGAGTTATTGGATAAATAACCATGTTCAAAGAAGAAACAAACTGTAAATGGAGGAGAAGCGAGGCTAACGTTAGCTTCTTGAATAAGATGCTACTAGCAAACAACGTGAGGCTGAGCAGCAAACAAACATCGCTGGGCTCCGCTCGTTAATGCAGCAAAGTCACATTACATAAGTAAAATAAGATACAACTCCTACGGAGTGAATTAAACCGTCAGGTTAAAGTAGATCGTTCGGTACCAGAACGAGACGTTTCCGTTGGACTGAACGTGACGAGCAGAAAGCCTGAGTCTGAAGAACTGGGAGGTTAGTGATAAAGATTATGGATCGTCGCTATGAAACGAGCTTCTGGCTTTAAAAAATATCTAGTGTCTGCAATGGAGAGGAGAAATGAGCACTTACTTTGGGCGCGACGCTTCTTTAGCTTCTTTCGCTCACCGGCAGACTGTTTGGGTCGATCTCTTTAGAAAATTCAAACTCAAGCGGTGGGAAGACGTCATCCATTTATCTCTACGTTCATTGGCTAGCTATTGTGACGTAGAAACAACAGTGCATCCGATTGGCTCGTGTTTTTCTCAGGGCTGCACCCTGTCATCGACTTTACAAGTAATATTTATGGGCCACTACTTAGTATTGCCTCAATTTGAATTGGTAATTCAAACCATTTCATAAAATTTTAGCAGCCATTAAGTTTATTCTATTATCAAAGTAACATCCTCATCGATATCTGTATTTGTTTGACTTTTATGTGAATTTTACATATACCGAGATAATTTGCTTTTATTTTTTTTACACACATTTTATTACGAACCAAAGTGTGTGCAATTGACAATAGAAGTGCTGTTTAATAGTAACTCTTAGTACTTGTATTTTTCAATAATATTCCTCGATTTGTTCTCTTCAAGTACAATTTAGGCAAAGTGAGTAGTTGTGCTCCAGGACAAACTTCGATTGCTCTTTCCAGCCCTCACTAACAAGAGTCATTGTGAAATTGTCTGAGAAAACCATATAAATGTCTTCTTATCTTGATACATTACATATAAGATTGAAAACCAACGAAAATAGCTTGAAGGAGAAACTAGGTGAATATGAATCCCTGCACTAAACTTAAAATGAAACACAAAGTAAAACACGTGTCATACTGTCATTTATTGAGTTTCACTGACATGATACAAAGAGAACCGGAGGCTTAGGTTTAAGTTCCGCATTCCAACAATTTAAGATTCATGCCTGATACAGTTCATTACAGAAACATAAAGTGAAAATATAATGCATTTTGCTTTTCAATTAGTCTTTGCCTCCTTTACATGCAGTAAAGATTGTGTTGTGTTGACACTAGTGCCACAGGTTGCATCTTAAATTATGTCACCAAAAGAAAGCAAATATATAACACGTAAATGCAAAGTGTAAGGTCAGGAATTAAACATAATGCTCCCCTCTGGCCCAACAGAGGTTTAAGATTTTTTGGCTTGCGCACGACTAGCTGATGAAAAGTGTTTGCAGTTTGTTTTTCCTCACAAGAACGAACAGAGTCACTTTGATTGTGGTTTTGGATCACAAAGGAAAAAGCTGTAAGGCAGGCACCTCCTAGATGCATTTTTGCAAATGACAAAGTCATATATGCTGGAGTTGCTACAAATATCACCACACTACTCATCACAATGGATCACTTTAGTTAGTAAGTCACTTTTATGTGATGCATTAACCTGCATCTGTAGTAAACAAACTGGAGACGCTACATGCATTTAGAAATAAAAATAAAACCGATCTGTGATATTAATTCCTCTGGCATTGCCAAGTGAAGACCATCTTCTTACGGAAGCTGTTCAATAATGAAATAAAATGTGCTCATGTTTGCCATTTTGACATCATTTTGTCACAAAAACTGTACAAAATCTGAGTGCAACAAGAACCCTTCATAAGGCCCAGGAGATGATCTGTCCAAAACTTTGTCTCAACCTTTACGTCTCCTTCTAAATTTGCATGGTCAGCCTCAGAATCAAAACCACCAGCAACGAACACAAGGTCCATTCAGCTGTAAAAATGAGGCTAATGTGCAGAAGCATATTTCACAACTTGCAACCAGTCGTGTGTATGATCTTGGGGTCAAGTAAAATCAGTAAACACAGGCAACGTTGCAAGTATTCTCGACCAACCGCCCTGCTAAACATGATTCTGTTGGTCCAGCTGACTCTCCATTTATCTTGAGTAGAAAATTCAACTTTGCACAAATGTAAATATCAAATTACCCTTTTAACTATTTAATTGTTATTCAAATATAAAAATTGAAGATACTTTGTAAGATGAAGGAGTAAAGTTGCCTGTTATCACTAGTAAAACGTTCTGGTGTTGGTTATCATCATCTAAATAGCTAAATGTGACTTTCTAAGCCGGTGTAAGTCAATCTGGATTCCTTCTGCTTCTGACAAATGGCCGAAAGTGGTAGGATGATGAATCTGCTGACAAAAGGCAACAAAAGCTACAGAATTGCCCCTCTAGATTCCTGAGCAACAAAGGACTCTGATCCTAGATGACTGGTCGAGTCGTTGCACCAAAGAGGCAAACTGGTCTCACATCAGCGCTCCTGCTGAAGGACACACTGTGAAACCAGTGAAAAGCTGGTTACTTGTCAGATTAAACCCGTGGCCTATTTGGTCAACAAGCCTCATGTAAAACAGACAAAACACGCATAACGTACGAGGTCAGACATGCAACACTTTGTGGCTCTTTAAACAAGTGAAATGTACTGTAAGACAAGCCAATAACACTTTCCGTTATTCATTCAGGAATAAGTCTTTGCATTTTCCTCTCTGCTGCTACAGAGGAGATGCATGGTCTTTTTCACACCTTAAACTAGAATCCAAGAAGCCAGAAATCCTGCAGCTGAATATTTCCGGAAATGCCAATGTTGTGAGCAGTAATGCCCTCAGTATCATCTGCTCATCAGTTTTGTACAAAGTTCTTAACCAGGAGTGGCTGCTCTGGAGCGACGGTACAGTCAGTCAGAACTGCTGCCAAAGAGATACGATGGTGAAACGCTCTGCTGATGCGTCCACAAAACACAGTCGAAACACATTGAATGATTTCAGACTCGTCACCTGAGAGAAACTCGACTTCAGAAGGAGGAGTCATCACATGGAAGTGTTGGTGTCTACAAAAGGCAGCTTTACAGGTAGTACCTTCTTCTTTTTTCCACTGATATGATTTATATTGTTTTTTCTTTTAACCGAATACAGCACAGGGTTACTGGGCTTCAGCACAAACAGATATTTTCAAAGAAAATTCAAGGCGCCAATATTTTGTTTCCCCCCCCCCTTTCCTGAAAGATGTGAATCCTTCATTGTCATTTTATAAGTCCAGCTCTGACAGGAAGCAGGCAGCTGCAGTTACTAAGGTGGCCGTCCGCAGCCCAAATACCTTTACATGGAAAAGAAACTCTGGTCAAAGAAAGGCAGGAGAAACAACAGAGTAGGATCGAAAATGTTGGGAAAAAAGAAAACAAAAGAGAGGTATAGGATGCATGCCGTGCATTTGAGATGTGTATTTTGCTGTTGACTTTAGAGAGGCGTTCACTCCAGAGGCACCCGTCGTAAATCTTTGCTCCATCAGCTTTGTTTTCTTCACTTCTGCTCTTCAATTTCTCGTTTGACTTCCGCTACATAATGATGATCTTTTCCATGGGCCACCTCCATGATGGCTTGAGCCTGAAGACAAAAAAAAAAAAAAGAAGTGTTTTTCAAATGATCAGGAGACGTTGAAGATAATCAACAAGTAAACAAGGGGAGAAAAGACTCCATGCAGTAACCGCATGAGCAACTCGCTATGATGTGAATACGAGCATAAAACTTTGACAAGGTCTCGCGTAACTTAAAATAAATCAATTTGAAACTAAATACGCATCTTAAAGTTCTCAGATTGAAGCAACTGTGTGCTTCTAACTTTGTTAGCCTTATTATAACTAATTATTGAAAATGTTAGTTTGTGGACTAGCAGGCAAAACAAATACATTTTAGGTAGCATCTTCGGACTTGTAGTACAAGTTGATATGTTTCACTTTGTAACAAGGACAAAAAAAAAAAAAAAAGAAATCAGTTAATGAATAAAATAGCCAACATCAGTTTTGTACTTGTGCAGGAAAAGAAAAAAGACAAGATTCATTCAAATGTCAAGATTTCTTGCTTATTTTCATGAGGTCAGAAATGCAATGTGAGCAGTACTCAAATGACTACGATGAATACAATAAACTGGATATTCGTTTCCTTTCATCAAGTATTGTTTCGGTAAGGAAAAAGCAGGTATACAATATGAAGGTAACAGATAACGGTTTTGTTTATGGACTGTTGATATGTCTCAACATAAGACACAACTTAATAATTAGCCTTATAACAATGAAAAACAAACAACAACAATCAGGAACATCTTTTCCGTTGGACTCAAGTTATTTTGTTGTACTGACCAAGTTCACCCGATTCATTCATATCCTTGCGCTGTATTGTGATCAGTGTCCTGATAGGACCTGAAGCCTCTGACCGTACCTTCTTCAGAGCTCTGACTCCTTGGGATTTCTTCTCAAGTCCCAGATACAGACGGCCCAGTTTCAGATACATTGATGCCACGTTCAGAGAGTAGGCAGGATAGTGAACACTGCAAGGACATGATTATTTATACATTAAAGAGAGAGAAAAATAACATTAATTTAACATGGGCATTTATACAATATTAGAGCCCTTTTAATATATCAACCCGAGTGACAACAACTCTAAAAGATAAATCTCAAAGCAATTGAATTAATCCACTGAACTTGGCTATATGCTTGAAAGATATTTAAACTCTTATCTAAAGTATTAAACACATTGTATGCTGAAGTGAGGGATTGTTGAATACCAGAGGGAACGTTTGTTTGACATTTATTTTGTCAAATATTTGGTGGAAATGTAGATTATAATGTATTTGAAGAAGTTTTAAGAGGTTTAGATAAATGGTGCCAATAAACATGACGGTAGGGAAGGTAAGAAAAGTCTGTTATTGCCTTTTTATAGATAAGAAGTCCTAAAAATGCACAAAAGCTTGTTTTCGCTGTGATTTCTGGAAAGCCATTTCACTCAAAAGTACGAAAGAAATTAGACAGATGACCCAGCAGCTTCGATTTGTCTTGCATGTTGTATTATAACCGATGAAGTTCAGTTACTACTCTATCTACCGTGTCTAGATACAGCGTCTCTGCAGATCTCTGACTGATCAGTTTACCTGTACGGCTGAATTATCTTCTCCCCATAGTTCATTGCACCGTCCCAGTCCTGCATGTAGAGACAGACGCCCATGGCTTGATACATCATGTGCAGCATGTAGACGTTGGTGTCTGCAAATATAGCTCCCATCTTCTCCTGGCTGAGCTCGCACATTTCCAGCAGCTCAGTGGGACGTGCAAAAGAGTCAAGGAAGATAACACAGGCAGTACAGGTACACAAGAGGAGGCAAGACTGTGAAATATCACTGATGACTTGAATTAGATATATCTTTATCATGAGAAGGATATTTTTGTAGTGTTTAGCTTTCCTGAACTCTTCAATGACGTTCTTGGCGTAACGGACCATAGATCGGATTTCCTCTGGATCTGGTGGAGAACTCAGCTTTCTGATCTCCATTTTGGCCTTGTCCTAGAAAAAACAGACACGGAGAAAAACCATAACCAACTGTGGAGTAAAATATGACACACAGACAAGCAATGCAGTAACACAGACATTAAACCAAATCATCACAGTATTACAAAGTGAGTATATTGTAGGCTTTCTCTCATGAAAACAACACAATTGGACACAAACCAATTGGGATGCATTATTTACTCATTCTGCTGTGAGATTCTCACACCTGGATGTGATCATGAACTAATTCAATGAGACCTCTGAGTGGATAAACACTATTTTATTTCCAGAAAAAGTTTGTCACCATAGTAAAGTCTCTAAATGTGATATTAAAACCAGTTTTCTGTTATCAAAAAGAAAAGAAAAAAAACATGTCAACACGTCTAATGTTTTCTTTTAAATGAAGGTATCCTTCAAACACTGACGCGTTCAATAACAATTTATTTGAGTATTTAGTATAGAAGTGACACCGTGACGTTCAACTTGTTTAAGATCTGGAGGGAAACGTAAAGTGAGAGTGAACAGAAACATTTGTTTCTGATGTCGCACAGCGAGGACAGCAGTAAAACGTACCATGATATTCCTCAACAATTCGGCAAAGTCACTCCTAAAATATATATTGATGATACACGACTCACTGGGGAAAATATCTAAGTGTACCTTAGACTTGGAGGTGCACTCTGTACACTGGCATGTGAAGAAGTAGGACTCTAACAACCGCTCTTTCCTGTCCTCTGTTGGATACAGCAGGTCAATGTAACTGTTAAAGATCTAAAAGAAGAGAGACACAGATGAGGAGGGGGGAAACTATTTTACGTTATTCAGCCAACAAATGTTGGATAATTGTGTTTTCAGAAATCCCATTTACCTCTTCTCCAGGGTTTATCTCCTGAACAGCTCTGACCTCAGCCACTGTGCCCTTATAGGTCACTATGACATTGGGACTACAACTATGGTTCATCAGTGCTACACTGGAGGGAAGACAGAGGAAAAAGTGCTGGAGGCAGGGCAAACACAGAAACAGACAACACACACTCACACCAATGTTTTTGGACAGTGGGAGGAAAAAAATCCCACACATGCACTGGTCCCCCCAAACCCAGACTCAAATCTTGATAAAAAAGAAAAAAAGAGACAAAATAAGTAAACAAAAAAAAAAACAACTTATTCTTGAAACAACTACCTCTCCTAAAAGACAGTTACAGCGCTGCTCTGTGAAGCTCCTCTTCGCCATCCCTCCATGCTTTCTATATTGTGTGTCCGCAGACCTTGCGCAGGACGCGGGCACCTCACGATTACATCCACACCACACTCCTGGTTCACATCCATGCGTGTTCCATAACGTAATCTCAACTTCTGCTGCCCGGCGTTCTCCGCCTTTCCTAAAGTAGTTTATGTTTCACTTCAGGAGTTCTGAGCCGTCCTGCTCTTTATTTGCTTTAAAATTGTGATTATTCAGACGGGGAGACGGAGGATCTCCTCACACAAGCGTCCAGCAGGCTCTCGTCTGTTTATTGAAATCACTGAAGTTGCTGCTCCACATTTCACTGCTGCCAACATTGTGTTTTAACATTGCTACAGAGTGACAATAAAGTACTATTGTATTGTATTCTATGTAAAATACTATCACAAAAATTGAACGGGGACGGATATGAGGAGTCATTTAGATGAATTAAATTTCTATCATTTTAATTTCTTCATACACTGAAAACACTGTATTTCATGTGAAATGTGTGTTAAAATGAAACACAGATAAATTGGTGATGTCGTGTTTGGTACTTACTCAGGAAAAGCCGCTGATCCCAGATGGGAGAGCTCCTCATCCTCTATAGTAAAACCATTACAATTCACCTAAAGGGAGACAGAGGGGGCATTAGAAGAGGAAAACAGCCTCCCTCCACAACAAAGTGCTGTGCAGGGAGGTACACCCAACTTCTCCTCTCTGCTACTGATGTGGAGGAAATCCAGTCGAGAATAAATGTGGCTGTATGATAAGAAGCCAGAACAGTTGTTTCTATTGGTGGATGAGAGGGGAACAGCAGCAGAGGTGAAAGGATCAAATTAAAGAGCTTAAAGCTGCAGAGTTAAGTGGAAAGACTCAGCAGGTGTGTAAAACAGACACTAGTTGTTATGGACATGTCTTCCAGTGTCTATCAAAATTTACAAGACAGTGTCATAATAAATATTGTTTATTCACACGCTGCTACTGAAATATTTTGGAATGTGTGAACATGCACAGCAATCCGAGATGGGTTTTAACCGAAACCCAAAACATCTGATGTGCCAACAACCAGTCACAAATATTAAGAAAATTATGAAGTGGATCTTCAGTTTTACGGCGCACTTTTGGAGCTGATCATTTCATTGATGGTCAGTTCAACACTTGATCAGGAAAAGATAAGAGGACTGAAACGAGCAACCACAGGACAGTAAGACAAACCAGAGGAATAACTGACTCGCAGCCATGACAACTTCAGGTAAGTGCAGGGCGATCACGCTCAAAGCACATTTCCTTCAATAATAATAAATAAAGCATCAACTTAGGACTTCACAGAAAATTTGCTCCTGCAGTGACAAGTCTTCATTTTCAGACTGTGTTACAGTAACTTCTTCTCAAACCGAAGAAGAACATTTATTAGCTCAAACTCCAACATATCCTGCTACATATTCGGACTTTTATACTTATTAAGTCATGGAGGTTTGGGAACTTGTGAAAGCTCCAGCCTGGATTCAGTGCTGAAGCAGACTCTCACTGACTGGCTCAATACAGCATTACAGACTCACTACCACACTGAACATGGTCAGAAATGAGCCACAAAGGTCCAAATAGCAGTTTTTATTGTTAGAAAAAAATCTGCCACGGGGGCCCAGTGGATAATAGACAGACTGATTCCTTAACCTTGTTTCCCCTTCTCTTTATTGACATTTAAAAATGTATAAAGTCTTCAATCTAAACACAAACAGTACAGTGTGCAGTAACAGCACATCTAACAGATGCATCATTGGACAATGCTTCAGGCTGACTGGAAAAAAAACAACCTAAAAAAACTAGAGTATAAACTGATGAAAACAAAGATTTACCTGTGCAAAGAGCTCAATGAGGGTCTGTTCATCCGGTAGGTCGCTGATGTGTCTGGAGTAGAAGTGATGCAGCGCCGCAATGTCTGCCTGGACCATCTCATCCTTCTCACTGTCCATCTTATCTAAATCTGTCAGAATCAGTCCACCAGAGAGAGAACGCTCGAATAAGAGAAAAGAATATGGCAATAAAAACATCAGAAAGAGAAATTTAAATATTTTGTAAACTATGACAAACAATAAGTTTGCCGCTGAATCTTGATTCTCAAAATCTCCTTCTAAAATTAACTATTAAACTCATTGACACTGTTGACCCGAACATACACACTTTGGTTGGATTTAGTTTGTCACTACCACAATATCTTTTAGGACGAATGTAATTCAATGTAATTACAGTGTTAAAACATCTCCAGGTGCTGTAATGACACGTACAGGAACTAGCAGGAGAGATCGTATCTTGTTGCTTTTCATTGACTTCCTGTGAAACGGAGGATTTAAATTTCCTATTTGAACTTATAAAGCTCTGAACAACCAGGCTCCATCATATCTTAAAGAGCAGGCTCCTCCCATGTGGACCCAGGTTAAGAGAAGGAGTCTGACACAGTCTCTACTTTCAATGTTTAAGACTTTTCTATTTGATGATGCTTACAGTTGCAGCTGGTTGTTGTCATCCTGTTCTATTTAATAGTTACAATGCCATATGTTTAGACAACAAGGAGACTTTATTTCTTTATCCTTCTCTTCTTTCTCAGCCTCCACACATTTGTATTGTACCCGTGGATGTCACTCAAATACCATCTCTCTCCTGTAGTTTGTGCTCTCGCCCCTCTGTTTTCTCTGTACCTTCCTGCAGGATCTCCAACAGCGGAACTTAAAGTTTCTGGTTTGTACCTCCTGCCATCATCAAGTCTGCAGTGAGCAGATTAGCCTGCTGTCTGACGTCAACTTGTTTGTTGCTTTCTAAACTGAACGGAATCGAATACCTGTCAGCTCAACACAGAGAGCTGGGATCTACAATCGTCATGATCCAGAGCCATTCTGGTTGTCTTTGGATAAAATCTGTTTGGATCCTCAAAACATAAGCTTTCAAAATAAAGTCATTGAGTCTATAAATCATCATCCTTTAGTCATCTCCTTTCATTTGAATACTTTACCAAAATCTCTGTGCTCATTTGGGACTGCTTTTCCTAAACTAATTTCACATGCACGTGAGAATAAGTGAAGACAAATAAGACATTTTAATAATGTTTTTTTAATTTCTGAGATTTCCATAGTTATCTTACTTATTGAAAACGCAACAATAATTATAACTTGCCTGACATTACTATTTAAGATGACATAGACATGTCATTAGATGAGATATTGAAACATATTTTTTCAGTGTAATATTTGCTACCTTGAAAGGCAGGCTTTGAATAATTTACATTTTGTGAAAGGAAGCCACTACAGAGTGGCTAAATAGCCACTGGGGTCTGACCCTGGTGTTACAGTAACTCTTTCCCTGCTGGTGAAATGCCCCTGCTGCAGACCATGTGTCTTTGCCAATCTTACATGCTCACTCTGACACAGACTTCCGGCAGCAGCTGACTCACTTTGTCTCTATGAAAGACATGTGTGGAGGTTAATTATGTGAGGACACATGTGAGCAGGCAACAACAACTCAGACTAAATGACAAATCCAAAGGGAGCAGAGAAAACAGTTTGTGGGCACTTAGTGGCGATAAATTCTTCCAACAGTGAGTCGTCAATATAGCTGGCAGCTGCTGCTCAGTGTTTGTGTGATTTCATCTTCAGTAAACCTCATCACCATACTGTCATTATTCACTTGAAAAACACTATAGACATATATTGTTGCACAAGAATGAGCTTAAAAGATTGTGCTAGGCGCTGAGTTGACACACAAGCTTGTCTGAGTTCAGTCACAGCCTTCGAAAGACACGCGCCAAGATCCTTGCTCAGGGGCACAGTGGCAGTAGTTGTTAAAGGAACATGAAATTACAGCACCCAGAAGCTTGGGATTTAAGTCCCAGGACTCTGCACACTTGGAGTGAATGAAAGAGACAGATCCAGCACTGGAGGCTACAGCCCAGGATATTAATAGACACTCTGCTACAACTGCAGCGAGCAAGCAAGATATCACACTGCAACACACATACACTGCAGCATGTAACTAAAAGTGAAAGGATATGTAACTAAACACACAGACTCATGAATTATGACACACACACACACACACACACACACACACACACACACACACACACACACACACACACACACACACACACACACACACACACACACACACACACACACACACACACACACACACACACACACACACACACACACACACACAACTTACGAGATTCAAACTCTGTGAGCAGCAGCAGCCTTTCTGAGGCGGTGCGCTCTGTGGTGACTCTCTGCAGCAGGAGACAGAAACACAACACACAGTCATGCAAATGACAGAATGCAGTAACATAAAACAGCTGCATTTAACCTCTGCTCTGTGATGCAATATCTGGACTCAACATGACATAATAAACACAGGTGTCATATTGAAACTACAAAATAAGGTTCTGTTAACACATACATCTGATCACACAGGCGCAACAACGGATCCTTTCCTTTATAAACCTAATATAAATAGGTGACACAACTTGTCAGTGATTGGATGGTCATCCTGTAATGACTGGTATGTGGTCCCAAAGCTGTAGTTGGTATGTTTTATTTAGATACCATAAACAGCCTATTGTTAGGAGTAGAATCAATGCCTAATCCAATCAGTAGTGCCAAGATATGTGATGTTGACAGATGTTTATCTCTTGTGAAGTGCACAGGTAGAGTAGATGTAACTCATAATGGAACCAGCACTTGTGCAGTTAATAACAAATGAGAAGTCAGGATGACGTGCTCTACCCTGGGTAAAAGCATTTATTTAAATAAAAGTACATTCCATTTAATGGTTTTGAAACAAACAGACAGACTTCATACCGACACTGGGCTGGCTGAGTGTTTCATTTTTACATCAATAAGATCTGTTACAGTAATACTCTTCATACAAGAAGTTCAGTGAAGATAAATAACAGATTCTTTAATATCCATTAAATCTCCAATTAAAGGCACCGCTGCGGGTACAACGATCAACTCTCAGTTATTATTACTTCACCTGTTTGACGATTATTCTGGCCACCAGTCTGACCGTCTCGGATGGACACCAGTTCTCCCCGTACGCACACATGGCGACACACTCCAGCTTGTGCATGGGCCAATCACCTCTCTACATATACGTCAAACCACATAGAGGAGGACAGAAACAAGAAATTAGTAATCCTTATTGTTGGTTTAAGTGGATACGAGACAGAAAATATATCAAAATGAGAATTCAACCAAGTCTGACGAATAACTTCATTTTCACAAAAAAATAAAATAAAAATCATTCTGAAAAAATTGGGAAAGGAAACACACCTCTCTCATCTGTATTGTACTGCAGTGCACAAATTGTTTAGTTTTATTGTCATGAAACAACACACAGAGTCAGAAGGATGTAATCGTCATAGCAACAGCAGAGTGTGTGTGCAGAATAAACTTCTTCTGAAGTGATTCTCAATGTGTAGTCTGAAGAGTCAAGGTTGGTGCGACCAAAGAGAAACAGCAGAGCAGCACACAAAGGACTCAATTTGATATGGGGAATCACATCATAAAATAGTAGAATTTCTGGCAATAATAAATGGTTTTGGCTCTGTGTTTCATGGCCTTTCTATGTCATTTGTAAACTGTATCCAAAACAGAATTCAGAATAACACATGATTTGAAGTTTGCACTCAATGTGAAACTTCTGTAAGTAATATTGTAGGTTTTTTGCTTAAAATGCACAGTATTTCCTCACTAGAATTGCTTGAGAAAAAATGACCACAGACGAGACAACTTAACTACTGAAAAAAGAGGAGAAGGCTCATCTTACCTGACAGTCAACATTACAGTAGTAGGCCTGCTTACACTTTCCACACTTAAAAAGGTCTTCTCTTCTGCAATGACAAGACATTGATCAATTAAAAATGAGTTGAAAGAGACTTACTATAATTATATGAAATAAAGTTCCCATTTTTTTCCTAAACAGCATTACCTGATGCTTTCAAATGGGTTGTTGTGAGTTTAACATCCAACTATGATGTTGATTGTTGCACCACGTTGTTGTTGTTTTTTTTTAATCTAGCATCAATTTGATACTGAATAAGATGATTTTGATTATTTGTTTAACTTACATGGCAACAGGTTGGAGGCTCTGAAGTTAAATTTAATTCAGCCATCTTCACAAATAACAATACACTCATCTCAACACAGTGGACAGCAGAACATGTTACAAGTTAAAGCAAAAGCTTATCATCTGCCTCTCCAGAGTAAGTCCTGTATTTCAGCAAATTAGAAAGTTTTGCATTGCCTCTGCTGTGTCAGAAGTTAGTTGTTAAATTGTAATTTCATACACACACACCTGCATAGCTGGAAACAGATTTAATAAAAACATGTCTTTTTCAATTTCCTAAGAAGAGAAATGGTTTTCTTGAATGCAGGTTATAAACATAAGTTCATATGCAGCATTTTGGTTTGTGGAGGAGCTACTGTACACACCTTGGCCCAGATCCCTGGATGCACAAATGCACCCCTGGCCTTCTCCTCTCTTGGGACACATGGCCCCCTAAATTTAGCACTCTAACCTTTTAGTGCTCTACAAACCTTTTAATGGCAGCTTGTGAAGCTGGGGCGCATGCGTATGCCAGAAAGCATGTGTGGTCAAGAGAGTGACCCTGGGGCAGAATTCATTTACCTCTAAAGAGCGTGAAAGATTCAGAAAGGTTTTTTTTGAAAGAGCAAATTTTTACTTTCCCTCGTGTTTCTGACAGATTATGTCTTCCTGCACATGACAGTGCTGGCCTCTCTAACCACCTCCCATCCTCCACGGTTGCTGATGAAAGCATGCCATTGAGACTGAAGTTGGAGACTTTTTTAGTTCCGAAGTCTTTTTGCCTGTAAGAAACTGGAAGCTTAAATATGCGGTTCATTGACAAATAAGGTTTTGGCAACATGAACCAACTGTATGTTTTGAAAGCATGCATGATGCATGTTTGCAAGTTCAGCTCGAGTTTGTGTTTGTTTCATGTAATTTGACATAACATAGGAACAATAATTGAGGCTCATACATTAGAGTTCGTACTAAATGTGTGTTTTTCACACGTTGTCCTTGTTTGTCACTTATCCATGTGAAGATATAAGCAGGCAGGATTATGGTGACGGATCTGCAGAGGCTGTAGTAGCAGGAATGGCATCATTGACAATGCATCTGTATTTCATATTCTGGATTCAGGATGCACCGGTTTTGGACTGCGGTGACATTTGTGAATAATAAACAAAGCGCTCAGAGTGCGTCAGGTGAGCTGCCTCGCCGCACTGGCCCATTTTAGCTCTGCACCAGCGGAGAGTGTCCAGAGGTTTCAATGCTAACCGAGCAGTCTTAAGAGGTTAGCTGGCTGCGGACTGTCTCCGGTCTCCCGGTGCCGATTGAACGAGCGAGATCACGGCCTGTGTGTGTGTCCCCGGCAGGTGTTTGGCGGAGGCGAGGAGCAGTTTTACCTGGTGAAGCAGTGCTCGCAGTGCGCTCCCCTCTCATTCACTGTTAACACGTAGGAGTAGGCAGGGCAGGCGAACACCAGCTCCCCCACCGCGAAGTGCCGCACTGCTCGCAGGCCTCTGCCTTTGCTCGGGCTCAGGAACCGCTCTGTGCCTTCTATGCCTTCGTTCTTCATGTTTTGTGCGAAAACCCGCTTCTCAGACACGCTCTTTCAGCTCACAGCTTCCACCTGAGTCTGCTGAGTGAGCTAATCGGCTTCTGTCCGAGCCGCGGTCTTCCTCTCCGTACCCGCTCTGGTCCGCCGGTCCTGCGAGCGCCCCCTGCTGGAGAGGAGATGGCACTGCACGTTCTGCTGCACAACTTTTGTCATTGCCTACAACCTACATTTTCCAAACGCTATTATGGTATGTGATGGGAATGAAACAGAAAATCCCATTTAGGAAAATTTGGATATTGTTCACTTTATTACCATGCTATTTGTATGTGCGTATGCACGTCTCCTACTTTTTCCTATACACTTCTTTATACCACTTTCCCCACTTCATGGTCACATGAGTCCAGGAGTGGATCCCAATTGACTATAAGCAAAAGACAGGGCCCACACTGAGCAGTCTGACACCGATTCCCAAAATAAAGAATAAGCATGTCTTTTCCACCACACCTACTCAGATTCAGAATAAAAGTGCTCCACTGTACAGCCCCTATCCTTTTTGATTGTTGTGCCCTGCATAGACTGAAGGTTCTTTAGAGTCCAGGTTGGGGTCAAGCTCTCCTTTTGTCACTCTGCCTATGTTGGTTTTGATCCAGGTGGCCCAGTTACCTTCCACCAGTTCAAAACATGTATTGTAAGTTACTCGTGATATCCATTTGGCCATAGGTATGGATTTAAATGTGTGCCTCTCCATTTACATGGTGACTGACTGGCCACCTGTGTGTACCCTGCCTTTGCCAAGTCAGCTTGAATCAAGTGGTATAGAAGGGTGGATGTATCTGTTGGAGTTACTTGCCTATATGGATCTATTGTTTATGTCTAAATGTACAGCAAATAAACCTCTTTCTATTCTTTATAATTAGATTTTTGTAAAAACAACTCGGTTGTGTATATTTATGCGTCTTTCCTTTTGAGAGCTGAAGATAAACAAAATTAATGATATATCCCTCCTAAAAAATATTTCATTATTTAACTTTTATTTTCAAAGGAGTGTATATAAGTTGTAAATTTTCATTTCCCACTAACAAAATTATATAAATCAATTAAGGTGTCAAAGTGAAATACCTTTTGAAGAGATCAACAGAAACATCAGTTGTCTGTGTGTGGATGTTTGCATCGATTGGGAGCTTGGGGTGCAGATCAAACCACCGGAGACCCATCAATTTATATATATGTATATATATATATATAAATGCATTTATTTAAGTTAATCATTTTCTTCTCATTCAAAGTTGAATTTCTGCTGTATCTATAAAACAGGAAACAGAAGCGATGTGCAGTCCAACAACAAAATTAGGAACCGCAGCTGAGTACACTGTGTATATATGTACATACTGTACACACACTGATGTAGGTATATACAGAAATATACACTTTTACATGTGTGACCCCTTGTGTTGCATTTACCTCATTGTAATAATAGTCATTCAGCAAAGCCACATTCGTCTCAGAAACACACCAGTTCATGTCGAATACTGTCATTATCTGTCATTACCAGGTGAAGAGGCTTTTACAGTCCCCCACCCCCACCCTCCCAACCCCCACCCGACTCTCATACACTGCCACAGCCGGTCACAGCAAAAGATGGGGAAGCTGAAGCAGTTCTGAGCTGGATGTCTCAGCAGGGCTTTTCACATATCACAGAGGGCTATTCTCCTGTTAATCCTAAAATGGGATTGCAGGTAGGTCTAGAGGGGAAACATGTCCTAGTTTTAGGACAAACCAAGATCAAACCCTCTCCCTGTTTAAAGAAAAAGCTGAGATACACAAAACACATCACGTTCACACCTGCTCTGCTGCTTCATTAAAAAAAGTTTCCCATGAAAACACAGGGTAGAAAAATTCCTATTGTCTTGAAGAGGAGGATGCCCTTGATTCTTGAGTGGCTATAGAAGACGGACATTTCACACCTGCATTATTGATAATACTCTTCCTCTTTGAGTGACAGTTTTTACCAGGAGGCTCCACTTCAACAGTCACTGTGAAGACCGTAGGGTGTACATTTTTCATGTAAAATTTCTTCTTCTAAGTTAAAACAATGAAAAAAAAAAAAGATTTTTTGATTTTTGTTTTTTCCTAAATAAAAACCTGATCAGCAGCTAAGAGTAATCCTTCAACAAGTACGACTGAGACTGGAGGAAACATGAAGATACACAATGTACAGCAGACACCCTGAAACTGAACAAGTCCACTGTTACGCACTCATACTTTTCCAAAGACTTTACTCCTCATTTTTCCCGACAGAAAAAAAAAAATAACAATAAAAAATCAGGAACGAACTTTGGCACATTGTGCTAAAGATGTAAACATTTAATCATCCAATCAAAACGAGGCGCTGGACTTCTAAATTATTACAGTCATTGTTCTCCATGTATAACATTAAAATAATAAAAAATAAAATAGCAAACCTTTCATCTTTCACAAGAATAAGACGAGTTTAAAAAGAAAAGGCTTGAAATGACATATGTGAGTTATTGTAGCAGGCAGTTTTTGCCATGGTCATTCAGGAGTGTGCATCGAGGTTCACATGCCTGGTCTATGGAGCAGCTCTGCCTGGTTAGCAGGCTCAAGTCAACAGTTTATCAAACCAATGGGGGGAAAAACGGTAAATGAGAAAAAAATCTGAAGCTGTCTGGCTGGGTCAAATGTTAACAACTTCAAATCCCTTTTTCTTTGTGGCACAACTGTTGCCATGACAAATTGGACAACAGATGGCGCTAGACACCACAAATATATCTATTTGTTGCCCTTCTTTCAGATCCCACACTGAACTGGCAGCATCCGACCATCAACATTTAATGACATGTTAATGTTTGAGAATTGCTGAGTCGTGCTGAGGATGCTATTACCGTCCCACAGTTAAGCAGCTTATGTATAGTCACAGATTTGAGCCATACAGATGTTAAAA
Source organism: Lipophrys pholis (assembly GCF_963383615.2). Classification (NCBI taxonomy): domain Eukaryota; kingdom Metazoa; phylum Chordata; class Actinopteri; order Blenniiformes; family Blenniidae; genus Lipophrys; species Lipophrys pholis. Next base: position 18,704,559 of record NC_137636.1, on the reverse strand, counting down.
ATCCCACTGAAAAATAGATAAAATACAACTTTTATCAAATCCGTTCCAGGTTATAACAGGTTTTATGATTGCACACAAACCTAGAAAAAACCTAAACTAAAATCTGTGAGTTACTTCACTGTGATACATGTGAGATACACATTTTGATGTTTTATTAAAAAAAATTTTTTTAATGGTCCCCTTCTACAGCAGGGTAACAGAAATAAAGCAAATCAGTTTACGCCATTTCATGTTTTCATACGCAACTGATATTTCTTCTGAAACGACAGCACGCAGTGAAATGCATGGTCGTTTCAACACACATTGGAGGAAAATTGCATTAAAACTTCAGCTTTATCTGATTTGCAGTTCTCCTTATAAAATGAAGACACTAAAAATGTTTCATACTTGTTTTTTCAAATAGAATGACTAAATTGTTGCCAAATTAAGATGAAGTTTGAATCTAATTTGAGTTTTTAAGGCAACATCACATATCCAAACTGAGCCTCTGTCGAGTTTCTTTCTCTGCGTGACCTGGCAGCACAATGCAGAACCCCATCAAGTCAAAGGACAGGCTTTTTATTTTACCAGCTGCAGCTGACCTTAACAAGTCCAGTCACTGTATGTTCAGATGAGGCAAAACATCAGGTAAGATGGAAATAAGTGGCTTAAAAACAAAGCAGTTTACCAGAAGATGCTAAAAAATCTACCTGGAAAAAATGACCAACCATCTGTTAGTTCACGGCTCATTAAACCTTTGAAAATACTCACAGAACTTCAATGAGGGTACGATTGTAGCTGACTGACTGCGACTGAGCAAAAGAGATTGTATCCGACTTAAAGAAGACTTGAGGCTGCAATACATAGATTCTCTAAATTGGGAATTATTATATGCGTTATTTAGGGATTGCTTCTGTTTCGAAGTACATCATCTTAGAGACATCTCATGTTAACATAATTGTTTTGGAGTTGTGATGAGTCACTCCAAATTTATTGAAAACCAAATCCTGTGAACCCCACCTTCATTATTCACCAATGACTAATGGTACAGCGCATCACAGCAGAGAAGACGAAGGGATGAGGAAGCCCAGAAGGGATTAGTGTTTCACAAAAAACATACATAAAAGGCATCTGGAATTGGACTCAGAGCGATACACGTACTCTCACTGATATCAGCAGCACTATGTAACATAATAGAGAACTGAAAAGTGGCACTTTGCTGTTTTGTGACACCAAAATATTGTCGCTCTAAATAAAGTAGCTTGCCGAAATAAACAAAAAGTGTATACTTCCACTCTGCATCAACAGAAAACTGAGCAGCCCTGCATGTGCCATCGGAAAAATCTGCTCAGCTCCAGCAGAAACATAGTGAGGACAACAGTAAAACCATGTTCACTGCACTTACATATTTTCTAGCAGATAGTTCATTATACAGGCACAATGAGGGGAAAAAGGTATATTCATGTGAAAAAAAAAAGGGAATATGTTGGTGATGCATGCAGTCAGTGGGAACCTTTCCGAGCACGTGTGCTGCACTTTTCAAGGAAATTGATGTTTAAAACTCTTCTTTGTTTGAATGACATCTGCACTATGAGTGTAGTACCCACAGTTTTACTTATAGTCACTTGAAGGTCTTTATATTGACTTGAGTTTCCTTCTTGAACTGTTCATTTGTCTATAATGCTGTGTGGTGAAAGGATCACCTGACTCATGTCTGTATGATCGGAACAATAATGACTTATCAGAATGGTAGTATTATGAATATATTCTTTTTTTTCCCCCATTAGCTCGCGACACCTGATTGCTGCAGATTAGAAACCGCAACATAAAACCAGTTCGGAAGTGATTGTTAGACAGTAAAACTTTACAATGGCAGAAATGATCTGTGCAGGAAACAAGCTTGAGAATGAGAGAAAAAAACTCTTCACTCTTCTCATGAAACCCCATTCAACCTTTTAAAATGTTCCTAATCTTTTAAAAAGTAAACGTGAAAAGACTAAAAATGTTTTTGTTTTTTTTGTATTTTCTTCTGAGCAGAAAGGTGGAGATGTGAGGAAGCTGCAGCAGCCAGTGCTACAGCCTGAATACAAACCGCCAACTCTTGAAAAGAGATTTATGACACTTCCTTGTATCACGCTCAGCTTCCTCATCACACGCCAAAGTAAAGAGGCTTTTCCCGAAGCGTCTTTCACCTGCCCAAGTCAAAATCTGTAGAAAAAGGAGCTGTATAGAAAACAAAGCAGAACACAGAGAACTCCCCTCTCCTCTCTGCCGATTCTGTAAACCAATGAGAGCAAACGAGAGGAAAAGCTCAAGAAATGGAGTCCATCTCCTCCCTTATTATTCAACACCCACAACCTGAAGCATCCATCAGCTTGCTCCAGGATTCCTTTAAAGATAAAATAAAATAAAATAAAATAAAATAAAATTCTCCTGCAAATCTGAATGAAGAAACAACAGCGAGAAAGAAAAAATTGAATAGGAAAATAAAACGCTAAAAACGCCCCACAGTTCTGCTTCATAAGCATCAAAGAAAGTAAAAGAAGGATTCAAAGGTCATTCCCCTCTGGAACCATCAATGAACAAAAACACTGAGGTATGTATTTTGAAACAAAAGCCTCTTCATTGCTTCCATCCTCTACATGGTCATCAATGCACCCTCCCTCCACCATACAGAGAGCCTCCAGGTCATTCCATCATGGTCTACAAGCCCCTCCCCCTGTGGGCGTGGCCTGTCATTTGAGGGAGGGGGTGAGGCGGGGGAGAGGGGTGTACACATGACTGGCCAGCTGCACCTCTGAGGAGGACGAGGAGAAGGAGCAAGAGGGATCCATTTATCCATTGAGTTTGTATTTCTCCTTGAGTCTTATCGGGCTCTCTGAGTCAGTTGGTTTCTCCATCCAAGATCTGCGTCTTTCGGGAGCCTGCGGCGCCCCACTATGATTGTAAATTAAGGGTGAACTTCCACTGCTGGTTGAGGCTCGGGCTGCAGACCTCCACAGTGAGTCCGCCCATCCTGGCGCTGCGGCTGTCCAAGCAGAGGTTACTGCCCACGTGACGAAGCTTCGAGTTGGACTCAATTTGCTCCCATTTCTGGATCAAAATCAACGACAAGTGACAAAGAGCCATATGTTACCAGTGAGCTGTGTTTGTAGGCGATATGAAAGCTGATTTATGCACACATTACAGCTGAGGTGAAGTGGTTTGGAATACCTGTCTGCTGTCGTTCTCTCGACAGCCTTGTAGTTTGATGAGAGACCCAGCTGTTCTGTCCACCACGGTCAGACACAGGTCCATGTGTTTCACCGATTTATCCTTGGTCAGGGCCCATTCCTTCAGTGAAAAGACATGGAAAACATTATTGCAAGAAAGGGGATCGGAGAAGTCTTGAACAAATCTTTAGCTAGCAATACAAGTGTTTTGCATAAATGATCGTGTGTGGCAAAACATGTATATGTATGGCTCACAAGTATACTTTTGATACAGACAGTGTTCAGACAATATCTAGATTAGATTTTTTTAAATTAAAACAGAAAGAAAGAAAACTTCCCGTACAGGATGGAGCTTTTAAATGCAGTGATATCGCCCGGTAGGTAATAAGTGATGACTGAAACTCTCAACATTGGTGTTTTTGCAAAATGACAATATTTTAGGGGGGGAAATGTAATTCTAGGTTACAAAGAACAAGGACATCATTTTTGAATTGAGTGTTTGAAATGTGGAGGCAGTTTAACTCTGTCATAAAAATAAGTAAAACAGTAACCCGTAACGTTTTATCAGCGTCGACTTGATCTTTCTGTGCATCAGCAATGTTCAAATTGCAATGATTCAACTCAGTAAAGGAGCAATACATGAAGAAGGGAATGACTTTATATGGGTGTCTGTGCCACATTATTTATAGTCACTAATATCCACGGGAAGAACTGGTAACACTCGTCCAGGTGGAACCCTTCAGAACGTGTTTCCAGAAGAGCTGCAATGTCGGATACGCTTGTCTAAGAAGAGGGGTTTTGTTTGCTACGGCTACATTTAATTTCATGCTGGATTTCACACAGTAACACTTGTTTTTGAAACCTGAAACCACTGAAGTGGCAGAAGTTGCAGGCTGGCGAGTGTGAAGCAGACACCCACCAGCAGCGCTCTATAACTCTCAGTGACAGCAGTTTCTTCTTTACCCCGGTCACTCTATCTTAGGAGGAAAACTATTTGTGTGAATTCACTGTTGTAACACTGCCAGCAATTTCCCAACGATAGTGCACATCCTGTACTTCTAAAGCAAAACAAGAAATATAAACTTGAAGGAGTAAAATCCCTCCATGCAGGGTGTGATGAGCTGGGAATGATGGGAGCTTTTAACCAATCTACAATCTGTGCATCTCTAATTATACTAAAGTACCATAAGAAGAGGAGGATATGACGTATAACCCTTCATAGTGATTAACGATACTTCAGCAGACCAGAGAAATGTGAAATGAATGTAAAGGAAAAATGAATGTAAAAAAAAAAAAAGACAAGAAATAAAAGAATGTTAAATCACTTTTAAAATCCACAAATACAAAGCCACAAAGCATACCTACTTCAAATCATGTTAAGCAGTCATTTTTGGATTATTTATTTTCAACTGAAGACATTGTTAATGCCGTTAGGATTCCTAGGGAATTGAAAGCAATATAGAAAACCTGCTCAAAGCTTTCAGTGTGAAAAGTCAGACAACCACAACCATTTAACCTGTTGCACACACTTATGGTTTTGTCGCTTATTCCACAAGTGTAATTTGCCTCCATTACATTTCACAATGCCGGGAAAGTGTCTATATCCCCACAACATCTGAAACATCACACCCGGCCCACATGTGCCCATTTCCTGTATTTAAAGATTCAGTAGACATGTCTAGCCCCGTCTGTCTTGTAATCTGCATTTAATTAGTTACATTGTGGAGGCTCTAAGTTCTACTGCGTTTAGTTAGATTTTTCTTGTGAGAACAATTCATGTTTTCTCAGTTAAAGTCACTTTAGGTTTTTATATTGCGTCTGATGTGTGACCTTCCATGGCTGAATCTTGTCATAGACTCCCATGTGCTCTCACCACATCCAACACAAACTGGGCCCCAGGTGTCTCCTGAGCTACGTGTGTCGTCATGGTAACACTACCTGGTTTCCCCCGGCGTTGTGGCACTCATAGACGCCCACAACCCCGTCGGCAAAGTGGCCCAAGGTGTCAAGACAGTTTCCTCCCTGCTGCAGGGCTCCAAACGCAATGTCCTGGTGGTCTGGGACCCTGTGGTTGATTCAAATATATTATCATGTTTCTGTTTTATTAGTATGAGGTGGATCATAACAATAAAGATGGCAGAAAAAAAAACGAGACAGAATGGAGAAATATTTTATTGTGTTAATCTTATTCAAATCCACTTAACATCATTAAATTTATTTCCGTGTGTGACACATTGCCAACCTGCCAAATTGTAATAATGTGCTTGAATCATAACTGCTGGGGATGATTAGTCATTATTGTCACCACAGTAATTCCAGTCTTATTGAAGGGTGAGATATTATATCCCAGCACCCCACCAGGTCACAGCCACACTGCCGGATTTCCAGGCTGTGCTGGAGACGCTAACAGAGCAGCCTCTCGTTCAAGGTCCCGGATGTAATCTGTTTCTCATTATACCATATCATATGTCGCACAATACACAATAGCATCTAACAAAGAGCGTCCTCAGTCCTTACCTCAGTTCAGGGTAAACGTTCTCCAGGTACCATTTGAATGGCTTACAGGCTAATCGCTTCTTCATCTCCAAACGGCTCTGGATGCTGAACGACAGAAGAGAATTAAAGGTTTCATCACTTGCGGTTTTTCCATGCGTCTTTGAATAATAGCCCCTGTCAGTCAGGCCGAGTGGAAGGCCAGGACATGACTGAGGCTACCGCCACTGGGGGAAAATAATAACTTAGACTGACACTAAGGGGAGATACCAAGTAGGTTCTCATGAGGTCACGTAGTAAGCTCTGGCACAGTATGAGAGGACTTGTTGCTTTGTAGACCGCTGCATGTATGGGATGAAGCAGCGACGATACAGCAAAGCTGCTTTATTACAACAACTTTTATTTTCTACTAAAAGGCATACATCAGTTAACGGAACAAGAGAAAATGTCTGGATGTTGATATGAAGAGTCTAAAAACAAGTAAATCTCAGTGAAATGATCATTCTGTGATAAGGTACTTAGACAAAAACACTACATGTGCGTATACAAACTTTGATTATAATAAAATTCATTTGTTTTGTCAGTTATTTCTGAACTCATGTCAAATGAACAGAAAAGGTGCCACAATGTTGATTGTGATATGGCCAAAAAAGAAAAATTGCCGAACTTAAAAAATACTGAAATCTTTTAGGATACCGAGTTTGGGGATTTTGTTTGTTTTAACTTATACCATAGAATTTAATGAAGCAACATAAAATTTAAATAATAAGAAAGTTTTCACTGAATAATTTGAGAGAATATTAAAAAGTAATGCAATTGTATTGAGCAAATATGTTTGTTTTTTTAACGGATATGGGTATGAGAGGGATGTTCTCTTTCGAACCTAAATGTCAGTCCACTGAGCACACAAAGACACAGCACTATAAAGGCAAAAGAAATGAAAAAATCATTTCATAATGTCTATTTGTCACATTTTTCAGGGCTCTGCTGCCTGATTCTCAAGCCTCTTGACCAATTTACCATTTGTATCCATCATAGTCTTTGCAGTAAGCTGTCAAAATGTCCATTAATCCTTTTAGGACACCAAATAACATGACAGCCCTTTGAATGGAGCAAATCAGGGATGCACTTTCTGCCCTCATTTGAGCTGCATTAACTAACTCCCGTCATTTCTCTACAGAGGGAGAATGACATTTCCTACAGCTGTCGTTCTGTTAATTGGCAAAATGGTTAATCGCCCATTCATGTTGTCGCCTTTGTAATTCGTTTTCTGATTATTATGACTGATTTTGACAGGATAACTGCTGCACGGTACTCACTTTCCATAGGGAACATTTCTGGCTGAGGGGACGGCAGCGTAGTAGAAGTTTTTGTATTCGTCCATCCACACCTCTGCGGCTCTTCTCGTGTTCCTGAGAGAGGTGTGAGAACAAAGAAATCAGTTAAGGTGAGAGGACAGGCGTTAAGGGGGGGGACGAAAAAATGTATAGCTGGATAAAGAGGGGGTGTGTGTGTGTGTGTGTGTGTGTGTGTGTGTGTGTGTGTGTGTGTGTGTGTGTGTGTGTGTGTGTGTGTGTGTGTGTGTGTGTGTGTGTGTGTGTGTGTGTGAGCTGAGTGGCAAGACATTCAGAAAAGTACTGGTCCATTCCTATCTCCCATATCATCACAACCATAAGGGGGCAGCGTTCTGCTGGTTTATTTAGTTCATGTGGTTTGTATTTGGTTGAACAGAGTTTGTGTTATAATGTAAAATTGCAGTGACAATGAACCAATTTTCATTTGTGTTGCATTACGTTTCTTCGTATGTCCTTTCTACATCAGAATTTTTAAATCTTAAACTCTCCACAAATGCTACAAGAGCAAGTGGAAGTTAAACAACTGCAAATGTGAAACAAGGCGTCTTCTGAAGCTCTCCAACTCTCCTAGTGGGAAAGTTTCAGGACTATGACAGGTTGATGAGAGGTTAAGCCAGACTGTGCTGCATACAGAAACACTGAGGTAATAAACAAAAAGCTCTTTGAATAAATAATTGTTGCTATTTGTGCAGGTGGGCTCCTCTGCCTCACAAAGTGCACCCGTCTAATGAAGCAGGATGACAACTACCCTACAAACATGCAGCCATTTTGATTATTGCTCTCAAGTCTCAGTTGTGAGCGTTTAATCTGTTGTTGCATTCGTAACATGTAACGTGTAGTGCCAGGCTTTCGATTGTCAATAGGAGAAAACCAATCAATCTGCAACAACTGTGTTGTCATTGCAACATTGTTCTAATGTACTAATTTCTGAAATGACTCTCGACTTTGCAAGTTATCTAATTAAAGAATATTGCACAATAGATTGTTCAGGATCGAATTATCTGCTATACAGTCTGTCCCTGGTGAGCCCCTGCTGTGTTGATAGTTAAACTATCCCACTTTATCAGATTATTATTAGAAAACAGTAATTTGACAGAGAGAAAAAAATGTTGGCACATCCTGAGAATCCCTTTCTATCAAAAAAGTAATTAGCTGAATTGAAGATGAAAATTGTTTTGTTGCACAAACATCGAAGAGCTCTGACTGGAACTGAATGAAAACAGTGAGATGTCGTATGTCAATGCAGAAGGAACCACGGAGTATTTATAGCTTTAATTCAACTGAACACCTTCACGACAGATCCAGCGGAGAATTACCCAGAAGAGGGTTAGGGTTTGTTAGGAAATATCCTGAAACACCTTTATTAAGATCAGAACCTTTTGGTCAGTGGATGACCCTCATGGAGGCCACGAGCCAAAGCACTTTGATGCTTCACTGAGTATAATCACATCAGATGAATTAAAAATGTGAACATTGACCAGTGTCACTGTGGTGATGTCAGCGCAGGGAGAGCTGCTATCAGTCGTTCTCCATAAAACATTGCACAGAATCAATGTAGTGAACCATTGTTTGTATTATAATGAATATGTGCCTGAAGAATCTGAGTATCTGTTATCATCTCTGTTTTAAACACTGACGTGGAACTTCAAGCTTCAAAACAATCGGCACTGGCATTTGAAGGTCAGTGAAGTAAAAATTTAACTGTTACATTTAACAATAGATGTCACTTTATTTTATCTTTTTTCTTTTCTTTTTTTTTTTAAACTTATCTAAACGTGCAGTCTGTCTTCCCTCTGCAGAAATCTCCATTTCATGCTCACCCTGCTTTATGTCACCGTCAACGGAGGCATCGTACGGGACAAATGAATTTACGTCTACAGGGAATCTTCTTCATCTTGATTGGAAATCGGTCTGCCTCAACGTGCCCATTATAACCATGTTGTGTTGGTAATGCCACTCCCAGAAGAACAATTATAATGTCATCCAGGCAGACAAAACAGGTGCCGTCTCGCAGCTCCCCAGAGTCTCCGCCAGCAGCCAGAGGAACGCCGTCTACCACTGCATTCAGATTGAAGGGCAACACATTGAACGGCACAGCACAGCAGCTGCACTGAGCTGTGACAGGAAAAAAATACAGAAAGAAATCGCCACACCCAACATTTAATAAATGATGTCCAAAGCTGGTGGAAGGGGCTATGCAACTACCGCCAAAGCCATGTGGAGTTTTAGGTGAGTGACGAAAAAATATTGGTGGGCTGCTTCCTTCTCAACTTCAATCTTTAAGATTTTCTCCAAAAATCCCCCAAAATGGCCCCACAAGCACACTTCTATCATGCCATATCTTCATCTTTATCATTTGTTTTGTTTAGTTATTATATCATTTCTCGGGGATGATACATTCCTGAATGACCCCAAATCTAACTAATCTTTTCAAAAATACTCTTAATTTTTGATGTTGCTTCTTTCTAAGAACCACTGCACATACTTGAGAAACCACAGCCATCGTAAATCCGTGCTATTTGTTTGTTGATCGACACTTTGATTGGCTCATTTCCATTTGGTGACTTGTGATTGTAGACAGAACCGATCCTTCCATGTATCTGGCTCCTCATTACTGGTGTTCACTGCATGAGCCGTCACGTTTATCAGCTTTGAAGGGCAACAAAACAAAACCAAATTAAAAAAAAAGGATCCTTTGTATTTGAAAGGATGCTTCCACTTCTTAAAATCAAAAGCATTTTCCCAGTGATTACATTCTTATTGTTTTTTAATTGATGGTGCTTTGTTTTTTATCAGCCAACACTAGTTTTATTCTCAGAGCTTTAGTTTAACTCCATAATAAATGTTCAGTCATTTACAAACCACAGTGGGAGACAATAATTCACACAAGTACCTGCAGGCAAAAACTACAGCCTTGAAATCAGAAATGAAATTTAAATAAAGACTCAAATGGAAGACAAAGTACACCTGAAAAATAAAAAGCTGAATAATATTACGATGAAATACCTCTTTGAAAAGATATCTCAGGGTCTAATTTCATGTAATGATTAAAAAAGACTTCATTTAACATCTGCTCTCAGGTTTTTTTGATCATGTCACATGAGCTTGATCAGACGGCGTCAAGGATCTGTAGAGGTTCAAACGCCCATTCATCTGAGTGCTTGAAAGGCCTCTCAGCACTGTGATCTTTAAGGTTTGTTCACATCGTGTGAATATCGGCTGACTGTCAAGTGCAAAGAAACAAAAAGAAAACTAATGCGTTTCCCAATAAAAAGACAAGCTGGTAGCTCATCTGCTGAAGATGATTTATATTTAAGAGACAAAGAAAGAATAAATAATGTAAAAAAAAAAAGATGTTTTATTCAGCTGGACCTGATGCTTATGGTCAGCGACAGGTTGTATTTATTCATGGGTGCATGTCCCAGGTCCCCTATCTATGCAGAGTTTGCATGTCCTCCCTATGTGTGTGTGAATTTCTGTGGGTTCTCTCCCATGACTTCTCTTAATCCAAAAACATATTGTACATTTAAAGATAATTTGTGATTCTAGCAGTCAAGTCAATGCGTGTTGAATTAAATGTGTGTTTGAAAGATATATTGATTATTCCATTTTACAATGTAGTGAGTATTTAGCTTCATTACATTTTCCCCTTACACGTAACTATTAGGGGGATTTGTTGATTCGGATTTTTATAGACTGCCGTCCAAGCCCCTGGAAGAATTTGGGAATAAAGAGCGCTGCTCAAAACCACACAAACATGACCAGGAAACTTGTTGGAACATGAGCACGCTATGTGCAAATAAAGACACACGGGATGTAACATGGAAACATTTGTCTTAATTCAATAATGGTTGCAACAGGTCGGGCCTGGCGAGCTTATGAATGTTTCATGTTGTACGTGCGTCTCTCTCTGTATTGCCATTACCTTGCAAACACAGTCCCGCTGCCCCCGGGGAAGGTATAGGGATGTTGCTTCCTGAAGACGTGGCCTACCCTGCTACAGGGGATGATTTCCAGGCTTCCTCCACACTGCCACACACGGAACGAGATCTCTGTAATACACAGGGGACGGGAATAAAAACACGTTACCTAATTATCCCAAGCAGATTATAGGAACACTTTGTCGTCCTGAGCAGTTAAGTTAATTCATGATGTCTGTCTTTGATGAATGTTTGTAACAAGTTGATGCTGTCAGATTGCCTCTCCACCATTGTCAGCATGTGAATTAGTACCGAGAACACGATAAAACTAGTGTCTGAACTGTCAATCCAGTTTGGATACAAAGTCGGGCCTCGAGATGAGCATGAATCACTGTCAGCTGTTTATTCCCAGCTGAATTCAGACATAAGCATCAGAGAGACACGTCTGCAATTATATCATTGTCCTGTTTGCACATCATCCCCATTGTATACACGGCAGTTACTTTCTCTCAAGGCAGACTCTAATCATTATCACATTGTAACTGTAATTTTCCAAACTCGACTGTACTGAAGAAAACTGCCTACAAGGATAAGACAACCAAATCTCCCTGGCACAGAAATGCAGATGATCTCATGCTGCTGCATGAGACGTGTCCATGATACAAGCTACTGTGACACCAAATCTCACATGAGAGTGGAAACATCATGAGTGGGCAAGAATCTGTGGCTTTGCTTTCAAAGCCCAAAGCTTCAAGAGTGAAGGAAGGTACAGTTTCATTCTGTTTAAGAAGTTACAATTTGTGGGAAGATAAGACGATTTGGCAGCTTGCATAAAATTAAGTTATTGTGTCTGTCTGCAAAATGATGTCCCAGGAAGTAGCTGTGTGATGTAGGCATTGAAAGAGGGGACAATCTAGACTGGCTGCATCCACCACTTATTTCCATGTACAAAGATGATGGATCAGAACACTGTAACTTCTTGTCAAATGGTTGAATGGCTCCTCAAAGCTGATTCCTCCTATCATCTTTTATTTAATACATAACTCCCCTGTCACTTATCATGCACAGCAGTTAAACTAAGTTTTCTGACTACGCCCCTCTCTTTAAAACAAGTTTTTTTTCTCTGCCTGCTACTTTTCTCTTTTGTGACTTTTAGTCATCTTATAGTTCTATATTTCCTGACACCCATTAACCACCGTCAGTCCACTGTGATATCCACTGAATTTGCTGCACTTACCCAGGTTCTCTCCTCCCCAAACATCCATCATCATGTCATACTTTCCCAGCAGCTCAAAGTAGTCCTTATCCATGACAAATAGACCTCCTGCTATCATCGGGGTCCTGGGGAGCGGACACAAAAGAGGAAAGGTGTATGCAGCGAGGAGATTAGCAGTGTGCAAACAAACAAAGGTGAGAGTTTTGATGAGGTTGTCTCAGGGTTTGTTCGAAATTCTCTTACTTTATCGGGGCGATGGGGTTGCCTTGCCTGGCTCGTCTCTGCTCCAGAGTCATGTAGTCCCACTTGAACACCAAATTCCAGTCGAAGCCTACCGACAAAAAACACACTCAGATGAGCCAAACACACAATTATGAGCATTAGGTTGGATTAAGTGACAGCGTAGTTATATAATTACATCTGGCAGACAGTTGCTTGATTGCACACATCCTATAAGTGTTTTCACAATGACACACTGCACAAAGCTCCCATAGTAGGGCTGTGTATTAGCAGAACTATCTGACACATAAACATGTTCTTTTTAATATGGTTTTGGAAAGACTGTAACAGCACAAAGAAGACCTGTAATAAAATGTCTTTATGGAAACAGATTTTTACATTTAACATTTCTCACAGACCCTGCAGCAGTCTGGACAAACAAAACCATTAAAGTAACAAATATCAACAAGTCCGGTCACAAAACACATAGCTTGTCATTGGATTCATTATTAATCATCATTTAGAAGACAGAATTTAAATAATATATTTATAAAAATGTGCAGGAAATCTGTTCTTCTGTCCCTAGTTCCCATATATTGTATATTTGACTTTCCAGATTTGGCAGTCATTCAATATCACAACATGCTTTTGAATGTATTCAGAAGGTTATAGTAAAAAATGTGTGACATTCAATCTTCTCTGAGATCGGGCAGTTGTACTGTGAAAGTTGTAGTGGTCACAATGACTGTAATGTAAAGGTTCACCGAGCTCTATTTCTCAGCTTTTTTGTTAATTTTGGAATTTGAGAGATCTAAACAGTCACGGAGTCACGGTTGCATCAGAAACGCCCATGTACAATCCTGACCCTGGCAGCAGGAGAAGAACACAAAGGTTAATAGAAACTAAATATTTCATCATATTTTAGTGAGAGTAAGTTTTTTTCATAGAATACCATTAATTCAACACTTAATCACAGGGCATGGATGGTCTTTATATACACAGTATTATATATACAGCATATACAGTTTATGCCCAGTCGTCTCATTCCAGGCAGATGGTCGCCCACCTCCGAGTCTGGTCCTGTTCAAGGTTTCTTCTTCATCGAAGGGAGTTAAATCTTTTTCTCTCCGTCACTCATGTTTCCTCATGCGTCTTTTTGTTTGTTTTTTTCAAATGTCGGGTCTCAAGTATCATATGTTTAGCACTGTGGGATGACTATGTAAACAAAATTGAACTGAGCTGCAGTGAATTACGTCGCAAAACTAAACAAACTGGTCACAAACTTGGCAGACATGTTTGATTTGAGTGTGAGGCAAAATAAATAAGTTTATAGAGCACTGCAGCTGACACTGAACAGCTGCTTGGAGGATGACAGCATATATTCATTTCATGAAATGTATTGCGCACTGCATATCGTATGCATGTGTGTGTGCTTTTTACCTCCTTTCAGATCGGCTGAGGCTCCAACGTACTGAAAGTTGTCCATGTTGATGACATCGATGATGGGGGAAACTACTCTGGTCTTGTCCTGAAAAAGAAGAACAGAATAACAACACTTCATAATTATTTAGTTTTTTGGCTACATATGAATAAGACAAGAAATGCATGAAGTTTCGCCCAGAAATAAATATTTACTTCAGATGACTTTGAGCATTTTACCACGGCTGTTTAAATTCAGAGCAGAAATAAAGATTTCCATCAAACGTAATGACTCCTATTTTTAGGTTATTTGGTTTAATACAATATTTGTCAATATACCTCAATAGAGTCATGGGTTAGCCTTACCTATAACTTACAAAGCCACATCACAAAGCTCTTCATAAATAATAATCTTAATGAGTGAAACCAAAATAAACTAACAGGTATCAGGAGACATTATTTATTTTGACAGAAAATATAATGATATGCCATGTGATGTTTCACACACAAAGATTGCATTTTCTTTTTCTTTCTCCCTTTATTGCCGATTGATTTATTATTGAGAGGAGCAGCGAATGCAATAAAACATAAAGTCAATTACTCTGACAGCAAAACGCGTTAGATTTGGCTCCCGGCGTTTACCAACTTGGGAACGAATAAACATCACGTTCGGGAGGATCAAAAGCATAATCTCACTATTTTCAGTTGTATCAGATGAATTTTTAAAAAACAACCTCGATTTTACACAATGTGTCCCACTTTCGATTACGATTACAGTCCATCAAAATGTTCCTTCAAGTTCTCGCTAAAACACCTCCAGACTTTATTCACAGAGGAGTTCAGTCGAGGTTTAAACAGTTTTACTTTAATAAACACTATCAGAATGAAAACCTGACCGTGATCGTCCCAAAAGACTTCCCTCATCGACCAAGAAACAAAATGTATAATTCATCTTAACGATTTATTTGATCCCATCTGAAATGGCAGGACTGTGTTGAATTACAGAAGAAATCGTGGCAGAAATTATTAAATTGCTTTCTTGGAACATTAAGGGGGCCAATTTTGCTGTCAAGAGTGCCTACTCATCAAGTCAGCGTGGCGTTCGTATCCTGATACGTAAGAACATTAATACTAGTATTCATAAAGAACTCTCAGAGAATGAAGGCAGATGAGTGGCTGATGATGCAGACCTCTTTGGCATCAGATGTGCTATTATTAATATTATACAGATTCTCCTGACTTCTTTATTGATATTTGTCATACCGTGAAGAAATTGGGATATTCATACGTAATAATTGGGAAGGATTTTATTCAGGGGAGAAACCCTGTAATGGAGAAATCAAATATAAGACAGGTACAAAAATCCAAAACGGTAATAGATGCTCTGGAGGAAGAACTAGGATTTTTGGAGGCTTCTTCATCCCCAAGACAAAGAGAGACAGAGACAGAGACAGAGAGAGAGGGTACACCTTTGATTCAAATCTACATTCTTCTTACTCAAGAATAGATTATTTCTTAATATCCAAACAACTAGTCGGCATGGCGATTAGTGCAGCTATTGGTAACACTGTATTGTCAGATCATGCCCCCGTTGACGTAGTGTTACAGTTTGGGTCATCTGATGCTTCTAGATCAAGAAACTGCTGGAGACTTAACGCCTCTCTCCAACAGAATGAAAGTTCTCGTAACTTCAAAAAAAAGGAAATCTTAGAATATTGGGAGTTTAATGAGGGATCAACTTCTAATCCGGGTGTGGAGTGGGATGCAATTAAAGCTTGTTTAAGGGGGTCGCCTGATTCAACACTCGTCTTATTTGAAAAAACAAAGCACTAAACTTTTGAGTGAATTGGAGGTAAAAATTATAGAACTTGAAAAAAAAAACGGAGGTTTTCTCTCAGGTGAATAAACACAAGTTAGAAATAAATTCTATACTGCAAAAAAAGACAGAATTTACAATATTGTTATGTCGACAGCAATATTATGAGCAAGGGGAAGTAGCAGGAAGGTTCTTGGCACAAAGAGCAAAGCAACAATATGGTCGTACATTCATAACATCGGTGGAAGATGAGAACAGGACCTTAATAACAGACTCCATGGGGATTAATGAAGCATTTCAGGTATTCTATCAAGAGTTGTATACATCACAGTGCACTGGAGACCAGGATGACATAGATCATTTTCTGTCCCAGGTTTATCAACCAACCCTGTCTGAAGAGAATCAGAGGAAGATTGGGGTGATATTACACAAGCTGAGATTCAACAAGCTATAAAACAATTGAGGTCTGTAAATCCGCCAGGAGATGATGGCTTCCCAGCTGACTTTAATAAGAAATATTCAGATATTATAGCACCAAGACAACTCGTCTTTCGAGATGCACTTCAAAAAGGCAGTATGCCGAAAAGTATGCATTCTGCTGTGATAACACTAATACGACAAGGCTGGAGAGACATTTGCCCAGTCTAATACACAGAGACCAAGTAGGTTTAATAAAAGGGCGGTGCTCGGCTGATAACGTACGTAGATTATTACATCTGATCTGGCAGACAAGGAAAAACACTGAACCCACTACAGCCTTCTCCCTTCATGCGGAGAAAGCGTTTGATAGGGTAGAATGGAGGTCTATATTCAGGACTTTATACAGGCTTGGATTGGGCTCCTCATTTATGAATTGGGTGAAAGTATTGTATTGTAATCCCAGGCATCAGTATTAACAAATTGGAAGAAGTCCCCGTCCTTTCCGCTGTTTAGCAGTACAAGACAGGGATGTCCCCTGAGCCCACTAATTTTTACCCTAGCACTAGAACCTTTTGCTGCTGCAATTAAGAATAATGTGAATATTAAAGGTATACAGGCGGGAAAGATGGAAGATAAATTACATTTTTATGCCGACAATATATTATCACTGACCAGAAATCTTGAAACAGCTGTACCTCATATACCGACATTGTTCGACTCTTACTCACTTATCCCCGGGTATAGAATAAATTGGGGTACGTCAGAAGCAATGCCCTTGTCCAGGTTTTGCCTGCCTGATATTAGAAAAAATTGGAGGTTAGAGTGGCTTCCCTCAGGTATAATGTATGTGGGCATCAAAGTTACCCTAGGCCAAAAAAAATATAATGATAGAAAACCTCCTCCTCCTTATACAGAAAATTGAAAGTACGTTACAAAATTGGACCAAACTTGGTTTGTCTTTGCTAGATAAAATAAACATCCTAAAAATGATAACTGTGACGCAAATTAATTATCCACCATACTTATTATCTTTGAGTTTCCCTCTTTCGCTACTGAAGATGTTCAATAGGGCAAAAGACAAGTTTCTATGGGAAGGCAAATGACCTCTCTTTAATAGAACAAAATTATGTGCAGCTAAAGAAGATGGAGGTCTTATTAGTCTGCCAAGGGTGGACCGGTACCACTACGCTTTCTCTCTCAATCAACTATCCAAAATAAATATTACAGAGAATTAAGCTCCAGGATGGGTTTTTATTGAAAGTGAACTCACCAATCACCCCACCTGTTCAAGCATTTATTTCACAACCAGGGGGTGAAATCCTATTAAGGAATCCTTTGTTAAGAGTTTGCGAGGGAAACTTGGAGAACGTCACACCAGATTTTAAAAGAAAAATCCTCCCTCACTAAGAAGTCTTCTCTTTGGAATAACAATTTATTTAAGGTGGATCAAATAAAAAAAACTCTTTACTGGAAAACATGGGTCGAGGCAGGGATAATATTTATCGAGGATGTTTTTGAACGTGATCATTTTATGTTTTTTGAAGAGGTGATGGCCAAATACAAAATTCCTAAAAAAGACTTATGGAAATATCTACAACCAAGGTTTTAGGCAGAAATCTGTGTTTTGGGTGTCCATCCAAAAAATCTGGGTGTCAAAAATGTTCTGATTGGCGACCTGTGTGTGTGTGTGTGTGTGTGTGTGTGTGTGTGTGTGTGCATATAAAGATGACTATGATAAAGATTTCAAAGCCAAATGTGATAGGAGGTTAAGATGAAAGTAAAAGTGGAGGACAGTACCAATGTGTGAACAGCTGAGATATGATGGACGCTGCCAATGCTTACCTTGTGAATGTTTGTACAGATTAACTGGCATTTTACGTTAATATATAATTTTTGTTCTTTATTGTTTATATGTTTTGTATGGTTGTTAATCTTCAAAAAAAAACAATAAGAGGTGAATTAAAAAAAAAAAAAAAAGAAAACCTGACTGGAATCGTCCGAAAAGACTTCTGTCATCAACCAAGAAACAAAATGTACAATTCATTTGAACAATTTATTTAATTCCATCTGAAATGGCAGGACTGTGCTGTAGTGGTAAGCACTCTCACCTCCCAGCAAGAATATTTTCAGTGAGCCTGGGCCTTTCTGTGTGCAGTTTGCATATTCTCCCTCTGGGTTTGTGAGCTTGCCCCAGGTACTCCAGCTTCCTCACACAATTAATTGGTGGCTTTGAAATCCCCTCTCGGAGTGAATGTGATTGTCTACCTCTCAGCTGGAACAGGTTGGAGCTCCCTCTGACCCTTAGTCACAGAAACAGCAGCAGGAATAACTCAAATTTTAAAGGTGGCCTGTGGAAGAGTCTCATGCTTTGAGGAGGGGAGTAATGTCTCAAGGTTTTTGTCTGAATCGTTTTGAACCGTTTTCCGTAGTGCTGGCATTACAAGACAAATATCCAGAGTGAGTACAGTCACTCAGTATGCATGTGTGTGTGTGTGCATGAGTACCTCAGCCACTCTTTCCAGCAGTGGCTCCAGCCAGTGGTCATTACATTCACAGTGGGAGTCCAGGAAGGTGAGCACGGGTGCTGTGGCAGCATCTGCACCACGAACCCTTGAACGCATCAGCCCTTATTTAAGAAAGATACAAGGAAAAAATATATAACGTCACAATGTCGCAGAACACCTGTCAATGTCTTGTACAGATGCATCATTGAAGCTTTCAACTATCTACCTTCTCTGCGGTCATTTCTTAACACACGCACTTTCTCAATCTTCCCCAGCAAAGCTCCATCCTCGGCTGGAAGGCACACATGGACAAACCAATGAATTCCATTTGTGTTTGCACACTGACACCAATAATTGTGTGTGGTATGTGTGCTTAGTACTCACGGTTATCACTATAGTCATCCACCAGAATGATCTCTTTGACTAAATGAGGAGGGCTTTTCTTGAGGACACTAAATAGAGGAAAAGAGGGAGTTTGTAGAAAACTTTAAAATTAACTGAGACCATTATCAAGCTTGCAAAATCAAATTAGCACACACACCATTCACCTACCTGACCACAGTACGCAGCAAAGCAGAGCGAGCTTCATTGTGGAATGTGATGACGACGCTGGAGGCTGGTAGGTCCGACTTCCACTGTTTATGTCTACAGCTGCACAACAACAGACAAATCATGCAAATTAGGGGGAAATTCAGAAAAAAAGAAAATGACAGTGTATAGATGCTCACACACATGCACAAATGCCCCTACACACGTATGCGTGTGGCTGAATGTGCAAGCCAAGCTGCAAACTAGAACCCTCTCCCTAAACAGACTCTGAATCCATAAACACAATAAACAGGATTCAGCACACAATGACAATGCGTCACACACATAAACACAAACATGAAAGAGCTGCAGACACACACACACTCATGCACAAGCGCACAGTAACGCTCTGATGAAGCTGGGATTGACATCTGCAGTTTGCAGCCTGCAGAATACAAATCCCATGAGGTTGTGTGCGCATCGGTGCGTGCGTGTCCAAAAAGACAAATTCTGCCTCTGATTTAATGTGAGGAAATTGAGTGAAAGGACACTAAATGAGAGAGGAGTAGCAAACAAGACAAGAAAATTCTAAATTCAAATTGTCATCTGACATGTTAAAAACAAGAAAGGAACTAAATTTACATCCAAGGTCAAGCAGCGTAGAAATTAGTTTGCAATGTTGAAAGATAATAAATAATAAACAAACAGTACATGTGGCCACATGTTGATAGATACACTACAACCTAATACCTTAAAACATAAAATCCATAAAAAAGGGGGTAAGAGAAGAATGAAGTGGAGACACACTCGGTTGTGAACCAAACATTACAGCAGATCTGTCAAACCCTCTATAACACCGTCTTTCCCACTCTTCAAAAGCTAGTATTTACAAAATAAGTACTGTCATTTCAGCTTTATGACTGGGGTGGGGGGGATTTCCAATCGGTGGTGCTGAATACTGTGTGTGACACATGAACAGCAGATCAATAGGAGACACAGTCCTGCTCTTTAGTAGGCTAATGGCTCCAACTGTCCAAGTTAGGTCGATATATCAGGGAAGCCAAATGACTCCCTTTATAAAAATAGTCTTTGAATCTCAGTCTGTATCTGGACAGAATAACCACTGACAAGTGAACAATGTATTTTAGATTTCTTTAAAAATACACTGCGATGTAAGCCGCAACAACACCAGAGATTAGAATGTCTTTTCTGCAATGACTCAATGGTTTCATAGGACTTATGCATTATATTTTGATGCTTGCATTAAGTTACAATCAAGGTAAAAAAAACAACAACTAATATTTACAGCCCTGTCTCACTTTCAACCAGTAAACAGTGTCAACTCCTGAGAAAAAACAGGCGCCCAGACCAAGTTTCACACACATGCAGTGTGTGAATCCATTTTTATTCGTTGAAATCTCACAGCTCAGAATCATTATATAATATATATGGGGTGAGACATGATTAGGTCAAGAAGCCTCTTGAAATTATGTTCATTTCTGCTGCATTAATATAACATGGAGTTCTTTTTTGTACAGAGACCAAGCAGAGGACATATTTTATAGCCAAACGAACGGGGGGGATCGGTGTCTGAGGCAGTAACATTGACAAGTTGTAAATCAACCTCAAGGCCGCCTGCTGCTTTTTTTGTGGCCCTCAATGCAGGGACACTTCACACAAATTTACTTCGATGCATTTCTGCTTTATTAAAGCAAACAGTGCAGTGTGAAAAGACGAATGGGCGAGAACAAGAGCTTTGACATGTGACAAGACCTATTCACTGCTCAATGAAACACTCAGCTTCAGACGGCTTTACACCAACACACATTCACTTATATTGTGAGTTCAGGATTAAAATGGGCAAAATAACATTTTACTGACACATCCTGTTATTTTGATTGACATCGTGTCACAATCTAGTTTTGTCTTTTCATCCATTTAACAAGCAGAACAATCAGCAGCCATCATCAATGGCATGTTTCTACCTCTGGTGCGGCCCGCCTGCAATGTGTCTGCTGCTTCCTTGTTTCATCGGATAGAGCACAATGGAGGGAGTTCCCCAGAGAGCTTATCTAATGTGGTACCAATTAGGCAAACAGACAGATGACATAGGACTGTTTGTACCTACACAAGCTCACCAATCACTCATACAGCGGTAAGGCAAAGTGGGACAGCCGTTTGTGTGTCTGTGTGTTTTAATGACATACTGATCATGTCTTGTATCAGGCACAGCTCGGTCCATACGCAGCTTGTCACTCTCCACCTGGTTGAACTTGTTCCTGGCGTAGGGGTCCTGGCCTGGTCGAACCACCGTGGCTCCAACATAGAGGTCCTGGTCAAAATCCTGCCAGCGCACCTTACCTGGAGACACATGGCACAAACACACTGTATGTGACACACAGCCAATAGAATGAGAGGACGCACTATTTGAATACAGCCTTAAATGCAACTCTCTCTTTTCCAAATCCAGTAAGTGAAAAAAATAAAACAACCAAAGATGTACAAAAAACCTCCCAAACACTCTTAAAATAAACTGGAAATCTGTGCTTTATTTTCGGATATGTTTTGTAATTGTGACTTCCAGGTATAGTTAAATAAACACAGCACAGCCTATAAAAGATGATGTGGAAACCTACACAAAAGGCTAAAAGTGCGTCTGACAAGTGAATAGGATTACACTTCAGTGGGAATATAAAATGTAGGCAGCAGCCTGGCTGATGCAAGAAGGCTTCTCGACTGACAGGAAGGAAACCTGGCTGCTTCAAGCTGCTGCTTGACGAGGCAGCAGCATGGCACTGAGGCAAGCGGACATGAAATTTATGCTGCTTGTATGTGAATATATGCAGAGCAGAATATAGAAGAGGAGGGAGACAATGTTGGCAAAGCAAGAAAACATGAAACAACCTTATCAGGGAGAGGAAGGAAAAAACATAATGCCTACATTTTCATATTTATTCACTTTATGTGCCAAAAATATGAGTTTGAAGAACAGAGTTTAATTGATCAGTAGAAATTAAAAGAGTCGACTACACATTATCAACTCAACACACGTGCTTGCGTGGACATCAAGTCTCTTGACGAAAATTAGTAAGATCACTGTGCACTAAACAGAGAAAGTTGTCTTGTTTAATTTCACAGTTTATCACTGACTACTGAGACATAGACACACCAATAATAATGCAGTTAATTAGCTGGGTGCAGCTGCTATGTTAATCACTTGTGTTAAGCATATGGCTGTGTGAGATTACAGCATCTCTGAGCACAGATGAGTGTGAGCATGACAGGCAGAGATAGACAAACAGAGAGAGAAACGGAGCCTGACAAGCTGTGTGTGTGTGTGTGTGTGTGTGTGTGTGTGTGTGTGTGTGTGTGGTGTGTGGTGTGTGGTGTGTGGTGTGTGTGTGTGTGTGTGTGTGTGTGTGTGTGTGTGTGTGTGTGTGTGTGTGTGTGTGTGTGTGTGTGTGTGTGTGTGTGTGTGTGTGTGTGTGTGTGTCACCGACAGCATGTGAATGTGTCTGGCATGTTAATTAGCTGAGGCTTGCAATGATCTGCCTGCCTTGGAGACACTGTGTCAGAGTGTGTGATGTCCTTGGTGATATTCTACGTTTCGTGGCAGCAAGTGTTTAATACAGAGGAATTAATGTTCAGCTTCGCTTTGTGAGTCTTCAGCTCAGCCTGTTGAAGTTCTTAAATGGGGTGCTTCTTTCAATCGTCCACTTTACTTTGTAAAAAGAACCACAAAAACAGATTAATTTTCCTCTTTTTGACCAGGACTACTCATTTTCAAATACTTTCAGGCACTTTTAGCAGATATACCCATCGAGTCTATTGATGGCTTTTTGCTTTAGTCCTTCATACTCGTACCGGTGAGTGTTGTGGTCTGTTGGTTTCCATTAGAGCACTTTGAACCTTCTTGTCACTGTTTTAACCCACTGCTTCTAACTGGTTGTAGTGGTTACTTGTTGCAACGCTTTCTGGAACTCCCTTGACGTTGTCATGTCTGAACTGAACCATGAAGCCACTGTATTGCAACAGAGAGGACTGCACACACATCTATTTTTATCTAAATCCTGCATTTCACTTTGATTCGGCTTTATTCTTTCCTGATTCCTGAATTTCATAAATAGCCAGCAGGGATCAAGGGGCTTCACTTTGCCACGGTCTTCCTGTCCCCGGCTAATCTATTCCCTCCTTCACCAGAACACTGGCTAAAATACAATCTAATGTAGTTTAACTTCTATGTAAAGCAGGAGGGTAAAACTCAGAAATAGATCCACAAACTTTTATGCTCAGACATACAGTTTGGTTGAATGCTGGACTTTCTGCATTTTCACTTTAAAATATTATTGTGTCAATGCCGTTGAGATCGATGCTTCTGAGAAGGTTGTGTTTTAAAAAGTTAAGTCTCGCCCTCCAACTGACACACCTGTTACACTCATGGTTGTGTAGTATAACTTAAACTTTTTAAAAATTCTATCTCTATTGAATTATTTCCGTTGCACTCAGTTCTCAAAATGTGGTAAACCTTTTGAAGATTTCAAAAGATTCTCACATATCCTCAAATTTGACTAATAATGAATGAAAAATAAACAGACAGAACAGTAACCTAGAATCATCAATCACTTATATACGCTTTCAAACTGCAGCATCTCTGGCTTTCAACAAATTAAAGGTGTTATTGTGGCTTTGAGGAAACTGTGGTTAAGCTTTTGTTCACTCCTTCCTCAATATAAATTAAACAAGAGCAATCAAGAGATTTCTAACCTCCGCTGAGGCTAGACATGGACACAGGGAAATGACACATATTCCACATCCAGATCAACTGCCTTTATTTATATATTTAGTTTGGTGATAATAGTTTTATGCATTGTCCTCTGTGTGCCAAAGTTAAAGAAGTTCCTTGGAGATATGACATTAACAGAAATAAGGGAGCGAACAACCAGAAAACATATCTTCAGCTGTCACAGGGCAGCCAAATAAGAAATATCTGAGAAAAAATTACAGCCACATCTGATGTTCTCTAAACACAGCGGGCTCACTAATCATCACAAGATTTCCTCATTTGAGGCCAAACAAACCAACATAACCGCATAACCTACAATCAGTATTTATTAATTAAGACTGTTTACAGCTCTGAAACACTCCGATAAGGAGGCTCGGTCCAGGATAAATAAGGATGCAGGTTAGGATGCTTCTCCTCCTGCATGTATACAGAGCAGTTGGACTGGGACAGGATGACGTGTTCTCCACATGTGCTAATGCTTGGAGCCAAATTCTTACCCGTGAGATAATGAACATGTAAAAAAGTAAACAGGCGCTCAAAGAGAAGAAGCTGGCAGACTGGTAAGTGCAAACATTGTTCTTCCGGATTGTAACAATCTAGTTATGGATGTCTGTGACAATGATGGTAATCTGGAATTAGCCGTATGCCAACAGGATGTAAGAGTGTAGATTGACACCGGTCACCAGAGAGGTGACATGATTTCAACTTTAAATCAAGTACACTTCCAACCAAAGCCAGGAGTACAAATGAACTCCATAGCTGAAGTACAAAAGTCCTGAGTTTTGTTTTTCAGAATTGTTTCAGTGTTTTTAAGCAGCAAATGGGTCGAAGTAATGAGCAACAGAAGAAAGAAGAAACTCTTCATTATCCATCTCTACATTCATTTATGATTTCCATTATTTATCATGGTTCTCCTTTTCTACCCTGCTCTCCTGTTCCTTTGTTCCCCCTCTCCCTTGTCTTGTCTTTGTGACCTGTGTTCGTGCTGTGCTTGTTGTCATTACGTGGCATTGAGGATAAAGTCACCCTGAAGTTGAAATGCCCTCGCTTCAACATTCAAATTGGATTTCATTTCCTTTACTGGATCAGATAAATGTGTGTATTCATCATTCGCAGGTCACAGGGTTGCAAAGGGATGGGCGGTGGCGGCGGCGGCTGCTTTGAGTCTGGCTCATGATGAGAGCTGAATGAGAAATCACTGCTCAGACACTCCTGTTCCTTTCTGCTCTCCTCTACACTGGACATTCAAAGAATAATGTCTCTCAGACTGTGGGTGGTCACACGGTTTGGTTCGTGGCTTGATTAAAATGGCTTTTGGATTTACTTTGAGTGATTGATCGGCGTCAACCTTTTCAAGTGAGAATCACTCTGCTGGCTGTGACGCATTGTCTTCTCCCTGCCTCGGATTATGTTAACATGTTAAGAGTAAAGATGTTTGTGATGTGCTGGTAGTAAGAATTATGCCACTGTATTACCGCAGGAAATGGTTTTGGTTGTTGGAACATGATGTGGGAACATACTTTATGGAATCATGACTGTGGTGTTCAGTGTCTGCCACGCACATGCTCTGCAGCTGGGCTGTATTTGTCCTGCCGTTCCCTTTAGTTTAATCACAACTGCAAACAATAAAAAAATGAACTGCGTCCAGAGTCTAAAGAACATCCTGGTCAAATATCCTGCTCCCAAATATGACAAGCGATGGATTCTTGAGAGATCGCTTCAACACTTTAAACACACTGCGGTTAGTTGTGACTATGCCTCCATTCACAGGATGAACGAGACACTCCACAGGTTTCCAGGAACAGGATTGCATAATACGTAAAGGTTTAACAGGAAAAATGGCGGTGTTGTAGTACACAGGAATTATCATACTTGCCAACTGTGATATGTGATAAGTGTTTCTGGTGTGACATAATAAAATATACTGCCACAGAGACGCAAGGTTAAAAACTAAAGTCGTTTTTTGGTTCTGCTATTTTGAATTCAACCTGTAATTATGTCATCTGGGCAGAGAGGCTGTGAAGTGTTACTAGTCGTCAGGTCTCCTACCTGGTGGTAAAGTCTCCAGACCATTAGCCTTGTCGTCAGAGTTGTGCGACCTGCTCCGACTGGACGAGTCGCTAGAGCCCCAGTCATCCTGAAAATCAGCAAACAACATGATTAGAGAGAGCACACCAACACCAATTGGCGTAGATACACATGGTTCAGCTTGAACACAGCAAACTAACATCAAGTGATAATAAAGAAAGAAATTGAGGAGAACAAGAGATATCTTTCGATAATTGTTATGTTGTACTTTCAAGCATAATAGAGAGCGTGGACAACAGAGTTTCTAGTAAAAAAAGAATTTGACTTTTGACAGGAGTGAAAAACTGGTTCCCGCCTCATAATGCTCTATTCTAGTAAGTTCTTGCACATGTTAGCTATATCTCATTAGTTATCACTTTACTTAAATACTAATTTACACAACTATAACCTCACAATTATATCAAAAATCCTTCTTATTTCACTTTGTTCACCATTTCAATCAACCACAGGAGAATTTGGCAGTGATTCATGGGTCTGTATCAGTCATAAATTATTATCGATTTCATTCAGTGACTTAATTTTTTTTTCATTTTCCCATGTTCAGTCAGTTTCATTCAATTCATCTTAACTTACTTCATATTCTGAGAAACAGCTATATACGCACACAAATGGACTGATGACCGAGCCATCCATCCTGATGTCCACACATGTTACCATTAAAACCCACTGGATCGATCGCCCAAGAGGCAAAGCAATTAGCACCATTCATTCTCCGCTCAGATCGTTGCCCTTGACTTTAGAAAACTATTGTTCAACTCCTTTATTTGCTCTGTAGTTCAGTTTCACCTTCAGCCTCTCCAAAATGCTTTATTGATCTGTTTTCTTTGCTGCTCCAGGACGAGCAATGACAGTGTAATGTCACAAATGGCTGCAGACTGGGCTTAAAAGATCATTTCTACAACTAAGAGGGGGCTCTGAAATGATGGTCACACTCTTTTCCACAGGGTTTTTGTCATGTTACTATGCCTTTGCCATTGCACAATACCTGCCGTTGTTTCTGTGCAAAGTTCCCATCATACCACCCATTGCCAGTCGGCTCCTAAACTACTTCAGTTTCTCAATGACTGGAAAACAAAAAGACTGCCGTTTATCAAGACGCCTACAAGCTGTAGACACACATGGGCATACACACCATAAAGCAAAAAACTCCTATGTAATATTGATTCCTATAAGAATTCAGGACAGACGAACTGGTGCTCAGTTTGAGTTTAATGCTCATAACTAAAAATGGAACAATTCTTCCTGCAGAAATACAATTTGACAGGTTGTGAGAGGAAAGCAGGGCACACACACTCAGGTACAACAAAGATACAGTTTGCTTCTAGACTCACTTCTAGATGCAGTTTTGTTCGAAAAAGTGGCTTCTTCAAAACTGGAACGGTTCAAATATTTGTGTTAAAATGAAGAGATTGGATTGAGACGACCTAACGTTGGTTTTCTGATCGGAGGACTTCAATTCAACAACTATGAGAACAGATATAAACGATCATTGATATCAGTGAAGATTAGTCTTTTTCTCAATCACCTCACAGAAAAATCGGAGTCTCATCCAGCCTACAACCTGCACAAGAGACCAGAAAAAAAGACGACACACACATAATCTGAGTCTTTATATACCTAATGCATCCCAGTCCACCGTTCAGTTTCAGTATGGCGACAGCTACATGTTGAAATGATGTTGTGGAAACCTCTGCCTCCCGTGAGAAAAGACCTCTCTAAAGCAACGTTGCTTATGTATGGCATCGTGTGCCACAACAAACACAAACAGCAAGCAGACCAGGGGACGTGCACAAATCACCAGAAAACTAGTGAAATATAAGATACTGCTGCATATGAGCACCTCACCACAACCAAGGCAGCCCTGACCGACAGTTACAAATGGAAAAATCCATAGTTTCATCATCTGACATTTAATTGAGGCCCAGCCACTATTAAATGCTCCTTCCAAGCTTAAAGCCCATGGAAGAACAGTGGCCTACACTTGGTTAAAAAACTGTAAAGTCTGACTTTTTGTCAATTTGACGCTATGAAGATAGAGGTCCATGTAAAGTGCATGTTCCACAAAGTCATGCCAGTAAGTCAGTATGCACAGTCAGCTTTTCACATAATATTGAAAATATAAAGTGCAAGTAAAATCTACTATTCAGCTGTCTCTGTAAAGCATAACCGTGAGAGAACAATTTTGGCTTCAGGGAACTAAAATTGAAGTGATGTAGCCAGTGATAAATCCACTGTTCACCTTTTCTATTGTTGCCATTGGGTATGCTTGTGTTTGGCCAGTTTTGCACAGCATAAGCAGCATTGCTAAATGAACCAATAATGCTTAAGTTGGCATTGAAGATGTGATCGGCTCACCCAGGCTGTAGAGAGAGCGAGAGAGAGCGAGAGCGAGAGCGAGAGAGAGAGAGCGCAACTTGGATTGATTCTTTGGATATTGTAGCTCAGAAGAAAGAGTCCTGATTCTGGTAATAATTGCATCTACTAGAGGAGTTTTTGACCAGTGAGATTTTTTGGAGCATTTGTTTTACAATCTTAATTTGCAGTGCGGATGTTTCAAACACTAGAGCTGGCTGAACATTTGTCAACAAGCAGCTTTAAAAAAAACGATACAGCCTGGGCAATATCATCCAGCTCACAACTGACAGTGTAGAGAAACGTATCAAAACAAAATGATTCACAGACTCAAATTAAACGTGCACCAATTTCTCTCCAGCAATTCTTTTTTCTTTTTTCATATTTCCCAAACTTTTGATTCCAGACTGATCCTCGACAATATCACAAAGACATTGTCTCACCAGTGCTTGTTAATGCCAGATGTTTAGTTCAGGGATGCTTCACTTTTACTTGTTTTAACCGCTACATAATGCGTCTTACTTTATTTGTACGTGTTGAAAATAAAAACCTTAAAATTTTCAGATTGATTTACAAGAAGAGACAAGTGAACAGTCGACCGCAGGAACAGTTGACTGGCAGTGGAAGAGCATGATACTCGCTGAGCTTCTGTTCCCATCTGAACGTCACTGTGATTTATAAGAATTGCAGCCCCTCACAGATCGCACCAAGATAGAAAGCATTAGGAGATGATGAGAACTACGCAGCTCTTTAAAGACAATGCGCTCATTATTTATCAACAAATGGCTGCTATGACTGCGGCCTATCGCTGATTGAAACAGCATTTAAAAGTCTAAGTAGGGAGCAGATGTTGGTGGAGCTATTTTTACTACTCAAATCAATATGCTTAAAAACCTCTTGGTGAAAATGGTCTCAACTGGCCATATCTGTATCATTTTAAAGCACAGACCTGACTGATTAATGTTCACAGTCAGTACACCAGGACAACTACTACAAGGGGTTATGAATAAACTGTATCTTATCACATGAACACTCAGATGACCAACCTCGCTCCGATTGGCTGAGCAAGTTGACGAGCCCCTCGCAGCAGCTCACTGAAAGAATCCCTGTAACTTATTTTCTACCGTTAACAGGATTTGGCACACATACTTCTCATGACCACAACCCCCCTGGATTTTATGATATTTTTAACATTCAAAGCTACCAGAAAGCAGAAGAATAGAGCTTTGTGTTCCATCCAAAAACAGTGAATACATAGGACCAGAGGACAGTGCGACAATTCAATCACAGATAAGATTCTACCGCTATAAAATTGATAGATTGATTAAAACCAGTTTCTTGGAGTCGGGTGTCTTGGAGCAGAGACAATTCTTGTACTAACAAAGTTGAGTATTAGTATTAGTAGTACTCCAGTGTTGGATGGAGCACACCCTTATCCTTTCGGACCACGGGCAAGTTTGTATTTGACATTGTGGCTCAGAATCAGGCTTCCTGCAAAGATTTGTCAGTTTAAGGTGGTGTTTAATCATGGACACATTTAAAACATTTGGGACAGTGACTCTCCTGAACCACGATTTGAAGAAATCTAGTTCAGGAGAATGGGCTACTGAGAGGCAATTTGATTACACTGAACAACAATATATTAAGTCGTTTGATTTTTATAAGAACATGCTTAATAAATGTCAACACTGAAGGATGACATGGGACCAACAACCAGCTCGACAAAAAATACAGGCTGAAGCTGGTACACACCAAATACATCGGAATTTTTACTCATTTATTTTCTTTAGTCATCCTCTGTCTGCATTAATCTACTTTTCATTTCCTTCCCTCTGTTTAACTCAATTTATAGTTCAGTCTTCAACTGTGTGACTTTGCCATCAGTTTGGTTATTCTGCCATATTACAGGCGGTCATGATAAACAGAAATAAAGAGACATCTGCAAATACCTGAAGTATTGCGTCATAATAGACGGTTCACACCGACTCAGTCACAGAATAGGTTGTAGTGAGAAGAGGAACCTAGTTTAATCTTTACAGATCTGTAAACTAGTTTTTTGTGTGCCAGTGAGGTGGTAAAAGGGCCATGAGGCCAATATCCTGTTTATTAATTTGTTCTTGCTAGTTTAACATTCATTTTTAGGCCATTTCTCTTGTGGCAGTTGGTTTCTTTTCCTGGTTTGAGCCACCCGACGTCTCAAATGTGCAGACGGTGGGTGTTTATCTCTGTGCTTTGTTGTTGGTTTATGTCGGGCAGCATTTGACATCTCGCTGCAATCACAGTTGTATTGGTTAAGAAACACGGGACAAAGACATGCGTGTGTGTGCACGCAGTTTCTTTAAAACATATATAATGTAATATGAGATCAAATAGGGCTATCAGTGAGAAAATGACACCTGGCAAGAAGAGAG
The DNA here is from genome assembly GCF_963383615.2 of Lipophrys pholis. Lineage (NCBI taxonomy): Eukaryota > Metazoa > Chordata > Actinopteri > Blenniiformes > Blenniidae > Lipophrys > Lipophrys pholis. The sequence goes on along the minus strand of NC_137636.1, from coordinate 18,673,844 downwards.
CAACATTTTACATTTCCACAATGTGACAAGAACACGCTGCATGTCAAAGCACCTGAAGCCAGCCAATGAGCCCACACTGAAGTCGTCAGTGCTCATGAAAAAAAACAAAAAAAAACAACAGTTTTTAGATCCTATTGTGTGTGAGAAGTAATATACAAACAGCACATGTTGTTTATCAACTCGGGGCTAACTATTCACAAGCACGCAGTTCATTCATGTACAGTTGGATATGTACTCAAACAAGTCACTCATGATGAAGGCTCACAAGCTTCTTTTTTTTTTTTTTTTTCTCGTGCCAACTGGAAGATCAAGCCGAAGCCCGGCAGAGCCCTCACACCTGCTCTTCTGATAATGGGATGGACTTTAAGCCTCTGACAGACCAGACCATGCACGCGTGTGTGTCTGTTAACAAGTGTCAGCTCATATTTGTGTATGTGGAACACATGCATTAGTGTGTCAGCCCAGTTATACACACACTTTCGCAAGTGCTGCGCACGCATGTGTGTGTGTGTGTGTGTGTGTGTGTGTGTGTGTGTGTGTGTGTGTGTGTGTGTGTGTGTGTGTGTGTGTGTGTGTGTGTGTGTGTGTGTGTGTGTGTGTGTGTGTGTGTGTGTGTGTGTGTGGGTGTGTGTGTGTGTGTGTGTGTGGAGAGAGATAGTCAGTATAATCCACGGTAATCTGATCACATCCACTGATAGATTAACTCAGAATGGAGCCAAGAATTGGCCAACACATAACAGAGGGTGTTTCCCCCAGAAGGTGCAGGTCACATGCATACTTACATGATGTTGTGCCCTAATACATGCACAAGCATAAAGTATTAATTATACTAGATCTATGTGGATGAAGAAAAGATCTTTACACCAGTCAATACAAACAAAGGTCTTCCTCATCTCTTCCACTCTCCTACAGCTATGTATTTTAACTCAACAATGTAAATCCACATTCAAAAGCTCGTCTGTGCTCATGATGTTTTGGTTCTGGAGGCTCGGTTCACCACAAAAGCAGCTCCAAGGAAAAGCTGTGCACTGGAGGACATAAGCCTTCAAGAGCGGCATGAGAGGAAGAAATACAACACAGTGATGGGCAGTGAACATATAATATGATGCTGAAGGCTAAAATGACTGATAATACTGCTGAGGTAACAATTCGCAAGTCTTTTTCAGCCGAAGGCCTTTTCCATAAGAAATAAGTATTGTGTCGTGTCATGATGACCTCTGTTACTTCTGGCTGCCAGATATCAGAAGATGAAGTTAACTTGGAAAAAGAAGCAGAGACTTTTACTCATTGCACATTTAACAACTTTGCCGCCGTGACAAAACTGACAACAGTCTTGGAGGGTTCAGTGCAGTAGAAGAACAAACTAATATGCATGTTTGTTCAAGATGGAGGAAAAAGATTAATGATTAGCCAGTGTCAAATATGGGTGGACGCCTTTAATTTACACATCAAATACCTTTTGAGCCTTTCTGACTCATTTCTGGTTATACATTTCCCAATGATTTCAAAATAACATTGGTTAATCTGTGTTTTCACACAGTTAATTGATTATCTCGATCCTCACTAAAACATCACAGAACATCCTCGTAGTCTCTCTGCAGATTTGTCTCTCTCTTGGTGCCACATGAATGTGATCAAATCCTGCTTCATATAAGCTAAATCTTTGAGTCTGATTATTCTGTTAAAATGCCCAACCCTTTATCTAACTTAAAAAAAATATAGGAGAAAAATACAGGGGGTTACAACTAACTAGCATTATAAATGCAAACTCTGTATGTAGTTGAACATTCTTTCATTTATTTATTCATTGGTTCGATTTGAATAGACCCATGAATTGATTGTCCAGCGGGACAGGTATGGGGTAAAGGAGACTTTGTTTAGTTTAGTGTTTTCCATGTTGTGAATATTCCATATACATTTTACTTAATTCCTAAAAATATAACAATAAACAGATTTTTGTAAAAATATACATATGTTTAAGAATAACAGGCTTCCAGTGACCTCAGATGTGGTTATATTAAGGCTCAATTAATTCTACATTACACAGTCATTAAAAAAAAAATAAATAAATCTCGACCAGTATAAAAACAAAAACCCAGCTTCACAGTCATTATTAATGTGTCAACCGTGTTACCCTGATCCAAGCTCTGAGGGTGATATTGCAATACAGCACACGTTGCAGGCTTTCACCCACAGGCTGGCAAACAGCAGCAAGTGCTGTTCCTGATTAGAGAAAATGTCCTTCAACTGGCTGACTGAGGTTCAAACCCGTGTGACAGCCAGCATCTGCCTCACTTAAGTGTCCTGAAGCCAAACGCTGAATGCAGACTCCGAGCGCCATACTCCGAGTCTGGACTGGACCTTTGACCTCCCTGAGGATTGAAAATAGAAACATCCTCACTGGAGACTCGGGCACCATCGTGAGAATATCACACTACACTGGGTGCAACGAAGTGAAATCATGAGTCAAAATGGTCATTGGTTCTCCAACCACAGTGTGTAATAATCTTGTAACGCACATCACCCCTGCGATTCATTTCACTGCTTATAATGGAAAAGGACTGATAAAATCCCTCATGAACTTAATTTTTCTGTTCTTTACAAACATAGTTAACATTCTGTATTTTCCGGACTATTGAGCGCACCTGGATATAAGCCACACCCGCACAATTTAAAAAGAAAGAAAAAAGTACATATATAGGCTGCACTTGACTATAAGCCGCAGGTGTCCACGCAGGAACTTCACTGCGGGAACACTGGGGTTTGCTCTTATTTTCATCAATTCCCACAAATCTGTCTGTCATAGTGCTGGAAATTCCTGCACACACCACTGTGTGTGTGTGTGTGTGTGTGTGTGTGTGTGTGTGTGTGTGTGTGTGTGTGTGTGTGTGTGTGTGTGTGTCCGCCTGCTGCGGAGAAGCCTGTGACAGAGAGAAACACAATCACCGAGGGTTTTAGAAGTATTTTATAATTTTTTTTGCTGATTGTGATTCTGAGGAGGAAGATTTCTCAGCCACGAAGTATAAGGTACAAAGGTGACTTTATTGATACCCATAGGTAGATTTTTGAAAGCCTTTCAATGTGGTGATTACCAGTTTCAAGAAACAGAGACTGAAAAGGCTACAGTCATGCCACCAAAAAATAAAACATTTGGTTCTCCAACAAGCATTAAACGAACTTCGATAGAAAAGTCTAAGAAATTCTTAAAACTAAAGCAAGATTGTTTAACAGTTGAAGACCAAAGAAATCCCAACTCACTGAAAAGCTCTTTCTAATTTGCCTCATCTATCAGCTCATTAAAAGCAGTGAAAGCGCATGGAGTGTAGAGATCAGGAATGTGCATATTTGAACGATTAGGCTTCACACTGACATCCACATAAAAAAAAGGAGTTGTGTTTGCTAAGAAACAAAACCTAGCTCCCCCACCACCTCCGTCTTCCACACAATCCCTCTTGTCCCCTCAGTGCATCAGCAAGGAAACTAAATTGAGGACAACATATACAGCACCGAAAAATGTGACATCTCCATCTACGCAAGCTTGTGCGACCGTGTTAATATCCCTGATTCAGACCCCCTGCGGTGATGCTGTCCTTGCTGCGAGTTGTTTATCCAAGAAAATAAAGAATCTAGAACAAGTCACAGTTTTTCCTCCTCTTTAATCACAGCTCCATGTCCTTGGGCCTCACATGCACACGCGCACATGCAAACACACACACACAATTCTGGCAGTCGTTCAATGCAAAAGATGAAAGGAATGAAACAAGCTTGTTGCTCAAAACAACTGTTTAAAAAAAAAATCACTCGTAACTGGGATGTCATTACACGGAGGAGGAGGAGGGAAAGTGTCCTGATAAAGGAGGAGGCAGACGGAGGGATTTGACATTTGTAGTCATTTTCTTCTCTCAGTTTGAAGGTTTAACTTCTCGTATTTTCCGTCGTTGTGAAAGCAAACTTTGGGACGCAATGGTCAAAGTAGACACGTGTAAACAAACATTTTCAGCTCTGAAGTCTTTAATACATCGTTGACCAAATTCCCTGTATTTCTTTTGCATTCCATATCGGTGGTTTAAAACAGCTGTTTTAGTTTTGTTGCCGTTTCTTGGCATTGGTTTTCATTAACAATGTCAAGCGGTGCTGTGCCAACTTTTAAAAAGTACATTACACTCACTGGTGCAGCATCACACACGTTTAACATTCAACTACAGTCACTGATGTAACTTCAGCAAAACAACTAGATGCAGACGATTAGGATATCCTAAATAAAAGACATAACTTGCATTTCCCAGCAACTACTAGTTACTGAAAATGACAGAAAGTAAAGTTGATCTATTAATTTTTTAAAGCGGTAAGTAGTGTCTGCATTCAGATTCTGATTGCAGTGGGATGCATATGATCCTTTAAAACACTTTGTCATGTGGTGACTTCTCATTCTGTTTTATCTCTCACTTCCATTTCTCTCATATTCCCTTTTATGTACATTTTTTACTTCTAGTTTGTTATTTCCTCAACTTGCTGCGGCCTCACCTATGACAAAAACTAATAGTGACAGAAAGAGACTCTGTGGCATTTGGAAATCACAACACCGTGAGACCATGGAGCTTTTGGTTAAAGCCTCTAAATAAAGTGAAAACATCTTTTCTTGCGTCACAGTTTTTCCCGGAACTCAATTTGTGACTCAGTTTGAACTTTAAATGTTTCAATTTATCTAAATGCTCCTGCTAAACACCGCTGGGGGGAAACACAGCAGAACAATTTGCACATGGCTGATTAAACTCTCACCTACAAAAGCAGAAATTAGGGTGGCTCGATTGAAGAGCAAATCAAGGAGCAGCAGCAACAGAGGCGAGAGAGGGGAGCTAAAGGATGTGATAGTCTGCCAGTAGGAGGTTTATCAATGTCATATCAGCTCGAGTTTATCATGTGATGGTCATTTAAGACCAATTACTCTCACTGCATTAGCGGGTCTTTATCTACTATGCTGTCTGAATAATGCTCCAAAGACTGAATTGGTTTTTTAATAAGGCATGACTCAAGTCACCCAAAACATGAAAGAGGTATCAGCAGTGTGTCAAACTCTCTGACACATTCCTACTGACTCACGGCTGAGCCCCGATTTAAGGACAAGTCCAAAGCTTTGTTTGTGACTTTAATTCATGTCTGAACTTTGTTGAGTTGAGTAAGCGTCAATCTGTAAAATCAGAGCAGGATGGGCAAGACAATCCTTAAAGGTCTTTAGATTTCACTTGGTCAAGAATCCAAACTGTACTGAGCAAACTGTGACAAGTCTCACCAGGGTGTGTGTATGTGTGTGTGTGTGTGTGTGTGTGTGTGTGTGTGTGTGTGTGTGTGTGTGTGTGTGTGTGTGTGTGTGTATTAGTGAGAGAGAGCAAGGGACTCATGGGGTGTAAGATGGCTCAATGGACCAATTGTGTGTACTGGCTTTTTTCCAAAAACCCCATCTGCATCTCTCACACACACACACACAGGCACACACAGCAACACACACAGACACAGACAAAGCTAATGATAAACCACTGACACAAACCAAAAATGTAATTGATTGCATTCCTGGCTGTTTATCAGGAATCAGCCGAGGCGGGCGACATCTGAATCAAAAACAATCTGCTGTCCCGAAGCAAGTCGGTGACCAGGCAACTTTATCTTATCTCCAAAGTTACGGCTGCAGCATTTAAGAACAATTGAAAGACCCAGAAAGTACCATTAAGTGCAGACCTGTTGCTGTTTACTGGACAGAAACACAATGCTGCTTTTTTAGAATACACAGTACAAGCCCACGTTCAGTGCTGAGAAACGTCCACCAAGTGGAACATCTTTCCCTGGAGGGAAGTTGAGTTTTTTAAGCATTCGAGCTGCTTGCTGTAGTGATTTTCCACAGCTGTCTGCAGAGTACTGGCTACTGTTGCACAGTATTTTTTTTCACTGAAGCAAAGACAATTTGGGATTTTTGCCTGAAGAGGTACTCAAACAATGGATTGATTTTCAGAGCAGAAGCACCACACATTTCAACATCACCACCTCCTACAAGGATTCATCTGCCTTATTATTTCCCTTTTTTGATTAAACAAACCACCTTCAGCATCAACTAAACATTTAATTGAAATAATGGTCTTTGATGAGATTCCTCCTGAAGTGATGATGTGGAACTAATCTGTGCTTGCAATCCTCCAGTAGAATCAGAGATGCGCAAAATGATTAAACTAGACCACAGGCTTTTTAAGTGGGAGGCAGACTACCCCAAAGGGAGTCCAAACAGTTTAAAGTGAAGCTTCATGAAAAGAGGATGGAAAATATCACATCAGCCATTACATTAGGCATCAAAAGGACAGCATATAACTAGTCATTTTAGATATAGTTGTTTGATAAGAAAACTCTTTTATGGATTCAGAGTGGTTTGAAGTCAGGCTAAACAGCAATAGTGAACTATATTAGAAAAATATTTGAGTCCATATGGAATCAAACAACAATATTATCATCCCATGAGCACCCAAAGATAAAAAGACTTGCAATCTAAAGTGTGGTGAAGCCGTTTCTGAAGCTCTGTGTGAAGGGAGCCCACAGACCAGTACTCAGTAGCGGAGTTCACATGGGCAGCGAAAGCTATTTTTTACTTGTATTGGAGAAAACATGTATGTAGAGTCAAAATAGAAGACACACTGTTTGATGAATACAATATATTACTATGACTAAATGCAGAAGTATTTTTAAGAACAAAAAATAAGAGAGCATACTGTATGTCTCATAAGAAGAGGCTGTGTGAATGAGGATTTACAGAAAATATGCATACATCAGTGTCGATACTGAGAAAGGTCAGTGGACCCAATAACCATCCACACCTGTTTCTCGCAGCCTCTCAGCTATATTGAACAAAGCTTGTGTTCTCGGTGCTGTTGTCTGTCATTTTCACAGACTGTCGTAGCACCATAATACCAATTTACACACACACACAGTTTTTTCATCTTTCCATTTGGGAAGGGTCGGACACAAGACACTCAGTGTATCTATCAGGGACTGTGACCGGACAATAAAGAGATGGTGATAAAAGGTGAGAGGGAGTGGATAGAAGAAAGTTGCAGAGCTGATGCACGGCTGTTGACAGAAGCTGTGAAGAGTTTTGTGGGCGTGAGAAACAAGAGGGCAGCAGGAGAGAAGGAATGAACAAGACAAGGCAGGGACACCTGACCCAATGAGCCCATCAGCGATATCCTTTACAAGTATGAGGGTTTTCATCCTCTGTACCTGAATTCAAAGGTGCTGAATGAGGATCAGTCAACATGTCATAACACCCCCATCTGTGGCCCTTAAACAGTCCAGGAGTGACAAATATCAGTTTAAAAAAGAACAATACTGAAGTTGCTTACTTTCCTGCTGTTAGGCGGGAGGAATTTTAGAATTAATTTGAACAAATGACTACTGGTAACATGGTAGTTTGGCTGGGTGGGGGACAAGGAAGCAAAACAAAAAACAGGAGGGAGAAGGAGAGGCACAGTGAAGATGAAGCAGGCGGGGAGATGGAGTAAAATGCTGAATCATCTGAGTGTTTGTCAGCAGATGGGGGGAAAAGTAGGTCAGGGTGGTGGGGTGCACTGGGCTGGGATGTTGAAATCCCCAATTCACTTGTACAAACCCTTTCATCAACCACTTGCTTCCTCTCTTTTCCTTCCATTTACCCCCTCTCATCTTCCTTTCAGCTTTCTTTGATCTCCCCCCCCCCCCATGCCAACAGTAATTGATTGTTCTTTCCCAACCCGCAGTGGTGGTCTGTGATTACTTCCACCAAAAAAGGTTTTACATGCTTTCAGGCAGTCTACTTGGAGGAAAACACTTTCATTATGATATCCATTTCATTAAAACGGCCATCATCTGTGAACATCACAGCTTCTGGGTTTTTTAAAGATATAATAGGACAGACTATTAAAAGTCTGACTTTAAATAAAGAACAATGATAAAAGTTGTTAATAGCAGTGGCAAACGCTGAATGATTTACACCAACATCCTCAGGTCAACAGTGTTACAGTACTGATAGCCAAACAGCACGTTACCTCATACCAGGCGCGCGCGTGTGTGTGTGTGTGTGTGTGTGTGTGTGTGTGTGTGTGTGTGTGTGTGTGTGTGTGTGTGTGTGTGTGTGTGTGTGTGTGTGTGTGTGTGTGTGTGTGTGTGTGTGTGTGTGTGTGTGTGTGTGTGTGTGTGTGTCTTGAGAAGGTCTGTAAATGTTTTCTTTCCCATAGAAGGAAAAATGTTTCCTGTAACTTGGCCGAAGGTGTGCGTGTTTTTCTCTCTCAATGGAAATCACATATGGATGTGTAGTAGGAGCAAATTCTGTATATTTATGTTGAACTGAAGTTGTATGGACTAATGTATATATTATAAGAAACCTGCACTGCCAATTATACATGTCAATGCAAGATCAAACATAGAAAAGTGGCATATAGGTCTTAAAAAAATGTTTAATATGTCCACATTAGCTATTTTTCTCGAAAACTCATTCACCACTGAATAGATCAAATTTAAACCATTCACTGCGGTCTGAACTGGAATCTAATGCCTTAAAGCTTTATGATGCATAAAGCTTTAAGGCATTAGAGCTGGTGTGTTCGTCTGTCTGCACATTGCAAAGCATGTTGTGTCATGATGTGAAATTATCAAACTGCAGAAATCTTTAAGAGATGTGCATTACAACAGGCACCGGTATTCATGCTGTTGAAGGAGCAGCCGTTCTTCCAACTATGGCACATTGGCAGTTCACAAATAAAGACCAACGTGTCATTCCAATAATTTCTAATAATTAATAAGTGTTTTCACTATGACTTGGCAAAATGCTCAAGATGTGATTAATGAGGATAAACTAGAAATCATGAGAAAATGAAGAGTATCAGATAATACAAGGCAGATTTGAGGCTTACTTGGGCACTCATAATGTTCCAGTTTCATCTCTTTAATAGATTATGAGAGAGAGAGAGAGAGAGAGAGAGAGAGAGAGAGAGAGAGAGATGCTTTTAAGATATTTGGTGATTTCCTTCCTTCCAGTTTTTTAGAAGCATGGGTTGGTGTTAGCATGGGTATACTCGAGATGTAAAGATGAATAGACTACAGTATTTCCCCCAATCTAGGTTCTCGAGGTGGTGGAGGTTCCTGCCTGTTAGTAGTAGATAATTTAACATGAGACATTGGATATTGTCAACTGAGGCTGTAAAAACTTGAATGTGACAAAGCATCAACATCGTCTTTCAAGAGTCAGACCACATTACATTACAGTGTAGTGATTTTCTGACTGAATCAAACTACTCTTTCTTATTAATCTACTAAGTCATCATACCCATATTATCACTGTGAAATACTTCAAAGTTGGTAAGAAAGTCATGTGTCAGTATATATACATGTATACAAAGACTGTTGTATTGCTGTGGCACATTAGCTGAGCTGTCAGCACTGTGTGGGTCAGTCTAGGGACTGATTCACTCAATGTGTTCAGCTGAAGTTATATCAGTTAGCTGGAAGTCAAATGGTGGTACAGACATGTTATTTTAGTCTCTTTCCGATAATCAGTCACTGTTTGAAATCCATTATTTTCTGCTCGAAGTGCTCTAGCAAGGCGGGTGCATTTTTTTAGTCAGCATAAAACCGTTTCCTGAAAGAAACTGATTAATGATCTAATAATGCCAAGAAGCAGCAACAGAACAGGTGAGATAAACTACCAAGATGTGGACAGATTTTATTAATGTAAGCTGAGGATTATTTTGGGGCGGCAAATAAATCACAGCTGCCATGAAAAAAAAAAATAAAATTTAAAAAACGGACAAAAAGCTAACAGTCAGCACCGGGAGCTGGGCAGAGAGAGACAGCAGCTCTGCAACGGGTTTCATCTACAACAAAAGTAATGTCTTTGAGAACACACGCCACCACATTTTCCCACACTGGTTGATCTTTGGAGTGCCGGATGAACAGTAATGTGTGCTGAACCGTCCTGTTAAAGTGAGCCCTGGAAAGAAACAACAGATCCATTCGGATTACACAAGAAGCCAAAGTTTTGGTGTGCAACGTGCAGGTGCCTTCTTTTTGGACACATCTGATTCTGTGTGGCCTCTCTCTGATGAACACACACACACACACACACACACACACACACACACACACACACACACACACACACACACACACACACACACACACACACACACACACACACACACACACACACACACACACACACACACACACACACACACACACACACACACACACACACACACACACACACACACACACACACACACACACACACACACACACACACACACACACACACACACACACACACACACACACACACACACACACACACACACACACACACACACACACACACACACACACACACACAAATTTGTCCCGAACACGCCCAGATCACAGAAGCTCAGTTTTTGTGATGTTGAACTTCACAGACGTGTGCTGGAGCTGCAGCGAGGGACAGATGCAGGACTTTTAATGAAATCTAATTACACCGTTTGGCTCTTGTTTCTTTTGCTTTTCTGGGAAGACAAAAGCCTTTTTTGGGGGGGGAATTGGATATGAGCCCTTTGAAATAAATTGCTACTCTCATCATGCAGCAGTCCCCAGAGAGAAACCAAAGTCTTATTTTGAGTTACAAGCTACAGATTCACTTACCAGACATTGAAAATGGCCTGATAAAGGTTTGTAATATGTCATAGTATGATCAGGAGGGTGTCTTCTGGATTCTCTAGCATATTCCTCACAGTTTGGTTCATTAGAAAAGGATTTTCACATTTTATATGCAAACAAGAGCTACCTGTTTAATATTTCAGAGTAAAAACAAGCCCGGCTCTATAGTACAAAACTACTTTTACTTAGGCATATCTTACTTTGTCTCACGGCATGGGTAGCCCCATCCTATCGTTTGAACCTGAGCTGACAACTATCGAACAACAGAAGTAAAATGTCCAAACACATAAACAACACTTAATCGTGTTTGTACTGATACATTTTTGAGAATATAGGCTTGGGTTACATCAGTTAAAACAGAGGCAGTGGCTAAACTAATGAAAATTTGAAAGTCTTTGCTCAGTGACATAAAATGCATCATTGCTTGAATATGGTCAATTAAGTTTTATTTCTGTCCCTCCCTCCACACAGACAGGCAGTGTGTTTGAGGATTATTCCCCTCACTAACATTTTGTTTTTCTTACCTGTGCTTCTTTCAGAGATAGATCCAGACGGACTGAAGCTGTGACCACACAGAGGTCAGCCGTCCTGCTCCGAAGCTGAAGTTCAACTCACAACTGAATTATTCAGGGTAGGGACAAAGTCACAGCGAGAACACAGACATTCACATTCAGCACCATTTCCCAACGGAAGACATCTAACTAAGTTTGATTTTATTCTTGGTACACTACTATGGGAGAGCTGTGAGTAATTTTGAGAGCGAGTGCTGAGAAATCTGCCGACGGCAGAAAGAAAAACAAGGACTTCAGCAGGAATATAAACACTCCAATGCCACAATTTATCTCAATCCTGCCATTATAGTTTAATTTCATTTAGCAGCATTCATACATTTTAATCAGTCATCTGACAGCAGCAGGCTACACAGACATTGCCGCTGGCTGTTTAAGGCTGCAGATCCACATGCTGATGTAGTTACACTGTGTTGGGTCAGTAATTTCCAGGCAGAGAGCAACTCTGACCTGTGAGGGCATTGCACACTCTAAAGCTGCCTATCGTTAATGGACAGCAGTGGAAAGAAGAGTGACAGTATGGAGGAGAGCGTGGCACGCAGGTGAGGCAAGGTGTGTCAGGAACAAACAAAGCTGACAGCCAGCAGACTGAGCTGTTATAGAGCAACGGTCCAAATGTCCACAGAGAGTAGCAGATGCAAGGCTTACAAAGCGAAGATACCGGCCACAATACATCCAAAAACTTCATATTATAGCTCAGGCCCAGTGGGATAAACCTGCATCTGCAGAGCGTACGTCACCAGTAGACTTGGCTTCACCTCTAACATGATGTTAGGCTCCAGATCCAAGACAACACACAGCCTGGCAGGAGAGGAACCATTGCGAACCAATTCAGACCGATCCAGTTAAACTTGTTAGATTGCTTGAGCTATTCTTGGCTAATCTTTTTGAGATACAACCCAATCAAATCTGCTCTACCCCCACTGAAAGCACATATAAATCAAACCTACCTTTTAAGGCAGAAATGCACAAGAGACAGAAAAAGGCACAGCGCCTGCTGGCTCAAGAGCTCACAGTATTCAGCTACTTTCTATACAACTCCAGTTTCCAAGAGTGGGCTAGAGCCCCAAAGTGGGTCACCGGCATGCTTTTGGGGGGGGTCTGCACATGGCAACAGAACTGTGTTGTCTAATTGGATCCCAGGGTGACTGACTAAATTTCAGGCCCGATACAAAAAACAAAGAATGGGATTTTTGTTTTCTTCTTTTCCAAAGACCCAATACAAATACCACAAAAAGTCGGGTTTGTGTGTGAATAGGGAAGAGAGTATTTGTGAGAAAAAGAAAGCAAATATCCAGGAGAGGGAAAAAAAGCGACAGGGAAGAGGGAGAGACTAAGGGAAATTATTGCATTACCATATGGTTTATTGGAGGCAAACTGAAATTTGGATGGAGTTCGGAGTCCAGGCAAATTCAACGCATGCTTTTACACAGAGTGACTCTCAAACAGTGACAGACTGACATTTTGGACAAAAGATCTAAAGAAGCTTTGTCACCTTATAATGTAAATTGTGGTAACATCCCAATGTTATCTCAGGGATGGGCCACTTTGATCATTGAGATCCAGAGTGCTAAACTGTGGCCGTGCACTTACACCACAAGGTTTTATCAACTGATGACACATACGTCAGGGAAAGGACTATTTCTTCATTTCCAATTCTAATCAACATGCATTCCTTTCATATGTCTTTCCTTGAAATAAGTGAAATTTCAATTGATACCTGGTTCGAGTTTGAACGGCACAATATTCAGGAAACATCCAACCTGCAGTAAATATTGCGATAATTATATTACATATTTGTGCTTCAAACTAATAGTGCTCTTTCTCCTGTGCCTGATTATCAACAATGCTGACTTTTTGGTTATGTTATTTCTTCTTTTAATTACTATTCTCTTTATATCTGTAGTTATGTCAGCAGCGTTTTAGATGTGAGCTGTATGCTCATTCATTTTTGGTGAATTGCCAACAATAGCACGTTTCTTTCATGTAAAAAAATTATGGCATTTTGAATGTGCAGAGCATGAATGCACAGTCCATGGAAATATAATTGAGGGGATTTCCAAGTGTTTTACTGTATATATCGTATGTCCCGTCTGAAGATACTGCGCTGATAAAGATGCAATATATTGTGGAGCCCTGGTTTAATTATACTTGCAAATTGCCATCACGCTAAAATTGAGGATAAAATCCGTAATTTATCATTTTTGGAAATTGGCACACTGGTTGCCCATGTATGCTGTATCTGGTTAATAAAGGCTTCATAAACTTAATTCTCTGATTTGTAGTGACTGTTCTTCTCAATTTTGTTACAAGTATGGTTTCTAACATAAGCTACAGATTTAAAATCGTTTTATATATGCTTATCAAACAACAAATCAAGAGGATGAAGACTAAAGTAGCTCTCTCATATTCAGTCTGAACCATTAATTTTTGGCAGAGAAGACGCCTGTGCAGACTTCCAGTTGTGTTAGACTGCAGCTAATTAGTTTATGTAAATAGTTTTTTATTTATCTATTTTGCTTTTTCTCTCCCAAGATGGCTCAAACATACATTTAGGTATTTTTTTTGTTTTTTTTTAACATCGTCATAGAATAAAGGTTTGAAGCACACTGACCACTGACATTTTGACAATGTTTTTAGCATTTGAAATTCTTGACAGTTACCCAAAATTACCGGAGGTCATTAGACGTAAGCAGTTCTACCATTCCACCCGATGAAGACCTGAGTTGCCCTTTCACAAATGCAGCACACAAAAGAGGACTCATTTGAGAAAGAACCCAAAGTTACTCATGGTCACATGGTTGCGTCATGATTTGATTGTTAACTTACAAATACATTCCCTTTGAAAACAGGTTTGTTGCCCCTTTAGAAAAAAATGCTTTTGTTGGGCTTTTGATGGTAATAGTCCTCGTTCTTCTGGTTTGGTACTTTAGTCACACGGGGAGATGTCAGCAACGTGTCCAACAGCTCGCTGCAAGTTTTACGAGCGCTGACCTGCTGTATTCACACATGGGATCAGTCGGACATACATAAACTTTGCACTGGGTGATAAAGTTTGTTTTACATGTGGTTGAGCTCAGTTCTGGACTTCCACACAGTTCTCCCAGGTAATGTCTCGAGAGCATGTGTGAGAGCAACATTGGTGACGTTAAACTGCCTGGATTGTGAAAAAAAAAGTCTACATCCATCGACTGTCAGGACCCCACCTTTCTTGGATGAGCTTTAAAGTCTGATTAAAGCAAACAGTAACAGCCAGTAGTTCATGAGCCAAAAAAGTTTCTTGCCTCAGGGTTTTTCGTTTATAATGCCTGGCCAACTGCACCCGTCCCGCCCACAGATTTCCTCTTGGCTCTTAGACTTTACGTTGTGACGATTAAAATTTTGTGTTCACATGGTTTAACCTCAACGCTTGCAGTCGAGTGTGCCACGTCAACAGTTTCACGGGCCTCTCTTTCGTTTTTATGGGACAACCATCACCCATAACAGGTCTTTTCAGAGACACCAGGCTCGCTTTCTTCTGTAGATAATGAACTAATTATCTTATAATCCAAACATAAATGCAGATTAAGCCGCCATTTCATCTATTTGTCATACTTTTGTTCTTATAGTGGAGGGAATATTAAAACACGGATGAATACTTGCTGTCAAACTACCAACTGTGTTCAGGCAGGGTTGGTATTTTTGACATGAACTGATGGGCACAGCAGGTTTTTAAAGAGACAAAGTATTTCCTCCTATAAATCACTGTGCACTCCTACAATTACAACTGGCGGCAGAGTCCTGAGGCAGCAGAACCAGTCTGCTGTTAGGGAGACTTTGGGGCGTGGAAACCTCGGCTGACAGGATCTTTGTCTGGAGCTTAAGATAAAATAGAGGGTTTCTGGTAAAACGGGAGCATACTTTACCAATGTTCAGAGTGTATTTTTACAGGACCGTGGTTTCTTTCACCAGAGGAATCTACCATACAGTAGCAGTCTGTTTTTAACTCCAGAGTAGCAGCGCTGTCTCAAGAGTCTTTTTTTTTTTTTTTTTTTTTTTTTTTTTGTTAAATGTGATGCAATTTTCAGGGTTTTTATTCCCCCTTCGGTTCTTTAACTACTGGAACAGAAACCTCCTACTCCAGCCACTTTGAAGCGTTTCAGGTCAGACATAGCAACTTAACTCTGAAGGCATGTGTGGAAAAAACCTCTAAGATGCCAACTGGTGTAATAAGTAAGTGAGTAAACGCAGACTAAAAAACCCATGCTGACATGTCCCTGGGATGAGAATAACCACACACATTCAACCTATCCTCATCTTTTACGTCTAGTCATTCAGTCATGAGGCATTGTGTACTAAGATAGGAATTTCTACCGGGCTGAAAATGTAGGAATGAAGCTTTAGATGGTGAGAAATGTCTTTCCAAGCGTTGTCTTTTTTTTTCAGATTCCTCTTTTTATTGCAGTTGGTGCCGAGTCAGCACCTCTGTTTCCTGAAAACCATTTCAACATATTGTAAAAGCAAACTTTACAAGCATCTACTTTACAAGTATTGGCCGGTAGCATCACAAACTTCGCTGTGGAATCTGGACCTGGTTTTTCTAAGAATTCCCACATTGTGCAGCTGCCTGCGTGACCGGCGTACAAGGGTGGGGAGGTCACATGAGGCAGTGGTGACAGCACTTCTGACAAAGTGTTGTAATTTACTCCAGCTGTTCCCGTCCAGAGAAACAGAGTTACACTTACAGAAAATGCATCAGTACTGTAGCCTCATCTATTGAAGCCGCTGTCAGTGAAGAAATTGGTTGACAACCACTGAAAAATGGTTGGTGCGACAATAAAGAAAGCCTGGTTCATTCATCCTGCCAGGCAGATATAAAAACCCAAAGATAGCAGCAGCAACCAAGTGCTTCACAAATAGCCACTTTAAACAGAACCATTACAGCTTTGGGAGGGTTTTTCCTTTCCTAAATTATAAAATTTCTTGTTAGTGAAGCTAAAAGAAATGGCAGTTTATTATTGAATGGCCACAATGTGGTACACGACAACAAATTAACACCTCCTACAAACCTCAGTTACAGAAGGGAAAAAGAAATCTAAAAGCCCACCACTTTTCAGAGAGCCAGATAACGTTTGGACATTTTTCCATGTAAAAGAATTGTTTCAACACAGCAGGAGCTTTGCTGTGTTGTTGTTACAGCCACTCCACATATAAAGCATCAAACAACCTGGACTTGATTCATCTTTTCTCTCTTAAATGATATCGTCCTCATAAAAAAGGAGGAGAAAGCACTGGACAGCATTACAGGACTGTGTTTAATGAATCACACTGTTATTAATATTGCATATGATTATTAGCACATATAAACTAATGAGCATAACTTCCTGTGCTAAATGAAATTTCAGAGTTTAACAAATTATTCTTAAATTCATCTGCTGATGTATTCAAAGGTAATTTGTTGGGATTATATTTCATTCTTATTCTGGGTGTCAATAATGCAAAAACACAAAATACTTTTTTGAGGGGAAAAACTACGAGGAACCAACAATGTGCACCTCATTCGAGGCTGTGGCTGATGAAAGCCGTCAGCCTCAGCCTCCTGTGACCCAAATGTGACAAACGCTCACATGTCTACTGTGAATGTTTCGGGACGAGGAAGAGGTGGGTGGCAATGGTAACTGTTTGCATGTTCAGTCCATGTTCTGTTATACATGCTGATTGAGCTGGCAGTGGTAAGTAGCTCAAAGCACTGCAGAAGGAGCATATCTCAAAAAGGAAGCCCAGCATAAAAACATCTACAGGGTTGATCCGGTACACATTGCTCGTCATCTTTTGGCCTGAACTAAAGATATGTCTGAGGTAAAAACATGAAGCAATTGCAGCTTCAGATCAGATACAGTTCTTTCACCCTTTAATAGCCAATTATAAGGGGAAAAGTAGATCCAAAAATTGAATGAACTGTTCTTAAAACATTGGGCAACAACTTCACCAACACAGATTCTCAGTTAAAGCCTTTAAATTATGTGCAGAAGTGTTTTTTTTTTAGTTGATTAAGAATAAAGAAACAATAGTCAAGCTGTCAATCAATTTCAGATCAAAATCTGTGTCTATTTATTACAGAAAAGAGTCTGTGAAACACTCATCATTTACTTTCAAGAGTTTTATGGGGAATGCATACAACTTGTATTGTGCAATTGTATCTGAAAACTAGTATTTTGGAAGAAAATAATGAAAACTGCAGAAAAAAATGTAATAGTGGCAAACACAGTTCGGAGTGGCTGGACAAAAGCAGAGAAACTGTTACCGCGATGAAGAAAAATGGGCTGAAAGCACAACGGCCAGAGCTGGAGGAACAAGTTTATGGATGTTTGTTGACCAGTAGCAGTAGTCCGGGGCTTATCAATGGTGTAGTTTGATGACGGCACAGATAAATAAACGTCTTTTACACATAAAGCACAGTAATTGTACTCAAAGGGCTCACACTGCGCTCGCTATACTTACAACAATATGATAAACTGGAACACTATCTGTTTTAGTCCGAGGAACCGATGTAGTTTTCAATTTAGTATTGTGAGCACAGAGGCAACTGGAAAGCTACATAAGAATACCTGTCATACTTGTAGCAGGACCATTAAAGTATCAAAGAGTGTTACAAGTATGGAAAACACAAGCAAAACACGCAACCACATGCCTTCCCCGATGAGGCCTATCTGAACACTCAGTGAGGCCTCATCACGGCAGCACAGATCACTGCTGTCCTGACTGACAAGCTCTGAATAGTTTGCCTATCAGTGACAAATTGAATAAAAGAGGGCTGCTGTGTTTTCTCCTGATGGTAAAATAGAAAACAGCTCTTTGAAAGGCTTTCGTCTCGGCGCTGGTCCCAGGAACAATGGATATTTTCATCTCTTTCAAGTTCTCCATGAATGCTCGTCAACTGGCAGAGAAGAAAACCCTTGCAAGGGGAAAAATAATCCACTTTAGAGGCACGCACGGATGCAACATGCTGCTGTGTTGAGCCACAACCACAAGGACTCTTCTAATAACCGAGAGGCAACACAAAAGAAAGAAACACACCATTAAAGAAGTGAATAAATGATGTTCTCACTCCACGGATAAGGATGCAGTCAAACTGGTTGCCAGCAGCAAAAAAAGAAACCATTTGACTTCCACAGACTGAAACTATTCTCCCTCAGGGGCGTTAGCTATTTGGAAAACTATTTGTCGCCTTTCTTGGCCATGTTTCAATGCTTATCTCCTGCTATCGACACAGCTGTCTGTCAGTCCGACCATCGCAAGGTTTCAGAGCTGGCCCACCAGGCCTAACCCGCTCTGACTGCTGGAAATAAAACCTGCCAAACACACCAATCTGGTTTTGGATGCCATGGCGGGCTTTCCCCCTGACTTGTCATTTTATTTCTCTACCTTTCCACGACTGCTCATTTTGTCTGTCTTTTCTCATAGGAAATCATTAAAGTAACTAAATGACTGTTGGCCAAGTCCTTTATTTTTCACCTATTAAGCATTTTCTTCTGGCAGCATAAAACAAAAGGGGTAGCAGAGTTTCTACTCAAATGTTTCGCTCATTTTTATACAACTGTTCATTAATAACAGACAGAAGCACATAAAAGCAGGTTTTTCCATTTGAAACTGACGTTTGTCATATTATATAGTTGAAATTGCAATGGCCCCCGGGAAGATCTCAAGTTGCTTATGTCTAAACTACACTCCCCTCACCAGATTTAATTCAATTTGATTTCCAGCTGACCAGGTGATAGTTCTCAAACACAAAATCTGCAAATCTGCACTCCAAAGCAGCAAACATGGTGCCATGCCAACAGAGAGATACAGGCTAAAGCTAACAGGTCATAAGCAGCATCATTATCACTTAATGATCCATGAATAAAAGATTAAAACTAAAGTGTTTCTTATTTGCTGAGCAGAGCCACTCGTGTAGTGACAGACAATGCAAGATCAGATTGCAATTTCATTGAAACACCATCCGGTTGGGCTGTTAAGCTTATTCCCTTCTAAAAACAAAGACGCCATTAGATTCACATTTAGAAAGGAAGCTCAAGCCAAGCTGAACCATCAGGACCTGAAAATAAGAAATGTCTGTAAAAGATAAACATATAATCAACACTAAATCTTAAAAAACACACTTAAAACAAGGTCTCTGGCAAGAACACTGTGTTTTGCTCACATTGTCGCATTGTCTTTTTCAGATTCATGGCAGAGTTCAGTTGTGTCTTAGCATTTGTTCACAGCCAAAGGCTGATTAAAACAAGCTCAAGCTGAATGCTACATTATTGTGGCTCATTTCTACCACCCAAACATCGACACCAAGTTGGTTTAAAAGACAGGTCTTGGTCTGTTTCTAAACTCTGAACAGATTTAAATAAAGTTTGATTGAAGTGTGAACATAGTGTGACCCAAAGAGCGCCAAAGTGACGAAACAGAGGAAGTAACAGGCTGTAGGTTTTTTGTCTTAATGCATCACATAACATATTGTTATGGTCTTAGCTGAGCTGAAAAAAATACCTCTCCAATAAGTCCAACATGCATTTAGCACTCTCTCATTGTTGTGGAACTTAAATCACAATGGGGCAATAACGTCCGCCGTCTAGTGTTTCCTTCAGTGTTTCTAATCCGTGAAACGGGCAGTAAAGGGAAACAGCGTCACAAGTACGAACACCATCTACAGTCAGCACGTTGACTCATTCAAAAATGTATCAGACAGTCAACAGTGATCAAAGAAATTAAATCTGAGAAACTTGCTACAGTTTACATCTTAAATGTCAGCTGACTTGCTTCAGCCATCTAAAAAGGTCACCGGCACATTTCAGAGTGAGACTGTTACATGATATTAACTTTGTTGATTCCTTTTCAAATATTTAGGAGGCGCTGCGGAAGAATTTACGCACTCAAAATGTGCAGATGAATGAAGAATGACCGTCACTGCAGTGAGCATCAGAGCATTCTAGGTGGGACCTCGTACGACTGGAAGATTAACAATGACTAGAGGATATCATTGCTAGTTAGAAAAAATCTAAACCAAAATCATTCTCGTTGTACAAATTTGTAGTTTTCCCTCACTAGCAGCCGTAGTTTTGTCTGTGTTGGTGCTAGAGATTTTTTTTAACCAAATAAAAAAACAAAGGGTGCCCATTGAAATGCATCTGTGCTTTCATAGTGCCGTTAGGTTACTGTAGGTAGCTCTGATCTCTCACACAAACACAGTACCAGTTATTTTCTCCCAAATGGACGGCCAGCGGTCCCTTGAGCAAGGCACCCGTCTGCCCTGCGCACACATCTTTGGAGCTGTTCAACCAAAAACAACAGGGTCTCTCCTGAGACTCTCAGTTACGAAGTCATGTGTGAACCCAGATGTGACTGCGAGGCGGCTTCTGTCTTCAAAAGGATTTTTTTATTATTGTCCCCACAGAAAAACAACAGTGACACAACTTATTCTTTAGCATCTGAGTTCAGAACCCCGATTCTGTCAAGCATCTGTCACAAGTGATCATTTCTTAATGGAGCGTGAGCACACACAGAGAAACAGTGAAATACAGGCACACAAGCACAAAGCATCAATACTTCAAACAAAATCTGTATCTCTGAGATGGTTCAGTGCCCGGTGATCCCCCAGATTAATTTAAGCCTTTTATCGATTCAGCGTTTGCTCTATGGAACTGCATTTAGTTAGTTAGCAATAATGGATCTGCACGCTGGCTGAAATTACATTGTATTTTGGCATTACAAACATATCGAGCTGCCGAGGCCTGAAGTGGATCCAACGCCAGAGGTCTATAAGCTAGATGATTATACTGCAGTCACAAAACAACGGGAACTGAACACATGTCATCAGTGTTATGGGCAAATCTCAGTCCCTGTGCATTTTAGTGTAACTGTTCTCCAGCCTATGAAATCGGAATGTTTTGACCATGCTTTCATTTATTTGAGACTTTTTTTAAAGGGTTTTTCAATCCGATGCTAAACTCAAAAAGGAATCTTCAACATTTCTTGGCACAAAGTATTTAAGGCTTGGTGTGATGCTACTACACAATTCAACAGTAAAGAGAAGATCAGATTATTAAAACTGATATTTTATTCCTGATATCATGAACAAATTGTTCTGTTTGAGGATAATGTTTTTATTTGTTAGTCATGTTTGAAAGAAAGTTTTGATTCTGAATTGATTGTACTTGTTTTTATTTTACATAACTGTAATGGACACTGATCAGCTATAACTTCATGACCAAAGACCTCTGCAGTAACCAAGACATCGCCAGCTCCGGATTCAGGAGAGTCAGACCATTTTGATGGGGAATGACTGAAAACAAAACAATTCATATAGATGTTTCTCAGTCAGCATGGGAAAATATTTGGTCCAAGAAAGGAAAAGCAATGAATGAGTGGAATCGTCATGGGCAGCCATGCTCACACCTTCACAGGTCTAGTGCCGTCTGGGCCTCGGTGGGTCTGTGCCCCTTTGGCAGCAAGAGCTGAACATACATACACAAGATTACACACATTATTACAGCTGATCGGTTTATCCTGCAGTGTGCGCTGGAGCCAACTGACTTTTCATTGTGTATTGTGTAGTACCTGGTGCAGTTCCAGATCCAACTTGTACACTAAATAACAGGCCAACGGTCCATCCAACAAAATGACAATCTCATAAAGCAACACCGTCACCCTCCCCGGCTATGTGATTTGCAACTGCACCATTTTTCCACCTTTTTGTCTGCCTTGCAAACAAGGAAACTCTCCAAGCCAACGAGTTCACACTGCCTGCCAGATGAAAGACAGATGTATTGATAAAGCTGAAGTTTGAGACATGCACAGACGTGCAAAAGCTGAATGCCTGAAGCTACAGATAACACAAGACTGTAAGTCACTCACAACATTTAGCCCAGTCAGAGTCCCTGCTGAACCTCCTCTCCCCTCGTCTGATAGCTGTAAGAAGAACTCACTCCACAGCCCTCAAACAAATGAAAAGTACTCCAAAGCTTCAGCTACAACATTGAGAAATACGTACACCCTCTGGCTCTGTTGCACTTTTAGGTGAAAGCTGAGTTTGTCGGTATAAACTGACTGCGCACGAGGTACGTTTGTTGATTTTTTACATTTTAATTGTTTGGACCAATCTGGGGTTATTTTTATTGAGAAAGAAAACACATTTACTAATTTGACGAATGCAGTTTTAGTCCTTGCTGTTCACAGATGATGACGACTTGCCGAATGAAGCTTGACTTTGACGTTGCTTTTCTCTTTGATTCAGTACCAATATCATTTCTCTGTTGTTTTACTATAACCCCTAGACAACCGTCTGATAAGCAGGAGAGCAGACTCAACAGTAAATGCTGGCAGGGAAATACCTCTAAGGTCTGTCGAATAAGGAAGCTCTTAATGGGACGACCTGGTGAGGCCGCAGGCTCATGTTTGCAACATTATCCTCCTGAGTACGATGGTGCACTTACAGCTATGAGGGTTTGTATCGAGTCCAGCTACTGGGAGTCCCCAAAGGTTCCTTGTCATTTTACACACTGTATGTCGAAGTATGAAACAAAAAGGAAGAAGAAAGTTTCACTTTCAGTCCATCAGCTAAGCACCATGAAATTATTTAATAGGAATAGATATCACAGTAATCATTATTAAAAAGGAGAAACGCATTTCCAATTTCCAACTGCAGGAGAGTGATAAAACCTTTTTTTTCGCTTTCATAAAAAAAAAAACTTCAAGAACCACTTGTGTATTTAAATAAACTCAAATGGATATATCACAGTTATGGCTTAAATCACTGTTAACACTAAAATGAGGTTACCTGATTTGCATTTATAACTAATGCAAAACACATTGAGTCAATGCAGTTGAGGGCAGTCAACCTGAAATAAATTTAAAAATTCAAGATTATCTCTGGGTAAATTCATAACAGTGATGATGCTTCAAAGTTTTTGAATCAAGCAATGTTCTTGTAGAGCCAGCACTCACTGCACTGCTCAGTACTTCCAGATACAATCGTATCAATGAAATTATTGTGGCGAAACACCCGGGGCTGCTGAGGAAGAGCTTGTGACACAGCAGAGGAGGAAAAACTAAATCTGTTGCGCATGTTCAAATTGTTAGTTTATTTTGGATAACACTGGCTTTTGAAATACAGCGTAACTTGTGTTGGAGCCAAAATCCTTTGTTCACTCACCCTCATGAGGAAGGGGGGGGGGGCGAGGAGGGGGGTGAGCCACGTTTCTTTGAGAACAAAGAAACCATGTGCTCAACCCTGGAAAATTCGCCATTGATCACATGACCCCCCCCTGGGGGGCCCCCGGGTCCCCCCTCCTCTAGCTGCGGCACTGCAGCTCGACGGCAGGGGGACCCAAAATCCCGTCATCACCGGGTCACCGGCCCGGTGACGCGCAAGCCAACCCCGCGTGGATTGGCTGAACCACGGCCAACGCCGCGGGGAGCCCGGAAGACATCATAACGGTATAAATTCAGGCCCGGGAAGAGATCCAGCCTCTTCCAAAACGAAATCGCGTCAACCCAGACGCACCTTTTCGTAAGGAGACAAAGCGCCTCGTGTTAACGCACCTGGACCGGGCCTGAATTTTCTTCACCTCGCTGGACGAGCTCAAGAAAAGCGGGAATTCCCTTTATTTTTGGTTTCCCCTTCTTTTTTTCTTCCTTTTTTTTGTTTGCATCCTCCGGACCCCGAGCGCGCGCAGCAACCGCACGCTCGTCTGCAGACCGACCTGAGCATCGCTTCTTCACTCCCCCCCTCATCGCAAGAAGCTGCTGATCGCCCCTCGGATCACACTACGGGTTTCCCCTCCGTAGTCCACGTCAGGTCTCTATTTTCTGGGACGCCAGAGAACCGCCCGCGGCCACAAATCGACGGATTTCACCTGGCCACGGAAGCACGTTTCCCCCTCGTCCAACCAAGTAAGGCTTAGAGTCTGGGCAGGAATTAGAATAACGTGATATTATTATTGCTGTGTGTTTATTGTTGGTACTTGTAACTTTGGGACGCCGATCCCTGTTTCTGAGTACTTTTGTGTCTACGCGTGGACGGCCATCCACGCGAATCATCGCACGCACGCGCGAGCCTCCTCATCCTCAGCTCACGCTTCTGCTCCCAGAGTCCATATCTGCCTGAACAGCCGTTTTTGGACTCTGTACGTGTAAGCTGAGGCGGTCGCGTCAGTGTACACAGTCAGACACCCCCTCCTCTCTCCTCTCTCTCTCTCCTCTTCTCCTCTGTTTCCCTGTTCACTAACCAGCGCACGGTACGGCCGCCGCTGCCTCCAAGCGCCTCCTTTCAGTGCGTCCCTGGGACCGTGTGTAGTTCACTGCGGCTCGGATTTCTCGGCCACAAGGAATCCGGCGCGCTCCCGACGGCTACGGCCCGTGCGGAGCTCAGTGACGTCACGCTATCCCAGGCAGAGCACGCCGAGCGCCTCTGGTGACCGGGTGGGTAATCACATCGATTTCCTCGCCGGGTCGCCGAGCCGTTTGGCGCCCTCTGGTAGTCGCGTGGGTAATTGCAACCGCTCGTACCGCCATCTGGTGGTTGCATTAAGTCATCACAACTGCCCCGCGCGCCGACGCGCACCTAGTGGCCAGATCGGGTGATTACACCGGACCGCCGACGTCTACCTCCCTCTGGTGGACGTTCGTGGTCATTACCCTCTCACCAAGTCACGCCCCTTTCGCTCCACAAACCCGCACACACACACACACACATCGCTCCCCACACTCGAACACACACACACCCACTCACACACATCGCTCCCCCACACTCGAACACACACACACACACACACACACACTCACACACACACACACACACTTTATTAGCTGGCTTTGTTTTGTATTGTGTTGTTTTATGAGATCTTGCTTGATGTTTATTGATTAGATGTGATTCATAGATTGATGATTTAGGAATAGACGTTTGTTAATAAACACTTAATAGTTGAATTGAACGATTCTTGGTGGTTTTTGTGTGCTTTTCAGCGACAACTGCTGGTTGTAACAGTCAGTGCTCGGATTTACAGCCTTCCTTTCCTGCTTCAGTTAAATTGCGATTATCATTTCAATCAGAAATAATAATTTAAACATTTTAATTGAACTTTCTTTTTTAAGACTGATGTTTCGTTTAAGACCCTAACTTCAGCTGGTGCCCCGACTTTGATTAAGTAACGGTAATATTCAATTGATTAATAGTTTGAATGGTTTAAATCAATTTCAATGATTTTAACGCTTTGGGTAATTTAACACACCTAGGAGGCGTTGGCGAATGAATGCAGGTTTTCCACGGGAATAACCCGCATTGCTTTTAAATAATTTTAAGTGTTTCATCGCATTTTCTGTGGTTAATTACCCGCACTATTATTGATTGATCTGTTACCCAGTTAACCTAATCACAACTTGAATTGTCTCTAAGCTATTGTTCATTTATTTTTGTTGCAGATAGATAATTTGTATGCTTTATTAATTAATAAATTAGTCAATTTATTCAATTAATACTCAAGAGTGCTTTTAATCATTTTTAAGTGGTTTTCGTGCATCTCAGCATCCAATTATCCAGTATTATTAATTCATAAAGCGCAAGTTTATCCAATTAATAATCCTAACTGCATTTAATTCAATTTCAATGGTTTAGCTCATTCAAATAACTCATTGTATTTAATTAGTAAACCCCGACTTTACTTAATTAATTCCAACTCCTCCTTGATTACTCCCGATTGTTATTAGATAAATAACCAAACTTGTTTGATTAACAATCCATTCTAAATTACTTGCAGATCACCTTCGGTGGTCCACTCCACCGAAGTAATTCAGCCTCCCCTCAGTTATTGACTTACAAATCGCAGGTTTGTTTCATTGATAACTTGAATCATAGGTTGCTCTCCGTAATTTAATCATCACTCGTAATCAAGTACCGTTGTTCATTGATAGGTCAATAGCCATTTGTGACGCCTTCGCAGCTTGAGCTTTTCCCCGGTTACTCCAGCGAGTCGCCTCCTGTGGGTCCACAGGCGCTTCGGTAGGTCACGCCACTGACCCGCAGTTGTCAACAAAGGAGTGACCCGTCACGCCTGTTGACCGGTCGTGCCACTGGTGGACCGCCTTCGCGATTGGACCCCGTGGAGGTTCCTCCCGTCAGGCGACCCTTTTTAGCTCAAAGCTGTTGGCCGATAACTGACTATTTACTCCAATCAACCTTTATAGCTTTGCATAACTTACACTTGGTACATTACCTTAGTAATCTATTACTCCAGTAATCCATTACTTTGGTGGCCTACCGCTAGTGATCAGTAACTGTCAACCCGTAAATAACAATTTACTTCTGTTTGGCGATTCGTTTATATGTAAATTACCTCTGACAGGGTAGAACCTTCCGGTAGCCTACCACTAGGGTAATTTGCATATTCTGATCACACGCTGACCCCAACATAATGGTGCCCCGTGTGAGGCTGTTGTAAACCAGCATTGTTACAAATAACTGCACAAAATAATCCTGAATCGTTCACTTAAGGTGTAGCCGTTAACTTTATTCTCCCAGAATTGGTTTTCAAGATACACTTTTTCAGCACTGTCGAACAAAGTCACTTGTGGTGTGAAATCAGTTGTGAAGTGGTTAGTGCCTTGCTTTCCCTGCATTCTACGCATGATTAACACGCTGTGTTAAGATTTCTGACTACGATTAATAGACACTAACAATATTGCTCGCCAAGGTGTTAGACGCATCTGACTAACTTGGATAGGGTGCAGCTCGAGCAATTAACGAAACCGAGAGGTTTGTAAGACACAGGTACAGCCGTTACCTGTGCAGTAGCAAAGCTAATTTGCCGTTAACCACAGCTAACGTTGTTGACTTCGGGCGTAAATCTCAACCACTCAATGGAGGGTAAGAGTTCCCGGGCACAGGGAGCCGAGGCTCCGCCGGTGCTAACTGAGCCGGCCATACGAGACGTGGTGTCCCACCTCGTCCGTCTCTCCTTGGAGGAGAAAGCAAATCTCGAACGCTACAGCGTTGAGATTTGCGAAGAAAAGATCCGAGAGCTGGTAAGTTTTGTCAACAACCCAGGGGACAAGCCGGCACGTACAGTGCCGGACGTCCTGGGCCAGATCAGCCTGCTCTACCAGCGTAGAGCAGAGCTACAGTCAAAGGAGGCGGAGGAGCGTACGGATCGGCTGCGTCTGGACAACCAGAGGCTATCCAAGGACAACGCTCGCCTCCGACAGGAGCTGGACGCCTCCAAGGACGAGGATCAGCCTTCAGAGCCCGAGAAGCAACGGGCTCTGCCTCCTCCTAAGGAGACGAAGGTCGATGAGTGCACACTAGAGAGTGAGCCTCAGATCCAGGAGTTAAAGGAAAACCTAGAAGAAGCTCAGTCGCTAATCGCGATGGGCATGGAGAGGGAAGAAAATCTCCGACACCAGCTTTACACTGCCACCCTAGGTGCGCAACGTGACCCTAATTGGGGTCGTCGTAATCTGGCTTCGCCAGAGAGGTCTGGCACTATCGACTCCTCATGCGCCACAACGCAGAGGTATGACGCCTCATATAGCTTAGATGGTGATTCTTTTCAGCCCACGCGCAGCCGCAGCACGGTGCGCTTCGACGACTCCGCCACTCCTTCCCATCTGCAGCCCCCACGCGACGCTAGCAGTCGGGAGCAGGGGTCCAGGAGGGTGCCTCTACACCCCAGTAGACCTCCCTTGTATGGCCCTAGCGGCCCCGACCCGCGTCAGACAGCAGTCCACGGGGAACTGTCGTCAGAGGACTCTGACGGCCCCAGTCCCGTGAGGGGGTGGGATGTCCGGACCCGCCAGCTCGAATCCCTCGCAAAGGACATCGAACGCTTTGACCCGAGCAACAAGGACGCGAGTATCGAGGACTACCTCCGGGAGGTTGAACGCTGCCTCCTCGACATCGCACGTCCTTCCATGCGGGAGAAGCTAAAGCTTCTCTGGAAAACAACGTCCAGAACAGTCCATGTTTTCATGGAATCCCTGCCGCCAGACACCCGAGACCGGTACTCCACCCTCTGCCAGGCTCTCCGGGAAGAGTATTCATTGTACAATGACCCTGCTTCGGCAACGTTTGGTGCATTCGCGATCACCCAACGGAAGTCTGAACCTCCAAAGGAGTATTACAGGCGCCTACGAGTGGCCTACTTCCAAGGCCGCAATGCACCGGGGTTGGAGGAAGATCACGCCTTCAAGTCTCTGTTTGTCAACAACCTCCACGACAGTGGGAGGTTCGATGTGGCTCTATTTTGCAGGACCGCCAAACCCACCATGAAGGAACTGCGCCAGCACGCGCAGATGGTGTGGGAATTGCGTCAATGCCCGGGTAAGAAGCCTGACATTGACCAGAGGGTCCTGGAAATGGAGCCAAGGGAAAACACGGATTTGAGGCTTGAGGGCGATGAGTTGCCGACACCCAGAACGAATGCTGGAGGAGGGTCTGGTACACCCTCTCCGTCTGAGCAGAAAGGCGCACAACCAAATCAAAAGGGGGGACAACAGAGCCAGAAGGGTATTCCACCGAATCAAAAGGGTGGAAAATGGGCCAGGTCAGAACAAAACTTCCAACCGAAGAAAGGGCCCGACCCGAATTCAAAGTGGAAAATGAAAGGTTCGGAAAGGGACCACGGTCGCTACAGAGCTGACCAGTTAAAGACTGAGCTACAGCAGTGGGTTCAAACCTGCATCAAAGAGGCTGTACAGAACTTGGACCTGTCCAACCAAAGGGGGCGCCACCCCCCCTCAAGGGGACGGGGACGTAGGCCCCCTCCCTCCTGACTAGAGCGGCGGCCCCGACCCACCACAAACAAGGTTTACCTTGTCGGGTGGGGGGGAGAAACAGGTGAGGCGGGAGAACGTTCAAGAACGACAGCTTCCCAGTCCACCGATTTGCCGTTCCTGACTTCCTTAGGCAATCTCGTGCACCGAGAGAACGCCAACCGCATCTACACATCCGTGGTGGTGGGAGGATGTGTAAACGCCCTCGCGCTGTTAGATTCCGGGTCCGAAATAAGCCTAATGTGTTCAGCCACCTTCGCCGAGCTTGCGAGAGCTCTGCTGTCTCTTGGAAAGCCACTGCAGGTCGAAGCTTGCAGCATTAACATCAGAAGCTTCACTCAGGACACTTCACCCATCACCCAACGCGTCTGGGTGGATGTCACTTTCCAAGAGATGTCTTTGGTGCATCCCATCTATGTCACCACGCTGGACACAGAACCATTACTCATTGGCCAAGATCTCCTTAACCGATTAGCCCCACTGATCGATTGCCGTCGCGGGTACCTTTGGGCCCAAGTACGCAACCCGACTCGAATCGGTCCAGACATGGACCCTCCCTCTTCTGACAGCATGAACGCTGCCATCGAGTCCAGAAGTTCTAATCCCATGTGTACGCCTTCCAAAGAATCTGGCTCAAACACCCCTCTTGTCATGCTCCCTGACGGCCAGCAGTCGCGGCAGTCTAGGAGCTATCAGTCTCTGAGAGAGCATCCATCATTCCTATGCGCACTGGCGAACGATGGATCTCCACTATACAATCCCCACATCGTGGGGGGGGTACACCTGAATGGGACCTTGGTCCCAGAGACACTCTTGGCTCTGTGGTCAGAGAAATCTGCCATTGATGCCGATCTTCTAAAGGATCTGTGCCAACACAACGCACTCCTTGTCCAAGTGCAGCACAGCCATCGCCTGCTTGCTGCAGGGTCGCCGCAGACACTAATCAAAGCAACTGGTGTATGTGCCCTCTCCGTGCAGATAGGGCAGAAGAAAGCCATGCACTATATGAGTGTCGTCCCGCAGCTCCGCCCTCCTTGTCACATAGGAGCGGATCTCCTTGTCAGGCTTGGAGTCCAGCTGGACGCCGTGAACCAGGTTTTGTGGTCACTGGCGAGCGCGGACACGCAGCATCTGACGACCGAGCCGGAGCAAATGGCATCCGGTCAGACGATCCCGCAGGCGTGTCACGCTGCTAGTGAGTTGGAAGCCACAATTCCAGCACGGACAGCCGGGTTCCCAATCCGTCTCGCACTCCTCAAGGGGCAGAGGATGCTTGGCCCACAAGCATTCTTTCAACCCTTACCGTGCTTTTCTGACCTTTGCCTGACAATTTGTGGCACACCCCTTCTAGAGCTAACCAACCGCTCAGCCTACCTGCTAGTCCAGAACCTGACCCACAATCCGGTTCAGGTGAATGCGGGAAAACCACTAGGCGTCTTGGTCGACAGCTCATTTCACGACTTCGAGCTCAGGGTGCCCGTCATTGGCGACCTACCTCCATCCCTCATCAGGGACGAGACACTCGACAAGGTGTTGTACACGTTCCCCACCCGCATGATCACCATTGCTCGTCACGAAGCCCTCGCACAGGAGGCAATCTGTGGTTCAACCCTCAGCACCGAAGGTGACATGATAGTGTACGCGCTGGCGACTCAACCAGAAAGTGCTGAGAACCCCGGTGGGCAGCCAGGGTCTGCACCGGAGGAACCGTACTCTGGTTTTGAGTCAGAGATTGAGCAGCAACTTGAAAAAGCAGATGCTCTCACGACACGGGAACAACGAGAAGCACTCAGAAATGTTTTCCGCGAATTTCAAGCGATCTTTGCTAGGGATGCACATGATTGTGGGGTTACAGACCTTCACCTAGTGCGCATTCCTACCGACCCAATGGCGCCACCATCCTTCGTACGCCAGTACAGAATCCCGCTGGCTGCCTATGAATCCATCCAGGAGATCCTTGACAAACTGCGAGAGAAGAACATTATCCGAGAGTGCAACTCGACGTACAACTCGCCAATCTGGCCAGTATTAAAACCCACTGGTAAATGGCGGCTTACCATCGACTATCGCCCGCTGAACAAACAGGTTCCTCTTTCTCGCTGGCCCATGATCCACCTGGATCAGGAGCTGGCCAAAGTAAAAGGTGCTCGTTTCTTTTCCACAGTCGACGTGGCAAATGGATTTTGGACCATGAAAGTGGATCCATCTGACCAGTACAAACTTGCTTTTTCCTTTGGCAACCGCCAGTACACCTGGAACCGGTGCCCATTCGGCTACTCAAACTCACCATCTGAGTTCAACATCTTCCTCCACAAAGCGATGAGTGACGCCGCCGCCCGAGGCAACCTCATCTATGTGGATGACATCCTCATGAGAAGCTGCACCTTTGAGGAGCATTTAGCCGAGATAAGACACGTCTTGAACCAGCTCCTGGCGGCAGGCGCCAAACTGGCACTTCGCAAAGGTCAGTGGTGCCGTACCTGGGATGTATACCGCAACCACATCCGCAAGCCCCCCCAGCTGACTGAGGGAAGGCTAAGCGGAATCCAGACCACCGACACCATCGAGCATGCGAAACAGGCAACGGTTCACATGCTTGAACAGTTGGACAAATTCATGGTCACTGAGAAAGACCTCAGCGACGGTAAGCGACCCAAGCGGTTCCTCGGTGCACTGCTCTCCGCAGCAGCAGGCATCGGCTCGCTGTTCTCGATTGGCCTCTCCGCAGCCAACTCGGTCAGCCTGAAGGCCCTTCAGAGACATGTCGGGGAACTCGAAGAAGAAATGCCGGAAATCCAACAGAGACTCCTAATACAGAGTGAACAGTTACAAGGCTTGACCAAAACGGTTCAGGGAACCATACTCACTGTAAACTTGCATTCTGCTTTAATCAATAACACCTTGCATGCCTTAACAACCTTGTCAAGTATCGTCAGTGAGGACATAACGTATGTGCGAATAGTCAGGGATCTTATGCAAGATCTCCTTAGAGAAGTCAGTTCCTCCGTGAGTAGCCTCAGTACCGGGAAGATCCCCACGTACTTAGTTCCACTAACACTGGTTGAACAGATTCTCAAGACCACTACCACCACTGTTGTACAACCTTCACAGGTACATCTGGCATATAGTCTCGGCAGTGCTATTCCGATCTCTGTGAACCCACAGAACCTAGAGTTAGGATTTATCCTAAACCTACCAATCATTGAAAAGCAGAATGTGTACCGTTTAAAAACCGTATTGAATGTGGGATTCTGGGAGGGTAACACACACGTACACCTCCGAACGCCACCCACACTCGCCTACCACGACGACAACCCCTCACTCTACCTGGTCCCCAATCTCAGCATGTGCACAAACACCAAAGACATTCACTGGATCTGTCCCAGCAACCCTTTCATTAGAGATGTCACCAACTATCTATGTGGGCTGAGGGCAGACGCCCCGGAGCAGAAATGTCAAGGTAGTTTGTCCATCAAAGATGAAGGAACCGAGACCAGAGTAGAGAGAGCAGGTAGTCGATGGCTCGTCAACACACCTCATTCTGAAGCGACCATGTCCTACGACCGCCATGATATAGCCACCAAGCTCACCCTGCCCAATCAAACAATATTCCTCAATGTCCCACCAGGGGCTACAGTACACATTGACGACATAATCCTCCATCATCTCGATGCCGACCGACACGAGGTGGAGATTGAGATGATGGATGCATTCGTCGGGCACAATTTCACAATTGATGCCACCCTCCAAAGCCAGCTTCTGGCTGAGGGAACCAAATTGATTAAATTCAATTTAAAGCCCACAGGGCTCTCAGCCACTTTCCCTAGGCGGGCAGGTGGACACCCATACCAAGACCATCCCATCAGCATGGCAGCGCTCGGAATGTTGCTCAGTGGCTGGATCATCACGGCCGTAGTGGCGTACGCGATGTACAAGTACATCCAGAAACTACAGGCCCGACTGGATTCCCTGACCCTGGTCTCGCCACGTTTTGTGGGCCCATCCACAAACACACAATAGGCCAGCCCTCACCCAACCAAGAGGTGAAGGCACGGCCTACTAACCCTTTTCCTAACCACCCGTTCCCTTCCTATTTCTCACTCTCCTGTCCCTTTCCTACCTCTTTCATGTTCACTGGTGACGACCCTTAAGAAATGAAATGTATGTGTGCTTAGATAGTTAGAATAGAAATAGTAAGTCTGCCCAGACTAGCCTTAGCCTGCCCAGACTAGCCCAGCCTGCTCAGGAAATAACCTCACATGTGAACTGGTGGACAGAGAAGGACAGTATGTTTCACAGGACATGGGGACGTTCACAGATTCTATGGATTGTTCGGCCCAGGTTTGCTCCAAAGACTGTGACCTGCATCCCACTCTTCGGAACAAAGGGGGGATGTTGGAGCCAAAATCCTTTGTTCACTCACCCTCATGAGGAAGGGGGGGGGGGGCGAGGAGGGGGGTGAGCCACGTTTCTTTGAGAACAAAGAAACCATGTGCTCAACCCTGGAAAATTCGCCATTGATCACATGACCCCCCCCTGGGGGGCCCCCGGGTCCCCCCTCCTCTAGCTGCGGCACTGCAGCTCGACGGCAGGGGGACCCAAAATCCCGTCATCACCGGGTCACCGGCCCGGTGACGCGCAAGCCAACCCCGCGTGGATTGGCTGAACCACGGCCAACGCCGCGGGGAGCCCGGAAGACATCATAACGGTATAAATTCAGGCCCGGGAAGAGATCCAGCCTCTTCCAAAACGAAATCGCGTCAACCCAGACGCACCTTTTCGTAAGGAGACAAAGCGCCTCGTGTTAACGCACCTGGACCGGGCCTGAATTTTCTTCACCTCGCTGGACGAGCTCAAGAAAAGCGGGAATTCCCTTTATTTTTGGTTTCCCCTTCTTTTTTTCTTCCTTTTTTTTGTTTGCATCCTCCGGACCCCGAGCGCGCGCAGCAACCGCACGCTCGTCTGCAGACCGACCTGAGCATCGCTTCTTCACTCCCCCCCTCATCGCAAGAAGCTGCTGATCGCCCCTCGGATCACACTACGGGTTTCCCCTCCGTAGTCCACGTCAGGTCTCTATTTTCTGGGACGCCAGAGAACCGCCCGCGGCCACAAATCGACGGATTTCACCTGGCCACGGAAGCACGTTTCCCCCTCGTCCAACCAAGTAAGGCTTAGAGTCTGGGCAGGAATTAGAATAACGTGATATTATTATTGCTGTGTGTTTATTGTTGGTACTTGTAACTTTGGGACGCCGATCCCTGTTTCTGAGTACTTTTGTGTCTACGCGTGGACGGCCATCCACGCGAATCATCGCACGCACGCGCGAGCCTCCTCATCCTCAGCTCACGCTTCTGCTCCCAGAGTCCATATCTGCCTGAACAGCCGTTTTTGGACTCTGTACGTGTAAGCTGAGGCGGTCGCGTCAGTGTACACAGTCAGACACCCCCTCCTCTCTCCTCTCTCTCTCTCCTCTTCTCCTCTGTTTCCCTGTTCACTAACCAGCGCACGGTACGGCCGCCGCTGCCTCCAAGCGCCTCCTTTCAGTGCGTCCCTGGGACCGTGTGTAGTTCACTGCGGCTCGGATTTCTCGGCCACAAGGAATCCGGCGCGCTCCCGACGGCTACGGCCCGTGCGGAGCTCAGTGACGTCACGCTATCCCAGGCAGAGCACGCCGAGCGCCTCTGGTGACCGGGTGGGTAATCACATCGATTTCCTCGCCGGGTCGCCGAGCCGTTTGGCGCCCTCTGGTAGTCGCGTGGGTAATTGCAACCGCTCGTACCGCCATCTGGTGGTTGCATTAAGTCATCACAACTGCCCCGCGCGCCGACGCGCACCTAGTGGCCAGATCGGGTGATTACACCGGACCGCCGACGTCTACCTCCCTCTGGTGGACGTTCGTGGTCATTACCCTCTCACCAAGTCACGCCCCTTTCGCTCCACAAACCCGCACACACACACACACACATCGCTCCCCACACTCGAACACACACACACCCACTCACACACATCGCTCCCCCACACTCGAACACACACACACACACACACACACACTCACACACACACACACACACTTTATTAGCTGGCTTTGTTTTGTATTGTGTTGTTTTATGAGATCTTGCTTGATGTTTATTGATTAGATGTGATTCATAGATTGATGATTTAGGAATAGACGTTTGTTAATAAACACTTAATAGTTGAATTGAACGATTCTTGGTGGTTTTTGTGTGCTTTTCAGCGACAACTGCTGGTTGTAACAGTCAGTGCTCGGATTTACAGCCTTCCTTTCCTGCTTCAGTTAAATTGCGATTATCATTTCAATCAGAAATAATAATTTAAACATTTTAATTGAACTTTCTTTTTTAAGACTGATGTTTCGTTTAAGACCCTAACTTCAGCTGGTGCCCCGACTTTGATTAAGTAACGGTAATATTCAATTGATTAATAGTTTGAATGGTTTAAATCAATTTCAATGATTTTAACGCTTTGGGTAATTTAACACACCTAGGAGGCGTTGGCGAATGAATGCAGGTTTTCCACGGGAATAACCCGCATTGCTTTTAAATAATTTTAAGTGTTTCATCGCATTTTCTGTGGTTAATTACCCGCACTATTATTGATTGATCTGTTACCCAGTTAACCTAATCACAACTTGAATTGTCTCTAAGCTATTGTTCATTTATTTTTGTTGCAGATAGATAATTTGTATGCTTTATTAATTAATAAATTAGTCAATTTATTCAATTAATACTCAAGAGTGCTTTTAATCATTTTTAAGTGGTTTTCGTGCATCTCAGCATCCAATTATCCAGTATTATTAATTCATAAAGCGCAAGTTTATCCAATTAATAATCCTAACTGCATTTAATTCAATTTCAATGGTTTAGCTCATTCAAATAACTCATTGTATTTAATTAGTAAACCCCGACTTTACTTAATTAATTCCAACTCCTCCTTGATTACTCCCGATTGTTATTAGATAAATAACCAAACTTGTTTGATTAACAATCCATTCTAAATTACTTGCAGATCACCTTCGGTGGTCCACTCCACCGAAGTAATTCAGCCTCCCCTCAGTTATTGACTTACAAATCGCAGGTTTGTTTCATTGATAACTTGAATCATAGGTTGCTCTCCGTAATTTAATCATCACTCGTAATCAAGTACCGTTGTTCATTGATAGGTCAATAGCCATTTGTGACGCCTTCGCAGCTTGAGCTTTTCCCCGGTTACTCCAGCGAGTCGCCTCCTGTGGGTCCACAGGCGCTTCGGTAGGTCACGCCACTGACCCGCAGTTGTCAACAAAGGAGTGACCCGTCACGCCTGTTGACCGGTCGTGCCACTGGTGGACCGCCTTCGCGATTGGACCCCGTGGAGGTTCCTCCCGTCAGGCGACCCTTTTTAGCTCAAAGCTGTTGGCCGATAACTGACTATTTACTCCAATCAACCTTTATAGCTTTGCATAACTTACACTTGGTACATTACCTTAGTAATCTATTACTCCAGTAATCCATTACTTTGGTGGCCTACCGCTAGTGATCAGTAACTGTCAACCCGTAAATAACAATTTACTTCTGTTTGGCGATTCGTTTATATGTAAATTACCTCTGACAGGGTAGAACCTTCCGGTAGCCTACCACTAGGGTAATTTGCATATTCTGATCACACGCTGACCCCAACACTTGGCAGTTTTATCAATGTTGGAACATTCATGAAGAGCAAAGCAGAAAGAACAGCAGAAAAATTAAAAGTGCAGAGAAAACCTCCCCGTAACCCGGAATGTCTCCAACACAAGCTGTAACAAATGCTAAATTTCCCAATCATCAGGAAGAGCGTGAAAACTTTGGATGTGATTCTGAATCTGTCTCGGTCCATAACATTCAGTCCATCTGTTCAGAGCTTTTATGAAGGTGTTGAGTGTCTCTAAGGAATTCACAAAATGACAGTTACAAAGTTTGTTTCAAGATGGAAGAAGAGAGAAATTTTTAAATGCCGCTGTTCTTTTGAATGTGGAGGTGGACATGAAGGGGAAAACAACACTTTACCTGGCTGCACTGCGCTTGTGTAAACAGATTAAATGTCCTTTTGTATAGTGACACCGGCCAGGTACAGCCCATCATCCATATTAAAGCTCCTCGCAATCCTTCTCCAGAGAAAGTTGCTTATCAAGGCATGTCGGTTTGACCCCTTTAAGGACTTCAAACACACACAAACACACACAGACGGAGTGGAGCTATCAGACTAATGGAAAAGTAAAAGGGCTGCTCTGGTTGACTGGAGCAAAGCAAACACAGCGAGACAGATACGACAAGACAAGAGACAGGTGGAATACACATGGGGCGTTCACACACACACACAGTCACTCACACTACTAAATCTAGCAGGGCAATAGAAGCAATGTAGTGTGCACAAACCACCCACGCAGTGCACTTCATCCATACACCGTAGGATAGGCTGCCCTACATTACACAGGCCCACACACTGGGTTGGGACTGGATTCTTTCCCAACATCTAAATCAAAGGTTTCTCGCCCACACTAACACAGGACATAGATGTGCCAACAGCAGCGCCGTGTCTTACTCCACACGTGAACAGCTGGAGGATATTGAACTTTCACGCATGACATCCCGCTGCATGTACAGGCTGGGTGCATCATGAATGGAATCCAAACCTCAGACTAACACAGTGACTTCACCTCTGCTGTCAGCCAATGTGACGACAGTCGCATACAAGTTTGAGGAGTGATCATAAGCACACCAATATTTCTCACACAACAGACACACAAAAAGTGGACCAACTGTCAGTTCATTAGAGAAGATTGGCTAAAACCTGAACCATACTAATACCACATCCCTGTGATGAACCCTGTCACCGTCAAGGTTATTGTGTTGTTGTTTTTTTTTTTTTAATAAACCATTTAATAGGCGTGACTATTCAAGTTCTTTGCTTTGCTTTTTACTGTGAGATGATTTTTACTGGTCTTTAAACACAGATTGTTTTTTAGGGGGTGGGGGTCTCGTCCTCCACCATTTAATCGTTAAAACGTTAGAAATAATCGCAGATAGTCTTCTTTTGCCAAGCCATCAGTCCTCAAAAACTATTCAGTTTTATACCTTTTGGAAAAGGGAATTTCTTGAATTGTAACATTTAGCTGGAAGGAGGACAGGCACTAAAGATTATTTTCATTATTGATCAGTCTGCAGCAGATTATGACTTCCCAGAATCGAATGCCATGTTTGAGATGTCTTATTTTATCTAGACGTCAGACCAGAAGCAGGAGACACTTTACAGGGGAGGAGAAGCTTCAAGATGCTTCAACCTGAACAGTGTTGTCGCTATACATAAGAAATGACAAAACAATGAATGCTTATTATATTTTTTTCTATAGTTTTCATGTTACCAATATTTCTTCATAGAGTATTGTAAGGCTATAGTTGGAATTTGCTTGGATGCAAGCATTATTTCCCATAAGGGTATTTTATATCTGCAACGACTGAGAATAAGTGATGCTCCGTTGCAGCAGAGGAGCAAAGAGCAGAGGTGTTTGGCATTAAGAAGTACAAAGATGCTTTAAAGGAATAATAAAAAGTCCTGTCCGTGAAAACATTAGGTTGCTTAAGACTGCAAAAAAAAGGTTGGGGACCACTGCTTTAGGTTGTAGCTGGGCATAGTGCTGCCTGTAGGACAGTCCCAATCTGACTCACTATTACTAAACAAAACTCACTATAGGCAATTCAACACTGACATGGAGCAGGAGCTGATCTAAACCATTTAACAAACTGTTTTCTGGAAAGTCATGGCCCAAAGTTATCATGTGCTCTCTTGAAGAAAAAAGTCTCTTCCTGCTTTAGGTTCATTGCAATATTGTAATTGGACAAATCTGAGAACACTGAATCACCTTAGTGTCTGAAATGGGTGTGAAACACTGGCAGGGACAAAATAATCAGCTCAAAGTGACAGTGGTGGACAAAAATCACTGCAACACAAATCTGACGCTCAAAAAAAAAAAAAACCTACAGATTATGAGAGGATTTGCTCCATGGATGTTACACCAGACTACAGTCACTTGAGCTCAGCAAACCTGCGACTGACAGCTCATCAAATAACAGGAGGAATGTTTTCACTCGACAGGAGCAGGCAGGGTCTGAAGTTTGAGACAAATCTGGGCTGTTCTCACTGCTACAACACAAACAAATAAACAAAGTCAAAGGGCACATTTTAAGAAAAAGTCCGGGCTGACAGCAGGGTGGATGAGTGGTCTAACCCGTTGTTAATCTCTACACTTCCTGATCTGGGTTGATGTCTCCGGGCGGCAGCAGCAGCTCGTGCTGACGTGCTCTCGCGGCTCCAACCCCCCCACCTCCCTCCACCCCCCGGCCCTCACAGCCAGGCCGGCAGCCTCCTATCAATAATAACAATCACCCTGCCTGCTAAAATCTCTAATGCGCTCTCACATCACTCCACACGGCCACCGTAGGCAGTGGTTAACGGCAGCTGGCCGGTGTCGGCTCCGCTATGCCACAGGAAGGCAGTCACCGGCGCGGCGGGAGGTCCGTGCGCAGAGACCGGCCGGCCGGACACCGTCCCCCCCCCTGTCCCCCTATCCACACTCATCCGCACCAAATCGATGCCTGCCCACTGATACTAGCAGGCCCTTTACGACATTCCTCTCAACGTCATGCCGCCACAAAACACCAGCGAGCAGTGGAGGGGGGAAAAAACCCCGATCAAATCACACCACTCCATCTTCGCTTTGTCCTGGAGGAAAACATCCACAGCGACACTGAACCGGAGCGTCGAGCCCCAAACAAGCAGCCGAGGAACGGAAGCCCTACCTTTCGACTCAGCGCTGTCCCCGAGTAGAAGTAGTAGGCTATCCCCAGCACCCACAGCACCGCAAAACACAACATTATCCTTGATTTCCTCCGCATGGCTGCCTGCTTTTCCTGTCCGCCCGCCCGCCTCCGTGTGTCGCGGCTCTCCGCTCGGCTTTCCGGTGGCTCCGGTCCCGGTCGGCTGTGTCCGTGCAGGGCGCTTCGCCGTGCGGCGTCGGCAGACTTCGTCAGTCGGTCAGGGGGAGCGGAGGGAGCAGGAAGCAGCAAGCCAACATCAGCGGGGTTAGAGGGCAAAGGCTAGCCCGACTCTAATCCAATCAAACACCGGCACAGGCAGCCCTGGAGGAGGGCTGGGGCTGGCCGCGAGTCGAGCCGCGCCGCGCCGGTTTCCTTGTCCGATCGGGACCGAGAGGAGTCCCGGCAGGACGCTGCGGTTGTAGACGTTGAGTGGTGTGCTTCTGGCTGCTGAAGGAGAGGATCTTTGCTCATCACGCTACATTTGTGTCAATGTGCAGCCGCATGCGCTCCAAGGAGCCGGCAGGGGCGCCAGAAACACCTAGCAGCGCGTGAACAGCTCGCGACAAAAGCTCTTGTGTAAAGCGTTCACTGGCGTGATAAGAGCCAGACACACACTGCCAGGTAGGAAGGATCTGAACGAGGTGTAGCTTTACCTTATCCTTATTCGACTCTATCCCCCAATGTCACGAGATGCCGTATTTCTACTTTAGAAAGACAAATCATCTGGATCTTTTTTTAAACTCAGGACTGAGTCCTTACTTGGCATACAAAGTCTGACATACACTTCGTTCCACCTATAAATGCCTTCCAAATATTATTTATTAGTTCTGTATTGTGCTGTTGCAGACTGTTCTATACACAAATCTGGAAAAATGATAGACCAGTTCTTCTTAGTTTCATGTGTCTTTGTTTCACAGTGTATTTCCCCCCAAATATCTGATATTTCATTTTATTATTTTTTTTATTATTCTGCTGCTGCAAACTCATAGTTTCCTTGCTGGTTTATGCTGGATGTGCACCAGCAAAACTGACCAGCATGAACCCGCAAGGAAATGAAATTTCTTTTTTAACAGGTGAACTGTGTTGATATGTCACCTGATTGTTCAGGTTCCCTTCTGAATACAAGGATGCAAAACTGACTGAACTAATGCCAGATATGAAATGAGGCTCATCAAAATAAGGATTGTGCTTCGATTTGTGTAAAATCTCCATTAAAATGCATATTATTGCTTCCATGAGTGTTTGAGTAAATGCAGATTTTGTTATTCTTTCCTCTTAAACTTGATGTCATCCATGATTTTCAGAGCTCTGGGCATTTCACATACCCTTTAACAAAATGGGTTTTTTCAAATTTTCACATTGATAGGGCCAGTGGAAGCTTCCCATAAATCGTGGCTTAAAACCTTAAGTTTAAAGTAAATTTTTGACTATTGAATCACCACAAGGCAAACTCGCCTCAAGGTCCATTTTATATTTTTAGGCTTTGGATTGCAGCCAAATAAGCAATCTGATGGCATTTCTCCAGAGTTCTGTTTTTACTACTTAAATCATCAATCAAGAAACTTATCTGATGATTAATCAATGAAGAGATTAATCACAAGTCTGCAGCTTTAAGCAGAATGTCAAACCTAATAATCGGCCATACAGAGGTCATCATGACCTTCACTCTGCATAGGGCTGGAAACTAAAAGTTCAGCTCGGCATTTTAAACTGAGCCATATGTCTTCACTCAAAGCAGAAAGGATCTGGCACTTGGAATCTACCTCATCAAGATGATAAATATGTGGAATAAATGATCTCCGTTGCTGCACTTGTTCAGAGCTTTCTAAAATAACTCATCAGGTAGATCATTCATGGCAGAAATTGAAGTTTAAATTATTTCTCATTATCAATATTTTCATGGTGCAATCATGCAATTGATGATGCAATCATAAAGACAGGTGTGGATTTTTGTCATAATTTCTGTTACTCACAGTGTAGGTAAAACTATGAAAGTGAGGGACATGTCCTGATGCCTATTGACATACAGGGTTTTGATTATTGTACATTTTGATCTAGTATAATGTGAGATGGCCTGTTCTATGAAAAAGAATGGAAAAAAAAACCTCCGTATGCTGTAAATAAAGAAGTTAGCTATGAAATGCCTCAAAAGTTTAGGGGAGGGGTTTATAACTAAAGAAGATGATTATATTTGTGAATTTCAGTTTGTGGGGTAGAATTGTGGAATGGGTTCGAGGAGGAGTTGAAGGGAAGCACTACTATAGAGCACTTTAAGAAGAAGTATAGGAGGATCATTTTTAGAAATACACAGATGAGGAGGGGTCACGTTGTATGTTTATTTGGGTTCCTTCTGATTTATTATAAAGCACTGGATGGAGATGAGGATGAGGTGGGAGGGAGGTTGTATTTTTGTTAACAAATGTGTGTATTGTGAGAAGGGGTAGGAATTTATTAAGTATGTACTTCTTCCTACTCCTTTTCAAGCATTGGCTTTTGTTTAGTTTTGTTAAACATTAGTAAAGTTTTTACTCACTTTTTGTTTTATGTTTGAAATAAAAATAAACAAGTACAAAAACACTTTTATATATTCATACTTCTACTATGTCTCTGTAACCTTCCCACTTTGAGAATAATTGCACAGACAAACCCGCTTTGACAGAATGTTGTGTTTTATAGGCTCATTCTGAGAATCTTTCAGGTTTGTTTGTTTTTTTTAAAATGGAAAATAATTTTTTTATAAATTTTTTTTTCTTCAAAAATTCGTGAAATATTCAATAGGAATAAATGTTGTGGGCAGTGTTCAAACAATCTGAAAGGAGTTCTGCAGCACTCGCGTCAACTCTCAGCTCTCGCCAGAGCTCAGCTGGAGCGCCGCTGGCTAAACTAAAAGGTCTAGTTCATGTTGTGCATGGCTCATTCTGCCTCTGACTTTTTTCATTTTAATGGTGACAAAATTAGATTTTAACTGGAAAGGAAAATACCCCACAGTCAAATTGAAAAAAAAAAAAGTATCAATACACACGTTGTGCTGTACCTCCAAGGATCTCCCAGTAGTATTACACACACACACACACACTCACTCTTTCATTGCTGCTCTTGCTGCAGTGTCTGAGAAGAGACTTGGTGTGTTTGTGTTACCCACAGTAGTGTTAGAGCATGGATGGATAGAAGTCAAAACTTTGAAGGAGAGGGCTGGCGGCGAGAAGCAGCGAAGCAGATGTGTAAATCTAGATTTGCAGGGGTAGAAGAGCTGCTGTGTCTTTTGCTCTTTGCCTTGTACGGCTGTTGAGAGGGTCTCAATGTATCTCTAAAGAAGGTCAGTTTGGCTTTTACAGGATTTTGCTTGTCTTCCAGAAGCATAGTTTAGAGATACATATATGTTGCCTCTGATCAAAGCTCTAACTTTCGACAATAGTATCACCAATCTTCTATGCCCATGTATTAAGGTTATCATGTAAGTTGATAGTCACCATCCATCCATCCATCTATCCATCCATCCATCCATCCATCCATCCATCCATCCATCCATCCATCCATCCATCCATCCATCCATCCATCTTCTCCCGCTTATCCGTTTCCGGGTTGCGGGGGTGGCAGTCTGAGCACTGTCACACAGATCACATCGAACCTTTCCTGCGGGTGGTGAGCCCACGGGAATACTAGTCACCAATCAAAATTAATTAGGTAATTGGAGGAAGTCAGAGCACCCTGAGTAAACTCACACATTCAC
Organism: Lipophrys pholis; assembly: GCF_963383615.2. NCBI lineage: Eukaryota > Metazoa > Chordata > Actinopteri > Blenniiformes > Blenniidae > Lipophrys > Lipophrys pholis. Next base: position 18,630,201 of record NC_137636.1, on the reverse strand, counting down.
ACTAAGGACATGCACATAGAAAGGTTGGGGTTTGTAAGTAAAGTAATAAAAGTGAACAGAGCTATACCACATTGTTAAATATACTGTTCAAAAAATTTAAGAAACACTTTCCGTATCATTATAACATCAAGTCAGTTTAACTTCTGGGAAATTGATCTTGTAAGTTTAGTATAACTGGTTCTCAACGGGATTCGACTGCATTGGTGGTAATGAAATGGACAACAGGTGCCAACAACAACCCCGAAACAGAAATTATTTTATGAATGAAGGCCACCAGCTGATTGATTTGATTGAGTTGATGCAAAAGTATCTGAGTTCACAAAATGTCACAGATGACTGAAAAATACCATCACTTACATGTCAAACTCAAAGCCTTTCACACTGACATGGTGCTTTTATGCTCCATCTAAGCAGCAAGCCACTTTTTTTTATCTTCAAAAGAGGGTCCCTCTTCAGTTCTCAAAGACCACTTGTGAGGGAAAGGTTAAAAAAACAAAGAAGTGACATATCGGTCTCAACAAGTATCTAATTTATATGACGCCTGCTGTGGAATAAGTGAGTCAATGTTTCCAACTGTTAACTATATTCCATGTCAGCAGAGTTATATTGACTACCTTTGTAGGTTCCTTAAAAAAGCAGTTTTGGAACAATGCCAATTTAAATGATCATTTTGAAGCATTAAAACCTGAGCCATCTTTCACTGCCTGACTTTTGCATCGACGGCTCCCTTGATGTGTTCAAAGTAAAATAAAACAACTGCCAGTTCAGTTTATCTGTACTATAAAGCTTCTCAGCGGAGAAGCACGGTGACAGTTTTATGACAGTTGTTGTGCTTTCATTAATAAAAACTCTGCAGGTACACTGTTTCTGCAGCTGTACACACACTGCATGTACCACTAAGCCAGTCAATGGGGTTGCAAGATAAGAGTGTGTTTAATTGGGGATTATGATAAGAGAGACGGCAGCAATTCACATCCTAACAATATTTTATAGGTATTCATCATGTAAAACCCAAGAAACCTCATAAAATATCAGAGATTGTCAATGTAAATTTAATGATTACATGTTTATTTCACAGTCTGAGGCATTTCGGCTTCTCCTTTTCCAAGTTGGAATGGTGGCTCCTGTCATGCTCCTGCACAGCTTTTAAATCGGATGCTATTCTAGCAGCAGATTTTATGTAGCCTTTATTTAGTCGGGAGAACCACGTTGACATTAATAATCTCTTTTACAAGTTTGTCCTGGACAGCTGGGGCCGCCCCAGTGCATGTTTTTTGGACTGTGGGGGAAACCAGAGTACCCGGATGACCCGATGACCCTGATTCATGAATGTGTGTGTTTAAAGTGTGTGTTACGAGAGTTGTGAAGGTGAGTGACTGTGTTTTCCCAGTGATGGACTGACCACTTTCACCTATAGTTAGCTGGGATCGGCTTCAGCTCCCGACAACGCCACACTGGAAACTAGTTCACACTCGACATGCTATTGTACAGGAGGTATTACTTTGTTAGATACAAAAAAAAAATGAAGGTTTGAATAATCAAATGTGTGGTTCATTTTCTCTGTGATGTAGTGGCTACCTGTTCACCATGTAACATATCTTTGCCCATCACCAGATGAGGTTTGCCAATGCCTTCCCTATCAAAGATGGCTTGAAATGCGGCCTGATCACCTACCATACTCATCCGAATGAAATCAAAATGTATGCAAACTTGAGGAAATTAAGCTGCAGTTTTGGAGATGCCTCTATTAACCAAAGACTGAAGTTCAAACAGAAACAAAAGGATTTACAAAACAAATGAAATACCACATGGAGACAAAGAGAATATATTTTAATCATTGTGTTTGGGTACAAAAACATTTGAAAACATAGTTTTTGCACGTCGACAACTGTCAGCAAATGTTTATGTTGTCTATTGATTCTAATTAAATCAATGTTTTATTGATAACAAAAATATTTAAGCGGGAACTCTTTCAATGTTTCCATCAGTATTTTCTGTACAGACCGCATCAGTGCAGCGCAGAAGCTGATCCACCAGTCAGGCGTGCTCTGCTTGGTTTGTGAATTGGGTGCAACCAGACTGATCTTACCTGTATATGTACAAGGTGGTGCAATTGTCCTTGAAATGCAATTCTGTTTACCAAAACTCCTTAACACATTATGATGCAACAGACATCAGTTTAACAAGGTGAGGTTGAGGGTGGAAAAAAACCCAGCCTTTGTTTGAATGTTGCTGCTGATGACTGGAGAATTCTTCCTGTGCTTCGGTGCTGAATTCAAAGAAATCCTTTACCGACAACTATATTCATACTAACAAGTAAATACGGTAGCTTCGAAGTAAAAACACATCAACAGTGAACCTTGACAGAGACAACTGTGTTTACACTCTATGTACATCATTTGGTATCCACAAGCTGTTACACAAGGCTCCCTACTCGAAAGCAGAAATAAACACAGAAAGAAAATGTATTCTTCTTTAATGGAAGTGACGGTCTTCAGGCAGTTCAAACGGTGTACTTGTCCTCTCCTTGCCTCTGTGTTTTGTGGTAATGGGTGTAGCTGCTGTACAGTTCATTAAACACTTCTCTGACTCCCATCTGCAGCCCGGCCATCAGAAACTTGATATCTTGCTCCTTACACAGGTCCAATATGTAATAGACACCCTCAGTCAGATGCAGCTTCACATCTGGACGTAGGGTAACCTAGGGGGGCCAAAAACAAAACAAGAAAACAGAGGGCGAATATGAACGCTGAAGGCATCAGAGGAGATAATTGTGGAACAGAGAACTATGAATATGGAGCAGTGTTTTCTCCTCGGGGAAGAATCCGAGGTCAAAACACTTTTTATGATATCTCTGTTTTGCTTTTTGAAAATCTATCAATTGGCTTAAAGGCCTATGTTTTCTGGGTCATAGTAAAACCATAAATCTGCCTTGTTGTTATGGTAGGATAGCTCTTTAAATGGCAATATGCAAAGGGAAACATACAAACTGATACAGTATTTCACAGAATTTTGGCTTTTCATTCATCCTTAAGTTTCCACATACAGAAGCATCAAAGGGTTGATAAACACCATCTAGTCAGGCAAAATGTAAATATTGCTAATGTTTGGCGTATGGCCAGAAAAACAACCAACATCATCATTGGATTAACTGTTTTGAAACAACAAACATGTAGGCTGATTTTAAGGTAAAATACATTCAAAGTTGAGATTTCAAACTCAGTACAGTATTTTTACAACAGAAGGTGTAGAAACTGTTGCAGAGGGCTGTTCACTTCTTAGAAATCAGCCCTGCCACTTTTTACTTCTGCTTTCAACAAGTTGGAAATCGTCAACTTGTAAGTATACATTAATGTAATAGTTTCACACAGGCTATTTTGCATACAATCCATGTTCTATGTCTGAATTACGAGAGGCGGTTTTACTTTGAAAAAGATACAGACGGTTGTAGCATTCAGTCATGCAGCGGCATATCGTAGAAGATAATACATTTGTATATGAAGAGCAGAGCTCACCTTTGTGGTCGAGGCTAAGATAACAACATTTATCATTGTTCTGCATAAATCTGAACAACTTCTCTTTAATCTGTTCAAACCCCATTCAAATATTTTTACAGGAGTGAAAGATTAACTCAGTTCTCAAATGTCTAACTTCATCAATACAGCCAAACTCTACTGGACACTAACTGTAGTTCCTTTCATGTCTAATAACACCTGGGTGATAAATGAAGAGTTCAATTCCAGCTAAGCGTCATTAGACTCAGACACAAGGAATTTCCTCTGACTTAGAAAGAGGACCATGTCTTTGGAAAGCGCCATTAAAAGCCAATGCAAACCCAATTGCAGTATTATAAGATGACTCACAAAGGGTTCAAAGACTCCAAACCACCTATTTCACACCACTTCTCTCGGTCTGAATTCTTGTCTTCCTCTCAGTGCGTAACTGCTGGAAAGTGCTGACTCAGGCTGGTGGCGTCATGTTAAATACAGTCTGGCAGTAGAAAGAAGCCAAGCTCAGGAGCCAGACGTGACTCACTGTACTGGGGTAACATCCAGCCTAAAGCTTTACTCCAGCACATGGAGTTAAAGTAATCCTGGACCTGTTCACTGAGATTTGAGAACATCTACTGTTGGCTAATGGAAATGCCTCCCATCTCCACTTCTGAGCGTCAGCGTCTCCGTCACTCAGCTCAACGGGTATCAGACAAACCAGACTGGATGAAGGGATCAGCTGAGATTCTGCTACTTCTTCCACACAGTGTGATAGTGTGTGTGTGTGTGTGTGTGTGTGTGTGTGTGTGTGTGTGTGTGTGTGTGTGTGTGTGTGTGTGTGTGAGAGTATGTATGAGTGTGTCAGCTGTACAAAATCACAGGGGATGACAGATGGGTTTGGAAAAGGAACTGTATTGACTTCATGGTGCAATGTCCATCTGTGATTGTGTATGTGAGGTGTTGTGTTGACTGCTCTGTCATTACATTGTAAAACCATAAGAATAATTTTCCCATTTTCGTGTGTGTGTGTGTGTGTGTGTGTGTATACCTTCTGCAGTTCTGTGACGTACTGAGCCACCATAAAAGCTGACAGCATGGTGAAGCTCTCGGCTGCAGCGGCAATGTGAGAGTACATTCTCTCTATCAGTCTGGAGCACTGCATATACACACCAGTGTCCGAGCCTGAGCAAAACAGAGGACAAAGTTCCCTTATCAAGGTGTTGAGAGGTGCACCTTTACATATCATGAATGATACGTGATAAACAAAAAAAGAGAAAAAAGCAAATCACAGAAAAAACAAAAAATAATATAAAAAATTAACAATACTTCAACACTGCTCCCACAGCACTCTTATTATATATAAACTGTTTCCTTAATGACAAAGTTTTTTTTTTTTTTTCTCCTTCCAACAGAGACCTACTTTTTTGATAGTTTAACCTAAATAATGTGTCAACATTGTGAGGATCGTTTAAATTTTTTTCCACTTCAGGGACGCTGCTGCTGCTGCTGGTGTTGTGGAGTAAATATCAGATGCTGCCAAAAGAGCTGAAATATGATTGGGCACGACTCGGAGTGCCTGTCAACTCCACTTTGCACAATGCAGTCTGCTATAATGCTATTGTTGTCAAACATCAAACCAGAGGCAAAACCTGTTATGACAGCAAATGCAAGTCATTTGCCAACAAATGTTTCACATAATATGAAAAGATGTTTTTTTTGGATGTTTTAAAATCCTGCCTTGATAACATGATCAAAATTCTTGCTTGGTAGCAATCACTCACACAAACTATGGCATAAAATGCTCCTTTGTTTTAACACCTCTATTGCCATGGTAATTCCAGCTAATAAGACAAGAATATTAATTTGATTCTGTGAGTGTTACCTGAGTCTCCATCTCCCCTCTGCCGACCCTCCTGCATGATAGACGCCAAGAGGCGATTGAATACGTTCAAGAACGACGGGGCTGCGTTTAGCACCACCTGGAAGCACGGGAAAAACTGTGTATGGTCAAAACAATTAAACACATTTTCTATATTAGTTCATACTAATAAAGATGGTCAAACTCCTAACTGCTCAGAAAAATAAACACATGCCTTCTTATTTCCCTCCATCAGACAGATCATTTTATTATTGAAGATTTCCAAGCGACTTAATATGTTTCTTCCTGTTCACACTTCAAACGGTTGACTTTCATCTAAATTAGACGTATTGAATTGATACTGTCGCAGAGTATATATGTGTGAAAAATATTTCAAGAGGTAAGTTCCACATGTTGAAAACAGAACCACAGTAAAAAAATCTGCTCAACATGCTCCTAAAATCAATTACACTATTTCGACAGCTCAATTGGTGGAATCCCTAAACACACACAGCTCACAATATGTGAAACTGGGACGCCCACGAGAGCTACGTTGCATTTCTGTTCATATTGCTCCCTCCTCTCTGGTCGCTGTTGAAGGCCTGCAGGAGACTGAGGGTGGGACGGAGAGGCATGCAGAATACAAACGAGCGGGGGATGATCTCACCCACTCTGGTTACCATTTGGCAATGGTTTCCATCAACCTAAACCACCTCAATGCCAGCCTACTCCGCATGCCAACTTCTCCTCTCCAAAGCCTCCCACCCTCCGTTACGGCCCATCTCCAGCTCACAACCTCTTTTCCACTTGCTGGAGAAATTTCCCTCAAACAGCACATTCCAATAAAATCTTTATCACCAACTTCTTCTCTCATCTCTTGTCTCAATTGTCATTCCTCGCTTCCTCCATAAAAGTTCTCCAATTTCCTTGTTGTCTGTTTCTGGGTTGGCGGCCCCCTCCCTCACTCCCTTTGAGACTTCTTGTGTCCTTACAAACATCTGATATCAGTTAACTGGAGCTTGGCCTGTTTCTGTACTGCTGTACAAAATAATGGTCACATACAAAGAAATTATCACAGTGACACCAGCAATAAGCCAACTCTTGACTGTAAATGTTGATTTGACCTTTTAAAACTTGTATGATAGCACATACTTGAGAATTTGATTGTCATGCAAACAATTCAAGAGCGATGTTATGAAGTTTTCAAGCAGCTGCAGCAGTACTGCAGAGGTACAATATCCATTGGTTGAATGATGCATTCCTGTGGCGCATCCGAGAGACTCTGCAGGAGTGTATATATACACACACCACATTTTCATCGAACCATGGACTGAAACAAACATGGATAACCTACAAGATTCTTCACTACACATGAGCAGCAAGCTTGCTTCACAGGAAAGTTGTTAGTGATCTTTTTTAAGAGGTGTTAATATTTTCCTACCCACAAGCACTTTGAAACAGAACACAGATTCAATAATCGCCATCAGGTTGTTTGAAGTCTCCAGTTCAAAATCACTCAACATGAATACCCTGATTGACTTATTCACATCTTTAAATGATTTAAAAACAAACAAGAAAGCCTAATATATGCTGTGTAATACTCAGATACTGTGTGATGCTATAAAGTGAATACACTCTGGGATTCAACAGTCTAAAGGGGCTTTTAAACGATTGAGTGACAAGTAAATAAAAAATGATCAAAACCCAGCTGGGCCTCAACTCATATCTGGAATGTGTGTATGGAGTCTGTCAGAGTTCTTTCATTGATATATTTGGATTCCAGCACCATCGTAAAATCAAAGCTTGACCCCTTCATTGTTACTCTCAAAGTTAGACATTAGTCTACTAATTAGTGTGTCCATACCTGCGGATGACACTGGAGGATGGCAAAGAGCGCCTCATGAACAGCCAGGAAGGCAGACTCATAGACACGTGGGGTCATGTGGTTGAGGGGCACTGACTGCAGTGCTCCCAGCACCAAAACCACATGGTGATGGTTGGGAATGAGCCCCTCCCCCTGTCGAAGCAGTGTCGTCATTGATGTCACAGTGGGAAGAGTGAAGCGAAGAGTCAGAGAGACGTCCTGACTGGATGTTCTTACAAGAGACTGTAACACAGAAAAATAGAAGTACTGAGTGAAAGAAATAAACAGCCACATTTAGGATGATTAACATTTCTTTTAAGTTTATGGCTGGAGAACTCATTTTCCAAGATAATTTCAAGATCTACCAGCTATTCATTAATGTGTGTTTTTGACTGTGAACAGGAGAAATGTGTCACATGCGTGTGATTTTTCTCCATGATTGGAAGCTCTTATTGCTGGGGGCCACTGTGTGGCTAGTGTTCAGACATAAAGCTACTTGTCGCTTGGTTGTTTTAATATTCGGGCAGTCAATGAGGTCTGGTTATGGATCCATGTCAACAAAAGTATATGAATTCATAATAAATTATTCTATTGGTCTGAATATAAGAAAAAAAAGCTCTAAAGAACTGCGATTGTCTAATATTGTTACAACTAGTCCTGCATTGGAACAACATAAGGCCTGAGATAGAAACAGGAGGAATGTGCTGGATGCAATCTGCGGAATGCTGAGCCAGTCAAACATGAAATGTGCATCTCGGGTGACTTGTTGATCATAGTGTGGTTATGACAAGCCAGCTACAGGTGGTGGACATTGTTATTTGCAAGCCCCCAATAGTTTTGAAAGGAATTTCAAACGCTTTGGATGGCATTGGGGATGATGGAGTCCAGGAGCAAGTAGAACCACCAGAGCATCAGAATGACAATAGTTGGAGCAGAACCAGTGAGGCAGAATATCCGTGTGGCAAATAGGCTAAAAAGACTGCAGAACGTAGATGAAATTCGGAAAAACTACAAACATCTGACCAGCTTGGAAAAAATTGTCGAGATGCATGCAGGTAACTGGTGCACATGCATGTGTGCATGAGTGTGTAAATGCGAAAATGGCCAAGTGTAAAAACACCCACAGGGCTTTTTCACAGCTGATATTTGACAAGAGTCAGCCAATAGACGTTACCAACATATCAACAGTCACTTCGTTACTTGAAATGCCACAGAAATATGTCAGCACAGCAGCACACAAAAAGTCCCACACCAAGGAGCTGAATGAATTTTAACCATCAAAAAGACACCTCAGCTAATATTCAATGGACAAATATACCAATAAAAACGGCCATGTGTATTGTCTCAGAAAGAATAAATTAGAGAATAAAAGTATGAAGTAGGAATAATAATAAAAGAAAGTAAAAAAAAAAAAAAAATCACATATTAAACTGCTGATAGCTTCTTCATAGAATAGCAGCACATCATTGTTGATAAGTCAAGCCTCAGAGCTTACTGTCAAATATTCCCAGCATGGCTCTGCCCCCTGCTTGTCTTAACATTGATGTGCAAGTGGGAAGTGTCAGTTTATGATTTTAATGTAACTACTTGAAATTATTACAATATTATAATTGCTATTTTATAAGCAGTACAGAAGATCTTACTCGGAGAGGGCACTTTAGTTTATCAAGGGACATTTTATACAAACATTGCTTTCTTTGTATCTAAACCATTGATTCAAAACATCATTGAAAGCCCGAAGCTACAATTTCTGCTTGTCCTTAAACACTGGGTGAGAAACCACTGTCATGAACTACTTTCCCCCGTTCTAAAATATTGTAAACACTCCTTCAGTCTAAATATATAGAATATTTACTGATCTGAGATTTATCTTCAATACCAATCAAATACCCCACTCTATCTATACACAGGTGTGTTCATCTGTGAGTGTGCATGCTTGAAGTGAAATCTATGCTTTTACCAGCTGTCTGTAATTCAGTACGTGTCTATGCATGAGTGGGATTGTGCAGTTTTCTTACCACCATAGCCGATATGATCTGGGGTGCAATGAGCCACAGTGCTTTAAAGCAGCTCTCTGGTAACTGACAACAGGACAGCAGCTTTATGAGGATTACGGCAGATAACACCTCCTGTAAGACAGTCGCCAGGGGAAGAGTTGCAAAAGAGTTCATCGAAATATTTCACATCACAGCCATAATTAGTCACAGCTTTTTAAATTAATGTAAATGAGCTTTGCATTTAAAACATGACAATAATCTTAACAAAAACAACATAAATTCTGTGAATTGGACTTGGCCCTCACCCTGTAGTTTCCTGCTCCCAGCTTGCTGATGTCCAGTCCATCTCTGACCATCAGCAGCAGCATGTTCAACTTATCTGCTGAGCTCTTCTCCAACAGTTGGCACAACAACTCCTGCACAGCTGGCTCGAGCTTACAAACATCCTCCTCAGAGAGCCAAGGAGCTAAAGTCAAACATGTTTAAATTAAGAATATAATCAACCAATAACAAACATCTGCCTTTTTATAACAGTATAGACACACATAAGTTACAATATCTGATTTTTTTTTTTTTTTAAATGAAAGTAATGTAAGAACATTTTTAATTCTTTAGAGAACCACTGAATAAATTAATGAGCAGTAACCGCAAACTTTAGTCATGTACTCAATTAAAAAAAGACTGCATTATCTGTTCAACACAAAGCCTCATAGAGCCACACTCATTCGTAAAATGTATTTACCTCTCTTTAATTCTGTATTTTTCTATCACGATGTTGCAGAAATGCTAAATCTACTTCAACCAGACCAAAAGAATGTATAAACTTATAGTCCATGTGCAATGCAAGACAACTCAACAAATGGACAAGACAGGCAGATTGCACAAGTACGAGTGATTTTTTTCTCAATGTAAACACATTTACCTTTGAGCAGTCTGTGCACATTCTGCAGTATCTGAATGTACACTTCCTCCTTTCCTGCCTTCTTCACCTCTTCTTGCTCCTTCTTTGTTTCTCCTTCTGTCTCCTCCACTGCTTTATAAAACGCTGACAGAAATTCGAGCGATGAAACAAGGAAATCCATGGGCCTTTGAGCAGAGCTGATTTCTCTGAAGATCTGATGGCAGAAGCCTTGATAAAGGCTCATATGAGACAAAGTGGCACATTCCTTGTCCTCCTCCACTGACAGTGAGGACAGCTCACAATGAAGCATGACCCTAACAACGTCGACTATAAAGGCTTGACCAAAGATGCAGGCAGGCTGAGCAGCAGCTTGTTGCTTAAGGACAAACTCCACAGTTGGTCCGAGCGAAACATTTGTTCTTGCAAGCATTTGGGTTAAAGTTTGATCCATTTGCTTGTTTCGTCCCAAGTTTGAGGTCACTGCCTGGGAGAAAGCAGCCAGACATGCCAGCAGAAGATGAACAGATGATATGGATGCTCCTGAACTGGGTACTGTGCTTTTTCTACTTGCCACTACTGCACTGGACAGGTAGGTGGTAAACTGGTCCAGGTTGAGTCGAACACTGCTGTTTCTGGTTATGATCAACTGAACCAAAGACTTTATGAAGTCTTGTATTGCCTCGATTAAATCCAACCGGTCAGCAGAACAAGCGGCTTCAAGCTTTGCACTGTTGCTATGCAAAAGAAGAGATGACACAGATGCCTGCAGTAGAGTAGCACCATGGATAACCTTCAAAACACTATGGATGTTTCTACCCCCCAGAAGATAGGCCAGAGTCCTGAGCAACTTTCTCAGGAACAGAGTACCACCTTCAGATTCAGGAGTGCCATCACCCATATGGTCTAGCTGGCTGGAAGTGAAGGTGAGCAAGGAAAAAAGGAGGAGGAAAATTGAGGAGAGATCCTCAGAGCTCATCCCATCTGGATTTAACTTGATCAGGATTTGGAGAATATTTACCAGCTCCTTGACGTTTGTGTTGCTAAGCAGTAGAGACGCCTCTCCAGTTTTAGTGGATGCTTGCACATCCTCCACCAGGGTCTCATTTTTCACCAGTGTAGACAAAGAGTGACTAATGTTTGTCTCTGAAACTCCAGTTACTATCTCCTGAAACATCTGGAGGGTCCGACAAACCTTCAATGGATGTGCTGCCTTTACCTCATGGATAATCCTTAGTGCTAAGGACTTAACTACGGCAGAGAACAGCAAGGGCAACTCAGGAAGAACTGAACTCTGGAGTAACTCTGAAGATATGAGGGACACAGTGAGACTGCCGAGCTGTTGATCTTCAGATTTGTAGATTTCTCTCTTCAGTAGGGAACCAACAAGCACATCTGCTATGCAATCCATGTCTTCTGCACTCAGGTGGGAAATAATCAATGGCAAGTTGGATACAACATGATACCAGTGTGCTACGGGGTAGGAGCTTATATCTAAGCTACTCATCTGCAAATCCCACACCTGCTCTCCATTCAGACTCATCTCAAACTCTGGTTTAGCTAAAATGAATTGAGCTGCTCTCTGTAGCAATGCTGTAGTGGTGGGTTCACCAAATGAGGTGCCATCCATGAATATCTTCCTCATCTGTTGTAAAGTGAGGAGCTTGAGTAGCAGACAGCGCATAGGGCTGCTGCTGGGGGAGGGATGAAGGTGTGCTGGTGAGATTTCCCCTGATAAAAGACTCTCTATGCGAGTTACATGAAGAGAACGAGGGCAACTTTGGTCTATGCTCTTTGCTGCCGAGTGGGCTGAGTCAAGAGATAAGTATTTGCTGCAGTGGATTTCAAAGAGAGTGTCCACTTCTATCAAGGTGTATCTGAGTAGGAGGGCAGCCTCCTGAGTCTGCTGTTCCCATAGAGATCCTTTTTTAGATTGCGAAACCTTCTCCAACATTTCTTGGTTAAGGCACTTTCTGTCATTTCTTGTTGCTTCGTTAACTGAACTTGTGTCTGCTTCCTTAGACTTATTTTCTGTCAACGAGTGTAACTCCTGGACTAACTGCTGCATCCTCTCCATCATGTCTTGACTCTGTCTGACCAAGGGAACTGGAGAAGAATTGTCTAAAGTCTTCAGATTGAATAAAACTGCATGAAGCAGCTGACTCAGGGAGGAGAGTTTCAGAGATGCATCTGTCATCTCTTGGTCTGTCGGTTCTCCATCAATCTCCATCTTCTCAGCATCAGTTCCCTCCTTCAACAGGTCAGGCAGTATAAATTTCCTGATGCTCGCCAGCACTAATGAGCAGATCTCTAAGACCTGGGATTGGGGTATGCCAAGAAGACAAGTCTTTAGTGATGTGGAAATGCCTTCAGGTAGCAGAGGAGGTCGAAGGTTGTCGAGAGCAGGCTGACAGATCACAGACACGAGCTCAGAGAAGAGACGAGACAGCTGACGGAGCTTTGCGTATGTCTGGAGGAGGCTGCACACCATGAGCTGTGGGTAAAAATTTTTTTTTTGTTTTAGTTACTTGATTTATTGTTTGTTGATTTTTAGAAACATTTGAACTGTGGCATATGATGTGATTGATGAAATCATACCTGTCTGGCTCGCTGCACTCGTGGCTCCATGCATTCAGCATTAACCCAAGCTGAGGATAAAAGCTGGTCCAGGTCTGGTTCAAGAATGAGATGATTGAGATTTAAGAGCACCTTTAAACAGCGGTACCAGGATGGTATGCTGAAAATCAAACAGAAAATAAGTCAAACTACTGCAAGGCCAGGTAAATTATTTGTCAACATTATCTTGTGCGAAAGGAAATTTTATGAGAAAATAACTTCAAAACAGGAAGAGTGATTGTTACCTTGGCTGGGCTTCGTTGAAGAGCAGTTGTGTCAAGGCTCTGTAAAAGCTGAGTTGAACCTCTCCATGTCGTATTCTGTCTGCAGCTACATTGTAAATATCAACTGACAGAGTCTGGCTCAGCAAGGACTCCACAGCCAGCAGAGCCAGACTCCAGCTCTCTGGGGAACTGACAGCAGAAGTCACCTTCACTCTCTGAGGGCAAACAGAGCCCAGTGACTCTGCTTCTGCGGTTGAGACTGAGTGCTGTGTAGGATGGAGATCTAAAACGGGGACCAGTCTGGTGAGAAAATAGAAACACAGCATCTTGTTCTCATCCTCACCTTCCCCCTTCACTTTCCCATATCTTTCCAGAAAAAACTTAAACAGCAGAGACAAACTGTTGGACTTTACAGGGTAGTGAAGTGATGGCTCACAATAGCCCTGGGCACTTAGTTTGCAGAGTGCTGCACTGACTGGCTTCAAAGGCCCTTTAGCACTTCCAGTAGCCCGTTTGCCAGAATCCTCTTTGGCTGGAAGAAGCTCATCCTTGTATAAGGTCAGGAGCTCAAAGGGAAAGAGAGCTAACTGAAGGATAGTGTCAATCTTGGTGCGAATGTCTCTGCACATCTGCTGATGGAGGCCCAAATGAGTGTGAGAAGCTGTAACTTCCCCAGAAGTCAGCAAGTGACGGAGCAGCACCAGTGGTTGTATCAGCTGGTTGGTGACCATAGTAAAAACTCTGTTTGGGTTTGCTTGTTGTCGCTGCACTGACAAATAACACGACAGCACCTGAAGCAGCACCTCAAATATATTTGGTGATTGGAGGTTTTTCGTTGGCTTGGAAGGGGCAGAGATTAGCTCAGTTTGGGAATTTTCCAAATGAACATCAGGTTCAGTTTGAAGAAACTCAGAAACAAGTTCGTCTTGATTCATAATCGGCTCATTTGTCTTCTGGTGTCCTGTCAGCGATGGCTGCTGCAGCTCTCGGCAAGCCAATGAGCAGACCTTGACCAACAAATCGACCATAAGTTCATACTTGGTAGTAAAAACAGACGACAGTGCAGGAGAAGAGAGAATGCCTTGACATACACTCAGTATGGTGGGCACAGACACCAAGTGCTTAGAGTCAGCATTAGCACACTCCTGCAGGCGTTCAAGCAGCATCTAAAGGTACACAGAAGGTAAATGTTGATTAAACTAATGATGACCTAAGCTGCTTTTTGAGATGTATAAAAGCTACATTAACAAATTATATAAGAAGTGAGACAAATCGGTTCCATAACAAACGTGACAATCTTTTCCTAGTTTTCTGGCTCTTTTAATCAAATATATAAGTACCTGTGCCATGTTGAGCCTCAAAGTGATGGTCTTTCCTTGTTTCAGGTGAGACTGGAGCTTCCGGCTGTGAAGCACATCATCAAGATAATGCCAAAGGCCTTCCAAAACATCTTGGGAAAATTCCACCTTTTTATTGTACTTTAGTGTAAGGGCATGAGTACACCAATCCAACAGAACCTAGAGACAGAAAAGGTCAAAGCAGTCAAGCAGAGAACAGAAAATTATTTGGAATTTAACTGTATCGAGTCATCAGTCACATTCTGTACTTGGCTTGAGTGTACAGTATTATGTGATTAATAACAATGCATTTATGTCTGGTATGTAGAGGTGTTGTTTGTTACAACAATTTAGTAATTATGTTGTACTTAGTGGAGCAGAAGGAAGAAATAGTAGCCAGCAGTGCTGCATCACAAAATAAATGCCTAAATCTCAACCACAGCCAGCACGGTTTATGTTAATGTCTGTGCTTTGCCAAATATTCCACCTTCCTCCCAGAATTAAAAAAAATAATGTGTGTAGAGGTAAACTGACTGTAAGCTAAATAGTTATTGTGTAGCTCCATGTTCACCCCTGGGATGGAAATGCCCAAGATACCATGTGCTTAATGACAACTACTGAATAGGAACCATAAGTATACATTAAGGAGCAAAGGTATCACAGTCATTCCTGAACATGTGTCAGCAGCTCCCGTCACCTGTTCCTTGTTCGGTAGCAGACACTGAGATGATATCCAGGCAAAACGTGCGAGCTTCAATTTGTCCTCCCATGGAGTCTGTGGACTCTTAAGCTTCAAATGGATACCTGAGTAGATGGCTGCCATTGCTGCAGCTGATGCTACGACTAAGGCACAGTCCTGGAGAGGGAACAAGTAAGGAGCAATCAAAACAATGATGGGTCATATTATGAGAGACTAAATTAACCGAAGACAAGACAAAAGATACGACATAACAAGAGATGGAAATGTTGATTAAAATATCATAAAACATGAAAATTGAGTCAGACCCCATGGAGCTCTGATTAGCTGCTGTTTAGCGGTCAGCTGACGAGTGTGACAAATAGTAAATAAATTCAAATATGAGTTTTCGATACACTGATTCGTGAAGTGAGGGTTATCTTGAGTTTAATGCGGGCGAGGGCATAAAGAAAATGTACTATTTCTATCATCAGTGTCTGACATGCGTTCAGGCTAAAGGAAAGCAGCTACATAGATAGCACAACAACTATGTGAAGAAAAGCTATTAATGGCGCTGCTACGTGTCTGTGTGCAAAAAACCCACCGCTAAGACTCATACTCAGATGTTTTCCGATACTTACATGAAGTTTTGTATCCCTTTTCACTTGTTATAACGTCTACTTTCACATCCACACGTGCCTCCTGTTGTCAGTAAGTGAACTTTCAACTTTCACCTCGCCGGCCAGGCTCAACCAATCGAGAGTCGATGAAAAACAATCCGAAGAGCTGTAAGTACATTTTACTTTAATTTAGGACGGATTTCTGCATAAACTGCGGTTTTGATAATAAAACATCATTATTAGATCTAAAATATTTTCGAAATTTGAGAAGCAAACCATTGAATACAAAGAAAACGTACATTTCATTCTTATTTAGCTAAGAAATGTGTCTCTTCGCGGGTTCTATGTTTCTGTTTGAGCTTAATGAAAACTAATCATATAACTTCGACTATAGTGTTTAATCTATACTTTGGTAGTTAATTTATTTTTTAAGAACTCTGAGTATTTGTCATCGCTTTTGCGATTGGAGTGTGATTGGTTCTGTCTGGGAAAGTTTGCTTACATGACCAGCCATTGAATTTCCGTCTTGGAGGAAGAATACGGTGTGTACAACAAACCGGGGTCACCTTTCCTACTTCATTATTGTCTTATGTACATTAGATCCGTGTTTGTGAGAAGACTCGGTGTCGGTGAGTCTCGGAGGGCTTGTGTCCGGCGCTTGGCGGCAGATGTCAGTGACAGGCAGGGTGTTGGTAGCAGTTCGGAGATAAGAGATAAAAGTGGGCTAAAGGCGGCTGTGAGGGGCAGATAAAACAGATAAAACCGACCCTAACGGTTTAAACGCGGACATGGAGCCGCCACAAACTCTCCAGCTGGACCATTGAGGACTCAAACACCGACATGTGTCTTTTGGAGGAATTAACAAGCATCGAGACTTTCAGCCGATGAGTCTGAAAAACATCAGTATTTTTGTGTTTTCAACAACTTAAAAACTGAATATGCGGCTTTTGATTGGCACGTTGAGCTGCACGCACTCTGCTCGTTTGTCCAAGCTGAAGCTAACCCAGCCCAGGACGTTATGGCTGGAGCACCGACCCAGCCTGTCCGCCGCCCCCCGGAGGAGGAGAGTGTGGCCCGGGGTCAGGTTCTCACTTCACCCGGCGCCGCCCGCCTCCCCACCGGGCTCTCGCGGGCCCTGCTGGTCCCATCACCCGGTTCGCTGTGTGCTCGGTACACACACACCTGTTGCCTTCGCCAGCTCCTCAGCAGCCGAGTCCGAAAAGACCCCCCAGACACCCAGCACGGTACCCCTGGAGGATGTCAAGAGGATACTGGGTCTGGCTCACCCGGAGAGATGGCGCGTGGCTGGTAAGAACACTTCATAAGAGGGATCCCTTCATTTTGATCTCAGCTTATACCCCCATTATTGTTGATGAGGAGCCTCCAGATTGATAAAAGCCATTAACTAGTAATACAAGAGTCACTATCTATTGTCCGTGAGGAGTTCAGGATTTAATTCAGTGCTATAAATCTCCCCCGATCAAACAAAGTCTTTAATTGTTCCAGCGCAGGTAAATATCAGAGATAATAGTGAGCTTTCTCATCCTCTTATCTCACACATTGTGTAAACTGAGAAATACCCTTATTTTACCTTCTTGCATCATCATTTCTCAAGAAGGAAATGTCTTTTTTTTGTGTAGACAAGTGATCCCATACACTAGTTACATCACTTGTTTTTAAGCAATACTTGGTTGTGTATGTCGTAAAAGTCCCTCTCCTTGGAAAATACTTTTGAATTCTCAGTAGGTTCTCTTATAATTTCTTCAATTGGTTTCTACTTGCAGACCCATATACATCTGTTTTTTGTCAGTGGTTAGTCTCAATAGGTCGACTTATATGATGCTGTGCACTCTTCACTTATTTATGAGGTTTTTTTCCCCACACATTCTTTTGCAAGTTGCTTTACCCTTTTTTGACCTGACCAGTCAACCTGTTTCTATTGCTTGGTGGATTGGTGCCATTCTGACATTGAAGAAAACTGCACAGAAAATGAGAAATGTGTGTTTGGTCAATGTGTTTTTCCTAACAAGTGCTTCTTCTCAACATGTGTTGTACTGTTGGAAGGCCTGTTTCTTTCCCTTGTCAATGTTGCCACCTTTGTTAGAAATGTGTATTTGTGGAATGGGGAGCAGATCTGTTCCACAGGTCAGGCTGAGAAGTAGATAATCCAGCAAGAATTAGAAAGACGGAACAACGGTCCTGCACAGATTTGTTGGCAATATTTGCAGAATGATGTGGCTCACAGCCTTCTATACAGATGATCTGTAACACTCGGCACACAGGCAGTAAATAAAATTAATAAGTTGCTAAATTGCTACATGAAGAGTCAACAGTCTTTTATACATGCGCCCAACACCCATACTCGGCTCTGCTGTGAAGCCCTTGAAAGCATCTTTCTTCCAAACACGGCACCATTGAAAATAGGAATCAACATGCTTTCCCCTGGTATATGATTTATTTCTACACGGCATTCTTACTGAGAACAATTATTTGTAGAAATGTAAATTTCCTTACTTTTTCTACATAGTTTAGATTTGACTTTTGCAGTAACACTTGTCTTCTGAATAAGATATTTCCACACTAATTCAAAGTACATGTTATTTTCTTTTTTGTTGAAATGATTCATTTAATCTTCTTTCTCTTTTCTCTTCTGTCTCCCTCTGTAAACTCCAGCTGCAGTCGGCTTCCTAACTGTCTCCAGTGCAGTGACCATGTCCGCCCCCTTTTTCCTGGGCAAAGTGATTGACACCATTTACAGCGGTGGCGCAGACATGGAGACGATGACAGCCTCTTTAACATCACTGTGTGTCATGCTGACAGGAGTGTTTCTGTGTGGTGGAGCAGCCAACGCTGCCAGAGTCTACCTCATGCAGGTCTCAGGTGAGATTAGAGCCGGCAGTTTACTCTGAATACAGACACACTTCTATTTAAATGGTGAAAAATAAAGACGCGGACCTGTATGTGTAGTTAAGCATTTTAATGAACTGCTTAAATGTGGACACATCTGTCCTCTAAGTCTGCACCTTTTGCTTTTCCACTCCAGCAAAGTGTCATTTTCATAAATAACTGGTACAGATACATGCGTTTTGTTAACTATGAAGCTCTCTTTGAAATGTTGTTGGGTTTTTTTGTCCATAATATATATCACTTGGTGAATCTGGTACATTTCAATTCTTGCACATAAACAATTTCACTCCAGGTCACTTTTTGTTTTATTTAGCAGTATAGCCTTTTGTTCATAGAAATATATTATACAGTATCTGGAAATAGTTTAATCTTATAAGTGTAAAAATAACTGACAAACCAATACATTTTTAAATGATATTGTATTTTTTTGAGGTGCATCTGTACTATAGTTAGTTGTTGCCAGTAATCATTCAGATTTTCTGTTTGTGGACAGAATAAATAGGTGAGATTGAAGTGGGTTTTTTTCAATGAAGAAAGTGAGGCATGTTTTTAAACCATGATATACTACAAAATATGATTTGAACCAAGTATTTGTCTTCTTTTTTTTTAAATGTAATAATATGCATAGAAAATAGCTTTGTTCTGAGATCTCAAACTATACATCTTTCATCAATCTGAGTAAATCACCTATTTCTTGTGATGTTTAAATAATCAGTGGCGAATTCTTTTCATCTCCCTCTCCTTTACTTGTCTTTCCTCTCCTCAGGCCAGCAGATAGTTCGTAATCTCCGTGCCTCTGTCTTCTCCTCCATCCTGAGACAAGAAGTGGCATTTTTTGACAGGAATAGGACCGGCGAGCTTATTAACCGTCTCTCAGCTGACACCACTGTAGTGGGCCGTTCAATCACAGACAACCTGTCAGACGGGTTGAGAGCCGTCGCACAGGCAGCTGCTGGTGTCAGCATGATGGTGAGTGTGGCCCACTGAGTGGTCAGGGAAGGTCTGAATGAGGGGTCATCCTACATTATTCATGGATGTGTGTGAAAATTGAATATTATGATTTTTTTTTAATAGATTTTTTTAACAAAACAAGCTTGTTGGGAATCTTGTCACCCTCAACACAAAATGGGCCTCCTGCATTGATTATAACTAGAAAACGATAGTATCGGTCTGAGAAGTGAGTAATGGTACGAAGTGCAATCCTAAATGTGAAATGTCCCTGACTTACAGTTTCATTTCCCCAACTCTAAATCTTCATGCTTTAGTGTGGCAGTCATGCTCGTCACCCTCTGGTACTCACGCAGAGACGGCGCGGAGACAGCCTTCCCATTCACCGTACTTTATTTGAACTCAAACTGAAAACATACACTACAGACTCAGCCTCTTTCAGGCTTCTGCTTGCTCTTCTCCCGCCTGTCAGCCCTGTGTCCGGGCAGCCCCTCCTTTATGGTCAGACGGTTAATTAAGCATCTGATGTGAGTCTGGTGCGCTGCCTCACCTCTCTTGCCACATTAGTTATTCAGTAATACCACCGCACCAGTGTCAGCCGTAGGGGCAACCAGTTTTGTCGTAAGGAAGTAGCCGTCAACTTTCTAGACAATTTCCAAATGTCTGTCTTTCTGCCCTGTACTTCTTGGATGTGCGCTGAGAGTTTCCTTTGACGTTACACTTAGTGCTCTGCAGGACTGTTGTAAAGCAGGTTCACTGAAGTACTTCCCCATCAGTACAAGGAAATGGCTACATCCAGGTGAAGGCGTGCCTCGTCTTGCTCAAACTCTGCACACACAAAAAGATGTGTGAGTCAGACATTTTTGTTATTTTTAGAGTTGCTAATTAAATTCATATCAACTGAGCTTCTTTTTTCCCAAATGCATTAGTAAAACCAGGTGAATTTGATAGTTGAGATGACAATGGAACTGGCTTCAAGAAAAATAAGTCGGAGCATTGTAAAACATTTCATGATGTTTTCATTATGCTTTCCATTACAAATAAGTGAAAAGTTGTCAAATGTGAGCAGTAAACTATATTAACAGATGTTACGTTCAAGTGACTGGCACTTTCTTGAAACTGAGGATTTGGTTGTTTACCACTTTTTTAAAAATTACATTTTTATTTAAAGGATGTTCAAAAATCCAACAAATAAAAATAAATATTCAGATACAGAATTTGACTCCCTTAGGATTATTCTCATGTTTTAATAGAAGGTGTTTGCAGTCAGGTTGATAGAGAAAAGGTGGGGTGAACATTTTTCTGATTTATAAATAGATAGATATTGTTGCTCTTTCAGTTCAATGATCCTTTGTTTGTGTAGTACATCACACATCAAGTCTAAAGTATTCTGTTGCGTTTACTGTCACAACAGAAGTCACGTAAGTACACATTTAAAATAAATGAGTGGGTGTGGTAGTACTTTATTCTTTGTAGTATCTGGGAACGCAAACAGTTCTTATTATTGTGACCATCTTTGGATACACATCTCCACTACTCCGTCATTTCTACTTCTTTTATTTGTTTATTTCCACCGTTGTTTCCATTGATCGCTGCTTTGTCATTTCTCTCTGCTTCTCCAGTTCTACGTTTCCCCCAGTCTGGCGAGCTTTGTATTGCTGATTGTTCCTCCTATGGCTTTAATGGCAGTCATCTACGGGAGATACCTGCGAACTATCTCCAAACGCACACAGGATGCACTTGCACAAGCCACACAGGTACGCTGACACCCTGAAGAAGCTGCTGAGAACGATATTGAAAGTAAGATTGAATAGTTTCTATTTACAGTATTAGTTTTGTTTTGGTTTATAATCAGATTTCTTAGTTTTAAAAGTTTCACTTCGTTTTTTTTTCACATCATGTGATTTTAAGGAAGGGCTGTTAAATAAAACTGCTTCTCGTATCAGCGCTCAGTGAAGCTGTGCTGTTTGTTCATCTCTGTGGACTGAATACTGTGCTGCGTGTGGTAACTTAATTAAATTTGCAGATAAAGTAAATTTGCTTGTTGTCCATTTTAATTTTCACTCGTCAAAGTCCTCATACAAGTGTGTGTTTGTGTGTGTAGTTGGCGGAGGAGCGAATCAGCAACGTGCGGACGGTCAGGGCGTTTGGCAAAGAGCTGTCGGAGGTCAACGCGTACGTTCAGAAGGCAAACCATGTCCTCACACTGGCCCAAAAAGAGGCTATATTACGAGCTGGTTTCTTTGGAGTGGTGAGTGCCTCTACTGGTGACTGCATGCGTGCATCCAAATGTAATCCAAATCCACACTTGAGAAAGGAGACGTTACACATTGCCTTTTGAAACCCTATTTCAGGTCTGTCACAACACCACATCCTTTTTAAAAGAGAAGTTTCATCAGGAAAAAAAGGTTGTTCATTTATCCATAGTGGCCATACTAAGAACACATAGGTCAGTCCTGAAGAGCCAATCCTGTTAGACACCTCTCTGCCTCAGCACACCTGATTTTATTTACTGTCTCATCGTCAGGCTGTCTCTGCAGCTCAATGCCCAAGCTGGGTGGTTCTGACCAAGAGTTTGCTGGTTTGAACAAAGTAACTTGAATTAAAGTTGACTGACAGCAGAAAGGCCTGTCAGTGTGATCATACTAGCCACAATTAGTCTGATTTAACAAAAAACCCTGGTAGGATTGCTGGTCTCCATTTTTTGCGTGTACTACTGTTGTTGAGTTTTTAACTGGTGAAGATTCTCCACACTTATCTAACATGCACTGTGTTGCATTAACTACAACTTTGTTGTGAAGGTGTGTTGTGAAATATACTATAAATCAGCTGTCCAGGAACTGTTTCTGTTAGAAATGGTGGTGTGAGCTCCGAATGAACGTGACCTGAGTGCGGCCTTTTTTTATTTATTTTTGGGCTCTGACCATACCGCAAGTGTGAACACTGCCTAAGACCTGCAGGGCAGAGGACCTCTGACAGGACAAGGACAGGGAAACACTGTCTCAGACCCATGTTTATCTAAAAAGGATCAGACGGTGTCAAAACAAGTCACAAGTGTGAGATGATCACCGGCTGAAGTGTTTTCTTCACTTTGTATGTAACATTTCGCATCAGTTAAGTTTGGTTGTATGTTCGGTTATTCTTATTCTAGGATTAAATACATCGTGCATAATTAGCCTCCACTGTGCCAGTGCTGATACATGAAATGCTATTGAAAACCTTCCTTGTACTGAATTGAATCTGCACCACCCTGACAGTGTTGACAAAAAACACTAAAGCCAAGACAGCCTATGTGGAGAACTCTTTGAATTTGACCATATTGAACTTGGCAAAGCTAATAAATGGGATGTTATGAGACAGGTTGTTTACAAAATCAATTGATCTTTATGAAAAAAACAAAACATCTATCCATTTCTCTGATTACCTTTATCTGAAACGTCTGCACCAGCGGTCCTCCCTCGTTCTCCGGTCTTAGGATGCTGCTCTGATTCATATCTCGACTGGTAATTAATATTAACAGGCGATAAATGGCTCTCCGTTGGTGCTTCACGAACAGGTTTCCAGATAGGCCGTAATCAGAGCTGTGAGAGGGAGAAGCAGTGACACCAGATGCCACACTAATTGAATCACGTTGTGTCTGTGTTTCAGACTGGTCTCAGTGGAAACATCATGATACTGTCGGTGCTCTATAAAGGAGGCCTTTTGATGGCCAGCCAGCACATGACTGTGGGAGAGCTCTCATCGTTCCTCATGTACACCTTCTGGGTGGGCATCAGTATAGCAGGTAAAAAGTACTTATTGGTATGGGGTTTATATCTGTGTGTGCTGTTTCTTGTTTTCTAACCGTGTGATGATTTTGTTCATTTTAATGTGCAGGTCTGAGTTCTTTCTACTCCGAATTGATGAAGGGTTTTGGCGCCGGATCCCGACTGTGGGAGCTGCTGGACAGAAAGCCTGAGTTTAGTTTGGATGGTTGGTATAGATACATTCAGAGCTCATATTTCTCTTTCCCATTTGACTTCAATCAACAACATACACATCTTGAATCATTCCTTGGAAAGTGAGGATTCTATCTGTTGTAATTGCATGTTAACTGAAATCCTCACACATCTTTTAGCTTTTTATTTACTCTTCGGCACTTCATACACAGGATCTACGACTCATTAGTATTTTATGAGGTTTTAATTTTCAGTATCAACACCTTTCTCAGCTCAGGACTTAAATCATTACTTTGAACAAAATGATTATTTTGCCTCAAGCAGCTCTTAAGAATATTACCCACGTCCGGTAAAATAGCCTCTATCCTTAGTTAAACTTAAACTAATCATGTTTTTTTTTTCCCCTTCAGTATAATGGCCTACGTCAACAATGTGACCGTTTTAGTTTTAGCCTAAATCGGAGGACAGTGAAATTTGTTAAATATCTAATATTTGGTTCTGTTTTGTGGAATGTAGATGAATACTAAGGCCAGTCCTGTGAAATTTTCACAATATGTAAGATACATTTGTTTTTGATTATGGTTATTGTTTTAATTTTAGTCCTCAGTACTTTACAGGGCTTCTTGTCCGTCTTTGTCTGCTGTTTCACAGAAGGTCAAGTCATCGCTCAAGACCAGCTGAAAGGCCAGCTGGAGTTCTGTGATGTCTCCTTTGCCTACCCAACACGTAAGGAGATGCCTATTTTCCAGAATCTCAGTGTGTCAGTCCCGGCTGGTACCATCATGGCTATAGTGGGGTCCAGTGGATCAGGAAAATCCACCCTGGTGTCACTGCTGCTCAGGCTGTATGACCCTGATGCTGGTAAGAACAAGCTTTTTTCTTTTTTCTCCCTTTTGTGACCCAACAACTAGCAATTAATCAGTAGACACTGGAAATGAGCATGACTGTGCCAGATAGTTCTTTTTTTCCTCCTATAAATGCCACCTGTTCTCCAGGTATTATCACTATCGATGGTCACGACATCAGAAATCTGAATCCCTGCTGGCTCAGGAGTCACATTGGAACTGTCAGCCAGGTAATAAACTTGTATTTGAGTGTAAACAGCAGGTACAATAAATCCACTGGACACACAGCTCAAGATGTGTGCTTCAGTTTACAATAGGTCCCCAGAAATAATAGAGATTGTATGTTTTTTTTTCTTCTCTCCTTTCCCCCAGGAGCCTGTGTTGTTTTCCTGCTCTGTCAGAGATAATATTGCATACGGTGCCTTGGACCCTGCTGCTGTGACCACGGAGGACATCTATAGAGCTGCCAGAGTGGCAAACGCCTATGATTTCATTCAGACATTTCCTCTGGGCTTTGACACCGTGGTGGGGGAGAAAGGAGTGCTGCTGTCAGGTGAGAAGCTCAGATTTGCAAAGACAAGACAAAAATCATTTTCATTTGAACTGTTACCTGTCGGCCACTCTTCAAAAAGATTTCATTGGTGAGCATTTATACTCGGCCCCCTGTAGCCCACGTCTTTCTTACCTACCTCTTCACAGGATCTTTGACCAAAGCTTTAAACTAGTTCACTTCAAAATCAAGTTGAGATGTTGTTGTTCCTAATTTTATCCCATGGAGTTTTTTGTAAATAGTCATATAGCTGTCAAAGCTATCAATGATTGGCTGCAGGCCTGCGTGTGTATTAGACATTATTATAATGTATATGTGCATAAGGGTCACTTGTTTGTTTGTTTGTCAGGTGGTCAGAAGCAGAGGATAGCCATTGCCAGAGCTCTACTGAAGGTAAACACAGCAGCATGTTGTTTAACACAAAGGAAAAAAGACATCACACCTCTGCTAATCAACTGACCTGCAGTTACGTAGTACTCTCCCTTTATATTGCCCCCTTGGTTGTTTGTTAACCAGGTCAATAGTGAAACAGCTGATATTGGTCAGGCTGTTGTTGAGTCAACTAAAAGAACATAATTTAGAATTTAATCTTTTATTTTCTAAGAACCAAATTTGAATCTAAAATGCTGTTTGCTTTCCACAGAATCCGAAGATTCTGCTTTTGGATGAGGCTACAAGGTGAGATATACAGGAACATGGGGCTAAGCACCGCTATGTTTTATCCATCTGGACTGGACTGTAGATTCATTCTAATACAGCCCTGCAACAGAACTCGTGGAGATTGTCTTGCTTTCAAAGGGCAGTGATAGAAAATGTTTAAAATCCATCAATTCAGTTGGCATGGGCTGTTTCAAGAATTTTGACTAAAAACACTATTATGATATGTTGGAAAGTTAAAATCTGAAAAGCTTGCCCATAGTTCATAATTTTCGCCTTTATTTTCTCATAATGAAATGCATTTTCTTACTGGATTATTGTAAAATGGTAAAATACATATTTTCTCAACCTGCATTTAAGATACTTTAACTAGTCTGATGTTTTCTGTATTGTGGCCAAAACGCCAGAGTCGTCTTTGTATTATGAGAAGTTTCAAAAACAAGTGTTTTTTCTGTGATCGTCTTTATCTGATTGAAGAAAATGTAGAGAAATACAGAAGTAAAGTTTCTTAATGTAGCCACATGCTTAGTAAATGAATAACCTTTATTTCTTCAGTGCACTGGATTCTGAGAACGAGTTCCTTGTTCAGGAGGCTTTGGAGCGTCTCATGGAAGGTAGATCTATCAGTTGTATTTAAAATCTCTTTCATCAGTCATTTTGTGATCAGTAGATTTCAGGGTCTTTGTTTTTTCTTAACAATTGACCGTGTTTGATTTTTAATGCTTGTGACATAAGTCACAATGATACACTTGTACTTTCTCTGGTTTTTGACATCTAGAGAATATAAACTATTGCTTTTCACTTATCATGAACATGGGAAATATGAAACTGAACCACCTGGTTTGAAAGTTTAAAACATCTGGCGAAGAGGCCGAAAGACTGATGACAAACAGGATAGTTGAGCAGGACTCATTTTACACCTCATGATGGAAACTATGTAAGATGCCAGCTTCAAATACACACTGGCTTTTGGCTGCACTGATACTGTGTTTATTGAATACAAAGGAAATCAGAGGCATTTGTAATATCATGTAAATACATTTTTAAATACATAGTTTACATTCTCATAAACACATAGGTCACTCACAATGTAACAGACAAATAAGAGAGTAAGACATTTTACTGTCATAGAAAATATGAGCACATTTAAAATTTGATGGCAGCAACACTGCTCAAAAATCAAAAAAGAAAAAGAAAGAACCAAAAACATTAAATTAGTACAGTAAGATTTGTCCTTGTCATTTAACTCATGCAGGACAAAGTGGGCAGTCACTGTGTGGTGTTCAAGGCACTTGCTGAAACGGTGGCATTGAGAATGGGGACAAAGTCTGTAGTCAATCCAGGGAATTGGAACCAGCTACCGTCCAGATACAAGCTTGCTTGTCTAACCTTTAGCCCACCATTCAGCTTGACAACCTCAGTGTTTGACCCGAATCAGGTCAGTAACGATACAGGAGGTTTGTGATGATTTGTCCTTGAAGCAGCGCTCTGCAAAGACCGGTTCAAGCGAGTCCCCTGGTCTTAACGTCTTGAGATTCTGCCACCAGTTAAAATGACATAAAAGTGGTGAAATCTTTTACTCTCAGCTCTGTTAAAAAAGCTGTGAAACCTTATGAGAAATTGCGTCCTTTTTTTATTTACATTCCAAACATTATCCTAGAATTTTAAGAATAGAAATAAGTCTATATGTTTAATCTGTATATAATCAAGCTTTTCATTAATTTCTGCTTTGGCTGCCCTTCTCACCTGATTGACAGGGAGAACAGTGATGATCATCGCTCACCGTCTGTCCACCATTAAGAATGCGGACCAAGTGGCTGTGCTGGACCAGCAACGTGTGGCCGAGTGCGGCCCCCCCACGGAGCTGCTTGGAAACAGGCAAGGACTGTTCAGGAAACTGATGGAGAAGCAGGCCTTTCTTCGGGAGGAGCAGCAACGAGCCCTTCGCTGAGAGGATGAGCGTAAGCACAGATGAGAAGATGAAGGAGAACACAGGAGGTGAGGTCAGTACCTGGGGGGTCCTTGGCTTTCCCTCACCGTGGCATTGAACAACCTGTGCACTTGCTTGAACAGAAAAACTGAGGTAAAACAGAACTTGGAACTCAAGTGAAAGAGAGGAATTGGTGATGCCAGTGGGAAATAAAGGGGGTTTCTTTATGACTCTGCTGGGAAGTCTTCTGTGAGGAGCCAAAAATTGAAATGTGAATCAGGAATTGTTTAAGAAAGAAACTTATTCTGCACTGAAGAAGGAAGCCATGATGAGAATCTGACAGCGACAAGAGGACAGACGCTCTGGAGGCTCACTGATTGAAATCATTGTCATGTCTGCAGTTCGGAAGAAAAAATCAAAATTCTCTTCAAGCAAACAAGAGGAATTGTGCAGAGTGAAAATGTGACCGTAATGTAAATCCTGTTTCACCATCATATCACTTTGTTTTCGCAACAAAACCAAAAAACGGATGAGTATTTATACAACACTGATAAATGTATATTTGTTTATGTATGTGTGTCAGTTGAGAAGACTTGAAGCGAACATGAAGAGCCTTTTATTGTTATATTCAGAGTATATGAATGGAAGCAGCTATAATGTAGTGTCAACACTGTGTTGTAAAGCAGAACTAAACACTATTCTATATTTTGATTGAAATATGCACATTTGTGATGAAACATATCAAACATGGTCCTGAAAATCGGGGTTGAGGTGCACATGTTTGAAACTAATTCCTCCCTTAACAAGGGACCACAGAGAAGCATACTGGTTCACTTCTATTTAGTTTCTCTTGACATCCTTCTTGTGACATTTGCTTTGTGGGTTTAACCGACAGCCAGGAAACTGCTAAAAAAGAAACTGTGTGAGAGCTGATGAAGTCTGTCGAATGGGTTTCTCTGACGCTCTGCTGGTTTGAAGGGAGTGTCACAGTAAGTGTTTGGTGAGAGGGATGTGTGTGTCACCTCAACAATCCTCCCCCCGTGTACTTCATTATTTGATCTCCTCTTCATTGTTACCTACAGCAAACCACAATGTTATTTAACTGTACCAGCAAACGGCTCTACCATAGGACACTGCTGCTGACTGTACGCTGCATTAAACTGTTTGCGTCTCCATGCTCAGTCGGTGGGATGCCTAGTGTTCTGCCTACAGGAAGTGCACTTGGCCAGCCTTAAATTCTATTTAAACAGCCCTAAAGCCACGTCCATGTTCGCCGCGGTGCTGTTAAGCCACATAAATATTATAGCTGGCACGAAGAGGTCGACTCAGAAGTATTTCTGTAAATATTTGGCTGGTAAATACTCTACTGCTTCGTGGGAGGCGAGAGCTTTTCGAGAAGGATTCCTCCAGCTCTAAATCTCTGCACTGAAGATTGGATTTCTATAGAATTTCTCCTTTGGTTGTCCAGTTCAGTGAACATGGGTTCAGCTGGAATCTGATGCTAATTCAAGTGCGGATGCGTTCATAACAAGGACTAAACTTATTTGTTCCAATTACATTCTTGTGTAAACAGGAAATATTTCAATTGAATGTATAGCAGAAATTAAAGGTACCATAATGGTTATAAACCACAACATGTCACTTCTGAATAATTGGACTATTTCAAATTTTGACCAATGACCCAAACATTTTCATATTAGTCGTCTAATACTGACAGACTTGTCGTACGCTGTGTTTTTCTTTGTTTCATCGTAGCTTTTCTACGACTAATTCAAAACAACGGCCCTTTGAACAATTTTGCAGCCTGCATGTATCAGAGGGACCGACACCTCAGAGTTTCAGGAGAAACGAGTCCAGCTTTGATTCTGGATGATTTACATAACACCATGATGTCGCTCTCTAATTAGTCTTTGTGTTGTGTGGATGCTGTGTCGGCAGAATATTCTCCTTTTTTATGTCAATCAACATATTTGTTTTATATTTTAGTGTCCCCAGCAAATTAAATTATTTTTACTTGATTCACATTGGATTCTCGTGTTATCACGACATGTTAGATCGTATTTCAGTGCTGGGTTTCACATTAAAAGCTGCCTTGAACCTTGTATTATGTGGAGTATTTCTTTCCCAAATCTGTGACCGTTGACAGTGAATGGAAAGAATTTTGAGTTTTGTCATTTCACTCCAAACACGAGTAAATATTTAAGGTGCTGAACAGTTTGTTTCCTGTTAGGCGAGCTAAATGTGTACACAAATCAAATGTGGGAGTTTCTTTTGTTTTTAACATGTACGTGGTCATAAATATTTAATATTTGATAGATTTTAAATGATGTATGTGTCCCTTAAATTATTCTACTTTGTGTAAAGATAAATAAAATAAAATATTGATACTTTTTATGTGGTTGTTTTCTGTTTATTCTCATGCACTGTCACAAGCACTTGAAACCAAAGGGAACAAATGGTAGTGGCTCCACTCCCACTGTCAGGTCACCACACCACAACAGAAACTCACAATATTTAAATGTGGGTTGTTAAATATCTGATCTCTTTCATCCAAATCTTTACTGGTAAGTGATCCCAGTTTATTGACCTTCACTGAAACCTGGTTACAGGGGGAAGGATAGCTCAGCCTGAATGAAGCAGCCCACATTACTAATTAATGATCATAGTCCTCGAGAAAATGATCAAGGAGGAGTAGCATCCATTTACAACTCTAGTCTTATCAGTCCCAGAACTAAAAAGAAAACCTAAAAATCCTTTGAAACTCTCACTCTGAACATTATGCAATGTGGCTGGAAAATACGGTAGACCCTTCTATTTGGATTAGTGCATCATCCTCCAGCTCCAAATTCAGAATTTGTACCAGAATTCTCAGACTTTCTCTCCAAATTAGCACCGAGCTCAGATAAAGTCAACATAGTGGGTGATTTCAACATGCATGTGGATGTTCACAATAATGACCTCAACATTTCATTTAGTTCGTTACTTGACACAACTGACTTTTCGCAGACGGTGAATAAACCCCCTCATTTTAATCACACCCTTGATCATGCTCTCACATATGATCTTGACATTGATCTGTTTTTTTTCTCCCAAGCCTCTGTTGTCAGACCACTTCCTCGTATCATTTCAATTTACATTAACTGGCTTCACAGAACCTGGGAAACATATCAAATATATGAGATGTCTGTCAGCCAATGCTGAGACCAAATTCAAGGAAATAATCCCCTCAATATTGAGTTAAATTCCATCTGTGTATTCAATGGAAAGTAGTTGTCGTGGCCAGGCTCCGAACCATGACAAAAATGGTAATTGGAATTAAAATCTGTTTAGTTAACCAAAAATCAACTGTGATGAAGAAATTGTAAATGAATGGGATGTGATAGTCAACCTCAGGCCTCATTTATCACACTTAACATTACCCCAGTCAGGTTGATTTGGTTGTAGACGGAGCAGCAGCCTCACTTCACTTCACACTCGATTCTATCGGCCCCCTGAAGATAAAAGCAACAACTCAGGGGAGGTCAGTTTCATGGTATGATGAACAATTGTGAACATCAAAGAAGTCATCACAAAAAAACTGAAGGAGTGTTTTGTGCTCCCTGGAGAGATAGCTTGTTAGTCTATAAAAAATAAAGTCCTCCGCTAAGTTCAAAGTGCCTCCTACTTTGCCTTGAGAGAAGAAAACAAGAACAACTCCAGGTTTCTCTTTGTCGTCTGATCTTCCTGTCCCCATCCACCTGCAGCAAAGTGGATTTCTGCTGAATTGAATGGAGAATCTCCACCTGAACCGGGGATTTAATCTGTCTGTCCTATCCTTTTCTCGCCGTCTCTAACCCCAACGAGAACAGCAGAAAGCCGCCACCTCTCTGCAAATGGCTGTGCTATTTGGCGCTGTGCAAATAGAATGGAATCCGAACCACACAGCTGCTACACCTGATGTGAAGATTGATCATTGTGTCTGTAACAGATCTCATTTGCTCATGCAATCCTCATCTCTTTTTAAACAGCATACCAACTGCACACACTGACCCAAAAGATATTTTTCTGTTCACACCTATCTAACGCACAAGGACAACATGCAAACGCAACACAGAGGTCAAGATTCAACCAGAGGATTTTCTCACTTTACGGTGACTTTACAATGCCACTTGGCAGCCCAAGTTTAATTGAAATAGAATAAAATGACCACTTATTTGACATCCTTTTATTAGTTTTAGTTGTTTTAGAGCTGCAATTTAATTTTTTAAGTGTGCTTCTGCCATCAAGCGCAGTCCAGGTTTATCTCAGGTCCCTTGGAGGAATGAAGCGCCCACCCTGGTGTAGTGTGTGAAACCCTCAGTAGGCGGTGCTGCTGCCCCATGCACTGAGCTGCTCCTTGCTCACTACATGCAGATCAGTGACATGAATGCTTATTCTGCCCACTGCACTCCAAAATAAAGCCTCATGCTAATGATATGAGTAATGTGTATTCAGCTGTTGGTAGGTACACTGTGTTGAGAGTGCCATGCACTTCTCTGCAAATAGACTCCACTTTGTTCCCTCTGCTGGCACATGAACAGCTCCTGGCAAGGCAACAGATGAAAGGCTTTATCCCTGTAAGAGTACACCTATGAGGCAGGTTGAAAGTTTATCAAGTTTGTTCAAGAGAGCATCAGCATGGAGTCCTGCAGCAGTCACTACTGGATTTCATGTGAGAAAGAAACACTGTTATAAAGGCACAACAGAAGAAGACTTTCCTGACACTGTTGTTTCCTGGCCACTGTTGCTTGTTCCATCTGCTTGCTTTGGAAGGGTTTAGTTGGGTTCTGTTGTTCTCTATCATTGTAAGAGCGCTTTGAGATGTTTGTTGATGTGATTTAGCGCTTTACAAATAAAATTGAATTGAATTGAATTGACACACGTTTTCTTTCTTTAAAATATCTTAATGGTTGCTCAATCGAGACTTTTGTTTTTTAACAAAATAGTGCTTAAAGTGGTTTCACTGGTTCCCTGCAGACCGTATGGCCTGAGGGTCTGCAGCTCCACAGCACTGGTGCCCATGCAGCAGACCAGTTGCCGCTCGGCCATGCACAAGTTTCTGATTCCAGTTGCATGTGCTGCTCTCCGCCTGCTTCTCTCTGAAGCTACTCCTGGCTATTTGAGGAACTGCAGGAAGAGAGACTCTGGCCCTTCTGAGCCTTATGCAACAGCGTGCTCACCCAGTATTGATCATTGGAAAACATTACATAAAATCTCACACGTTTGTGAAATGGAAATATAAAGACTGGAATGTAAACCGCCATAATGACATGAATAAATGAATTCATGCCACATGCACTATCAGCCATGTTGAGGAATCTCAGGAGATTGTCACGGAGTTCCAGGAAGTAGTTTTTGGCAAGTAAGATTGGCAGTGTGAGGCATCCCACCACCAAGTATGACCACTCTGCTTGTCGCCCGTGTTTTCCACACTGTAATTAACCTCCTTCAGAGCATTAGATTAAAACCTACTCAACAAGACAGATTTTTAAACCACATTCAACACAATAAAGAAAAAGCCAGAGCAGATTAAACACCTGACGTTTAATCGATTTAGTTAAGCATGTGGAGTTTTACCTTTCCATTTACACCATCCACAGTATCCTCAGTCATTCTTCACTGCAACACTATCTACAGCAAACTAATGAAAATCTCCAACAAGATGTCCTCTCTGCTCTCTCTTTAAAAAAAGAAAGTCTACTGTACAAGTTGGGCTCGCTGACGCACTTTAAAAGGTAGGACGCTTATGTACAGCACGAGTATTGGTTCCAGCCATTGAATGCCAGAGCTTGTGCTATTCTTACACTTTCTCTCACACTCTCTGCTCGCATGAGAGTCTTTCTCAAATTATTAGCTGGAGGAAAGAAATGAATAAAAGGTGTCAGAGTGAGTAGCCTAAATGACTAAGTGTGATCTGGCAAAAAAATAAAAAATCAAGAAGCATAGGTTTACCTCCACCTTTCCAATATTAAAAGTCACCAACTTAACATGTATACAAACATAGTGTTTCCTGTTATATTCCACTGTCATCTTCACTACTTCAACACTTAAAAAAAACACATGTATATAAAAAAAAAAAAATCTTGTGGATTCCAAAGTCTCTCTTCAGCTGGCTCGGCTTCACATCTTCTGAGAAGTCAAACTCATACTTTGTGCCACCTGCCTCTCCTGCCCTTTCACCTTCCTCTTCCTCCTCCCCCTTGAGGAGTGTGAGAAGCTCTCAACACTCCTCCCCTCCAGTCCATCTCACTTCCCCTCACCTCCCTCCTTCCCTCCGCCTTCACTCTCCCCAATGACTGCCAGCCCCTTTACATTTTAGGTGTTTTGCGGAGCCCCAGAGCCACAGTGGCTCACAACAAGTGCATAAAAGTAGCTCAACCTTGTTCCGCAGCCCCTCCACTCTCAAATGCCCCCCCCCCCCCCCCCCCCCCCCTCACACACACACACTCACACATACTTATTATTGTTCATCCAAAGTAACCTTACCATTTGCTCTCATCCATCAAAACCATCAATATCACTCCTCTTACATGTATTTTATAGATGTGCTATCAAACCCAAAGAGTTTGGTGTTGTTAAAATGAATTTCAAACTGTTCATCATTACAGAACACTACACAAATCATGAGTGTGTAATGCAGTTAATCTACACTTACACAGATGTAGTGAATGTGTAAATTATGACCCTTTGCATTATTGAATACTGTGAGATATTAAAGCTTTTCTTTGCTGCTGTGAGATAAGTTTTCTCTCATTTCTCACACTGCCTAGAAAGTAAAAAAAAACAACAAAACTAAACGAAATCTAGTCATGAATGCAAACATCTCATCATGCATATTTCATGTTGGTGTTGTTTTCCACATTACAGTATTAAGTGAACGTCATCAAATAATCTCCATTTTGCATATTTGAAAGCTTGTGTTTCTTCAAACAAAGACCATTTTATTGACTCCAGGTGTCATCAAAGTTGTCAGGTCCCATTGCCAGTTTAAATCGGACTCTTCCACATTCATTTTTTTGGTTTACCAGCAAATAATTTCTTCTTTTTTTTGTACACTTTCGCATGCCATTCCTCAATTTCTTTGGGTTTATTATAAGTACTTTGGCACGTCCTCTGTCACTCCTTTTGGTCTCAGCAACACATGCACAAACATACATGTGCACACATTTGTCACTCACACACACACACACATGCTCCAGCTCCCTCCTCCTGTTAGAGTTATAATTAATCCAACTGCTCTAGTGACAGAGCGGTGTAGCCCTGACAGATAAGGTTTCAGCTGTTGGCTGTTCAGACTCTGTGTGAATATCAGGCCATGTGGTTCGCAGAATGGCAGATTTTGAATTGAAACAATTGTTTCTGTGATTTCATAATTCAATTGGGACTGCAGGTGCACCATGATTAACAAGTCTGATATCAGTTAACTGTCTCTATTTGCTGGTATCTGCTCAGACCAATCACCAATAGTTGTATTTGTATCACAATATGCTAAACAATAATATAAGGCCAAAGATGGGCATGCAGATGCATAAAACTCCCTCAGTTATCAAAACACATATAGGGTGCTTGTAAGATATTCAGCTTGGTAGTTTATTATCAATTTGTTGCACACTTCAAAATATATTGAAAAAATGTGGACACCATGAGTTTTCTTGAACTGTAATAACATATCAATCATCATAATGAGAAATTGAAGTCTTAATTGGGTTTGGCAGCCCCCTTAATGGGAGACGTGTCAGTTATTGGTTTCAGCCCGTGGCTCTCACCGTGGCCTAAATCTGTTCAGATGATCGAAGCATTTTCCCATTTTAAGGCTGGATGAGGCCTACTAGCAGCAAATCTATAACCCTGCTTGGTAGCAACTGGCGTCTCCCCTAGAAACCCCCCAGTGGCCCGCGCGCTCCTTATACGGCCCTCGAGGTGGGACCGCGGGGCTCGATGGGAGGTCGAAGGGACAGTTCCATATATGGCGCGCGCTCTCTCCCGGTCGGGGCCGCGCAGCATCACTTCTGATCCCCTCCTGAAGCCCGATGAATGGAGAGGTCTCCTTCCCCTCCGAGGGGCGCGCCTCCCACCAGCGCCCCCACCCCAATTCCTCAGCCTCAGCCCGTCAGTATCCTAATATGGCAGAGGGCTGGGATCGGGGCCAGTGCTGAGGTTTGTGAATGGTGGAGCTGGGGTATAAAAGGTGGACGTTCTACACCGAGGACCGTAGCTGGTTCAGCAGCAGCACTGGTTGGGTCTTTCTCTCCGAGCCGCAGACACACTCCTAAGGTAAGACCCTGCAAGGACCTGCAACTCATCCTGGTTGGGACACCAGACTATAGATCTGAAGGAAAGATCCACTGGAGCCTTACTGAAGCAAACCTTAGGGAGGACCGCAGGGGATGGGAGGCCTTGACAGAGATACTACTGGAGACATCACGGGCAGCTCTACCGAGGCCCTGTAGATGCCGTTAGAATGACAGGATTCATGTAAAGGCAAAGCTGATTGGTCATCTCCAGAGGTGTAACTCTGAACCCTGAAAACCAAACCAAGAAAAACGCAGAACAGTTTATTTCGAATTCATCTCTTTTCAATTTAAAACATGTAGTTCTTGTTTGATTGATTTGCTTATTTGTTTAATAATTCTTGATTTAATTCAAAACGTTTTGTAAGTTTTTAAGTTTATGCTCTATAAATTTCTATTAAACTTACCATTATCGGGCCTTTTCTAAATTTGATCAGAAGATAATGAATGTTACAGCTATTCAATAATCGTTTCTCATTAGATTTTGTGTGTTTCAAATCTCTATTGGTCACGCGTAATGGCCTGGTGTCAGCGGTATGGATGCGTCTAGCGCAATGTTTGGTCCCTATCAGGTTCATGCGCTCTAGTAAATGTTACAATTATTTTTAGGATTTTAAAATACATTTTATGAAACCTGGCATGAGCTTATAAATTGCGAAGAGTCCGGTCAGCTTAGTCTGGGTGTCATTTCTCTCACATTCAATACGCAGCGCCGTGTTGATGTGATTCAGTGAATTGACTCTTTCCTCTCCTCTTCTCTGACAGAAGCCAACATGTGTGACGACGATGAAACTACCGCCCTTGTGTGCGACAACGGCTCCGGCCTGGTGAAGGCTGGCTTCGCCGGAGACGATGCCCCCAGGGCCGTGTTCCCCTCCATCGTCGGCCGTCCCCGCCACCAGGTAAACAACGAAGGAATTATATATCTAATAGTTTAGACTCAGACGCTTAAAGGCAGAATTATTTCACAACTACTCATAACATTTCAGTGTGTTTATTAAACCATATATAAAGATATGATTGTATTTGAACGAATATAAAATCAAAACGTTATTGCACTGCTTTGACAGTGATCCCCTCTAGAAAATATTGTTAACATGCAGCTGATCTGTTATTTTTTATTATTAAAAAAACAAAAACAAAACAGAAAACAGACACTCCCAGCAACAGTTAAATTACATCAACGAGATACGAGCTATATTGAACCACATCAATTTGGCAGCATTTACCTCGAGCAATGTGGCCATTGCAGATTTAGGACTAAGTTAGTCACTTGTAAAGAGTCAGTCGAACAACTGCGGTCTTTCCGTGACCGTTATTTGTCTGCGTTGTTATTTGGCACATTTACGCAATGGTCACTATGTCAGTCCAAAGACTTTAATCCGATCAGAAAAAGACTTCATATATCTGTATGTGCTTTCTGACGTCCCCAGCTAACCTTCCCGTTGCCTTCCTCTCTCTCTTTTCCAACTTCAGGGTGTCATGGTCGGTATGGGTCAGAAGGACTCCTACGTCGGCGACGAGGCTCAGAGCAAGAGAGGTATCCTGACTCTGAAGTACCCCATTGAGCACGGCATCATCACCAACTGGGACGACATGGAGAAGATCTGGCATCACACCTTCTACAATGAGCTGAGAGTTGCCCCCGAGGAGCACCCCACCCTGCTCACTGAGGCTCCCCTGAACCCCAAGGCCAACAGAGAGAAGATGACCCAGATCATGTTTGAGACCTTCAACGTCCCAGCCATGTATGTGGCCATCCAGGCTGTCCTGTCCCTGTACGCTTCCGGTCGTACCACTGGTGAGGCTGACAACAAAAAAAAAACACCTGACATACATGACATAGACACAGCTTCTCGAATGTATAACAAAACAGCCAGACAAAAGTATATTCGAATTCTAACACATAATATGGGCTACACTACAAATTTGACAATTTCCCGTTATTCAATTTACGCACAACTTTTAAGAATAGTAATCTTGTTCTTTTGTTAACTGTCTACGCGTCAAACTCTAACGAAAGATCTAAAAGACAAAATCAGAAGACTTTTATATCACATATTACATAAAAAATCTATCAATGGGACGACCCTGACATTTATTACATTTACGCAACACATTTACGCACATTTGACCCGTCTTTTGATGGCTGATGTTTGTTAGAGCCTGTGTGGCTTTAGATTATCTGTCAAATATCCATTTACGCCACATTTTACGCACAATTCTGAAATATCTATGCGCTTTGTCGCCTGGACTTTGATGAAATTCTTTCTCGCCTCTTCTCAGGTATTGTGCTGGATGCTGGTGATGGTGTGACCCACAACGTCCCAGTCTATGAGGGTTACGCCCTGCCCCATGCCATCATGCGTCTGGACCTGGCTGGTCGCGATCTGACCGACTACCTGATGAAGATCCTGACTGAGCGTGGCTACTCTTTCGTTACCACTGGTGAGGAATTCATCACGCAGCGACAACTAAAAGAAATAAACTACTCTCTGAAATAACTTTTAGTAGACATACGGCATAGTATAATAAAAAAGATCGTGGTTATTAAAAGATAGCATGTTATCTAAATTACATGTTTAAAATAACTTAAAAACATCCATATCAAAATTGTGATTTCTAGAAAAAAAACTGATAAATACTTGATACACGTAAGTCTACTTTACGTGTATAATATACAATTATTTTTTTTCTGATATGCATAATAGATACAACTTTATTTCATTACAGTGAAATGTTGATTAGCAAATGCAAGAAGCAGTAAACTGCAGTTTATGTGGGAATGGTAAATGATGGAGTAATAATAATAATAATGATAATGTGTTCTTTAACACTAATGGAAAGTTTAGCACAATCACAATAGTTCCGACAATTTCAAACGTAACACAACTAACAACTGGGGTTAAAATGTGACATAATATGGGTGATAAGAGAATAGCATATTGATTGTCTTTTAAAAGCAGTAAAAATACATTTGGTTTTATAATTTGTAGTGATAATAATTTAGCATTGCTTTACATTTGAATCAATCTGAGCTTTTCAATTTTAAGAGTAAACAGAAATAACTAGTTTTAATTAGAATTCATTTTTTTAAATTATTTTGTGGCGCCCTCTGGAGGCCACGGTACTCCAAACATTTACCCTTATTGACATCGGGCCAACTCAATTATAACGCTTCAGGTGGAATCTGACCCACTGTAAAACATATTTACGCAAAATATGACAGCCGTGCACGAAGAAGCATATTCTACGGTAATTATTGTCATTAACCGCTTACGTGCACGCTGTATTTGCTAACCAGATTGAAAATTCGACACAAGCAGACAGTTACTGCTGTAGTTCTTTCCTTTACGCACGCTGTGTGTACTCTGCGCTATTTAGCACTTTGAATGAAAATCCCTCAACTTGTGCCCCAACAGCTGAGCGTGAGATCGTGCGCGACATCAAGGAGAAGCTGTGCTATGTGGCTCTGGACTTCGAGAATGAGATGGCCACCGCTGCCTCCTCCTCTTCCCTGGAGAAGAGCTACGAGCTTCCCGACGGTCAGGTCATCACCATCGGTAACGAGAGGTTCCGTTGCCCGGAGACCCTCTTCCAGCCTTCCTTCATCGGTACTTCACATTATATTTGTTTCCTCCACAATTTAAAAGACATACATGGTTTTCCCGCTACTCTGGGTTGCGCCCTCTTGACACTTGTCCATCTCACCTGACCAGGTATGGAGTCTGCTGGCATTCACGAGACTGCCTACAACAGCATCATGAAGTGCGACATTGACATCCGTAAGGATCTGTACGCCAACAATGTGCTCTCCGGTGGTACCACCATGTACCCTGGTATCGCTGACCGTATGCAGAAGGAGATCACTGCCCTGGCCCCCAGCACCATGAAGATCAAGGTACCTAAATATAATATGGAACAATTAAAACACAGACGAAAGTGTTTAACGCACATTTACGCACACGATTCCACTTGATTCATACATTCGCCTCCTCCTCCTCCAGATCATCGCTCCCCCCGAGAGGAAGTACTCCGTCTGGATCGGCGGCTCCATCCTGGCTTCCCTGTCCACCTTCCAGCAGATGTGGATCTCCAAGCAGGAGTACGACGAGGCTGGCCCCAGCATTGTCCACAGGAAGTGCTTCTAAATCCTCCATCAACATCACCACCAGCTATCTGGAGATCAAACAAGGAGGAGGAACAAGCTCTGCGGCACAGCAACACTCTTCTGTCAATGGACTGTCTGCCTGCGCTGTTGACATTATGCATTTTTTTATCATCTTAAAATCTGCATATTTTAAGTTGTCTGTTGTCTGTGTTTGCACGGAGAAAGGCTGTGAAAAAACACCACTGAACCATGCATCCACCAAAAAAAAACTTTAATAAAAAAATAAGAACAACATGTTGCCCAACACATGTGAATGTAAGTGTATATACATATTGATAATTTATTAAAGTCCATTATTTGGTATTTTGCCCCTGGCCTTGTTTCTCTTAGGGAAAGTTTTCTGGAAGACGATTGCAACCATTTTGGGGAACTTTGAACAAGGGAATGAATATACCTTAACGAAGAAGAAATGCTAAAACAGCTATTTTCCAAGTATTGGGATATTGGCTGATATGATGATATACTTTATCTATACTATTTATTTTGCTAAGTGGAGCACTTAAGGCGCAACACCCACCCACAACCAAATCAGCTCATCGAGTGCAGGGAAAGTTAGGATTGGAAGTTCATCCCAATTATGGTGGGAAATTAAACTAAAACTAACTAATCATACTTTATTAATCACCAAATGGAAATAGGTTGTAGAAGCCAGTTTATCGGGCTCCAGGGAGCCGATGGGAAACAGTTGTCTTGCTCAGGGTACCACAGTGGTGAAGCGTCAACTGTGGGATTCGAACCTGCGCACAACCGACTCCAGGCCACCAGTGCCAATCACGTCCCTCTGCATTCAGCTCCTGTCAGTTGGAGGAATGTGCGAAGGGTGGGGGTACTGGGTAAAAGAAAGGTATTAAAAGCGGACAGACGACACCTTTAGGCCTTGGACAGTCGGAGTTTGACTTGTCAGGAATGCGCCAAGGCAGCAGCAGCAGCGGCAGCGGCAGCAGTGGCAGTGGCGAGCGGCTCGGTGGCATCAGACACCTGACACCCGCCGCTGAATGCTGCAGAGCTGCCTCGGCTTGCTCGGTCATTTACGCGATATCCCAGACCATCTTTAGACAAGACCAAACCGAGGGTGGAGTATCCCTGCAGACCCCATATAAATAGAACCTCAGCAGGTTATCGGGGTCTGCCTGGAGGTTAAAAGCACAAAGGACAGACAGACAGACAGACAGACAGACAGACAGACAGACAGACAGACAGACAGACAGACAGACAGACAGACAGAAAGACAGAAAGACAGAAAGACAGAAAGACAGACAGAAATTAATAAACCAAAGGTTGGAATAAGATAAACCGCTTATTTCAAAAGAACAATTCCATCCATCACTGGACATTTAAAGCATTTCGTTTGATTCTTTATGTCCTTGTTAAAACTCATCACCACACAAATGTCTCTCTGCCGCTCTGAGTGCATTCCTCACATCCCAGATCGGGCCACCTGTTGCGGGTGTGTTGGGCTTTTTAAAAACGTCTTGAGGCGGGCGGAGCTAAGCTGCGGGGACGCGGTGGGCCGGCCTGTGTGATTACAGCTGCAGCGTCGTGAACGCCATCTGTTCTGCTCCGCGTCCGCGAAATCCGACCCTGGTGTAAGTATATTCTCTGCACACCAAATTAGATCCTCGCAGCGCAGAATCGCTCCCGTCCGGTCGGACCGTGTTGTTGACGGGAGTCGGTGGATTGTCATGGAGAATGAATTAATGAATGTAGGGTGGGATGTCCCTGCAAGGCGGTGACAGGCGACCATACGTGTTCCGTATTACCGGATGATTATTAAGACAGCTTCACATGACGCACATACTTTTGTCTCCGGGGTGTGTATTAGGCGAGTAGGGCAAGCGACAACTAAATAAACGACGTATTTAAACTGCGATGGCGTAATGTCGATAGTTTTGAT
Organism: Lipophrys pholis; assembly: GCF_963383615.2. Taxonomy (NCBI): domain Eukaryota; kingdom Metazoa; phylum Chordata; class Actinopteri; order Blenniiformes; family Blenniidae; genus Lipophrys; species Lipophrys pholis. The sequence continues at coordinate 18,588,471 of NC_137636.1, read as the reverse complement.
TCCGTTAAACAAATGCGCATGTACATTTTAATGCACTGGGTTGCATGGCCGCCTTATTTGATCATTGGAGATGTTTTACAGGCCGATGAGGGCTAATTATGAGGTTATTTATATGAACATAGAGGCTACAACTGACCTTTTATTTGGACATACGCTCACGTTCCCGGGGCCAATCAGAGGACGAGCTGACGGTGACGTCATCACGTTCGAGCGTCCTCTGCTTTTAACGGTTATCACAGATTGCTGTGGGACGGTGATTTATTTTAACCCCCCAAAAACGAAGCTGATAAAATATAATGGTGGCATGTTTTTATTCTCTTACAAACACGATATTTTATTTCGCTCCTAACCGCGGGAGGTGAACCGACCGTGTGGCAGGAGGTAGGCGGGTTTTGTCCAGCTGCTCCGCCATTGGTTTGAACTGCGGGCACGTTACGTTTAAATGTCTGGCGGTGAGTCGAAGAGAAGGAACCTCAGGAGCACAGCAGGTACAAACATGGTTTATTTACACTCTTCAGAACACGGAGGCTTAAAAAGCTTTTATTGACATGGGACCTACTCGACCAGCTATTCCTCAAGTTTAATTTTCTGTTGCGACGTAATTCTGATTGATAGTTTGAACTCCACTTCACTGTAAACCAGGTAACGAAATACTGCAAATACTCATATTAATGTAAATAAACATCAAACATCCCATCGAAGAAGAAAAAATATGGACAAACTATGTGTTTAACGAGAGCTTTTTTGAAACGAGACCAGGAAACTTCTGAATTAAACTCATTTAACCAGACATTATAAAGTAAACAACACACTCTGGACCTGCCTCTGAAAACAACACGTGGATTTTCTTCTTGTTAAGAACAGAACTGGGTTTTTCAAAATCACTCAAGCAGTTTTCCAAAAAGAGCCTACATTTTGACCCCGGATTGTTGGAAACGCCTGGATTCATTTACTTTCCCCAGATTTAGACCTAAACTCAGTACTTGGCATTCGTGTTGACCAAACTGAAGGTTTAAATGATAGAAATATTAACTAAATTATCAAGAAGATATAACCAAGTTGGCTGATAAAAAGTCTTACAACAGAGTTTTGTTTTGTGTTTTGCGAACAGATATGATGGTGACCAAGAGGATCCGCTCGGAATACATGAAAAACTTCAAAGATCCAAAATGGGAGACTTACAACAAATGCTACGAGGAAATGCTGAAGTACAGAATGACTCGCAGGCTGTTGGAGTACACACACAACCCCTGGTTCTGGAGTGGCTCTGATAGTGACTCGGACTCGGGAGGAAGAAGTCCTTGCTCTGCTCCCAACAAGAACCAAGTCCAGGCTGAAGCTGGCGGAGATGGAGCCGAGGCTGAGGAGTGTGAGCAGGCGAAGATGGACAGGTGGCAGGAACAGCAAGCCAGAACCACAGGAGCAGTGCAAAGACTTTCTATTCTGAATGAGGGGGAAGAGAGTGTGTCTGCAGTGCATGGTAACTATAAATTATTTACAAATTGTAGCCCATATTGGGCTTTGTGCATGTTGCTTGACTGTGCAATGTGATGTTCACTCCTCAGGCTCACAGCCTGAGGGTGCCGATGAGACAAAGGTACTGCAGGACGAGAGAGAGGAAGAGAAAGTCAACAGCAGAGGCCGCAAACAGACGACATCTCTCAACAGAGACCAAGGTGATTCAAGATGTGTGTCAACCCTGAAAGTTCAGTTAAATGCTTGGAGCTCCTCTACTTCTGCCGTTCAGCCCGAGATGCTTTTCTCCCTGCTGTGTTGACCTGGCTGTGACTTTCTCTTTCTCTTTCTTTTAACGTGAAAGCTAGCAGAGGACTACAACCAGCACAGAATAAATCCACAAAACAATCGTGGCGCTCCCAGCGCGTCAGACCAGCAACAACCCGTCAGCCCAGGGAGGAGAGTAAAGACAGCAGGCATCCCTTTGCTCTGTATGGCTCCGGGGAGAAGGACGCAGACATGGCAGCAAGGAAAACTCACAATGTTGGTCCTGCGGCTTCAACTCAGGAGGTATTCTTCGTCTGTGTGACGGTTACTCTGTAGATGAAGAAGGATCAATGGGTTAACGTTTCTTCTCCTGGTAGATCCATGAATCCGCTCTACGTGCCAGGACGAGGCGGGAGGTGGAACGTCAGATGCAGTCACAGCGCAGTGAGCGACGGAGGGCCAGGTCCTCAGACTTGAACAAGACCAGGAGGGTAGTTCAGCCAGAGTTCAACCCCTGGCTTACCGAGTACATGAGGTGCTTCTCTGCTCGCTCCCGATAGGGACACATGCATGTAGAAAAATGCCTAAAATAAGAGCGCCATGCTGGTGTGGATTCATACAAAGGCCACCGTCCTATTTGGTTGGCAGGATGATACAAGCTTAGGAGCCGGACGTCACTGACGTCATGGCTTATTCTTCAAGGTTTGTAGAATCACCTTTTTTAAATTAGAATTTTAACCAGTACAATCAGAAGAAATTCACAGGGTAAAAGACACTTTTGAACGCTATTTTGTGGTAAATGTATAATTCATGGACACACCTGTTATGAAGACACTGAGATGTGCATGAAGGGTGCAAAATAAAAACCCAATAGATTTGTATACAGCCATATATTGATATCCCTTTAAACACGTGCAGTATCAGGTGTCTATATTTTTATTGATATATCACAGCACGGTGCACTCACTGGGTTATGAAGGCACACGGCGGCATGTTTAAACAGATGAAGCCTTCTTTTAATTGAACACTCACATCACATTGAGCACACATTGTGGCTTAACCAACACAATATTTTTGTAAGGTTCTTGTGGCTTTTGATGTGGATTGGTATTTTCTTATTTGTGCCGAGTGTAAAGCATTGATGGGCGAATAGAAACGACCGGGCTCTGTAGATCTATAGCTTCTGATTTAAATGAACTGCTGTGAGCTGGTTTTCTCTTGCTTCATGAATGAATCCACTGAGACTCTGTTTAGATAGATTGTAAATCACCGTTCGCAGTGTTGTGGCTGCGTTTGCTCATAATATTGTGGACACTTTGATGTGGTAGTGATTTAAAATAGTTTTGTAAAGAAAAATAGATTTTAATGTGATCAACATGGTGCTAACAATAACTTTTACAGCCAGTGGATGACTGCTGATTTCTGTTGTTTCCGTGGTTACAGCAGTGTTCTTCTTTTTTCCTGACAGAATCAAACATTTACCATCAGTACAAATGTGTACAAGAATTTTAGATTTTTGTTTTTAAAGAACAACTCTCAGAGGTCCAAACTTTTTTTTTTTTTTAATTAAAATTGCTCCAGAGCCAAATGAAGAACTGTTGAGGGAGATGATGTCCAAGTTGCATCTCGCAGGAAATGGATTGTTACATATTGATTATTATGACCAAATCAAACAGCACTTTGAACGAGTGTCGCCTTTAAAAAAAACATTTGTACAGAATATAACATCTAATAGATCTGATCTCTACTCTGAGACACCTGATCCAACTTTAAATGATGATGGATGATATAATCAGCTATGTGCCATCAAACTGAAAAAGCCATTTTATTCTCTGCTTCTGTTATTGCTATTACTGATGTGACTTTGATCGTAAAGTAACGGCCTCATCTGCCTGATGTTTATCATTCCTCACGTGTTGTTTCAGCATTGGTTCTGTATTAAATGATATCATTTGCTTTGTACTAAGTTTTTTGAGCTTAAGTTATAGTGTAATTATAGTTCTGTGCAATATTTTACTTGAGAAACTGTATCTGAGTCAATGTTATATATTTTTGAAATGTGGGACTTTTTTGTACTCTAAGGAGTTATGTGAGCAAGGTGAATTCTTTCTCCAATTACCATATTTTCATGTGGGATTGTTACTCAGGACAAACGTCATAGTGTTGTTCCTGCTTATGCTTTACAACCGTAAATGTGTTTGTTTGTTGTTGTTTTTTTACCCCAAGGAACCATTGCTTTAAAGAAATGATACCATTGGAGACTCCTCTTCTTTATGTGATCGTAAGTTAACTGCTAATGTCTTGCAGACGTTTACCAAGACTGAATAGTTCCTCCAGCCAATATCTTTAAAAATCAATAGAAAAGGGGGCATAGCCTAAAAGGCATCAGAAATGCTGAAATTATCTGTCCAGTCTGATTTTGGTGAATGAAATGAATTTGTAACAACTACAGAACTGTATATAAGTGCAAATGTTTACTTGCATGTAAGAGTTGTGTGTACATGGTAAATTATTTAGAGAACAGTATGTGGGCTTAAATAGTTTGGTTTACCGTTTTTTTAATAAATCACATTTGCATTTCTATTTCTTTGAAATCAATTTCAAGAGATTGAGTAAATTGTTAATTGACCATTGATAACATCACAAACCATTTTAAAGGGGTTTTCCTTCTGTGACCAGAGCTCACATTTATTGCACATGCTTTGTATATTCTGGCCTCAAAGCTTCGAAAAGACATTTTGAATAAAAATAATGAATTCCAAGCCTGATTTGAAGTATTTTTTTTTTATTTTAAAAACTTAAGCTTTTATCATACACAATAAATTAAAAATCTATGATATTCAGAATGTCAAGATAAAACAGACAAACATGGATACAGGATCTGATGACATACACATACAACGACCTGATGTCAAGCAGCGAAAAGCCACCACCAGATATGAGACATAAAATATTCTGATATGGAATCATTCTAAGGTGTCTAATTTAAAAAGTAATCTGTGATTGTTTAAAATGTAAAAAAATTAAAAGCATACATGAATTGTTGAAGTGGTCACAGCCAGCAAAAACACACAAAGTCAGTGTATTTTTTTTCTCCGTTTTTTTTTTTTGACAAGCACTTCATGTTTTTGAGGCGTTTCCAAAACGGGAGACAAAAATAAATAACACACACGGGATACCACTGCTAGAAGTTCAAATGCATTCAGTTAGTATCGACACACAGCTGACAGCGGTCAGTCAGGTTTGCATGTAAACATGAGAAATGCGTGTTTCACTATAATTTACTCCAGCGGTGGATGCTGAATGTGCCACTTCGAATCCACACGTCTAACCACAAACGAGTTAATCAAATCCTACTGACTTCTCAATATAACTTAAGCTTCCTTCGTCAGTTCCTCGGTCAACGCTGTCAAAACGGCACATTTTTTTTATTCATGCCGATAATCAAATACACATCAACTTGTGCCCATATAAATTACACATTATCACTGCAAATAGTACTGTCCATCCATTCTGCATACAAGCTGCTAGTGAACTGTAGTTTAACATGATAATACAACCGACCATGGAAATGCTGTTGAATATGATATCTTCTTCAATATACATGTAATATCTCTTCATAACGAAATACTCTGATATTTTTTGTTGGAGAAAGCATGCGTCGAGACTATTTACAGAAACACTGTACAGTGTGTGGTGCTGCGGGAGGAGAAAAGGAGGATGTAAACAAGGCAAGAAAGGTTGGGATGGCGGGCAAAAGGTAACATGACGGCGTGTGGACTGGTGGCTGCAATGCTCGGGGAACAGGAGAGAAGATGTGGATCAGGCAAACAGGGAGTGCAGTCGGCAGACTGTGTGTCGTGTGTTGGAGACAAGTGAGAAAGATGCTCATAGCCAATCAGAGAGCAGGTGGATACAGACACAAGTATGGCGGAAAGAGAAGGTTTTATGTTGAAAACAAAGAGTAAAACTATAATATAGAAACGGTTTTGGTTTTAAGATCCAGGAAACGCATCTAACGCCTCTGACCAATGTGTCTGTAGTCTCTGGTTATTCAAACAGAAAAAGAAACAAACAAGGATTTTGAAATCTATTAATACAAGTAATTATATGTAACAGGAACAGAATCCAAAGACCAGGGTTGATAAGGTGTGAGGAGGCTCTGATCGGAGCTACAGGGAGAGTTTGGTCCAATAGAAGGGCAGACAGAAAGAGGGTGGGCGGTTTCTGGCTACCTCCAAGGTCTCAGACTTCGTTAAGCTGGGGGGGGGGGGGGCGTGGCTCTCAGGAGCTGCAGCCATGACAGCAAAGGTACTGAAGGGTCCGTGCAAAGGTCAAAGGTCAGGAAGGAGTCTCCAGCATAGCAATCTAAACCCAACGGAGATGGGTCCTCCATGGCTGATCTTCTCCTTGTCTTTATGAACCTATCAGACACACATGCACACACACAAGTGAAATATTTCACTAGTTCCACATGCACACACATTAAGGGAACAGTGATTCCTTTTGAAACGGTCCAACATTCATCGTTCAGCAGCTGTAAATATTCCCAAATTCATGTCTGAAACCTGAAGAACCAGATGAGAAGTGTACTGGCCGTCTCCACCGTGATGTTTTAAGACTGTTGGGAGACGTCTGGAGAAACTGCATTTTAATTAAATAAAAAAAAAAAAAAAAAAAAGAACAAACATGAGGTTGTATTGCAGTGGATTTGACCTCTGACCACCAAACTCTATTTCCCTAAAAGGCTTTAAAGAGACAATAAAGATCATGTGAGGTCACAGTGACCTTGATAGAAATCTCAATACCTCAAGACATCCATGGCAATTATGAAGCGCTTCCCTCTGTATTTTGTCTTGAATATGATATATTTCATAATGGACTCTTGATATCTGCAGATATATCAAATTTTAAAAATAGGTGTCCATTTTAGAAATGCCGATAGAGAAAACATGATGAAAAGTGCGACAAATAAACTGTTTTAACGTGTTGTTTTTAAGAAATGAGACCCACAGTGAGGCAATCCTGGCATTGATTGTTGACCTGAATAGAACTGAAATCAAATCACTTCAAGGTTAAAAAGAACAAAGCCAGTGGGTCCAGATCTTATCATAGACAATAGGGTTTACGATTATGCAGCAGTTTGTGCAAAAGAGAAGAACAACCTGGAAATACTTTGACTGGAGAAAACATTGGCGCTCTAATGACGGTCAAGACTTAACTGGATGGACGACCAGCTTGGACAAAAATAGAAGAAGTCACACGTACTCTGATAGACAGAATTGTTCATTCCTGGAAGCAGTCCTTTCATAGATAATTAGAATGCATGCATCTCATTCATGTACCCCGTCACTCTGTCATGTTTCTTCTTCTTCTTTTTTTTTTTTTTATAAATCAAAGATGTCCTCAAAACCCCTCGACTCCGAGTCTGAAGTCAGACTGCAGCGTTTTAAATCACCAGATGAGTGACGTGTGCAGGCGGAGGCAGACAAGAGCAGAATATAAATTCGCTCCACTCGACTCATCAGCGCCATGAGTCGACAATGTGAGAGCGCGCTACACTGCTGCATCGAAAAAAGAAACCACGTTGTCTCCTAAACCTGGACATCACATGGATAACACAAACCTTGTCCATATATGTCAAGACAGGACGTGTCCACTAGCAGCCGCACTCCTGGGCTCCCTGCGGCTGAGCACGACGAGGAGAGCGAAGCTGTCGTAAGGCCGCATCGCCGTATTGAATCCCTGAGCCCATCCTCTCTGGATCCAGCTCCCCTGAAAGAACATGAAGCCAACAGAAAACCTTCAGTGGCTTCCGACAGTCCGCTCTGAAGTATCCTCACACTTGAGAAAAGACTGGAAAACAACTTTTCTTAAAAGCCGACTTTCTTTTTATTTGCTTTCTTTAGAAAAACCCTTTAGCTAAAGTCCCCGCAGCATCCCGAGTTGTCCAATGAGGGAGCGAGACAGTGTCATTTTTAGGCGGAAATCAACATAAAATGTAAATAAGTTTATAATTGATTATATCATCTTACAAATAAATACATGGTAAATGGTGAAGTCACATGACAACTCTAGCAAATGTCTGTAACTATGAGTGCAGCAGGTCAAACAGTGGGTCTGCGCCCGACTTCACAGTGTGTGCTTCTCTTTATCCTCTAGTTTTCGTGACATCAGACGGCCTCTCTAAAACAAAGGTCAAGCTCGCATAGTTAAGGCTGAGTGACCTGTGCTCGTGATAAAAAACACGGTTTGTTCCACTGAGACCTGCTGTCAAACCTGAGCCTTCCTGTTGATCTCGTTAGGACAGGAGAGGATTTAGAGCCGGGGGGGGGGGTTGCAGGTCCTACCTGACTCTATCTTGTTGAGGATTTTCCGAGCACACTGGACGAAGGCCTCTTCAACATTTTCCCCCGTCAGCGCGCTGGTCTCCAGAAACATCAGCTCTGCCAAACGGACACAGTTGGTGGAGTTAATCAGTTTACAAAGAGCAGTATGGCAACGCACAGTGGCAAACTGAAATAATTCCCTAAAACTGAAACGATGAGAATATAACGATTTATTTCATTTTAATAAATCAGTTTTTTTTTGTTTTTTTTAATATACTGAAGTGTTGGCCGCACCATTCTCCTGAGCAAAGCGTGACGCCTCCAGAAACGTAACCTCTCTGTCGGCATCCAGGTCCTTCTTGTTCCCACACAGGATGATGACTATGTTTTGACTGGCGAGCATCCTGGCGTCACTCAGCCATGTGGTCAAAGCGTTGTACGTCTCCCGACTGCAGCACGGTAGGAAATAAAACAGAGAGTGTCAAAAACGACGTTACCGTCAAGAGTCGGACGAAGGAGCCATACTCTGGGACACCTGGTGATATCGTAGACCAGCAGGGCTCCTGCTGCTCCTCGGTAGTAACTCCTGGTCACAGATCTAAAAACACACACGAGAGGATATATGTACAGGAAGGCAGTATGCATTACAATTAAAGCTTATTTGATGTTTTTCTTGAATAAGTGTCACATTTACACAACTAACACTCCTTGACTGAAAAGAGATTGCATAGTTTGAATTTACATTATTACACTTACAATAAATTCAGTTAAATTTTTTGGGATTTTAATCCAATTATTATTATTTTATGTTCCACTTTTTTTCTTTTTATCACGATTTCTACTGAAAACATCCCCGCGCCCCACTAGTCTGTGCCTGCTGATAATATCCATTGTAACAACCAAAGACAATGGCCGACACTGTAGTAACTGACAATATAATTTACAACCATAAACTAGAGGGACTGTTGCTCCTTGATGAATGAATATGACGACCATCCCATACACTTTACTCATTTCTGTTAAGAATCTGCTCAAAACCTTCAATAAAAAGCTTTTATTTTCAAAATATTCAGCTCTATTTATGTGTTTATATTTGCTGCCGTTATTACATTTTTGAAAGATTTTTTTAAGCTACTTCAATGAAACATGACAGAATCATTCCATTATTACATTATCGGTTGGAGTTACACCCATTCATGTATTTTGATCAGTCGCTTGATCAGTCTGCGCATCTGTTGTTCTGCGTTTGAATTCTGCAAGTATATTTCTACCTAAGTCATTGAAGTTTGAGAATCTATAAAAGTCCACATTTTATCTTTGGTCACAGCTCCCAAAGCAGAAAGTGGAACGACTTAAATTAACGATGCCTCACTCACAGCGATCACGACTGTCCAATGCAGCAAATTAATTACTGTCAGCTCTGAGCCCATTCCTACAGACCATGAAGGTATGACCACTGTACACCACAAGGACTGACACCTGCTGTCTGTTCTGTTCATGTGTTACTTTGTTGTGGAAATAAATAAACTAGGAGTAAAACTAAAAACCACACTTCAAGTTACTGAAACATATTCTTGCTTGTTTCTCCCCTGTGCTGTCATCATGGTGAATCCGTTTTAACTGTACAGATGTTGTAAAAAATGAAATGTCACATGTGGATATACAGGCCTGAACATGTCAGTGGTAAAGAGCTGTGTTACTACCTGAATCGCTCTTGTCCTGCAGTGTCCCAAATTTGTAGTTTGACCATTTTGTTTACCACACTGATAATCTTCGAGCCGAACTCCACTCCGATGGTGTGGTTGGATTCATCCTTAACTGCAAGGGCAAATAAAACATGGAGGTAAATAAATGAGACACAGTGTTGACGAGGGGTCATTCTGTTCAAAAGGGAACAATTATTAATGTGAATGTGAATGAGCAAACCAAAAATGATCAAAGACAACCTGATTTTTGTATTGTACTGCTTCAACAGTCTCAACTGACATTTTGAATCAACACTGAGCCCTTTCACACCCACCTACAGTGACGGCGCCCATGCAAAGTGCAAACACGCCATTAGCAGAACCTTGTGGTTCAATATCTTTCCCGAGGAGACATACGGGGAAATATGGCGGTAAAACACTGCGGTGTCTTCTGACAAGACATCACATTGAAAACAAATACCGTTTTCACATGTTGATCACTGATCAACATTAAACTCTATTGCTATTTTAGAAGTGCACTACAGTGCGACTTACTCCTTTATTACTCCATATTATGCAGTTATTTCTTCAAGGACAGAACAATATTGCAGACCCACATTAGAAAAGGGAAATACTGAAGAGGCAGAGTTACAAATTTCTGACTTACATCTCTTCTCTATGAACTGATGAAGCAAACAGGATTTGCCTGTTCCGGCATTCCCAATCACCAGAAATTTAAACAGGAAATCTGCAGAGGAAACACAGAAACGACAATCAGCTGAGATCTTATCAGTAAACAATAATAGCTTTATTAAATAGTATATGGGTAAGCATAGAACAGTGTGTGGGAAAATTTTACTTAACTATAATACAAGTCAGTTTAGTACATTTCACTTCTACTGTAAGATATTCTCAATATATTGAGTGCAACTGTTCAAAGGAGGTAAATACTTAATGCCGGTGTGGTTTTCTCATATCAACTATCCCAACAAAATGTCTTTCTCCATTTATTTATATGATATTTGTGTCAATGTTATAGTACACAATTAAAATGTGTGAGCTTGCAAGATTGTATTTGTATTAAGTTTGAAATAATTGGGGGAAAGAGGAAAACAACAATTTCGAGATGTATTGTGAAGATGGAGCATTTCTCTATTTATTTCTGAGAACTGGGACACTGATGACAGAGAGGTTGACTGTACTGCTCTGCTCCCAGATAACCACATAAATGACATTTTGAATTACACAACTTTATAAAATACATAAAACTGCATTGTTGTAATCATCTACAGCATGGAGAAAGTCATAATAAGACCCCTGGTATTATTATTAAAGTAAACACGAGCTATAATAACCAGGAGATTTAAATCAGTATCTGTTGCCCTGGGAGCACAGCTGTGAGCTGAATGGTCCCCAAACAAGCCAAAACAACAAAGACAGTGCGTCATAACACTCAATATTTAAAATAAGCATGAATCATATTGACAAGGTTAATAATAAAAAAGACTAAATGGTAAATCCAGTACTGGGTAAATCCTGCATGTACAATGACAGTAGGTGGAGATGTAAACATAGCTCGGTCAATGAAACAACCACAGTAATCGCATCACTTGTGGACGGAGATGAATCTGTACGGTAACAGCAGAGGAATCCTGAATATTCTTATATCGGTGAAACAAGAGGAGCTGGGACAGCCAGGGAGAAGCACACGCACTGTGGTTCTGTCACTGCCAGCCCCCCCCATCATCCCTCTGCAGCCCTGCACCGAGGAGTCAGCCTCCCCCTCCTGGATGCTCTCTAACCCCGTAAAGAAGCTCCGTGCCGTGTCCAGGAGCATTAGAAACTGTGGAGGGGGGGTTTCCTGGAGCTGACACGGCACTTTGGAGGCCAGCGGCGGCAGCGGCAGGAGCTCGGGGCTCGGTTAGCCCGTCGGCTATGTGTTTACCGTGAGAGAAAAAGGTCCGGGGCACACCTGCTTCATTCCCGCGCCCACAGGCCGCCTACAGTTCGCCCTCGGCGGACACTCTACAGCCTGCTTACCGTAAGACTCCGACATCGCCGGGGAGGCGGGTTATGACAGCAGACAGGACGGGAAAGGTTGGAGTTGACAGATGGAGAGCTAGCTAGATGCAAAATAGTCCCGTAGATGATTTCCGCGGATTCCAGTTGATTTTCCCTTCCGACTTCCCGTACGAGCTTGCGTGATATCAGTGGAGAGCCGCGGGGGGGCGCTGCTTAACCACTGGACCCACAGTAAAGGCAAATCCCGCCTGATAGAACTTCACACTGCATGGAGGTAAATGAACGTGACTTCTAGCTGAAATCAATTATCAAATGTTTTAATCAGCACTCAAACAGATATTTAAGGAAGGGCTTCACTCGTCTGCTGATCTCTGGAAGGAGAACTTTAACAAACAGGCTGAATAAAAAGCTTTTACATCCACAGTCAGAATCCGAGGAGAAATTATTATGCTGAGGCAAAGAAACAATGATGTGTGACACACAGATGAAAAGTGGTGAGCTCTGTTAACTTATATTGAGAAGACTAGACTGGGTGTGGTGGCCGCCCAGTGTGGAATTTGCATGTTGTCCATGTGTATGCATGTTTTTTCTCCAGGTTCTCTGGGCTGGTGACCTGTCCAGGATGTACCCTTCCTTCATCTACTGTCAGTAAAGATTAGCTCCAGTGCCCTTTGACCCTAGGTTTGATAGTAGGGTTTGTTGTCAAAAAATGGATGGATGAAGAAACATTGAGTTGACATCCATCATCTCTACCTGCCCTTACATATTCTTGAAAAAAAAAGAAAAGAAAAGTAAAGCATATAATGCCAATAAAACCTTTTGTGATTAGATAACTACAAGTGTATAATATGGGTGTTTTTATTTGGGTAGTAAATGCTACGTTCTCGTCAATTTGAGGAGATTTTGAAGTCTGAATCTTCTTGCAAAGGGCAGCATGGAGACCAGGTGATGTCCAGGGTTAGTGGGGTCCGTCATAATAGAGCTGGCCATCTTTTGTTGTCAAGTAATGTATATGTTTCTTCTTGTGGGAGTAGTGGTTTGTTTCTGATGTCTCTCGCCTACCTGTTCAGGTCCTATTTTGTTCCACTGGAGAGTCTCACAGGTCAGCAGTCGGTTGTACAAATCAATCAGCAGAAGATGAGGAATATAGGCTCGCTTTGAGACTCTGCTGTGTCTTCTCCGCCAGGTGGAGGCTGCTTGAAACCCAAGTACACTAGCAATGTGTCTTGTCTCCGGAGTCCGGCAGGTGTCGCGCTTGTGTTCAAATGTTCACGAAACCGGTATAAACAATAATAGAGAAGAAGAAAAGACGCCTCGGCTAGTCAGTTAGCTTAGCTGCAGTAATTAGTGAAATATGGCTGCTGTGCTCCCCGTCAGACCGCCCTGTGACAGCAATCCAGCTACACCTGGAGCACAATCTTTAAAGGTGATGTATATTCTTCCTACAAAAAGGAGTGATTTTATTGTTCCTGTCTCCGTCGCAGTGCTCGTTGCCCAGCTCAGCTAGCGGCTAACGGCCGACCGCTTCCTCCGTCCATGAATGATAGCTGTTAGCCACATTAGCTCCACACCTTTGTTTCCAACTTCGCTGAATGATCAGTTTACGTGCATGGTTTGTGTTTATCTGATGTAGTGTAGGGGCCTGTACGCTTTTCGAGGTGTCTTCCTGAGCAAAGGTATATAAAACGCCAGGAGGCGATAATGAGCGGATAGAGTATGTTTGCACCTGCTTGGAACTGCCTGACTTCACAGACAGTAAACCCATGTGTTTGTTTTGTTTTGGTTCTGACATCTGGGCGCTCCCTCTCTCTCTCCCCCCTCTCTCTCTTTCTCTCTCGCTCTCTATTGACAGGTTGTAACAGTTCCAGTTATAACTGTACTTGTGACTTGATCAATTGTGTTGAGTGACTATATTCAGATCAAATCTTCTGTAAACAGTCAATTTTATCCCACTATTGATAGAAGTTTCAATTTAACTGATAGCTCTACAGAATGGACCTACATATGCAAAGCAAAGGACAACCTAAAAAACTATTCTAATCACTATTTCAGAATGTACCTGTCCTCATTTGGTCCACTGAGGATCAGGAGATGCCTCATTTTTTGGTTTAATGACTGTAGAAATATAAATGTATTTAATAAATCAGACTTGTATTTGTCATGCCTGCCGTTCCAAACTTCTTCATAAATCTTCATAACATATGTTGTCATATGACAAACTGATGCTTGGTCAGCATCGGTGTAAAACATCTTGACACCTGAAATGTCACTCACCTGTGTTTGAGAAATTTAATATTCTTTGTAATAAATTGCCTGACAATGGAATCATCAATCCATCTTAAAAATTTCTCAGTAGAAGGACTTGTGGCAGGTTCCCATGTCATTCTCACTTCATTCACTTATTATTCTCACAGTAACACATTTGAAGTTATCTTTGATATCAAGAATAGCCATGAGAATGCATCCACTGTCTTATACATTCTATAAAAGAAAGCACCAAATAAAACCTATTTTAGGAACCCTTGAACTGTGTAAATGCACATTTCGGTCAATTCTACATTACATATTTTTTGTGATATTTCTTTACACCCTTTAACAATCAAAAAGTTGTAGGAGGAAACAAAGTGGTGTTATCAGAAGTTTTTCATAGAAGTTTAATATCTAAACTTAAGCCGATCTGGTAGAAATGATATTATGCTATATAGTTTAAAACTGGGTTATTTTTAAGGAGGATGCAACTGAAGAAGAGTCCAATGATGGCAGCCAACCTCCAAAGAGAAGAAGAATGGGTTCAGGAGACAGCTCCAGGAGCTGTGACACCTCCAGTCAGGAGCTGGGGTAAGCAGGTGTTATACCTGATGTGGGGCAATAAAATGGCTTTACTGGAATTTTATTAAGTTGACTTGATGGGTTCAGTTGTTTATATTATTGCTTTCTCTGTACCCAATTACAATATATTTATGGTAAAAGTAGCGTGTACCTTTACAACAACTTGACACCGTCACTCATAATGCTCCATAATGTCTCTCATTCCTTGGAGGAAATACTGATTTTAAATCCCCAACCTCTGCTGTCCTTCACCTTCCCTTCCACTCCCAGTCCCACCTATTTTCCGGCAGAAAACCTGACAGAGTACAAGTGGCCGGCCGATGACACCGGAGAGTATTACATGCTGCAGGAGCAAGTCAGCGAGTATCTGGGAGTCACGTCATTTAAAAGGAAATATCCTGGTAAGAGGTTTTGTGAAGAGCAATAGCACCCATCTAAGGGTTAGATCATATTTTCTTATATAAATGTTGTACATTTCAGAATGGGGAACATTTAGACCGATCTATAAGACTTATTTAAATTCTAATGAGTATGGTGTTAAGTATGGTGTTAATGGCCAGAGTAGCTCTCTTGTGATATTTTCATACTTTCACACTGTAATGTTGCAATATAACTACAGGCCAGTCGTGATGCTTTTTTTTTGTGTGTAGATATGGAGAGGAGAGACCTGTCTCACAAGGAGAAGCTCTATCTGCGTGAACAAAACGTCATCACTGAGACGCAATGCACTCTGGGTAGTTGCCAAATTCAGTCCAAACTTAACAAAGCACATATACATATATGGCATACCTCCTAGGAGAATGTCTGTTTCAGCCTCGGGTAAACCGTTAATTATGTATTTTGTTTATCTCCAGGTCTGACCGCTCTGAGGAGTGATGAGGTGATTGATCTCATGATAAAGGAGTATCCCACCAAACACGCAGAGTATTCAGTCATCCTGCAGGAGAGGGAGCGACAGAGAATAGCCAAAGAGTACTCGGTGTGTACAAGAATGGGAAATTGGAGCTGATGGTTCTTAAAGCACAGTTACTACACTCACTCTCCGGCATATGCTCATGTATTTACTGAGTACAGGATCTCTTATATTTTTACAGCAAATGCAGCAGCAGAACCCTCAGAAGGTGGAGGCCAGCAAGGTTCCAGAGTACATAAAAAAGGCAGCAAAGAAAGCAGCGGAGTTCAACAGTAATTTTAACAGAGAGCGTATGGAGGAGAGGAGAGCTTACTTTGACCTTCAGACACATGTAAGCCCAAACTGGAATGATACACAGTTTAGTTCAGAGCCTCTTGACAGACATTGTTTCTGCTTTCCCAGATTATCCAGGTGCCTCAAGGCAGGTTCAAGGTGCTGGCTCCAGAGCTCACCAGAACAGGGCCCTATCCCGTGGCTCTCATACCAGGACAGTTTCAGGACTACTACAAGAGGTACATTTTACTCTACAATAAAGGTTCGACTTGCAGGCTGACTCATAGTCTTAATAGTCATCTAAAAAACCCTGATGTTATTAAAGTATAGTCTAATAAAGTGCCCTCGTTTTGAGTATCTATCACTGAGATGTAATCGACAGGTACTCTCCCAATGAGCTGCGGTATTTGCCGCTGAACACAGCTCTGTTTGAGCCTCCACTGGATCCAGAGCTGCCTGCACTCGACTCGGAGCCCGACTCTGATGATGCGGAGGAAGGAAAGGATGACAAGAAGAAGAACTCCTCTGTAAGACTGTGCACAGCTACACGGACATGCATGCTCTGTTGGAATGTGATCAATCACAAAAATCCCGGTCGTACTTTAAAATTTAAATCATTTTTCTTTTTGTAAGAAAAAAAATGATTAGATCAACACTTTCCTGGACTGTTAATGAAACATTTAATATCGCAATTGCAACTGATGTTAAACTAAGCTCTGTGAGGCCGTGTGATTTATCTCCTCTAATCCCCGACTTTTGGTTTTCCGTTACTCCACAGGACAGTTCTTCAGGCAACACTTCAGACGTGGAGAGCCAGGAGGGCGGAGGCGGACACAAGTCCAAGGCCAAAGACAGGACATCAACGCAAGGCAAAGATGGCAACCAGCGCCATCCTGCCTCTCACAAAGCCACCCCCGGGTACAAGGTAGAGGACAAAACCACCTGAACTCTTCTCCAACAACAGCAGCAGCACTTTTCTACCCCCTCCTCCTCTTTCTACTACTACCACTCCCTTACTTCATCCATCCCGCAACCCCTCCCTAGCTTTCTTCACTTTGTTCTCCGGCTTCTACAGTTTGTCAGCTTTTCAGCCCGGGACAACCTGATTCCCACACACACACACACACACACACACACACACACACACACACACACACACACACACACACACACACACACACACACACTTGGGGGCCCTGTCTTCAGTTTTTTGATTGCCACATGGCGTTTTGCCACTTTGTACCAGACTGTGAGCAATAAGAACATTTCGAAGGAACAATTCACATGTTTCTTGTTCTCTGCACTTTCACTTTTTGTTTTGTTTTTCAGTGAAGACAAATTTAAACTTTAAAAGTTTTTGACTTTTGATTGTCTTCAGTATACCTCTTGTCTGTCCTCACTTGTCCAAAAAAAAAAAAAAAAAACCCCAACAACTTCTAAGACAAGTAAGTGGATGTTTTAGCTGCTAGTTTTCCTTTTTCATTTTTGAAAAGCAAATACTTTTTGTTACTCTGATATAGAAAATATAAGCCACGCACAATCTGTGGTTGCTTTTAACTAAAAAGTAGTTGATGTTAACTCTTGACAATTTTAACATTTTTATCTGAAGTCTTTGACACTTAACCCAAATGTTTTAAGTGTGTGTTCGGAAAATAACATGATTTGTTGATACACCATGTGATGTACTGTTAATGTGGAGACGTATCAGAGAGGAGTTTGACATGGACGTTACCTGCCTCTATGATGTCATCTTGGAGAGAAACGGACCTTGTTCACACTGTTGATGAGCTGAGCTGGAATCGCTCGGTCGGTTGACTGTCTGAGCCTGACGAGCCACCCATCAGCTCACTCCTTTCCTGACAGCCAGTACTGAAATATCTTCATTGTTCACGTTGAGTCGAGGTTTGGGATTTCACGCATTATTGATACTTATTTCCTGCAGTCCATTGTCCAGCTTGATTCATGTCCACTTTTCAATTGACAGTCCTGCAGAGGAAAATTGCCACCGGCTAAATATGCTGACACGTTACCATCGCAGGTGGTGCACTGATCCTGGGTGTGTCCAGTTAGACTCAGCTCAGCTTTGTGGTGTGGACATGGTGGCCCTCTCATAACGTCCAGTTACAAGTTTCAGTGTGTTTACATCTGATTTGCTTTCTCTTTGACGTTACTTCAGTTTATCAGATTATTTTTGCGTACAGACATGGCATAGCATGTTTGTAGCCAGAATAAAACATGACATCCATGTACTCTTTATCAGAAATTGGTTTGCAAAGTGGTGTACATGTAATAACTTACTGACGGTAACAGACTCAAATGTGTTTTATAAATTTGTGATTCTTGATAATTTGGCTTAAGTAAATATTAATGTGGAAGCGTAGAGTTGAGACATGCAGGTACTCTTGTTTAGCAGTAGATCTTTCATTTCCTTTTCCTCTTTTGATAAAGCATTGATGGATTGCAGGATGAATGAAACGACACCACTTGTGACAGTAAAACATCCAGCCACTGCTGCAGGCTGCTCGCTGATTAACGTTACTTCGCTCTGGTCTGGCTTTCCATCTACAGGACATCATGATTAGTCTGCTTCTTCACAAACGGCTCATGAATAAAAAGTAAATATAATTGAAGCTGGAAATACATTGACTGTTGACTGACTACTTCTAAAGGGGTGGTTCACTCAAATATACGTTGCATGTTAAGTATTTATCTGTATTGCACTAGAAGCATGTCATCATAGATTTGGAGAAGTTAAGTGAATGTTGCCTTCCTCTAGATGTTTAGATGAGAGATTATGGACTTAGATTCATCAGATTAACTGCAGGGTTACATAAATTCAATGATATGGCACAAATGTGCCACATCCTAATTGTTCAATCATCAATGTGGGACTGATCTGATTCTCAAAAAGTCTGTATTTGTGAAACAGTGAATTTGAAAAATAGCAGAGTTCAGATGAGTAGAGTTACATTTTAACAGACATAAGACATACTTACACTGGGATCCATTATTAAATGTCCTTAAAAGTAAAAAAGATTTTTTTTTATATGATCCACTGGTGTAAAATCTGTGGAATCAAGCCATAGATGAGTCGTTGGTTCAGTTTTCTAAAATTGCTGCTTCAGTTCGTCTGCATGAAGGTCCCGGCGGCCAAATTAAACCTTATGTTTTGATGACACTAAATAAAATAAAATAAAAAAAATAAAACAATGCCTGAAGTTTAATATTCTAAGACCATGCATAAAACATACCACTTTTCAGTTGACTCAGGTAATTTCTAATAAAAGGTTTTTGGATTCAACCTCATGAATTGCTTGTTTCCACACGGTCAACATTCTACTGTGCAAGCGTCACTCACCTGATTATCTCAGTGTTAGAATTGGGTACGTTTTTGATGTACCCACAAACTTTTGAGCTACGTGAAGATCTCAGTAACCTTTCAGACTTCTACACCAGTTAACCCTGTGCAGGTTCACGGGGCGGTGGAGCCAATCCCAGTTTACTATGGGCAAGGGCAGAATACACCTGGACAGGTCTCCAGTCCATCACAGGGCAAACACACAAACACTGTCATACACACACAATCACAATCATACCTAGGGGTAATGTAGGGTTACCAATTAACCCCACATGTATGTTTTAGGACTGTGGGAGGAAACCAGCGTACCAGCAGGGAAGCCATGCAGACACAGGGAGAACACGCAAACGCCACAGAGAAAGGCCTCAGCCAGTAATTGAACCTGCACCTTTTCGGAGTGAGGCTCGAGCGCAACACCGTGCAGCCCCTCAGTAATCCAGCTGTGCTGAATTTCTCAACGGTTGGGTTGAATGGTTACAGAAACAAGTGCTAGAAATGTGGACAAGCAATTCAAGGGTCTATGTCCTTTTTGTTTTTCGTTTCTTGTGTTCCTTTCCTGCTGCTGTCTTACTTTTAGTTTTGGTCTTTACTTTGCTTTATGTGCTGTTTTTATATTTTCATCATTGTCAAATCATGTCTTTTACTGACCCATAGTTTTGTACATTTTTGGCTTTTTAGTATAATCCGCTGTCTTCCTGTCAAGGGACATTTTAATGAAGGATGTCACACCCTGTCTCGAATGAACAGCATTGCAAATTGAGACTGAACACAAACCAAAAATAGTAGTTGTAACATGACGGCATGATTTCTTTCCCAGGAAGGCATGTACTGATCAATGACATACTGCTATAAAGCTTAGTTTAAGTTCAATTGCAGCCTGGGAGTAGTAGTAGTGATCTGGACGCCTCCTGTCAGTGAGGAAGATCTTAGACTTTTAACCTGCCTGATCTGAATGTGTGATATGCTGATTGAAATGTCCTTCAAGCCTTCTCTCTCTCTCTCTCTCTCTCTCTCTCTCTCTCTCTCTCTCTCTCTCTCTCTCTCTCTCTCTCTCTCTCTCTCTCTCTCTCTCTCTCTCTCTCTCTCTCTCTCTCTCTCTCTCTCTCTCTCTCTCTCTCTCTCTCTCTCTCTCTCTCTCTCTCTCTCTCTCTCTCTCTCTCTCTCTCTCTCTCTCTCCATTCTGTCGTCTTTTGAAGTCAGCCGTAAGTTCAGAAGAAACTTCAAATTAATGCACTTTTAAAGAGAACTTCTGAAGTGGTAATGAAAGCTTATCGACTAAGAAGGAAGAATTAGACATCATTAACAGGAGAAAACCTAAAAAAGTTGTTCAAAAAATATATATAAAAGAGTGCCTCCTGGAATGTAAAAAACAGATGCTCCTGTGTCAATGTACAAGTTAACAGTATGTCTTCTTTGTGTTCATACCCTGAGATATCTTGAAATCTCCCGGTACAATGTACACCAAATTGTTTATTTGCCATCTTTTAAACTATCAGATTCAATTGAATAGCTTTGACACCTTATGGAGAAAGTGGTGAAAATGTACAAACCAGTCAACATATTCTTTGTGTGCTGAGCCCCTAATAGTTGGAAAATCCCCTCCATTAGTGAAGATAAGACTGTTTTTTTTGTTTGGTTTTTTTTGTCCCAATTATTAAAAGTACTGTATGCTGCTGTATTGCCATGACTACAGGATTACCGTGTGTGTGGTTTTTATAGCATTATTCTGCCCTTGCAGCCTAAGGTCATTCCCAATGCTATATGTGGCATTTGCCAGAAGGGTAAAGAGGCCAACAAGAAAGGCAGGCCAGAGGCTCTCATTCACTGCTCCCAATGTGATAACAGCGGTAAGTTCACACACTAAATGTCTGAGGACAGTTTCCTGCTTCATGTCACTGTGTGTCAGCACATTTCTCAGTGTTTCATAGTGTTTACACCGTCCAGTTTGTGTGAATTCAGGTAATATGTGTCGCTCATGTTGTAATAAGTTTACATTGATCGTACAAAACACCTGCAGGTGTTTCCATCTCTTTAAATATCTGTTGGCTGTATCTCTTACAAATATTTAGAACAGGTTCTTTAATAATTGGATGTTTACTTTAGTGTATTTAGGTCTGTTCACACAGTACCTGCATTGGCGTGCATCTCTGGCACTGTTGCTTCTGTACACGTGTCTCCCTGCCTGTGCGCTGTAGGCCACCCGTCCTGCTTGGACATGAGTAAGGAGCTGGTGTCTGTCATCCAGACGTACCGCTGGCAGTGTATGGAGTGTAAGACCTGCACAGTGTGCCAGCAGCCCCACCACGAGGATGAAATGATGTTCTGTGACAAGTGTGACCGAGGCTACCACACGTTCTGCGTGGGCATGGACTCCATACCAAACGGTGAGTGGATGGATGCACATACCGGACACTTCAAGTTGTGTGTCAGTAAAAGCAAGTGGATAGGAAACTTGTTGGTGATGGAAAAACATTTAAATCACTTTACCTGCTTGTTGTTGTGTGTTTGTGTTTCTTCCCTGCTATAGTTGATGTGTGTATTCTGTCTGTGTCCTCAGGCCTTTGGGTTTGTGAGGTTTGTGACAAAGAGTTCAACACACCGAAGAAGAAAGGAGCCAAAATGCCAAGGAAGTCAAAGTCAGCTCAAAAATGAGCAACGTCATAAAACGAGTATTTTGACCAAATTCCACACATTTGTTGTTAGTTCAACCAAGTGCAGAAAGTAGACAAGCTTAAAACATGTAGTTATTGTTGCTTTGTTGATGCAACTAGAAAGCAGTTTATTTCAAAACCGACCATCCAATCAAATACCAACTATTCCTAGAAAATGTCTTTACTGTTGATTAACAGTTCTTTAATTCCCAAGGCCAACTTAATCTGGTTTGTGTAAGATGACACCACCAGGTGGCCCTATAATCGAAATGATAACTTTTTGCAAGTCAATCTTCTATTGTATTTGTCTGTGATACACATCAGACATGAATCCACATAATACGACTGATAATCGTCTTTAGCAGATTTGTGTGGGTGATGGATTAACTGAGCTTTAGACATGAATATTTAATAAAAAAAAAAAAACTTCCCTCAAGTCCATCCACATTCACTGCACTACAACCTGTGACCTCTCAACAAAGGGTACAAGAACATTTCTACTTCTACAAACGGACGAAACTGCTAGGAAAATGTTTCAGTGTGAACAATGGTGCTATTGATGTACTACTGAGACAGTCGAGGTTAATGTGAGTTCAATGATGTAAATCAATTTCCTCATTTTGTATTTTTTTGGTGATTTTTTTTTTTTTTTTCTATCTTAATGATTTCACTTGCCTTTTTAATAATATTTTATTTAATGGGTCAGGCTAGTAAAGAGCAATCTTATTTACTGATGCGGTGCTTCTCATCCTATGTAATGAAAACAAATAGACACACTGGACGACCTCATGGCTGCATAAGCTTCCACGTTTGGAAGGAAGTCTTTATTATTGAAACAAAAGTGTCTCATCACATCACTGTTACTGTCTTACAAACTATAACCACTAATTACATTCAATTGTAATTACTCTGAAATCGACTTTCATCAGCGTGGTGATTGTTTGATGAAAATTTTGAATTCTGATTTTTGTCATTTCTGGAAAATATGTCTATTTTGTATTCTACAATAAGCTTGTGGTTTGAGGAGTATGTGTTTGTAATAATGTCATGATTGCTAAAGATTGACAAGTTGTGTTTTTTTTTTTTTTTTTTTTTTTTTTTTTTAATAAAAGCTACTTTAAAAGACCGATGTGTCCCCTTTCTATTGTGTACCGTGTTAAATTGAGGACTGTCATTTCATAATTTATAATACAATTATCAGGGATAATCATCAGCTTGAAAGAGACATTTGTATATGATTTCAAAGGTTTTCAGTGGTTTACTATTATGAAGAAAAGCAAGCAGTGCAGCCTCTGTTGCTTTGCATCAACTGATCTGTGGATTGTAGGATTTTAAGAAAAAGATCCTGTATGCAGTGTTATTTTCTTAAGCTGGACTGTGTTCTGTAATCTACAGAATCACAGCAACACTTCAATATTTAAAGAAATGCTAATAAACAACTTGTATTTTTGGAACATGAACTAAATTACATGAAGCATGTTGATGCTGGTAAAAGTTGCATGTTCCAGTCAATTTGACACGTTATATCTGTATATTTATATGTTATTTTAAGAAAACTAATTGTAAAGATTGTATTTTGTCTGTGTAGTAAAACTACTAGAGAAAAATAACTAATTTTGGTGGACAACTGTTTTCATAGAAGAAACTGCATCTCTCATTGAAACAAACATTGATCCCTTTATCTTAAAAATGTTTATGTTTATGTTTAATGTTGATGATATGCTGCAGTGGGTTTGATTACACAGATCTCTCGCTCTCTGTGTCCTCACAAGCAATGAAAGTTCTTGGATGCCCTTTTTTTGCAAATCTTTGACTGTTCCTATGTGTCTCTTTTGGGGAATACCCCAATTAAAGCAGTGGCTCACGAGCAACATCTGCTTCTCACATTTTAAAAATACTTTCTTTACATTCTGTAATTAATTTTTGTGGGGATCACCAAGTGGTTAGTTCCCAGCTTTATCCTCACAAAGGGTACTTTCTCAAACAATGGAATTATGAAGGATTTAGTAAAGTCTGTCATAACTCCAGGCATATGAAAAGCACATTTGTCTTTGCTGTTGCTGGCTGTGCTACACGGATCTGCCTTCGGGGGCGCTGTCACACAGAAACCTCGTGAATGGGCGCCTGTTGTCTGAGTAAAAGAAGAGGCTACCCTCTTACGGTGATACAGCGAGTTTGAGTGAACCGTAGAAATCATCTCGTTTCTACTTCCAAGATGCTTTCTGCTCAGAGTTTTGGGGATCCTGGAAAGATGAAGGAGTATCATTACACCGGTCCAGCTGAACACCGGTTCTCGCCGTACGCTTTCAACGGAGGGTCAGTGTGTATTCTAAACTGGCTATGTAGCTTAGCCCGCGAGCTAATCTTTACGTCCTGTTACACTGCTTCATGCTAACGAGCTAACCTGCTTAGCAAAGTTTGCGCAAACAAAGCGAACATTTAGCGTAAGAAAACTCGATTGCCTTTTATTTCACGTGTATTATATTTGTTTTATCTTTTAGGATAAGTTAACTTCACATGCCAGACACAAAGGGTTCATGAGATACTAATCACGGTTTCAGTTTCGAATCTGTAGCTTAGCTTTGGTTTGCGGATGGAAACCGTTTTCTATGTGAATTGCGTGTTTTTGTTAATGAGTTTACCAGCCCGTGTTGTGTACTTTCTCAGGACTGTACTAGCTGTTGCTGGTGAAGATTTTGCCATCGTAGCCTCAGACACCAGGCTGAGTGAAGGCTACTCAATCCACAGCCGGGACTCCCCAAAGTGCTACAAGTTGTAAGTGCACAGTCACCTCGCTGGAAGCATCATCAGAAGGAGCAAAGGAAAATGCTCGTATACAACTTTATTTGGTGTATCACTGACTGTCACTTCCAGCTTTGATAGCGATCATTCCAGTGTATCACATGTTGTCTTTACAGTCACTTCATCTCTGCGTTTATAGCCTTAGTTAGACAGGACATTTAATTTGTTGCTCAGTTATTAATTGAAGAAAAGCTTATTTTTGCAGGTTACAAGCCATTCAATTGAAACACACTAATCCCCACTTTAGAAGTTGTAACCCGGCCTCTGGTTTGCATGCCTCTGCTTTTCTTACAGGACAGACACCACTGTCATTGGCTGCAGCGGTTTCCATGGCGACTGTCTGACTCTGACTAAAATCATTGATGCCAGACTAAAGGTGAGCTGTTTTTGCTTTCACTTTTTATTTAGATCCAATGTTTTGTTCTTCTAAATTTGCTCTCTAATGCTGAATCACCTGTAGTTTTGTGCAATTTCAGCCGTTTTAAACCAGTCACATCTGTTCCTTTGAAGGGGTGCACCACATTTCTCTGCAGATTTCTTGTTATTATCGTCATCTGATGTACATCCCTCTCCCCTTAGATGTACAAACACTCAAACAACAAGACAATGACCAGCGGAGCCATTGCAGCCATGTTGTCTACCATCCTGTATGGCAGGAGGTTTTTCCCGTATTACGTCTACAACATCATTGGAGGCCTGGATGAAGAGGGTACATACTCATCATGAGAAATAAAAAAAAAAAAAGAATAGATAATTTTCACATCCATATTGAATAAAGTATGGTAGTTTTTCTTTATCTGTTTAACTGTTGTACCTCAGTGAGTCAACACACACAACGCCAAACCTTTTTTATGTTTAGTATCATGTGATTATGAAGCAGTCTTGTTTTGTAACACTTTTACTCTGTACTTAATGAAGGCAAAGGAGCAGTGTACAGCTTTGACCCAGTGGGCTCCTACCAGAGAGACACCTACAAGGCCGGAGGATCAGCCAGTGCCATGCTTCAGCCCCTTCTAGACAACCAGGTACAGAACGCACAGACAGCTGCACACTGTGCTCCTATCAGGGGTCCTTTTCGTCTCACTAATTCATCCGTCAACTTCTCTGGCAGATTGGTTTCAAGAACATGGAGGGTGTGCAGCATGTTCCTCTAACTCAGGACAAGGCAGTTCAACTGGTTAAAGATGTTTTCATCTCGGCTGCAGAGAGAGACGTCTACACTGGAGATGCCCTTCGGATCTGCATCATCACGAAGGAGGGCATTAATGAGCAGACTGTACCACTGAGGAAGGACTGAGGCGGGAAATGAGCCATTTGTCTGCCTCTGGCTTTCTCTTTGGTCTAATTGTTCCACGCTCACTCTGCTGGTTTAGTCATTTTATTTGCTTCAGACCTCCGATAACAGGAGTGTTGATCCAGACCTCTGGAGTGGTATACTTTTCTTTTTTTTTCCTCCAGGCTCCTCTTCTCATCTTCTGTTATCACAGTTGTGGTCAATCAATTTGACTCTTGATCAACAATCCTGTTCTGAGAAATGTTTTTCACCTGCCCTGGCCTAGACTCAGCTTCAGTTTTTCTTTTTGTTTTGAATCAGTACATACTCTGATATTCTTTTTACATTCTTAATAAATGAAAATAACATTAAAAAAAAAAAGAAGTCTGCTGTTGTTGTTCTTTGCATTGTTACTGTAGTGATTTTAGTCTTCAAGAAAAAAATCATAATGATGGTTTTCACCTACAGGAATAAAACTGTTTATATTTTAATTTTTTTGAATTCAATCCACCAGCACGATTCGTCTTTTATACTACTTGATCTAACTTAAAGGTGCAGGGTGCTGTAGCCGAATATAGGCATAGGCACGGCAAACACTCATTCACATCTACTGACAGTCATCGATTACACTGAAATGTCTTTTCACTGTGGGCAGAAACTGAAATACTTGAAGAAAAGGCAGACTGCAAATGCTGGTGATTAGACATTTATTGACTCAAGTTTTCTTAAGTGTAAGGTTTAAGCAATACAGCAGTTTATTGTTGAAGCATGGGTCATTAACCATTTGAAGCCGCACTTATTAAAACTTAAACTTCAAGAATTATTACGTTTTGAAAACATGTTTGTGCTGGCTGCCATCTGAATAACTTCCCTTGCAGGCTACTCACGAGGTCCCTGAGGCACCATGTTGGTTTCCCCTGGTTTAAACTCTACTGTAATGGATTAACTTTGCATAGTACCAGGTAATTCAATGTGTAAATACCTAAGAAGAGTGAAGAAACATTCAAATTCAAGTTTTGATGTCCCAGCTAGGCGTGTTCACTACCAGGACTATCCTGTCATCAATCGTTGTCTTAGTGGCAACACATTTATTTCTCATTTCCTTAAAAAACAACAATTTTGCCATAGTTTGTTACTGTGGTCTTCTGACTTCTTTTCTCAAAATGTAACAACTCTTACCTCTGTTAGTCTGCGAGCCATTCCCTTGTGGAAAATGACATGACTGAGTGAAATGTCATGCATGGATAATATGGTGCGTTCAGGTCTGTAAGATATGAAACAACAAGGAGGCTTGATAGGAGTTGATCTTGAGTCTACAGTGTGATCTAATGAAGACAAACCAGAGAAATTATCTCAACTTCTCCCTATTGCTGCAGGAGACTTTCTAAAGAGTTATGACATGCTGACATTTATGGAATTAAAATATGGCGCCACCATGAAAACCGTTAGGGTGAGCAGACGTGAGCTGATTCTCCTTTTCCTGAAACCAAAAACAAACGTTCCAAGTCAAGCTCCACACTCCGTGTTTAGTGGAAGGAGACAACGACACAGTGTAATGCCTTTTTATTTGTTTTTAATATCTCAAATGTTATGAGGAACAAGTGTTTACTCAACAACTGCTTCAATAACCAAAGATTCCCTCACACACAAACAAGAGACACAGACGGAGTCCTCAGGCATAGTACTGAAGGTTTGCCTTCTTCTTGGCCTGGACCTCCAGGATTCCCTCCATGTAATCCTCGTGGTTCAGCTCTGTGGCTCCGCGGCGCAGCGCGATCATCCCGGCCTCCACGCACACGGCTTTGCACTGCGCTCCGTTGAAGTCGTCGGTGCAGCGGGCCAGCTCCTCGTAGTTGACGTCGGGACTGACGTTCATCTTGCGGGAGTGAATCTGCATGATGCGGGCTCTGGCCTCCTCGTTTGGCATGGGGAACTCGATCTTCCTGTCCAGACGACCCGAGCGGAGCAGCGCAGGGTCCAAGATGTCCACTCTGTTGGTGGCAGCGATCACCTGAAACAACAGCATAGTTCAACTGTAACCCTTAAAACATACACTAGAAGGTCAATAAAACTTTGGATTTAGTATTCATTCCAGTAAATTGAAAACAAAAATTACAGCAGTTATAAAAAAGGAGAAAGAGGTGCTATAAGGTTAAATTAAGTCAAACTGTTAGTGTTTGTTTCATTCTCTTCTGGCTGCTCCTATATTTAGTGGCGGTGAAAAACTTTTCTCATTATGTCCTGACAATGTTCTCTTATTTCACCCTAAATTAGGTGAAATTAAACAAGTAAATACAGGTGATGGAGCCTACCCCTCCACACTTTGTTTAAACTGAAACCAAGAGAGTCGGATGTTGAGAACTCTACAGGTGTGAAAACAGTTTAAATGATGGTTGCATCTTTACCTTGACCTGCATGTTGGGCTGGAAGCCATCCAGCTGGTTGAGCAGCTCCAGCATGGTCCTCTGCACCTCTCTGTCTCCTGCCTTCTCACTGTCAAACCTCTTGGTCCCGATGGCGTCCAGCTCGTCGATGAAGATGATGGATGGAGCCTTCTCCTTAGCCAGAGCGAAGGCATCTCTCACCAGCTTGGCTCCATCTCCGATGAACATCTGGACCAGCTGTGGACCTGCCAGCTTCAGGAAGGTGGCCTTGGTCTGAGCAGCACAGGCCCTGGCTAGGAGGGTCTTTCCCGTCCCGGGGGGTCCGTACATGAGAACTCCTTTGGGAGGCTGGATGCCCAGGTTTTCAAACTTCTCCTTGTGGTTCATGGGCAGGACGATGGCCTCCACAAGCTCCTGGATCTGCTTGTCAAGCCCGCCTATGTCGCTGTACTGCTCCGTGGGACGCTCGTCCACCTCCATGGCCTTGACCCTGGAGTCGTACTCGGTGGGTAAGGTCTCCAGGATCAGGTAAGAGTCTTTGTTGACTCCTACCAGGTCGCCTGGCTTCAGCTTCTCGGCGTCCACCAGCCCGATCACCGGCAGGAAGTACGTCTGCCGAGTGGAAGTCTTAATGACGGCGCACTTTCCTTTCCTCTGGGAGTCCAGGTCTACATTGGCCCCGTCCTCCTCTTGGTCGTTGGGGTCCACATCCAGCAGCTCGATCACGTTGGACACCAGATACGGCAGCGTTTTGTTCACTTTGATCTTCTCCGTGTTTTCTTTGATTTTATCCTTCATGGCCTGCAGCTCGTGGGTCACCCTCAGCACCTCGCTCTTCATGATCTTTATCTCGCTGTCGAGGAGACGAGTCCGCTGAACTATCTCCTCCGTGGACATTTTTAAGACTTCTTCTCCGATGCCATCTTCTACTTCGTCCCAAACTGATTTGTCACTCAGCGACGCCATCTTTGCTCTAACTGCCGTGACCCTTGACTCGGAAGCAGATAAAGGCTTCACTTCCGGAAGTAGCCGCGCAGGAAGCGTCTCGAGCGTAACGGCTAACTGAGCTACAATCTCTTTTCTGAGCTGCTTCTTACAGCTGGGCTCGTTGGTAAGTTGGCTATAAATGTGCTGTTTTTGTGCACTAATTCCAAAGTTACGAACAACTTTTAAGCGCTTAACATTTACGTGTTTACTTTATTTACACCGCGTTTAGCTTACAGCTTCGTTGCAGTGCGCTGAAGTTAGCCTCCCATTCGTGGTGTTGTACTATGTCTTAGGTGTGACATTTTCCCTTTAATATGTCTGCTAGCTGGATCACTAAAACAAACCTCAAAAGAAACATGCACTCAAGTGTAGACCTTTACGTCTTAAATGTTATAAATCAAACCAATCTATATTGCAGACTCTTTGGTCCATATAAATACATAAAAACAGTGAACACTATATAAGCAAAACAGTAAACAAAATAATTAGCCAAACTTGGACTACTTAATCACAGAGACACCTTAATAGAAATACTGAAATGTGATGCTTTGTTTATTATTACACATTGAACCACGTTCAGTTCATAATCGACCACAAAATGGTAATTAAAATGCAGTGTTCTACAATAGTAACATTATTATTTCTATGGAAAAAACATAGAATCTCTTTGCTTGGACTAGGTGTGAAATCTTCATGTCTGTGTGCTTCATACAGATTGAAGTCGGAGGTAAATGCATCTGAAACTGGTTCGCAAGACGCTGCACCATCAAACACAGAACAACCATCACACTTAATACAGACACATGGCTGTCATCAAGTGTGGGATGCTATAGTTTCCAGAAACTAGACCTTTCCAGAGGAAATGTGAGCCTGCCTCTCATTTGGTCCCTCTCCTCCATGAGGTCCCTCTCCCATCCGCTTTGTATGCGACATTTTTCTTTATTTTTTCGGAAACTGTTTACCGATTAGATAACAAAAGTCAGATTAACCTATTCCCGAACGTTCCGCACGTTTTATGTACTTTTCTGTGTCCGTGCTCCCAGAGGTGCAAGACTAGTAACTCGTAACTAATAAAATAATAATAATGAAATTAAACGGTTGCCCCTGCTGTCCCGAGGATAGTAATCTTTGCACCTTGTCACCAAGGCAGGCACAAGAATAACCTATAATCAGGGCACTTCTTTAGAGTGTGCATGTTTGACTGTTCCAACAATCTGTACAACAGGGCAGAAAGTAGAATGTTTACTTATTTTCCCCTCCATCCTCTCACACATAAATCTCACTCCACTACACTAATATGTTGACATGTGAGCCCGTTTAAAGGACATATGCAACAAGGAAGTCTCTACTGCAGTCCCTGACGCCGCTCGCCGGAAGCTAACTTCAGGGTCCCCTCTATCTGCTGCTGCTCGCGTTAGCCTGGCTGCTAACATCAGCTAGCTGGGGTGTCCGTGTGGTTCATGACAGAAGCTGTCAGGAAGACTTCAACACTTCTCGGTTAGAGAGAAGTTCATCATCTACACGTGCACACAAAACGGTTTGAGGACGTGTTGGAGCCCGAGTGAGTGGACGAGCCAACAGAGACGGAACGGCGAGTTAGTGAAGGGTTGAGTTGGCGCCACTGCTGGAGCCTCGTGAATGTAGTGAAGAGATAATAATGAATGTGCTTTTTTTTTTTTTTAAACATGTTTTCAATAAAATAACAAAGTTCTTCTTCTCTTCAGGGAAGCGTCTGTCGCCATCTAGGATAAATAAATAGAGGGTGCTCCTGGAGAGTGTTCTCCAGGCTGGTGGCTGTTTCCAGCAGAGAAACAGACTCGAGGTCCAGCAGAGTGAAGCTCCTACTCCGTGTTGGTACCTGCTGTTTGGAGGCAAGGACTAACTGGAGGAGTGAAACATGGACCAGAACAACAGTATACCTGCCTTCCAGGGGCTGGCGTCCCCCCAGGTAAACAAGTCAACTCACCATGTCTTTGTTCAGACAAGTCAGTCATTTCACGTTCACAAGTGTAAGTCATGCCTTGCGTTGCCCCTTTTTTGGATACTACGCTGAACTTGTTAAGTTGTCTGTTTTTGTACTTGGTTGTACTTTTTTTGATGTGGCTTCAGTTTCAGCTCAAACCTCCTGCCTCACTTTCTGTAGCTTCAGCATTGCACTTAATTTTTCCAGGTTTGTTCTTACTTCTGTAAGGCAGCACAAATTGAGACTTATGTTTTGCAAAGTTTGTGTCGTCAAATATTGGTCGGACAATGTGCATGATCACCTGCGTCTTTGCGGTTAGTGGGCGCATGGCTGACTGGCTGATTACTTGTTAATGGCTGTTGAGCGATGATTTGATATGACTTTGATAACTACGCTTTGGGCTGAGCTAAATGCCTTCTTGGGATTGTTAGAATGAGTCGAGAGCTCGCCATCGTTTATAAAGTGAAGAAAGAGGTTTGCAAAAATGACTTGATGCAAGCCGGTAGTGGTTAGGACTCAAATTTATAAGGTAAACATGCGTGATCATGCTGTCTAGTATTGTAATAACGATATTTGAAGTAAATTAAACACTATAGCAGATGATGATACTGTGTTCTTCCCCTGCCTCCAGTCTTCTCTCATATGGAATCTTTTTCTGAAATTTGCAGTACAGCGATGAGTATCAAAACCTGTGAAGGTGAAACTTTTCTCCAACAAAAACACAATGTGATTGACTTGTTCTGCGACCTTGCTGTAGGGTGCCATGACTCCAGGCATGCCCATCTTTAGTCCCATGATGCCATATGGTTCAGGTCTGACACCCCAGCCCGTACAAAACACCAACAGTCTGTCTATACTGGAGGAGCAGCAGAGGCAACAGCAGCAGCAACAGGCACAGCAGGCACAGCAAGCCAACACAGGTATCGGTTGTATTATCCCCATTTATTCTGAAAAATCTAATGTTTTATCCTTGGTGTAAATTTCTGTTCTGGTTGTATAACTGGGAAATAGAAAGGTCTCTGTTCTTCAGGCCTTCCAGGCACATCAGGACAGACGCCGCAACTGTTCCACTCTCAGGCAGTAACAGGATCCACCACCACAGCGCTGCCAGGAAACACCCCACTTTACAGTAACCCGCTCACCCCCATGACCCCCATCACACCGGCCACGCCTGCCTCAGAGAGCTCCGGCATCCTACCGCAGCTACAGTATGTTTCATGTCCACTTCCTTTAATTTGTATTAGAAATTCTTGGCCCAATAATTATAGTTTCCCATTTATGTTTCCTCTGTCAATTGTATCGGATTTGAAGGTGTACCAAGAATTGGTACAGGGGAAATTAACATGATTAAAAATAATGGAATTGGAGACTGATTTTATTTATTCTTTTGTTGCTATGCTACAATTCTTAAAATTGAGCCTGAGCTGCTCAACAGTTTTTTCCCTCTTTGCTCTATCAACATTCAGAAACATTGTGTCAACTGTAAACCTCGGCTGTAAACTGGACCTGAAGACGATTGCACTGAGAGCCAGGAACGCCGAGTACAACCCAAAGGTGAGAGTTGAAGACGCTACAGGAAGCAGCTCCGCGTTGCTCTGTAGTGTGACTTGTGCTGCGGTGAATCTTTCCTGTACATTCAACGTTCACAGCCTAATATTCTGTTGGTTAGCAGGGCTCCCTTTAGCACCTTTCAAATGTTTATGTAAGATAACGCAATGGTTGTATGCGTCGGGAGATCTTTGTAAGAATTCAGATTAAACGGATCTTGTTACCTATAATTGTTCTACATTTATCTGTCATTGCTACTCTCACACCAAAGGAACTGAACAATTTTAAGCAGGCTTCTATTTTAGTTGTAAAAGTTATGGCCTCAGGTTACATAGGTTTATTGATATTATTATGTATTTTAATAATCTGAAGTGCTGTATATTTTTGATTATGAGGGGGAAAAGCAAAATTGGCTTCAAATATTTTATTTTCTGTGTAATGAAGTTGGAAGTTTCCCTGCTTGAATCAAATAATGGGAGAACTAAACATTTCCAATACATTAAAGTCTTTTGATATGGTAAGATGTAATATTTGTGACAGACCATCCTACCTTGTCATTTCTTAGCGTTTTGCTGCGGTCATCATGAGAATACGAGAGCCGAGGACCACCGCCTTAATCTTCAGCTCAGGGAAGATGGTCTGCACCGGAGCCAAGAGGTCAGATTAGAGCCTATTTGCTTTCACGTGAATCGTTTCTCCATTTCGTAGTATCATGACTTCACGATTCCGCTTCTCTATTGGTCTTTTTTCTACAACAGTGAGGAGCAGTCGAGGTTAGCAGCCAGAAAGTATGCCCGTGTGGTGCAGAAACTTGGTTTTCCGGCCAAATTCCTGGACTTCAAAATTCAGAACATGGTGGGCAGCTGCGACGTGAAGTTCCCCATCCGGCTGGAGGGCTTGGTCCTCACACATCAGCAGTTCAGCAGGTACTTTCTGCTTCATTCCAACACTCGCAGCGTTGAGCACCAACACTGTATGTGCAGAGCTTTGGGCAGATTGTTCTCCACCTGATGGGGGCGGGTTTGTTTTGCAGCTACGAGCCCGAGCTGTTTCCAGGACTGATTTACAGAATGATCAAACCCAGAATCGTCCTGCTCATCTTTGTTTCAGGAAAGGTTGTGCTCACAGGTAAGAGCTGCTCCTGAAGTGTTGAATAAATTGTGTACGAGTCTCAGTTTCTGTTTCTATTTCACAAACTGGCCTGAGGGTTTGAAGTAAAATGTAGTCGTGATGAAGACATTTCATCATGGTGCTGGCTTCATGCCATAACCTTTTTAGATGTGTCCTGTTTGTCTATGTGTCACTATCTTCTGTCTTATGGATTTTTAGAATTGGACATCATGATGTTAATAACGTCTGTCTGTTTTTAGGTGCCAAGGTTCGAACGGAGATCTATGATGCTTTTGAAAACATTTACCCCATCCTAAAAGGTTTCCGCAAGACGACGTAGAGTCTGCAGCTCCGGTTTTTATGTTTTAACTTTTTTTTTTTTTTTTTTAAGGACTCACATCAGATTGTCC
Source organism: Lipophrys pholis (assembly GCF_963383615.2). Classification (NCBI taxonomy): domain Eukaryota; kingdom Metazoa; phylum Chordata; class Actinopteri; order Blenniiformes; family Blenniidae; genus Lipophrys; species Lipophrys pholis. The sequence goes on along the minus strand of NC_137636.1, from coordinate 18,554,212 downwards.
TCCTTTATTGATCTGTACAGAAAGTGCACTGCTGGAAAGGTTTTTGTATGGGGACTTCATCAGTTCTGATGTTTTGCACCTATAGGGTTCTTTTGTTGTCTTTCCCAGAAGCAAGATGTTTACTCTGTTTTTGGATCACATCTCTCACCACCTTTTAAAACCTGAACCTTTCCATTTGTTTTTAACAGTTGTTGGTTTAAGGAGGTCACTTTTAGGAAACCCCTCACCTTTCTACATCACTTCTGTACTGATTGTACATAAGACTGTAAGAAAATGTACATGTTGATTTAGAAAAGAGGCAATCTGGTCGAGACTGCTTCACGTGTTATTTTAAATAGTTTTGTACTTTGCAATTTTAACAATTGTTCGCTCTGCTTTTAATTTGTACCAAGGCATGTCTGTCTCAAACTGTCACAGACCCCCACGGTTTGCTTTTACAATTTTAGCCTCGTTTTCCACAATGGAATCCATCGCCTCCATCACACTCTACTTAATGAGTAATTCATTTTAGCATTAAGTTGACACAGACTTTAAGTTTGAGTTGGAGTGATTTAAATGGTAAACTGAGGTCATTTGTTCATTTAAATGGATCAAAGTCCTGTTTTCATTAACCTGTTGGATGGTGAAAGTTTGAATTATTGATGCACTTCATGTCCTTCAGTGTTTCTTATTGAGTCGATACTGGTGAACATTGAATCTTTTTTTTTTTTCATTCCCCCTGTAAGTAAGTGACTGTAACCTTGAAGGATGTGTGATGACAAATATAAAACATTGTATCGTAAATATTTTCTTTTTAAAGTTTCTCTTTTGGATTAAGTTTTATATAAAAGGTTTACCTCAGAGGAATAATTTGGGAGCTTGAAAGAATATGACTAATAGTTTTTTAAGCTGTTTGCTCCAACACTCCCCAAAACTTATTTTACTTTTCAACGGCTTCAGCAGACCCCAAAGCGCTTTACACCGTTAACCACATTTACCCACCAAATGGAGGTGGCTGTCGGGCCAGGTGATCAATCCATCCATTGGGTGCAATTTGGAGGTTCAGTGTCTCGCTCAAGGACACTCAACAAGTGGAGGTGGGGAATTGAACCAGCAACCTTCCAATGGAGAGGTGACCGCTCTACCAACCGAGCCACAGCGGACACCTTAAATGAGGATTCAAGTCTTTTAAAATCGGGCCCTGGTTGCTATGCGTCGTATCCTTGACAATGATACAAACGTGTTGTTTTTATATTCAACAGTGATTCAGAGACGTTGGGTGAAGTCAATTCCACTACCTACGTCTCGTCCTGATGTCTGTGTGGACACACGAGATCAGGAAGCTTCCTCTGAATCTGTTAATGTGCTGCCCTGTGCATTAATAAACATGTACGTACTGACTCGCAAAAAAACCCACTTTTTTTTACTAAACATTTGTCATTTTAAATCACTTTTCAGTTCGGAGGCATCACAAAAAATATTTTGAAACAAATGTCAGTTTTTTCACTCATGAATGTGGAGAATCGTCTGAATTTATGAAATAATCTATTAAAAAAAAAAAAAAAAAGCAAGACTTTTGGAAGTATCAATTGTGATTTAAATTATAGTAAATGTTTTCAAATGTTTTGGGGCTTGTCTGGCACTGTGCTTCTTTAGAGGAGCTATTTTAGCCATTTGCTGTCATATTTTGCAGTGACCAAACATCTATTAGGTTTTGAAGCTTTCTGAATAATTTCATCAAGTGTGAGCAGATACCGTTGAAAACAAATTTTTAAAAAAAATGTAAAGATGAATATTTGTAGACATTTAACACTGATCTTTGATTTTACACTGCAGCAGCACATTCGACAGTCAAGCAATGTTTGGTAAGAAAGCTCAGACTGGTACGAGTTGTACTCCTGGAGGACGAAACTTCAGCTTCTGTAAATACGCCAATGTGGTCTGCTATACACAGGGCAGCAATCAATGTGAGGCTGGTGTCAAATTACAAGGAATGATAAATATAATTGCAGTTTCAAAATTATCCTTTCATTGGTGGCATTTCGGACCTTTCACTATAAATGTTTTCACAAACTCGCCTGCCAAGTATAACTTACTTGCTAATGCTTCTTTCACTGCTGCGTTGAAGATTTGAATCATGGATCATAACAAGGAGCTTGAGGGGAGCAGAATAAGGAAAGCCACATTATTAAATTTTTTATTTCAGTTAAGTTTGCAAATGGTGCTACTTAAGATAAGTAACTGAAAATTAATAAAATACTTTTTTTAAACAAAATCTCAGACTTCTTTGGTATAGAAATTTAATGTGTTATTGCAAGGCAAAATGTTTTATTGAGCTGATAAGTTCCTGTAGTAGTCACAGAGGATGTCAGTATCTTTGTATTTCGGTCTAATAGAGTGGCGGGATGAAAAAAATCCAGTTTGAACATCCTCAATGAAAACATGCCAGCATGCTGCAGTTAAATCCAGACTGTGAGACACAAAAACATGTTTACGCCTCACCCTGACACTGAATCTGGTCAGTACAATTACATCCTGGCACAACAGCACATGTGAGGTCATTTCAACGCAGGACAAACTATCACTGCAGCTGCAGAGGTCTCTCAGTCGCAGAAGCACAGTTGAAGCAAAGTCGATGGAGTGTTTCAGTCGGCCATGACGGAGAGGCAGCATGTCCGATGTGAGAACCCCCACACAGATTCACCTGGGGTTTTCACGCGTGTTCAGTTTGTGTGTGTTGATCTGAGCTGAAGTCCTGTTTCCAGATGAACTCGGAGCAGTACTGGTCGTCATGGTTACAGCTGGCGGAGCACGTGTAGATCGCCAGAGTCCCCCAGTCAACACTGGCTCCTGTAGAGTCCACGCACAGACTGTTTAACAGCTGAGGCATCACCTGCAGACACACAAACACAATAATCACATGACCTGCCATAATTTCAGTTCATTGTACTTTACGCTGCAGAGCCTTCAGTTTACTCCTCGTCATAAACTGTGGAAAGAGTCCGTATAGGTTTCCTGACATTACAAAACACACCCAGGAATTACAAGCGGATGTACAAAACTTCTCCAATCATTTACACGAGTGCTTTCAAATATGGCTCAAGATCTGTGGGGTGGAGTTTCTCTTTCTTTGAAAACCCCTGATTTGCAGAATTGAGCAGTGACGGTGAAAATACACATCAGTGATCATCAACAACATGAAGGAAAACATTTCCATAGAAACAAGTCGGCGTTCAAGGTTGAGAGAATTAAAGCTTAAGATTAAAAATGCTGAGATGAAGAAATGTGTCAGTAAATACCTGAAACTCAAAAGTCCTCTTTGCACCACAGATGCATGCTGGGATATCCTCATCTGAGGGGATGTGCTGAGAAGAGACCCACAAAGCGGAGCCCCGTCGGCTGTATCGCACCACCTTAATGTGACAAAACACCGAGTGACACACACTGAAGAGAAACCCTCAGTGGGGCGGTGTTCCTCGCGTTGTGAGAAATCATTCTGAGTTTTACCTGATGTGGTTCTGGAGCAATCTTCTTTTTGAAGCGCTGGAACATTTTGCTGTCCTCAGTCTCATGCAGAGCCATCTCCTCCAGGTCCACCTCTGCTAGAGCTCCACAGTCATCATTACATTTAGTCAATTAAAACGGATAAAATTCATCGAGACCGAATGTGTCGTGATAGAAACCAAAGTTACTTCGACATTTCCATGTGGACATAAGAACGGGATGATTTAAATAACTTTTAATCCGAGCTTACTTTCAACAGTGAATACTCTGTGTGACTGTACGTGTGCAGGGTGTCAGATCTGAAACTACAGTGGTGACAATATAAACCTACTGTCAGCTATAGAGGGACCATCTTCACTCTTCTGTGGACTGCTCTCTTCTTCTTCTTCTTCAGCCTCGTTTGAGTCGTCCTTCTCTTGCACCTCCTCAGGCTCGATGACGAGCTCCGCCTCCGGGAAGAGGAGGGGACATGCTGCGCCGACTAATGTTTCTGTGTCATGAGACAATCGGGAGACAATTTCTCAGCTGTAAACACACTTCAATTCATGAAGGGTGAACTGATGATTGCAATACACACACCTTGACTGCAACACTCCTTCTTGTGAGAGTGTTTCCAGTGAAGTGTTTGGTGATGCTTTCCACAGTATGTCACAGAGTGACAGCGGGAGCAGGCTTTGTTACCAGGGCAACCACACACCCAACACAGTTTTACCCCTGAAACAGGAAGCACATCCTGATCTTCCTCCAGACCAGTGGGCGGTTCATCCTCTGATGAAAGTCAGAAAGGAACATGTAAAGATGAAATATTACGTTCATCAGACGTGCCAGTGTTTTGTGTTCAGTTCAAACCAAAATGCTTTGTTCTGTCACACATTAACTACACCTTGAATGCAGGAAAATATAATAAGCTTCAAATCCATGCACAAACCTGGAGGAGGGTTGTAGTTGTAGAATTCATTCCTCCTGGGCAGCTGACTTCTGAAAACTGATGGTTAAACATCTTAGATGAATAGAAGCCTCATAACAAGACAACAGGACCAAGGTGATAATGAGAGACGTGTCAGTAATAACAGCTACAGTCACCTTTCATGCAGTTGCTGTTGTTGCGTGTGTAGCACTCAGGAGTTTTGCAGCAGAAGAGAAACAGAGTCCTGTGGAAACATGTGTCCTGACCGGATATTGGTGCATACAACTGCAGTAGAAAGATAAAATCAAAATGATTTCAGATCAGTCTGCAGCCATCAGATTTGTATTTCACTGTTTGACTGTCGAGCCAGAGATTTTGCATTATGATTTTGAATTATATGTTTTTTAATATGTTAAATGTATTTTTTTTTATATTAACACAGGAAAATGCAGAATATACAGAAATATTAACAGTAGAACAGTGTCACAGTTGCCAAGCATTGTTTTTTTTACTATATCTCAAGGTAATAAACATTCTTATGGAGTTTGTAAAAGGGTTTTTTTTGTACAGCAATTTGAGTTTAATTATTGTACACAGGTAATGTATGTATGTGTGGGATGAGGGAGCAAGTGGGGCGATCTCACATCTAAAAATATGTCTTTAATTTAGTCCATTTTGCAATGAACGATTCCTTTTGCAGGCGTAGAAAGAAGGTCAGTCTTTCCATCTCACGAATCTCCCTGATAACGTCAATCCAATTATTGAAGCATCTTTCTGTAACCGATTACGAGTTATGGCTTTCTTTACTGCAGCGATTAGTATTTTCAGCAAATACCTATCATGTCCTTTCCCTCATCCCCACAACTTCTCCAACATGCACTTGTGCACATGCATTGGTGTAAAATGTGTTGTCATTTAAGGAGTAACCAAAAAAGCGGATTAAGGTTCCTCCAGCAGAAATCTCGCCAATGAATGGAACATGAGTTAGTAGAGGGAGTCTCGCATATATTCTTCCATTGCTCACTGCTTATTCTGTCATTTAATTCTTTTTCTCGATTTTGAATTACATTGACACGCATAAATACGCTCAATGAAAAGTGTAACGAGCCTAAAATAGAAGCTTGAGGAATACCATATGTTGTATTATATTCATGGGAACAATGTTCAGCTATACTGACTCAAGTATTGTCTGTCTTTACAAAACGATGTCATACCAGCTTTGCGTTTTTGGGAGTGCTGTTTCAAAAAGAAACATTGCATAGTGTTGTCGTTGCGTTTGTGTAAATTATTGTTAATGTCAACTGCAGTAGCTCAGAAGGTGATCAGATCCTGCTGTAAGCCCCCCACCTCCCCTCTCCCCTGACCTGCAGCAGGAGCACCATGGGCTGTCGGCATGTCTCACACTCCAGTCCCGAGCCGGACGGCAGGCCTCTCTGGCTGAGCCACGCCGGCTTCCCTCCGACTTTGCTGGGGAACTGCGGGGAGCGAAGCCGCCAAGCCTCCGCCTCCTCCAGGAAACCAAGAACCACCTCGGCCGAGGACATGCTGGTAAAACTGCTTTCTGGACCGGAGTCTTTGCTGGCGCTTGTTTGTTTGTTTGCAGGTCTCTTCTTCCACTGTCACAACAGATGCCGGTACAGCTTCGATAGTAGTCCGTGAAGAAACACCGACCGATGTACAAGTTTCCGGTGTGCTTGGTAAAGGAAATAAACATTTCAGGAATTTCAAAAGCTCAATAATTCTTATAGTGTAAATAACCATTAATTATGATCGTTGCCACATTTTTCTCAAAATCCCATAATCAAAACTGCTACTAAGTTAAATAGGGGTTTTATTATTCTATTACTGTTTACAATTGAGTGAGTCCACTAGATGGCAGCAACGTCCCACACTGGGTCAAACTATTTACGTGGCCTCGAGTTCATGCCGTTCATAAATATTGAAATCAGTAGTAACTCCTAGGATAAGGGGGTGATGGTACACACACACACACACACACACACACACACACACACACACACACACACACACACACACACACACACACACACACACACACACACACATCTTCTATACCACTTTATCCAATTTATCCAACTTACAAGTGAGTGTACGGACAGAGACACTGATAATCGCATTCACACGAAGTTACTGTTTTCAATTAAACTCATTAAGCTCAGAAGCAGGTTCTTTGTTCTGGGGATGAGTAAGAAGACTTCGCTGAGAAAGTGCCGACCCGGATTCAAACCCATGAAACTCTTATTATTATTATTATTATTATTATTATTATTATTATTATTATTATTATTATTATTATTATTATTATTATTTAGCACACACACACACACACACACACACACACACACACACACACACACACACACCGTGACGTCACTGGGGGGTCGGGACGGTTCGTCAGTTGGACGTCTGGTCTCGCAGTCTACGGTCGGTCGTTGCTGCCTCTCGGCTCTCTAAATCTCAGTGTTTAATTAAAAAACTACAACAAAAAGACTACAACAATGCCGTTGAAGCAAACAGCGTCTCATTGTCAGCTGAGTGGCTTGAGGCAGAAGTAGAAACTTTTCTAATTGAAACATGAACAGCAGTAAGAAGCGGCCGGCAGCCAGCGACGCCCTCCGTCCAGCGGACAGCCCGCTCCGTGGGAGCCTGGCCGGGATGAAGTGCTGCTCACAGCGGGACTGACTGACTCTCCGCCCCCGTCTCTCCTCCCGCTACATGTCGCCCTCCTCTCCGTGTCAAATGCCTCCGCTGGGCGACGGGGGCTACAAGCCGGCACCGTTGGTCCCTGCACCTCCGCCCGTGCCGCCGAGGAGGGTCCGGAGCCGGGACCGGGACCGGGGAAGCGGCAGGACGCGGCGGTCCGGATCCGGGGCAGCGGGAGCCGGGGCCGGAGCAGCTGAGAGGCGGGTGAAGTGTGTGCTCGTGGGGGACGGAGCTGTGGGGAAAACCAGTCTGGTGGTCAGCTACACCACCAACGGATACCCCACTGAGTATGTCCCGACTGCCTTTGATAACTTCTCAGGTAAATGGTCTCGATTGTTTGTATCCATTATTCAATAATACTGATTATTGTGGCTAAAGTTCTAATCTAATCTAATCTAATCTAATCTAATCTAATCTAATCTAATCTAATCTAATCTAATCTAATCTAATCTAATCTGCATATGTATAAATTTAACAGAATAACTATTTGTTGCTATTTCTTTGAATATATGTATGAATTGTTTCATTTTACACTGTGATGGTAATGTTACATAAAATTTTACCTAAAAAAAAATCCAAAATATGTGTGTGTGTGTGACAGCTGTGGTGTCAGTGGATGGACAGCCAGTCAAACTCCAGCTCTGTGACACAGCTGGACAGGTTAGTGGACTCAGTTTACTTGCATGCACACACACACACACACACACACACACACACACACACACACACACACACACACACACACACACACACACACACACACACACACACACACACACACACACACACACACACACACAGGCACTCTCAGAGAGAGAGAGAGAGAGAGAGAGAGAGAGAGAGAGAGAGAGAGAGAGAGAGAGAGAGCAGCAGCACTATTTCCTGTTCATTCATGCTGGACACAATGCTTCAGACAGGAAAGTTATTCTTTCCTTCGTTCTTGTCTGAGTGTCATCCAGAAACATTTACATTTCCTCCTCATAACTTCTTCCAGTATTTGGTCGTAGTGAGTGAGTGGGGCTCTACAAAGGAAACAGGAGGAGACAGATGGATTTGGATGACATGCAGCTAGGGTTCCTGGCTGGATCTGAAATGGGATGCTGCGGTTCCCTCCAGCAGGTTCCTGTACCCACGCGAGCAAAACGCTTTTTAAGCTAACTTTAAAACTTTAAGCATAGAAGAAAAGTATAATAAAGTTTGAAAAAAACAACAACTTAAGTATAAGCACAGAACGGTGACTAGTAACAACACAGTTGTACCAACACAGCATCGTTCAAGCCTCAAATACCAGTGAGAGCTTTTATATAAGATAGCATTCAGTTCAGGACTCACATAGATCAAAGCCACTTGATATGGTTTTCTAGGACAGAAATTCAGCACACAGGAAGTGATGTGATTCAGTCCCCTTGTGCTGCTGCTGATGTTTGTCAGAGAAAGAAAGTAAAAGATATGGACATAGGGGACGTGCTATAATTTGTTGGAGGATTTCAAGCAGCGGCTGTTAGCTCAGAGAAATAAAATCTAAACACACATTATGACCATACCTTTGAGCTAGAGTGTGACAAGCCACAGTCAAAACACTTCAGCCCCCTATACTGTAACTGTATGTGCACAGTAATGTGTGAAGGAACGGCTGCTGCGTTAACTAACAATGGAGAACACAAAAGCTTCTTTCATTGGGAAAACTCACTTAATCACTGCAAGGACAAATAAAAATAGACATTTCATGAATTACCCATATATAATATAATCTTTACTCCCATGATTGTGAATGTAATATGTACTCAACATACTGTAATTAAAGAACCACTCCACATTTTTATCACTATGGCAACCAGCCCTCATGTGATGACAAAGTGAAAGGGAGTATCACAGGCACAGTAAGGACAGAGATCAAGGGAAAGCCTGGGAGGAGGGACCAGATAAAACTTCATAGTTTATCATCTATAAATAAACAAATCGCTCAGGAACACTAGATTAGGCATTTCACTTTCTTGCTTTCACTCTAAAAGAGGAAATCAGGTCTCAGACATTATCTTTCCTGCTCTTCTGGTGGTACGGAATCTGAATTTGCTCAGTTGTTTCCCTTCCAAATGTCTGGCGTCGTATCATTTATTGTGTTTGTCGCTCCCCCGCTGACGTCCAGATTTGAGAGGACATACAGGACAGAAAAACAGTTAGAGATTAACACTCGGTTCACTTTTGACACCAGCAGTTCATCCACATGCCCTTCAAAGCAATATCGAAGTTTGATGAATCAGGAAAAACTGTCTCTGTTTCAAACACTCATGGTGGTCTCTCTCTCTCTCTCTCTCTCTCTCTCTCTCTCTCTCTCTCCCTCCTGACCTTTCCAGGATGAGTTTGACAAGCTGCGTCCTCTGTGTTACACCAGTGCAGACGTGTTCCTGCTGTGCTTTAGCGTCGTCAGTCCCGCCTCCTTTCAGAACGTCCCTGAAAAGTGGGTGCCGGAGATTCGCAGACATGCTGCTGTTGCGCCGCTCGTCCTTGTTGGGACACAGTGTGACCTCCGGGAGGATGTGAAGGTATTACTGACACATACTGTACATAAATCACTTAAGGTTTAATCTCAGAGCTTGTTTCCAATTTCATGTAATCCTTAATATAGTTTCTGGAATTTACATAAACTACTGCTTGTTGGAAAGACATAACTTCGCTTGCCTCAGAGGTGAATTCCACTAATAAGAACTGCATCCTAATGAGGGTATTAGTATTTATTTTGAGTCTCTGTTCCGATATGTTTCCATAAGGCAGCTAAAAGTACGTATAATAATGTTGGATCACCACAACGCTTAAAAGTATTTATAATGATTTGTCCAGCCAATTCTTTTTAACAGTGTTAGTAAAAGGAATAATAAAAACACATTCATGTATTGGATAATCTTGTGTAACAGTTCCAGTGTCTATAAAACGTAATGTGTTAGAACAATACCTTGACTGTCAACATGTTCATGAGGGAGGAAATTAAACTTAAACAAATAATAAATAAATGAATATCCATGTCAGCTCCCTGGTACTGGATGTTGGACTGAATTAACAGTGAAAAAAAGATTTCAAATTGTTCTTCTACGTGTTGTTTAAATATCAAGCGACTCCCCCCCATACAGCAGACTAGGAAGATTAATGTTTTCTCGTTTGAGAAGACATTAATCCATTTTTGGTCCTTGCTTTGTGGAGTTTCCTCTTTCCACTGCGGCAGCAGGATCTTTCGCAAATTTACAGAAATTACATTTGTGATTTCAACATCAACATTACGTGTAACCCTCCTCTGCCAAGTGATTCAAAAAAGGTGTATATATATATATATATCTGATGGTGCTTTATCTTTTCAGGTTCTCATTGACCTGGCGAAATACCGCGAGCGGCCTGTGGACCCAGCAGACGCTCGGGACTGTGCGATGGAGATCGGAGCCGTGGCCTACATGGAGTGCTCCTCCCTGACCCAAAAAAATCTCAAGGAAGTGTTTGACACAGCCATACTGGCCTGCCTACAGAACCACAGCTCCCAGAAGCACCTGAGGGGGAAACAAAAACGTCGCAAAAAACAGAGGCAGACTCCGGACAAGATGAAGAGTCTGTCAAAGTCGTGGTGGAAGAGATACTGCTGTGTGGCCTAGAGACACCAGGGACTGGATTTAATCTGGCTGGTGGGGTCCAACACTCTGATCATTTGGATTGAGAGATGTTTGGGGCGTGTCTGGACAGGACTTTGTTGTTCTCTTTACAGGACCCTGTTACAGGCTGGACTGTGGTTGAAAAACCATTTGGAACTGTAGAATATTTGCTTTTATTCTTTACTACTGAGCCTCCAGTATGAGCAGCTCTGGGCAGGAGAAGGTTGGTCTACGTCTCCAGGATTTCAACTGGTATCAAACAGTGCTTCTCTGGAACAAGCAGGATGTGGAAATATTGTTTAGGACTAATTTGGTTCAGATCGAAACAGGAACTTTTAAATCTATTCACTCCGGATTTATGGCGAAAACCTTCCAAAATCTGGATTAATGTGGTATGAAAGAAACTGGACTCTCTGTAGATACAAATGCTTTTACGAGTGACTCCACTTTTATTTGTCTTTTTAACTTTCTTGTAACGAGGCTTGAACCACCCATGATCAGAAAGATTTTCGGGGTTAACTAGAGGAGCCCTCACATCAAGCATGGTCACTTTGGATATTCGGACATGATCACTTGATGTGGTTACGGTGAAAACAAATGCAGCTTTTTCAGTCTTGGTCTGGTCAGTTTGTAGAGTAAAGTCTGGCTTGTCTTTTTTAACGTGCTTTTCTTTGTGTTTGGCTAAGCTCAAGCTTTAGATCAGTTCATATCAAACATATCCTCGGCAAAGAAATGCTGGACAACAAAACATATGAGGGCTGTCTGAGTGGAAAAGTTATAAAAACATATACACTTTTCTGTAACGGTGAAAAAGCTTCTCGTTTGAGAAGACGTAGACTGTCCACAGTGACCCACCTGGGGGTATTGAGTAAAGTTTCATACATTATGCTTTGTTGCTCTGCATTTGACCCATTCGCCCCAAAATATAATTCTGTTTTATATTAGAGTGGTAACAATCCTTTGTCATTCTACTCTCACACTGATTATTCTGCCGTGTGACCTGTTCTCCTGTATTTCTCCAGAAACTTCTCTCCAGAATAGATGTGTGGCTTTCAAACACTCAGCTGACACACCTTCCTTTGTATATTGTAGCTACTAAACCAAAAGCAAGTCCCAGTAATATGTATTTTATTTCTCTTCAGTGCCTTTATCTGAACGGCTCTTTGTGCTATAATCACTGCAACTGAGAGGACAATGCTGCACTTCAGCGGGTGTCCATATGTTGTGGGCTCTGAGGAGAGCTGCTCCCAATCAGACCTTATACATCTTAATTAAACGTAATAATCAGAAACACTACAAAGATGATTGTACTTGTGTGTATTAACAAAAAACAAACAAACAGGTGAAATCATTATTTAACAGGTAGCCTTGAGTTTGTAAAACAAAATGTTCACCTTATGCACTGTCAATCAAGATCTCATTAGATATGTAATATCTCAATGCTGTTGTTCTGTTTCAGATCAGTGATCTGCAAAACAAAACAGTGAGGGATTTCTGAATTTCCTACTGTGTGAGATGAGAATTAGCCCAGAGCTCACGATGCTCTAAATGAGCATCTTTGCTCTTTCTGAGAGGAAAACCCTGCTACTTTGATCAAAATGGATGTGACATATAGTGTGAAGAGCTTCATTTTTTTTTTCTTTTGTGTTTGGAGTTGAGTGAGCTGCCTGAGAGATTAAACCTGAATCTTTAAATATATCATAAAGAGAAAAATACATGTGAATATTTTTTTCCCCTAACGTCAGTTAAAACGAACAAATAAAAATCAATATATGGATTTTCACTCGTCATTTGGTGCTTTCCCGGATCACGTGACCTGGGATTTGGCGGAACAATCACAGGAAGGTCATGTTGTAGTGATGAACTGTGGGGGCCACCGTAGAATATAAGACCACAGAACAGAGCCTTGAAGTTTCACCTACTTTCTTGATTTCAAGCTTTTCCATTGAATCCCTGTCAATACAAACAGCAGAGCTCTGCCATCTCGAACCGATGTGAGAACTTCATGTAAACTTCATGTTGACTCAAAATGCTGGGTCATGATTAACACAGAGCCGAGGCTCATCTTGGCTTGAATAGCGGGTGTGTACTGGAGATGTTTGCTGGCCTTCTGCTGAAGATGTTACAGCTGAGATTGAATGGCTTCACTGTATTGCTGCTACTCTCAATAGCAAAAGCATTGTTTCTTGCAGGGGGAAAGGCATAATAGGTTACTTGTCTGGCTGTTTGTGTGTAGTCTTGGCTGATGTCAGAGTAAAGCAGGCTAAAGGTCACTCAGACTCTTATGATAGCCAGCAGTTCTTCGGTCAGTCCTTCACTTATTGTGATGTCAAATTTATGGAAAGTAATAAGTTTGGCCTCACAGTAGTTTCACTCGCTGCATGCAGGAGGGCGTCCCGGCGTGCTTCATGTTCAGCCATTCCTGCTGATTTAAACAGCTTGAATTTGGTCTCTTGTCGTGTAGTAAGTCAATCAAACCGTCCACGTTATACATTTACCTGACAAGGATTTGAGGAAGAATCGTCTTGTTTTGGAGCTTTTCTGTTTCTGTGGCCTGTAACACCCGATGAAGTTGTGTTTTGTAATCCACTATTGTGTCAAACTCATTTTAGGTTAGGGGCTACGTACAGTATAGTCCTGATTGATCTCAGGTGAGCTTCAGTAACGTAGCATAATAACCTAGAAACATCAACATCTGCGAAGCATTTTTATTCTGCTCTAAACTCACTGCATAGTCACTGGATGCTGTATTGCCAAGCCGCAGATGAACAGTCACACCTACTGTGTACAGTTAGTTAGAACTTCTTTTCAGACGGCTGCTCACATCAGTATTGCCCTGTATGGCAGATGTATGACTTTGAATGTAGAACAGAAGGGTTTCTGAAAGTGAATCGATGTGTGTGAAGTCAGTCACAGATAAGACGGGATACCGTCAGCAGTACTGTGTCCGAGTCTTGCAAGAAGGTAAAATGAAGATGTGGCGTGTTGGGGGCAGGTGGGAAGTTTCCATGGTTAATTCATTTTTAGAAATGTTGTATTTCATGAGATTCGAGAGATACCCTGTCACTGCTTGGCCGACTTCGATAACTGCAACAAAATGTGTTGACAGAGCTCCCATCGTGCCAAAAATATATTTAATAAGAAACAGATGTTTTGCGAATCATCTGTACGAGTGACTCAAACATGAGGCGTCAGTAGGCCTGTGTTTACTCACTGAATAGAAAGTGACTTATCCAAACATGAAACTGCTCTGAGTCGAGCTAAAAAATAAAACCAGCCTCTGCTTACTGTAATGAAATCACTTTCATGCACAGTGAGACTCAACTGGGCTCTAAATTCGATTGCTCGTTTCATTCTCCATTACACATGATTTTCCCAATCAATACTGTGAGTTTCAATATCAGCAGAAAGTGAAGATGTGTGTGTTTTATTGAGGTTGATGCTCATACACATGGGACACCAGCCGAGGGCTTCTTTTAACAATCAAACCTTTCAGCCCTGTGTGAAGATATTGTTATAGTCTTTTTTTTTTTTTTTTACATTGTTATAATCTGCTCTCACTGAATTCTCTACTGAAGTGAGGGTGTCTTTTAAAATGGGAAGTTTTTGTACAGATGTTTTATACCCTAAGAAATAAAGACTATTTGGTATAATATATGCAGTGTTTTGTTGATTTGGTGCTGAAGCTTGTAATGGGTGTTCAGATAGAATTGCTGGATGTGTTGCCACCAACATGTAGTTCAAAACTCCCAGGACTGCAAACACAAAAAACATGTTTTCATTTTTAAATTGTTTGAAAGAGTTGTCTCATATTTGCCCTTTATGTGTCGGCATGTTTTTGTTTTGTTTTGTTTTGTTTGTTTTTGAACATAACTGTCTCCATGAAATCAGTGACTTTTTAATTCTTTAAAAAAAAACATTTGTGTGTTGTTTTCTTTTAGAAAATACCTTGTCACTTCAGCTGGTGGCCTGGTTTTTCAAAGACGAACATGTTTCATTTTGTTTTGGCTGGAGTTGTGTTCTGGAACAACGATGCATCTTTGTGATAACCGAGTGCAACCGCCATGCTGCGCTCAGCTGATGAACATCAGGAGAGAGAGGGGGCGAGATGTGAGCACACACACACACACACACACACACACACACACACACACACACACACACACACGGCCTAAAGAAAGTCATCCAACTTCATACTGGATCATTGTAAACAGACTCTCCGCTTCCAGCCCTTCATGGTTATGCAAGAGCTTTATTTTGAAGGATGTCATGTGACATTTGGTTAGTGGTCTGTCTTGGCTTGGCGTGTGTGTGTGTGTGTGTGTGTGTGTGTGTGTGTGTGTGTGTGTGTGTGTGTGTGTGTGTGTGTGTGGGTGTGTGTGTGTGTGTGTGTGTGTGTGTGTGTGTGTGTGTGTGTGTGTGTGTTCTGCTCCCCACTTAACCCTGACCCAAGAAACAAACTGTTTTGCTCTACCTAACAACAATTAGGGGATAACGAGGGAACAATGTGGAGCTGTGTGACTTTCGCAGCAATAGCAGAAAAATTGTGGCATCATCAAGTTTCAGTTTGGTGAATGTTTGAGGCTTTTTTTTTACCTGTCCAATCTGCGTAGAAACTTTAAAAAAAAAGACAGAAAGATGTGATTACCCATTATTAACTGAATTGCAAAGGGTACTAAATCCAATGAGGTCTATTATTGAACCATGTGATAGAAAATCCACAGGCACAGAGGCTGAAACAGAGAAATGCACCACTGACTGTCAACACATGGCAGTACAGCAATGACGCATCTGCTGTCATGATTTTTCAAGCCTTAAAAAACTTTAAAGTGTCTGCTCTCAAAGGTGTTCAAATATTTCCAATGTTATTATGGAAAATTCCTCTAGATTTGTAAGATTTTATTTATTTTTGCTTGTGTGAAATGCCTCGTGTTTGCTTGAGAGCATTACCTGAAATCTTCCAAAAAACATTTCATCACTGTTATAATACCAACTCCTGATGAAGTAGTTGAGCTCTGCTTGATATGCATGTTTGTGAAATGCACACAAAGAAAGAAGCCAGTACTCAAAGCATTGGCTTGAAGGCTGTGTTCCAGCTCATTTTATAACTGTGTGTGTGTGTGTGTGTGTGTGTGTGTGTGTGTGTGTGTGTGTGTGTGTGTGTGTGTGTGTGCGCGCGTTACATAATATAAAGCGCAGGCAGAGTGAGAGTGACATCAGTGCTGACTCTAAATGAGCAGAGCTGAAATACAATCTCCACTTTCCCAACAAAGCTATAAACCCAATCATTGTGTGCAGACAGCTGGTGCGTGTGTGTGTGTGTGTGTGTGTGTGTGTGTGTGTGTGTGTGTGTGTGTGTGTGTGTGTGTGTGTGTGTGTGTGTGTGTGTGTGTGTGTATTTCATCCAAAAAGAGGCGGCAGTTAAGAGAAAGCAAAGAAAAGAGTGTTCGAGGGCGTGACAGATGGGGAGGAGGAGAGAGAAAAACACCAACAGAAAATGTATATAATCCCATAGAAAATACTAAAGAAGAAGTGAGAAACACAAACAAAGCATTAAAAACACAGGAAGCTCCTTCTGTTGCATTTATGAGACCGGGTGTTTCTATACATAAAGTCATCTGGAGTGATGTTTTGTTGCAGTTAAATTCTCAGCTCTACATTAAGTCCAACTTATACTGGCTTCAATTTAGATCCTTACTACAAAACCTGATAATATGTCAAGCTCCAACTTACACTTATTTCTTAGTGTGCATTCCCAGAGTTTGGACATAAATATAAGTCCATTATTGCTTTCCCACCATGAGATTTATTTTTATTTCAGTAGCAACTAATGATGTACTTT
Organism: Lipophrys pholis; assembly: GCF_963383615.2. Lineage (NCBI taxonomy): Eukaryota > Metazoa > Chordata > Actinopteri > Blenniiformes > Blenniidae > Lipophrys > Lipophrys pholis. The sequence continues at coordinate 18,537,624 of NC_137636.1, read as the reverse complement.
TAGTGGTTTCTACACTCTTGGATGTGTTATCTTTATTTTTACATTCTTCAAATTGTTATAGTTCTTTTTTTTTTTTTTTTACCTAAATGACATCATATTTTACTAATGTAACTTTGCTTTGGGACTCACGGGACTAAGATATTTTTTATAAATATATCAGCTGCTACAAAATGATGATATTAATAGGAACAGAGTAAATTACAATCTAATCAAAATGAATGGCTTATATTTCTTGAATGGGGAAGTTTGACTCCATTATTTTGTGGTTAGAATTGATATACCCTCTTTGACTGGTAAGTTTTGTTTCATCCTTTCATTGATGTGATTGACTTTATGTGGGCATATGCCTATTGATTGATTGATTATATGCATGTGGGAATGAAGCACATGAGTTGTTAATTTGGGATAGAGGAAGTAGTCTCAATCTGAATCTGAATATCACTTGGTCCTTTTATAAATAATATGCAAATACAAACCTAACAAAATCTAACGGATGGACATGTTTGAAGTGTTTTACTGAAGAAGTGAAACTGCTGTTTGAACGGGTTTTATCTCTGTTCACACAGCCTGTTTGCTATTTTTCCTCTCTTATCGCTTTGTTTCTTTTTCTATACTTGCCTGTCACGCACACATTCATTTTTCACTGGAAACAGCCATGGAGCTGCTATCTCTCGCTTTCCTGCTCACTGTGCTCACTGTTAGTTGAATTTGTATGTCCTAACATTTCAAGCCTCCTGAAAACAAAACCCTCACGTAGTTCCCTCCTTTTCATTCTAATTGTTTTTTCTTAAATCTGTTTCTTTAGTAAACAAATTTTCTGCCAAGTTCTGCAGGACTGACAAAGTGTGCAGCTGAAAATACCAAAGTTAGATAATGGTATAAAGGTAACTCAAACAGGCTGTGTGGACCACCTTCTGACTCCCAATTAACTGATGTAACTTTATCTGAGCTCAGTTTGAATCAGACAATAGATTGACCCACACAGTGCTGACAGTTCAGCTCATGCGCGCCTCAAGACCACAATAATACATATTATCAAGACACCAGGATTGAACGAGCCAATCAAAAATAACGTAAAAGTTACTTTTCCAAGTGAGTAGTTACTTTTCACTCCACTACTTTTTAAGAAAAGAAAAATAGTAACTGTAACTGAGCATTACATTTCTGTAACTTGCTCAGCACTGCATGTGTGTTTACAGGTGTGCTTAAAGATTACTGACCGTGTCATGAGGCTTTAGCAGAGACGAGAAGCAGTGTGACGCAGGCAGCTTTTACCCACGCAGCTTCTCCCCATGTCAGATACATGCATGTGTCCCATGTATGGCTAGAAACAGCGGAACACTCTGTCTATCTCGCTGCAGATAACACTGCACACTGTGTTTAAGGTCAACATGAAAAGTTTACATCACGGTTGCAGTATTGCACACATCTTCAGGAGCAATACGCCAAACAGAGCCTGGACAGGACTTAATATTATCTTTTTTCATAACCGTGTCAGCAGAATTGAATAACATTTCCCAAGTTATTCAGATTTTTACACCTTTGTGCATGTTTTAGCTGATAAAAATGCTGCCCAGGCTGCAGGAAGCCAAAGCCACGGTGGGAACTGCAGGAGTTCAGTCGACTTCATGTAGCATTAGGAATGATAACGCTAGAATTTGTGCTGCCACGTCCGTGTATCTAAGATAACAGAAGGGTACAAAAACGTACGTTGTACACAGTCTAGACAAGCCCGCACAATCCTGAGAGAAGGGGTGTAATTTGCCTAAATAAGTAAAAACACATGTAACTACAGTATGGGGGAGGGTTTAATTTAAAAAAAACTTCTCTTTTTTAGATCATTTCTATTAGCTGCTTCAATGCAAACAATCAGCCAATCAGACATTTGTGCTGACATGTGACACCAAATAACTAAAAAAGGATGGAACCTGGATAATGACAAAGTATAAAGCAAACAATGGGAAGAGAAAACAGAGCTCATGAGGCCAGTAATGAACCGAGTGAAGTGTTGTTATATGGACTATAATTTGGATTCGAAACATATCATCAGTGCCACAATCTGCATAGGATTTCAATATCATCCTTTTTGAAAGTGTTTTGTTCTTTGTCATGCTCTGATCAATTTTTCCAAAATCTAATTCTTCTAATTTCTTTCAGTAGCTAAACATTTTTAGATCTGAGGAGTTTGATTTTGTTTTTTGAGTTGTATAAAAGTAAATGAAAAGCAAATCAAAGAGCAAAAAGCAGATCAAAAGTAAGAAAAAAAGTAATGAAATAAAAACACAGTGCTTTTCACAATGTAGTTGAAAGATTCTGACATGATCTACTGCAGACAAAATGAAAAACAAAACAAAAACTAAATGAATGTTACAGATGTGCCACCTGCAGGGCTTTTCCCTAAAAACCTCTAAATTTAACATTTCAACAGATATCTTTTATTTGGAAAATTCTGGATATCTGGGAAATCACCAAAGGTTTTTGGTGTGAGCTATACTTCAGTTTTCAAGATGTTTTTGGGGAGTATTTTGGTCATTTCTGCTGGTGAAGTACTTTTAATCACTATGCGGTCTTGATACATTTCATCACCCAAGCTATATAAAAAAAAGATTGGGTCAGCAAGAAGACGTGTGCATCAGCAAATCACATTCTGCCTGTTTGTGAGAGAAACTGATACATGGAGGAATGAGAATCACAAGAAGCAACAAAAACAACTGAGATAAACATGCAGACACCAACAGGCAACTCTTATAAAGTTCAGCTGATGTTTATGCTCGCTTACTGAGAGTGTCAGATATTTTTTTTATATCTGATATTTTGGGGATTTCAGACTGTGGTCGTCTTAACTCATCACTGAAGACAGACTCACTTTTGTCACTGAGAAATACCCCATTGAGTATTTAGTGTCCAGCAGTGGTATGCCAAGCCTTCTGTTGTGATACCAGGAGTTTTATCGTTCCCTGTCTGCGTCTGTCTCTGAAACTAAAAATGTTATATCTTGGATGACTGAGGTGAGCAGTGATAGTAGAAACACCTGGTTTGAACAGACACTCCCTGGAAGATGGGTGGAATCTGCCAAAGATAGTAGGAATAAAAAAGATTTTAACTTTTAAAGAGTTTCATCATCTTAAAAATACAAGACTATATCAAAATAAGGGGGGGGGGGGGGGGGGGGGGAGTTGCACACACCAAAAACATGTACTGTACACGCCAAACACACAAAAGCAAACACACTTCTGGGAAACAGGGATTAGTAACTGATATCGAGAGATGGGAAAGTAGCCTCCCTCTGTGGCCTCTAAAACCAGATGTAACCAGCTGGCACACACACACACACACACACACACACACACACACACACACACACACACACACACACACACACACACACACACACACACACACACACACACACACACACACACAGTGACCAGCAGGCTCGTGGCCAGAACTTTTGTCCTTTTCTCAACTTGTGTGAGCCGACACATAAAGGAGAGGGAGGCCCAGTTTCAGCTGTGCAGAGTTCAAAGTCGCTGCTTCAATGCGTCTCTCCAGCCAATGAATCTTTGCGATGGAGAACAACTTCTCCTTAAAGGTCTCAAACAGTGACACTTTTATTGCCACTGCTTTAATGAAACATTTCAATCTTTTACACCACAAATTGAAACAGCAGAGAAACTAATTCTACACGTGTGTGTGCGTGTGTGTGTGTGTGTGTGTGTGTGTGTGTGTGCGTGTGTCTGTGTGTCTGTGTGTGTGTGTGTGTGTGTGTGTGTGTGTGTGCGTGTGTGTGTGTGTCGTGTGCATGCATGTGTAAAGGTGTGAAGAGTTTCTTATGGGATGGACGTGTCTGTTTATATAGCCACATGGAGACGGCGGGGGAGAGATAGGGTGTGTGGGTGTGTGTGCGTGTGTGTGTGTGTGTGTGTGTGTGTGTGTGTGTGTGTGTGTGTGTGTGTGTGTGTGTGTGTGTGTGTGTGTGTGTGTGTGTGTGTGTTGTGGTGTGATGTTGAAACGGTAACCGAAGGGAGTCGGGATCATCTGACAGAAAATAAGTCATAGGAGATTGAGCCTAAATAAAAAGGCAGCCGATGTTCATCTGTTTTTATGTTGTTGGAGAAAACATGCAGAGTCGTGTATTTTTCACAACTATAAAATGTAACTACATTTTCCGTGTTCATCCAAGCCTGGGCGACTTTTTAATGACTTTTAAGTCTGAAAAGCCTTTTCAAACTTTTGTGTGACACTGTAGGAAACAACTAAGCCGCCATGATTTAATGAGGGCAAAAGGCTTTCCCTTTGAAACCCAAATCTGTTTGTAAAACTATAATAAAATGTTTTCTTAATGATATAGTCTTCTTAACCTTTGCCCTCGTTGTTTTTACAGTACCACAAATCCAACACTACCATTGGATGCCACGGTTATTTTATTTTCACAGTCAGTATAGAGGAAAAACATCACTTCACTAATGTCTTTCTTCTGATGTCAGTGTCCTCAGTTGCGGTGAGGCTTTTCGTTGTGTTTTCCAATACAAAACGTCATTTTAAAATTGTTTTTCACAAATTATATGTTATTGTTTTGGTTGTTCTCTGATCTTGAGGCAGGATTTCAGTTGCACTGAAATATTTAAATGTTACATCAAAAGCTAAAACCCAAGCCGTTAGATGAACCTCGTCAAAAATGGGCATTTGCTCTCGCTTTTTGATCTCACTGAATGACAGCTCTGGCATACATTTAACTGGTTAAACAATCAGCAGGAGCAGTCATGAGATGTTAGATGACTGTTCATATGACCAAAGTGTGCTGCATATAGACCACAGAGCTTCTGCTGTTATAGTGGGATGCTTTTCAACGCGGTCACAAGATGAATTAACTGTGGGAATAGTCCAGATTTCTCCAATCACAAGCTCTTTGAAGAATGTTCAAAAATATCTGTTCTTGCGTAAAATCAAAAGTTCAGGTTTATTCTTGTTTTGTTGGATAAACAAACTATTATTATGAGTGTAGCAGGAATAATATCTGCCTGTGTGTGAGCCCTTAACTTCATCACAAGCACAGAGTAGATAAGAAGAAGCACAATCTTGGCCTGTCTGATAGACCAACTTTCTCAACACTGACAGTGTTGTCAGTGAAAGCAATGTAGAAACTTCAAAAGTCTAATGTAGCATATTAAAGCTTATACTGAGCTGCAAGCTGTAACTCACACCAGTAGTGTTTGTAAATGTACTTAACGTAGTAAGTTTTCACTGCTTCAAGAGTCTCAAAGTGCTTTGATTACATGGCTGACAGCTGCCCTGCAAGGTGGTGCAATCCACTGGGAGGAGTTTGGGATTCAATGTCGCTCCCAAAGACACTTGAACCACGGACAGTGCAAGATGGGCAATTCAACATGGGATCTTCACTCAATCACTTTTGACATCAAAAAGACATCTTGGTGGGGTTTTTTTTTCTTTCTTTTTTTTTTTTAAATGCCAGCATCCTGTAAACAAGATTGGGGGGGCTAGGTAATTAGAAGTTCTATTGTGGAGTTTAATAACATGTGTTGTTATTGTGTCATAACTAAATATCTGCCATCAACTGTGAAGTTCAACAATAAACAGGCGGTCACAGAAAGTTTTCATGATTGGCTCCAGCCTGGTTCTGGATGATACGTAGAAGATGGATGCATAGAATGAGAAATAGATAAATGAATGGGCGAGTTAAATGGTTCAAAAAATAATGGCTACTGTTTGTGTATCAAGCACACAGTTATTCTGTGCGATTGTTAATATAGCTGTTGTTTAAGAGGCTCGACTTATTGTCAACATCATTGTTATTGAGTCTGGAAGCAGTTCTTCATTCAATTACAGTTTCAAACAGGAGATGACAGGAGACTAATATTTAAGTGTATAACGACTTCTCAAAAAAGAAGCCTGAAAAAATTATTTCTAAATAGAAATGTGGTTTCCTTTCAAATCTTCATCACCCATGAATCTTTGAGGAAGAAGAATGAGATCAGGAAGGAAGGAACAAAACAGCATAGAGAGAGAGAGAGAGAGAGAAAAGTCTATTTTGGGGGGTAAAAGGGCAAAGATGCAGAGAAAACAGAAACTTGGCCAGGGTAAGTTAAAGTAGAAATGTGGCAGAGAAAGAGACAATGTTGAAATATTTAATGATGTAAGAGCAGAGGAATGTTCACTGATCAAACAGCTGCTTGATTCTCTTATCTCTGACCGCACCCAGTGCGTGCGTGTGTGTGTGCGTGCGTGTGTGTGTGTGTGTGTGTGTGTGTGTGTGTGTGTGTGTGTGTGTGTGTGTGTGTGTGTGTGTGTGTGTGTGTGTGTGTACAAGTGTGTACAGGTGTGTACAGGTGTGAATAATCACCCATGTGTGCTTCAGTGTTTCAGTTATCTGTTGCCCACATGAACTGTGATACAGTTGACATGACGCCTTCAGTATATTCACATTGTTTTATTAAAAACAGACTAATGCTGATCTCTCCAATTTATATGTAAATCTAAACTGGTGTGAAATGTAATGTATAGACTGCACAATTCCATGTGGGTCTGAACACATCTGTTGAAATATGTTGAGAACAGACAAGATGGGTGTTATCAGAAAGAGAGACACATAAGAGGAAAGGAAAGCTCAGCAAACAGAGAGGAAGGAAGAGGAAGAGGAGTGAAGAGGTGAACAGGACGTCATGGTGGTCGGAAAAGAAAAATAGGGACGACATTATAGAAGTGACGGGTGAAGAAGAAAGGAAGGATGTGTTTTTTGTTATTATCAGTTTATGCAACACTCACACACACACACACACACACACACACACACACACACACACACACACACACACACACACACACACACACACACACACACACACACACACACACACACACACACACACACACACACACACACACACACACACACAAGAAGAACAAAACTTCATGAGGGGCAAAAGAGGGGAAGTGTTTCTTCCAGGAGAGAGGCTTTGCATGGAGAAACCAACAAAGGTGAAAATGACATCAGATACAGTCTGGTTGATACAGTTTTTGATTTGGGACTAGAAACATATTCCAGACAACTTCCAGGGGCGGCCATACAGCTCAAAGGTGAACCTCACAGGCTGATTGTTTTATCACAACGGTTCTATGTCACATGCATCACGACCACTGGAAATACAGTAAGAGGAATGCAGATTAGAGGTGTATGCCTCTGAAAAAGTCCTCAATGTTAACTATTTTTGGTTGCAGCCCACATTTTAACTGCACTGCTGTGACCACTGGAATGTGTGCCTTGTGTGTGTGTGTGTGTGTGTGTGTGTGTGTGTGTGTGTGTGTGTGTGTGTGTGTGTGTGTGTGTGTGTGTGTGTGTGTGTACATTTCCTAAACTGCACCAAGCAAGAAGAGGATATCAAAAAAAGGTTGGAAGTTTAGATGAATGCCTGCAGTGTCTAACTACAGTCTGCTATTGTGGTCTCGCGTTCTATATAGAACCTGTTGGCTAGACGAAACACACACACACACACACACACACACACACACACACACACACACACACACACACACACACACACACACACACACACACACACACACACACACACACACACACACACACACACACACACACACACACACAGGTCTAGCTGGACTGTGGTTCTCGTCCACAGCCATCACTCCAGTTTGGAGACAGACACACCAGCACACACAGCTGGACAAGGCTGCCATTGAGCTCCAAATCAGCTCGGAATGGTGGCCCTGAAGGACAAATGTCAAATGACATTCAACATAAAATCATGTGCAAGTCAAATCACGCCGATACAAACATAAGTCATGGTGAACTTTATTTCTGTCTCTGAACACGAGCGTGATCTCATGAACTAACAAACCTCAGGAAGTAGATAATCTGCTCTCTGGCGACAAAAAACATCCTGTCAGTTAAAGACGAAGAGTTAAACCAGTTTGTGTGTGTGTGTGTGTGTGTGTGTGTGTGTGTGTGTGTGTGTGTGTGTGTGTGTGTGTGTGTGTGTGTGTGTGTGTGTGTGTGTGTGTGTGTGTGTGTGTGTGTGTGTGTGTCTGCAAAGACATTTTTAGGTTTCAAGGACACTGAGCGTTTCCTCTCTTGCTTTCTATTGTTCCTGCAGCAACGGTGGTCGAGGGAAGTGATCACCACATCACAATGACTGGGAGCCCCGAGGCCAACGTGGCCTCCAGTCTGTCCACATTTCACTTTACTGCTCCTGTCAAAGTTTAAAGCGTCACTAATATGCACCAAGTGCTCTGAAAAGGGACTGGGAAAATGTAATGTGAACTGAATATATTTGATTTATAAATATTAAGGATTTTACAAATTCGTTTTTCTGTTCCCCTCAAAGGTGTGAGGGCACGAGGACAATCAAGAGCTGCAGTGCAGCAGAGACAAAACAACGTTTGCCTCAGATGAATCCAGTTCTCTGGCACTTTATCCACCATCTTTGCTGCCATCTGCAGGACGGAGAACATGAGCCAGCGTAGTAGATCAACAGTGGAAACCATTATAAAATAGAAAAGAAATACTTCATTGATCCAAGAGGGAAATTCTTAGGCTCTCTAACAACCTTCCCACCAAAATAAAAACACATGCTGTTGGACTGATGTGACTAAGTATGGACAATAAACATTTTGCTTCCGTCTACAAAAGATATCAAATCAAAGAATAAGCCATTCATATAAGTGAAAAAGAAAGTTTGCAGAGAAGCTGGGTGTAGTGGCACTTCAACCTATTCAAAGTGCTGCTCTGGTGAGGACGCGTTCAGGGGCAACAATGATCAGGGTCCAAGGAGCAATTTTGTCTTTAGATACGACAATCCATTTATTGACATTGTCTAGTCCAACAGTCGATACCTATCGTCAAATACTCAGTCCACTACTGAGTTCCTATTACCACATTACATTTCCTTTGCCTGCCACTCATCCCGACACGTTCTAGAAACTGATTGCTCATCATGTCCTGCACACCTGGCATCAATTACCTGGAGGCGTTAGAACCTCCACCTTACCACAGCTCCACCTCGTGGGCGACCATCAAACCTGCACTGAAGACCAGTAAAACGGGAGCACACGTAGAAAACTAAAAACAAACAATAATCCCATATGAAATCTAAAATGGCTCCTACACTGGATTCCCCTGGACTAGAAAGCCAACAGTAACATTCCCACAACCTGGACAAAGTGCTCGCTGGACAGCTGCTGGAATATCGACAATAATATTTGACAGAATGAACATAATACACCGTCGGGTTAATAAAGTGGACTTCTTTCAATTGAAAGGTTGCAGGTTCAATTTAAAAATATGTCAATGTGTTGGAAAAGAAAAGAAAAAGACATGGGATCACAGTTGATATTATTAAAAAAAAAAAAAAACTTTATTTGTATGTACTTACATACTGGTGTCAAAAGAGTATGCAGATTTCACATTGACTTACAATTACAAAGAAAAAGCAAATATTTTTCTTCAATTACAAGCATTGAAAAAAAACTATGTACAGAAAAAAAAAAAGGGCATGATAAGGTAATACACAAGAAACAAACTTACAGTCACACAATGTTTTAATTGAGGCTTCTGCAAATAAAAGAGAAAAAAGAAATCTAAACAGTTACACTGCCTTGGTGCTCCAGACAATAACTTGCATTTCCACTCAGAAACATACCCTTGTGCATCCTTCCCACAGTCCAGCATGAAGGCGATTTCAGAGTGTGCTCACAAAACTGTTTTTTAAAAAACTGCCAGAGAACCGATTCGTCAACAAAAGAAAAAAATAACCGTTGAATGGAAACAGTTGAGTTAAAACACATGTCCTAGAGTTCATTTTCAAAACGATGTTACAGTGGGAACAGTCAACCTACAGAACAGTCCAGGGTTTCAATGGACATTTCTCTCTCGATGATATAAGGCTCACCATTGTTCCATTGCCATATCTTACAAATGAAATGTACACTGGGCTCCAGAAACCCTGGCATTTCAATTTTTTATTTATTTTTTTTAATAGAAATCCTACCCAGAAGATTTTGATCACGACAAGACAAAAAGCAGAAATTATTAAAAAAAAAGAAAAAAAGAAAACCATGGGGATGTTTTGGGTTGTTTGTGACCGACAAAACGAAGGGTAAAGTCAGACACTCACACGAATTGCGCCTCAACAGGCGGCGCTCTGGATCAGGGAGGAGCCAGAAAACGGGGAACTAAACATTCAGTGAAACACGAGATGAGGCGTCTCATTCTCGCTGCATCACGACGCTCGGGTTTGGGCTACACGGGACCGTGATGTCCCGGCAGTATTTCGACGCAGGGTGCTGATCTGCAACCGTGTTTCTCCTCTGTGTTCATGTCAGGATGTGAACTTGCACATCAAAGGAATTTGGGGGTTTTCATGGCACTTTGTCTGCGCGACACTCAACGTGGCGCAGTTTCGTGGCTTGAATAGATAACTCGCTGGACAGTGATCAGAACCAGATCACTCCCTGAACTGACCTCAAACCAAAGCAGCTACATGAAGAGTGAGTTTACCACTAAGAGTGCAGTGCAGTGTGCATAGACGGTGAAAGTGCACACACGTCTATGCAGACCCTCTTGCAATCTCATCTTGGTTACAAATGCATGGAAAATGTGCTTTTTAGCATGCCTTTGAATGATACGTCTGCCTCTTCGGAATTTAGGAACTAAAAACGTGTCCAGTAACTCATTAACTGGATTAATGAAAAAAAAACAAACAAAAAGAATCCTCTGCAGGGTGTGTTTAAGTGTAAATCCACCAAGAGCAGAGCAGAGCTCTAAACTATACTGATGGTCTTAGTTCAGCTGATCTTTGAGCTTATCACGTCAGTCTCTGGGTGATATTGTGGTTGTCAGGTAAGGATTTAATCTTTGAGGGGAAAAAAATGTCTCTCTGGTGAATTTTGGGCTTCCCGGGACCAGCTGCTCCATCTCAGTTAGGCTCTCTTTAGTCATTCTTTGTTTTTTTGCTGTCATTTCCATTCTCCTCCAGCGAGGTCCCTTCTGCCTCCTCTGGCTGCTTCCTCTTCTTGGTGTCGTCTACCTGAGCCGGGGACGGGTGAGGCCTGAACGTGATGATGACGCAGGTCATGTTGTCGCATCCTGTCCCGTCTCCTGACGTGTCAGGTGCCAAACAGTGCTCCAACAGCTGCAAGGAGGACAATGTCAGGTTTGAAATTGAAGATTAAAACATAAATATTTTTTGTTAATTGGCATTTTTTGACAGAATTCAGTTTAGTGTGTGTTCTTATTAATCATTTCTGAGTGATGCAGAACAGTGTTCCAATGGTACTAATTTGGTGTCACCTCTTCCACGATGGATGAGAGAGGCCTGGCTTTGCCATTTTGGTCGGGTTTGATCCTCTTGCTGATGAAGTCCACCACCTCCTGACTGCTCAACACATTCCTGCAAACACACAAACACTGTTCAGACAGACACATCTCAAGAATCACTGCAAGGAATAAATCTTTAGGCTTAAAAAACAACAACAACAAAAAAAACCAGTGTGACAGACTGACCAGATGCCGTCACAGGCAATAACCATGAAGTCGTGTTCCTCGTTGAGCGTTAAAACTTTGACGTCTGGCATTGCAGATATCATCTGCTCCTCTGGTGGAAGAGTCTTGTTCCTCTTATAGAAGTGGTCGCCTGAGGGGAGACACAGTACAGAGTAACAACCCACCTACTGAGAGGATCGGTACAAAGTAACAGGACCATGTTTACACTGTCAGTACTTGAGGTCACGTCAAAGCCGCTCACTAAGTCACCTACCGATTGCTCTGGAGAGGTTCAGTCCCCCGTTAACACGTCCGTCCCCGGTCACTTTGCCTCCAGCATTTTTGATGCGAGCGAGTTCCAACTCGTCCTCTGGCTTGTGGTCATACGACATGTCGACAGCTTTGCCTGCAATGAAGCAGAATCGGACCCTTGAAGCTTCATGTAAGATCGCCTATTGATTTCTGCTTATTCTAAACGCAGCCCCACATACTGGATGCCTTGATTGGTAAATATTAACCAGTTCCTCATCCTCAATGTGGACATTCGTTCTTATAATATGATTTTGCCTCTCAATGTTCACACCAGAAAGAGTAAACTTGCAGAAGTGTTTTGGACCTACCGTGTTCAGACACGACGCAGCGGGAGTCTCCAGCATTGGCAACGATCAGCTGTTTCCCTCTGATCAGAGCAACGACAGCTGTGGTGCCGCTGTCCGAGCCGGGCTGCAAATGAATAGGCATTAGATGTCTCATAGTTTACGCCACCTTTCCCCAAACTATGGGTCTCAAACCATGTAGATTGGACGCCCAGAGGTACAGTAAAACGTCTAACATATGCAAATGAATTTTCTCAGCTGAATTAAGTTACATCATCTAGAAAATTCACGATGCGGTGTGTTTCTCTCCGTCTCGCTGCTCAGTAGCTCCTCACCTGCAGCGCAGCCAAATCTCAAACCTGGGACTGTTCAGTTTACATGTTCATGGCCCGTGACTGCAGCAGTGACCAGAGAGAGGGGAAACACATGTCTACATGCAAATACAAGGGCGAACTCAAAGTCTGCTTTACAAAAGCCAAGTCAAGCCTTGACGAGTTTCATGAGGTCAGACACGAGATTGCAAAATTTAACAACCATCTTAAAACAAGGCACACAGGGATATTCAAAGGAGCTTTTTCTTTACAAGGAAAACTTGTATAAAAATGTTTTTGAGGGTGGAAACACAAGAAAATGTGCATCAAGTTGTGTTTGTCATGAGTTGCAATTCTCTTTTCCAGATGGATACATATGAAATTCTGTCAAATGTAAAACTGTCTACCTGTTATGATGCATGTCTAACGTTATTGTTTCTTTTGTTCATCATTATTGGTTTGTAACTTTAGAAAGGTTTTGGAAATTGACCTAAGGATAAAGCAGTCCTAATGTGTTCACCAGCTAATCACAAACAATTGTACATAGATCAAGTTTCTCTAACAAAGTATTACTGATTTACAGGGGGTAGTTTAATGGAGCAAAATGTGATTTAAATCACCTCTGATGGCCGAACAGTGAGTCATATCAATAACACCTTTTCACATGTTCATCGTTAGCAATTTCGGGATAGCTTTTAAATGCTGAAAAGGTTTTTAATCAGATGAGTTCTGACCCCAAGCATTTTATCAAGATTGAGCCGAGCCACCAGCAGATGCCATCTTAAACCCGATGACTACAACGAAACTAACATGGGGACATTAGGATGAAGCCGTGGTAAAAACTCCACTTGTAACTCCTTCTGATTCAGTGAAATAAAATGCTAATCATCCCATATCCATGGAACCAAACACATGTCAACTGTTAATACACACCTCCTCTTTGCCATCCATTCCAGGCAGACACATTTCCTCCTCCTCTTCATCTTCAGAGTCTTCCTCTCCCTCTTCTGTGTCCTCCTCTTCTTCCATTTCACTGCTGTCACCCTCTTCCTCTTCGCTCCCATCCTTATTTAATAAAAAATGTGTTTGCATGACCTTGTACAGTTATTCAGAGTAAACTTTCACAGCGTAATGCAAACTTCTATTTTGGTCTCACTTCTTCATCGCTGCCATCTTCTTCCTCTCCCTCCTCAGACTCCTCGCTGTCATCGAAAAACCGGGATTTGGAATCTGCTGCCGCCTTGGAGGACAAAGAGGAGCAGGAAGGACCTGCGTCTCCTTCAGCTTTACCAACCTTTTCCTCTCCATTAGAGCTTCCAGACTCCGCAGAGTCAGCTGCTGTCGGGGAGAAATGAGAGCAACATGGTGGACAAAGGGAGCAAAACAGGCACACAAAACTGATCAGACAAGAAGTTTCCCCAACACTTATACTTTTTCTTTTAATTGCAGTGACATTTGCTAATGCGACATCATAAACTGTCGACCCTGCATGTTAAATAAGGTCCCTCTTGGATTATTGACATAGAAAGTTGCGTCTTAATTGTGAATCATATACCTGCAGCACTGCCTTCGCTTCCTCCAGTTCTCCGACAGGCTCGCAGTTTTGATCCACATGATGCCCCTTCGCTTTCCTTCACTTTTCCATTGCTCTCGTCCCCCACCTCTCCGTTTAGCCCCTCTTTCTTTGGTTCCTCCCCACAGACACCTTTGTCTCTTGAGGCCTCAGGGTGCGAGCATGCTGCCTTCTTTGCTGCCGCACTAGAAACAATACAAGGTGAAATAGTAAGTTTACAAACTTTTACATATGAATTAGTGAACGTTGGACAAACTGAGGTGTTGAAGGGAGACAGTTCAGCTTCAACAAGTGGTAACATTGGCATCACCACTGTAATACACAATGACCATTCTGAGGAGGAAGTGTGTAAAAAAAGTCGGTATGTTGAAGAAGAAGAAAGTCATTAAGAATGTTTTCCCCTCTGGAAGAGCGAAAACTAATTCAATAAAGTACCTGATAGCAGCAGCATGTTTGACTGCACTGCGGTTCTGGCCGTAGCGGACCAACAGCTCCTCTATGGTCATGGTAGCCTCTTCGTGGAGCAGAGCTGCTTCTTCTGTATCCACTGGAAAGAAGAAGCCCCCAAACATGTTAAATTAACTTTCATTGTCATGAAAAAAAAAAAAAAAGGTTCTCTACAGACCTTAAGCAAAACGCCTCTATCTATCCTCTATCTTTGTTCACACAGGTTTCACGCCACAACTTTTTGGTTGGACCACATTAAATTGCGAGTACACATAAGGAAGTGATCAGTGGATGATGAAACATCAGCACCGTACTTACAGTCGTCCTCCTCTGCCACCTTTTCAGCTGGAGGGTCCTGGGTGGGTCGCCCAGCGATCTGCGTTAGTTCCTTGATGACGTCCTCTGTGGTCATTCTGCTGTCGATAGCTAAGAAGGCGTCCTCTAGTGCCTGCAGGGCAACGTGCACATTTCAGGACTGATGAACACGGGGAAGGAACTGATCACACCTCATACATTGTGTTTGAGCTGTGCTGTTAAAAAGCAGCACACATCTGACCATGTTCTTCTGTGTTAACTCGACTGTCATCACATGACGGTTTTTATTTCTTCCCCTCACCTTTTGAAGTTTGCCATCTTTAAAGGTTTTCTGCTCTTTGATGATCTCAGGAAGATACTTTGAACAGTACAGAGCCACCTCTTCACCTGATGGGAGGAGGAGATATAAATTCTCAGGGTAGGTGCAAGTGTACACAGAGCACTTAGGTAGGTGTGTAAAACAAACAAAATGAGGAACACCACTGAAACAAGTTACAAAGATAGGCATGGTAGTATCCACAATTATTACAGACAAGGCTATCTGCCTGACTTGTGCCAAGTTTTTAATAACATGAGACAGTTCTTCGCAATATGTGTTACCTCCATGTCCATCGTACACAGCAAACATGGCCGTCTCCTCATCAAACTCTGGGATACAGTTATGAGCATCCTGAAACACACAAATCACAGCGAATCTCAGTCTAAAAGTATGCTATACGTTTATGACAGGCATGTTTGAGGGGATAAGATGAAAAAGACTACAGACTTGTAGTACTGTCACCATTAGCAGCGGCATAGTATGAATAGATTTACTGAAGACAGGACATTTTTCACAAAACTGTCCTTGTTTAACATCTTTATGTTTGGCGATTTGCTGTGCGACTCGCATAATCTGCACCAGTTTTTTCTTGGTGGACTTTTGCTGGGTGAAATACATGCTTAGCAGTGACCCGAAAAGCTCCACTGTTTTAACCTGAGGAAAGTGTTCACTGGTGTGTTTAAGCAATAACCCTAACTCACAGGTTCCCCATCTTAGCAAAGCATACACCAGTGATACTGAGATCCAATTCAACACTTATTATTTGAAAGACATGAAAGTAGTTGGAGGAGCAGAAAGCGTGGAGGTTTCAAAATTGGACTAAAAGGCCAAATCTGATTCTCAGACGAGTTAGTGCATCAATAGGCAGTGATGTGTTTGTTGTCTAGCAGAAATCTCTTAATCATTAGTACAATGACCCTCAGTAACATCCCTATACAACACCATGTCAATGTGGTAGCCATTTTATAACAACCGTTTAGAAAATAACTTGTGGCGAAACAATATCTTCCATGGCTGTGGCATACACTGACCATGAGTGCTGACTGAAATGATAAAATGTTTAACATCACAAGAGTGAATCAACATGTCACACAGTGCCAGCTAAAGTGAAATCCGGATCAACAGCATACATAAATTAGATGAAGAAGATTAACTGTGGAAATCACCGATCACGACTACAGCCCAAAAGCTGCTTCAGTACTCAAGAGAATAAGCCTCTCTGCCCTAATAACCCCAAGTACATTTTCTCTTGGTTCGGGAAACACTGTTCACGTTAATTTTTCCAGCTTACCTCCATGGAGACCCGCCAGCCCTGCATGGCAGAGAAACCAAAGCTCATGTTGCAGTTGCCGCCATCGGATGAGGTCTTGGTCGTGCTAGGCTGCGACAGATATGCCCCCATGATCGTTGGTTTCTATGGCTTTACACCTGGAAGCAAGAAGGCACACGGATAAAGTGATAGATATCGGATTCACAGGCAGAAAAGCTCTTCTTAAGCTTTGCGTTAGTTACTTTTCGGCGGCTTTAAAGAGACCGACTGGTTACGGTTGCTAGCTAGCTAACGGCTAGCAACGCCACAACAAAAAGTGAACGCAACGGCGGGCTAACGTGCGCGAGCTAACAGCAGCGAACCCGGCTAAACTTCCAGCGGTAACCTCTGCCCCAGCCGGGCGAGCGGCTGCGCACTTTCAACCGGATAAAGACGCAGCGCGCCGAGGGTCTGTTTACCGAGTGTGACGGAGCAGGATTAACTTAAGAAGGGGGTCCAAAAGAGGAAGATTCACATAGGAATGATTGCACGTGTGAAAACTGAAGCCGCTATCAACACTGACCGACACCGAAAAGAAGCAGCGGCGGTGGCGGAAGTGCACACTGCGCATGCCCATTTACGGCCCCACGGGGGGCGTGGCACACAGCTACGTCACACGCATCAGGGATCATATCGCCTTAAAACTTTACATTGCTTTACGCTTTTCCCCCATTCACTATTTATCATTTACATAGAAATTTTATTGTTGTAAAAAAGAAAAAAGTCTACTTGGTATTGAATAACATCTGCAAAACAAATCAACACCACCCATTGTTACTTGTTATTATTTTACTCCACATCATAGGTTTTATTAAAACAAAAAAAACGAATCTATTTGCAACAACAGTGTTGTTTTCACCTATATTGTTCACAAAGTGGTTTGTACTCGATGTTGTGCATAGTGTGAGTTGGTGTTTTTTCCACTGTTCATATTTTAACTGTGTCCATGACGTACGAGGTGTTACCGGGCGTGTGGAGAAATACATTTGAATGCTGGTCAACTGGGAACTCCCCGCTGTAAAAGTTGGTACTTTTTGTGTCATCATTCAATACATAGGCATTTAAGCTTCAAAATTATGTTATTATTATTTTTCTAATGGTGAATGAAATTAGCTTCATCTTATTATTTGATTCTGTAATCTAATATTGTTGACTTTGTAAGCACGAGTTCGTCCATATTTGGCTTACAGAATAAATTGGATTTTTTTTTTTTTATTAACAAGTTGACATCCGTTTATTGCGACGTGTCAAGTCTCCTAAACAGGAAGTCGGACTTTCCCATCTGGTAAATTTCAAAGTTTCCAGCTATATAAACTCACAACGATATTTACCTGTAAAATGTTTTGTGTGTATATTGACAAACATTTTATAAATCGAGTAGATGGAGATGTTTGGCCTTTTCGTATAAAAGCTGTTATTTTAGGTAATATAAGGAATGACCCCTTCTGACCACTTGGTGGCAGTAATAGAGATAGTCGCCTATTGACATCCTGAAAACGTCAGAACTAGAAGGTAGAAGAAGAAGACGTCAGCGGTTAAACATGGCGCGGGAAGCCCGGGAAGCCCGGGAGGTTTCAGAGATGGAAGTCTGCGGGGAAATTCCTCCGTCTTCTCTAAAACTCTACGAGACGCAATTTTTCGGTTTCACCCCGCAGACGTGCGTCCTGCGGGTGTGCAGCGCCTTCCAGGACTGCCTGTACGACATCTTACCGGTGGTGGAGAAGGTCTGTGTGCGGCAGCTGAGTAAAGGCGGGTCCGAGGGGGGCGAGGAGCAGCTCCGGGCTCGAGCCCGGGACTGCAGCCGTAACCTGCAGCAGTTCCTCGATGAGCGATTCAAGCAGCTGGCCGGGCGGATGGAGGCGCTGCTGGTCAGCCGCTGCTTTACAGTGCCGCCGACTGTCCTGCTGCCCGAAGACCAGACACACAAGAAGTACCCGCAGGACTTCCAGGTGGGTGCACAGTGTGGGACCTCGGAGGAGACCGGACAAGCTGCTCCTCACTCGGTATAACAAGACCTGGGTACATCTAATGTCATTTCAGGTGGAACGTGGTCTGTCAGTGTTTCTTACTGAGTGTGCAGGTCCTGCACCCACTATTGAGCTCCATCTCCATCCTTTATTGCTATCTGTCATCAAAACGTTCAAAAACATTGCAAAATGACGAACTGTATATATACACAATAAATTTGTATTTCCGTATCAGTGGGAGTTTTTTTTAGCGACAACCGTGTATGAACACAAACAGTGAGAGACCACCATTTCAGGGGCGTATATCTTATAACGATGGCTGAGTCATAGGTCTAGTATCACCTGATCTCACCATCACAGGTAGTTTAACAGAACCCCGAGCTGGAAGGGGAACCCAGAGACATTGACCCACATTGGTCCACATAACTGACGATATGATGAAACCCGGTCTGCAACAAGATGTCAAGAAATGCACCTTCCAGGGACAGTTTACTGACTGCTGCTGTTTCTGGAAAACAAATGGGCTTGGGTCCTCCAAGGTGCACAGGGACACAAGTATTTTCATGATATCCCCAAATAAATAAACTGAAAAAAAAAAACAGTATTTGTGGGCTAACAAACTGATTGTGGTCTCTTTATATCCAGGAGGTGCTGAAGCTTGAGTCGTCACTGGAAGACCTTCAGAATGCCTATGAAGCAGAAGTGTGTGCCCGACAGGCCCTGGTAGCTGAGCTGGAGGAGCAGAGGGAGGTGCAGGCACAGCTGGAAGGCATCCTGGAGTGGATCAGAGATCTCCAGACAGCCTGGGTGAAGGAGGGTAACGGCAACTTCCACGAAAGTTTCCAACTGGTGATGGAGTCTGTGAAGAAACTGCAGGAGGCCGTCGACGAGGCGCTGCTCTGCAGCAGAGTGCGTCACTGAATTGGGCTCAGATTCATTGACTGTTTGTCACACGCATTCCTCCAGAACTTTATAAAGTGTGTGATTGTTAAGATGATGTACAAGCCCACTGGAAGACATGTTGGAAATGTTACTCTGTAGATATTCATTGACTTTTTAATACTTTGGAAATAAAAAGAAGAATCACCAACAAATAAGTATTTTCAAAGGGATTCTGTGGAGACCTTTGGGCTGCGTGGAAACCTATAGTCACTCGTGATGCTCGTACCTCATCTAAAATCTTGGTTAAACAAAGAAATAGATTTCTCTTTGTCTGTCTACTTCACATTCAAAGGGATTATTAACATTGGACCAAATTATATAAACCCACCTGCCAGGACTTTACAACCATTATAAGTAAAACTGCAGGGTGAAATGAAACAATGCATGTTTGATTTCGTGGTGGTATTTTCAGCTGGAAAATTACCAACAACTTTAAAATGTCCAAAGGGATCAAAACGACAGCAGGTATTTTTGCACAGCAGATCGGTGCTTCTGAAGGCTCATGGGAATTTAGTCTAACCTCTAACGCTTGTTTGTAAAGGCTCAGACACGCTTTCCTCTCTGACTTGGTGCCATCTGAGGCCCGTTTCCACAAACACTAATAAAGCAGAAATCGGACTTAATCATAGAAAGCTGACCAATTTTTCTTCATGTGAAATTTTAAAAGCAACCAACACTTTTCACTTTTTCTATTTTCCAAATAAAGGAAAGTTACAAAATGAGTTATTTAAAAAACAAAGCTCAGAATTCTCCACGTTATGTTATGAAACGCAACAAGTGTTTTCAACACGTTAAATAAAGTTCTGATGTAATTGCTCGGAGATGGTGTCAAAGTTTTATTTCCTTCTTGAGGGGAGAGTACAGCTCCAACCCCTCAGAGTGGGAACATGTGGCTCCCAGCAGAGGGCGCTCTCGACACGTTCGCAGCAGCCGTTCTACTTTATTGGTCCACATTAGTGCAGACAGGCCACAGGTTCAAATGAAAAGATGCACGATGATTATAACTACACTTAAAAATATCAACATTTTACAAAAATTGTGTTTCAAGGCCATAAAAGTGGAAGAACTGTTTGAACCTATAGATCGCATCCCTATCTGGGGAAAAAAAAATGCCAACTAAAAGATTTTAAGGGTGCAGAATATTTGATTTCTCATTTCAGCATGATTCTATAATAAGTATAGACAACACTGCGTATTGGGTTCAGTTGTGTCAATTTGCCTAATTTGCAAACATAATGGCAAACAATCAAAATCAGGCTTTTGTAGCAAATCTTTTTTAGTTCATCAATTATTTGGTGGACAGAAACTGTTTTAAAACCACAAATAGAAAATCTGCTGCTGTGGGCTTCTTCAATCTGAGAATTTTATGTTGCAAAAAAACCTGCAAAACACTGGTCATCCGTCCATATTCTAAACCAATTTTGCCAGTTCATAGTGGCTTTGTGAAGCCGAACCGAGTGGGAATAAGTAAATAGGTTACATTACACTTTGCCCCCTCAGAAAGTACCCCATTGAGGGAAGAGTACTAACCACCAACACCATAAAGGGATTACAGCTGATGAACTTCATGTTGACTCCTTTCTACTTGGCTGCCTGCAGACCAGGGCTTCATGAAGACCTTCCTGCTGTCAGCACTCAGTGGCACAAGTGAATGTCTGTTATGTTTCTACTTTATCTGGTAAATGTGTTCACTGTGAGAACATCCAGTTTGTTTTTAAGTGGGGAGGATTAGTGTGCAGCGTTGGCTTAGGCTCTGATTTCTTCAGCAATGATCAAATCATTATGGTTCATATGAGTCCCAGAGCAGTCGTAAGGAGCCAGCTTTCAAAACTGTCAGTGCTGAATGCCTCATATTCAAACCAGACAATTTCATGTCTGAGGTTTCCTTTAAAGCCTTAGAGAAATTTTATACTTTAATCTGAAACACATTCAACAAGGAAAAGAATACAGTCGCTGATATTTGTTAGATGTGGAGTGAGATACTAAATTCCGAGTGTTTGTTATTGTCATCAGTTGAGTTTCTTGTGACTCTGATGAGCAGCCAAAAAAAAAAAAAAATATATATATATATATATAAAACGGAATTGTTTGTTGTCAGTAGGAGGCAGTATCTGTGTGTCATACTAATTCAATAAACCATGTGGTCTTACAATAGGTATTTGAAACTTTTTCTCATTATGGGCAATATGTCACTTTTCTGAATATTTTTTCCATTTAGTTCTCAGGTGTTAATGGACCTAGTGGGATGTAAATCATGAAGCATTTGGCCACTTCAAAGGAGCAATGGATTTTCTTCTCAGAGTAAAGTTAATTAAATAGGCTGCAACAGCAGGATCAAACATGAGTAAAGGAGTGTTCACAATTATATGTTAAACATCCCCTCTGACCTCTCTGACAACTAAATAAACATCAAAATCGTAATGCCTGTATTTCTTATAAAGTAGAAAACTGCAAACACTGAGCATTTGAAGACAGTCAGCTCAACTTGTTAAGTGTATACTAAGTGACGTTGCTGAGGACGCTGTGGTTGACAGGCCAAACAAGAAGAACTGGAACTGAGAGAAAGTACATAAACGACAACAGGTCAAGCGTAAACAGTAAACATTTGCTTTAGCATTCTTTGAATGTGTGCGCATGTGTGTGTGTGTGTGTGCGTGCGTGTGTGTGTGTGTGTGTGTGTGTGTGTGCGTGTGCGTGTGCGTGTGTGTGTGCGTGCGTGTGTGTGTGCGTGTGTGCGTGCGTGTGTGTGTGTGTGTGTGTGTGTGTGTGTGTGTGTGTGTGTGTGTGTGTGTGTTGCCTGCCTGCCTGCATGTTGTGAGTGCCTTGAGAACTGATCAGTCCAAATGGAGAGGTGCAAGAGGCACTTTAGTGTTTGTCTTACTTTGATAATGGGACCACCAGCAGCAGTGATGATAACGATCCTACAAGATGTGGAGATGAGAGTGCGTTTAGCCTGTAACAAACATGACTTGAGACCTTGGTGCAGAAATCAGACGTCCAAACATCAAGCCATTTGTTCAGAAACCCTGTTCACTAAATCTTGGAAGTGGTTTCATTGATGTTTAAAATGAGCCATAAGGACACAAACACCACATTTGTTATGTGAAGAACAAAGATGGAAAAAGCACCTTTGGTCCTATCATTCGACACACATTTAGAATTTGCAGAGTATTACAAAGGCACATTTTGCACATGAGACTTTTCTAAATCACAAAATGAAAATATAATTGCCAATATGTGCACTTTAGCTATTTTAATCTAAAATATATTTGTAACTGGGATATAATTCTGACAGAATTGTTTTAAGGGGCTATAAAACCTCGCTGGCATCAATCAGGCGACCTTGTGCACTAACTGCTCGCAAAAGGCACTTTTTTTTTTAAACAAAGGGGCCAAACACGTCATCATTTGTGTCAGTATTTTAAAATTTATTTTTTAAAGTAATATGCCATCTTTTGTTATTAAACAGCACAAACAGCTTTGATTTTAATGGTAGCTTTGGTAGTTTGGATGAAATAACAATATTGCCAACTATGGTAACTTGTCTGATATTGGGTTATTTGTATTTTAAAATTCTATAAAAGCCAACTTCATTTTGTCATGCTTTTTTTTTTTTTTTTTTTTTTTTAGTAATTTATTCAAAATTTCCATTTTGGGTCCAGTCTGAAGATACTGTGCTTCATGGTAGAATGAAAAGTATAGATTTTATTCTAAAATGAAATTACCATATAAGATATGATGAGCAACTGTGGATTTTGCAAACAACAATGCATCAACAATTACTGTATTATACCAAAGACTTAGAGGAGAATGTGCTCTGTAAATGTTATTGAGCCAATTGTGATTTCCTAATGTTGTATATGAAAAAAATTTCACTGCTACAAAATTTATATTTTCTTCCTGGGAGATCATTAAAATTCAAGCTTAAAAAAAACTGAAAATTTAAGTATTTCTCACAATAAAATGCACACAGCAACACAAAATGATGTATGATGAAGTTCAAGGGTGCCACATACAGTATTCATACATAATTATGTTTTGTTTAATGTTTTTCCTAAAACCCAGAGAATGACACAATAGCCTCTCATCGCTGCGACCTTTCTATGATTCAACTCCCAAAATTGAAACACATCTGTATTTTACATCAGTTCTCGCTTTTACTTTCCCTTTCTTGCTTGAGTTCTTGTGTACCCACCTGTTGTGCTGTGATGAAACACCTCATATACTGAGTTATGTGCAAGAGATCATTTTCAAATTCTTGTTCTGGCTTTAGACTACTATAAGTTAAGCTCTATTAAGGTCTCATCCAGACTGTGGAGATAGCACATAGTGACCTTTTTTTTTCAGGTACTTCAATGTATTATATAAGTGTCGTTGCTTTTTTAAATGTATTTTGTACGTTTGTACTTTCTGAATTGTTTATATATTCTATTGACCAGTTTTAGATATACTATACTAAATTATAATTATCTTGTCTTGTGCATTTAAATTCAAAACAGATTATTTTTTAATACAACTCTGTCTTTCCAGATTATTGATTCCAGCTGGGTAGTTGTTCTTGTGCTTATTTGGTTCCACATCTTGAGGCGTTGCAGCTGATCACAAATTCAAATTGAGACATTTTGAGAAATTTTGGTGACATTAAATCTTCTTATGAGGACAAAAACAAGCTTCGGCAGCAACAATGAATGCTCTTAATCTTGGTTTTGTGCGTGTGTGTGTGTGTGTGTGTGTGTGTGTGTGTGTGTGTGTGTGTGTGTGTGTGTGTGTGTGTGTGTGTGTGTGTGTGTGTGTGTGTGTGTGTGTGTGTGCGTGTGCGTGTGTGTGTGTGTGTGTGTGATGGTTCAAAACACGAACCACTGTCCTTGTATGTGTGCCTCCAGTAAAAGATGTTGCCAAACTCAAGGGACACAGCTGTTTGCATCTGTCCGCTGGCCACAGACACTCTGAGTTTATAGCCGAGGTCTGGCAGAGAGAGAATATGAAGTAAGAAGAGGAAACATACATCTACTCTGTTAAAGAGTTGGCCAAGCACGTGTCGTTGTGATTTAAAACTGAAGTTGGCTG
This sequence comes from Lipophrys pholis, assembly GCF_963383615.2. Classification (NCBI taxonomy): domain Eukaryota; kingdom Metazoa; phylum Chordata; class Actinopteri; order Blenniiformes; family Blenniidae; genus Lipophrys; species Lipophrys pholis. Next base: position 18,513,263 of record NC_137636.1, on the reverse strand, counting down.
TGTTTGAGGGACAGCAGGCCGAGGAGGAAAGTGTCTTCGTTTTACACCACAGTCTCAAGCTTTCACGCCGCCGTCCTAAACAATTCTGGCTCTCGCACTACATCAACACTGAGCTGGGAACGCTAATCACATGTGAAATCAACACACCGGTTGTATCTGTCTGTTTAAAAGATCTCCTGAAAAAAAAGAACTGACATTGAATGAAGCGTTTACTCATTTCTTCTTCTTTTCCTCCTCCTCAGTAAAATGGGATGAACATTTTATAAACTGGATCAATGTTCTTTGCTCAAATCTATGAGTAACCCCCCCCCCCCAAAAAAATGCTACTTAGTACCTTACTACTAGTTATATGAGTAAATGCAATTAGTTACCTTGTGTAGAGCTTAGAGCTAAGTTCAGTCTGCAGTTTGGATGGATTATAGATCGCTACTGTTGGACAGTAAATCAGTTTGCTGCTGAATGTTTCACTGGCAACTGTTTTTGTGCTGAAGCTTTTTATTCATCTTTCCCCAATTAAGTTGAGGTTGGTTCAGTTTTAGACTGTGCTTGGGTCAGACATGTAGATTTCAAGGCCTCTGAGAGGAAATACATGATTTTTAGTAAATGTCGAAACAAGTGTTTGTTATTTTTCTTGTAAAACTGCGTCAATGTGCTCTAAAGTGTATGTGTGTATGTGTATGTGTGTGTGTGTGTCAGCCCATGTATCTACCTGTTTGAATTTAGTTTGAGCATGTGACTTGATATGTGCACGTGAGTGAAGACAGCATATGGACAGTGCCCTGCTTCCTGTTGGGAGGGGAACACCACGGCTCTCTGTGAACCGCAGTGTGACCTCTGACCTCTTAAGATCTCTGTCTCTCTGTCTCTCTCTCTCTCTCTCTCTCTCTCTCTTTCACACAGAATCCACAAACCCAGATACCTACACATACGTACGCAGATATACGTCCACCCTCAGCCTGCCAGCTGTCTACAGTGACTGACTGTCCCACACAGACACAGAGGACAGAGGAGGTGCGAGTGACAGTCAGACGGGATTGTTTTCTCAGGCTGTGAAAAAGTGAGTCAGGAATCCACACTGACTTTTTCAAATCCACGTGTCACACTGCATGGAAAACAACACATCGTGGCAGAACCAGAACCTCCTTTCACTTTTTAAACAACTGTGGGTCAACGTGACTTTGCACACAGGAGGACTAAAAGTCTCCTCTTTGTACACAGCAGTGAACAGGCACAGGTCCTGCTGTGTTTTTATAATGAAGCAAACTAACAGGCAAAAAACATTAGTGGTTTTTGTTGGTTAAAGAGGTTTTTCACACTTCATTTTTGTGTGGCGCTAGTCATAATTAAGTTTGCTCAGAGATTTAAAGCAGACCTATAAAGGGCTATCAGCATGTCAGTCTGTTAAAAAAAAAGAAGAAAAAAAAAGATCACAAGTTTGGATGACTGGAAATGTATGCCTTATCCTTAGTCTGCACATTCTTTGAAAATATTTGTTCCCATGTTGCCAGTCCATGTGGAAAGTGGTGATCTTGCAGTTGCTGTAATGATTGTAAGTTCATTGCTAAAATTGCAGGAAATCAATAGGCCATCATAATTCTAAAGTCGATGTCAGAGCTTTTTCCACTCTCCTCTTCAGACAATCGATATTCCACCAGGAGCTCAGGAAAACAGTGTTGTGACCTTGGTTTGGACTGCATCAAATACTGAAGCGATGCTGTTTAGTGATGTTTAATCTGTTGTTGTCTCATTGTCTAGTTTGAGAACTGTGATAATAAATACATTTTCATGTCTTGGAAATATATAATTTGTACGATGAGAACTGTAACAGATTTAGCTAGGGTCATCAATTACCACTGAGGAAGGAAACTGCAGTACCGAGTGAAATCACATTCCTGTGGAAAACTTGAAAACTCCAGACAGAAATGCCCAGCAACACATTACTCCAGGCTCAAGTCGTCCATTATATATATTATTACTCAACGCAAATTATTCAGTCTGTTCATTCGAATAATCTGCACATCCATCCACTCCATCCAACTCAGAGTCGATGGGGCTTGGTCATACAGCAAACAGCAGACACATTACACGGCCAACAAAGAGACAGACAACCACACTCTCATTGACACCAATCAATTTAGAGACACCAACTTGCTTCATCTACATCCATGTGTTTTGAGACTAAGGGGGAAACCAGAAAGTCTGGGGAAAATCCTTGCACACACTGGGAGAACATGTAATTTTACACAGAGGATTTGTGACAGGTATTTTCTCATCATGAGGTGAAAAAAAAGTCACATCCCCATGCAGCCCAACCTACTGGTCCCTTGGTTAAAAACAAAAAGAATAACTTCCTCTGTTCAGATGATAGTTTATGCATTTTCCTTTTCCATTTAAAAGATGTTAAATAAAAAACAAATGAACAGAAATTTTCCATTAGAAAATTACATTTTATTTTTGTGCTTATATTTGAATGTATATTAAAAACAAAAATGAAAAAACCCACTTCCTTCTGAAGTACTGGCCATGAGCAGGGACCACATCAGTCAACAGCTTTGTACAATTTCTGCCAAGTAGCTTTCTGCTGTTTTTTTGACGTTATAATTTGTTGTTTGCAGAACTCTGCAAACAGAACGTGCCAATTAATGCATTGGCAAAACACAACCAATAAACAAAAGGTATATCAAACTTTAGCCTTCCCAGCTCTCAAACCCCATCTTGCATATTTATAAAGCCATGTTTACTTCACTGAGAAATAACAACAGACCACCGCTTCCAAATTCAGCCCAACCGAATAAATAGAAACATCTGTTTTTAACTGTTGAAACTCCAGTTTAATGAGCACATAAAACCATAGAAAGATCTATCCTTAACATTTCAATTTGAGCCTCACCAGTGGGGAAATTTCGAGGCCGGGTGCTTTTTGCAGCTGGCCGAAAAGTGAGATACTTTCTCTTCATGTTTATCAGTTACACTGCTTTCATTTTCAGTAGCCTCGAGTCATACGACACTTCGCACAGGAGCACCTGGTTAGTGGGTGCTGGAAGATAATGGTTCAGGCTTCTCAACCTTTTAGCCAGAGTCAAGTGTCAGTGAAACCGTTAATTTAGTTTCTTCTCAACATCTGACGTTGGATAGATTCAAATACAAATACGAACAATTTTTTCCTGAGACACCTGAATCCATCAAGCCCTGCAGACCTCCAGATGTCCCAGCAGCTCATCACTCTTTTGTTTGTGTCCACCTCCAAAGGTCGAAAACACAAAAAGTTAAGCATTGTTTTCTTCGTATCAATACCTTCCTTCGACTGCAGTTATATGATCTCCTGAAGGCCTCCGCTGTAACGGCTGCTCCTAGAAGACAAAAAGAAGATGAAAGAAACAGTGGTGAATTGAGCGTAGATGGAAGAAAAGGAAGAGGAACGAGGTGAGAGGACAAGAGAAAGGAAAAAGAGGTGAGGAGGAGCGGAGCAGAGCAGCAGCTGGCAGGTGTCAGGAGTCACAAAGAACCATCTGTCCAGCGAGTGCCATCTCCTCACACACACACACACACACACACACACACACACACACACACACACACACACACACACACACACACACACACACACACACACACACACACACACACACACACACACACACACACACACACACACACGCACACACACACATTAAACTTAAAAGAACGAAAGCTGCTTCCTGTCATATAGATTTTACCTCTTCACATGAAAAAGATAATCCCCATCAGAATGGCAGTCTGAGCCAATATTACACTTCAGAGATCACAACAACTCTGTCAGAGTCTGACTGTCAGTCAGCAACAGGTCGCAATGAAGCTGTGTGTGTGTGTGTGTGTGTGTGTGTGTGTGTGTGTGTGTGTGTGTGTGTGTGTGTGTGTGTGTGTGTGTGTGTGTGTGTGTGCGCGCGCGTGCGTGCGTGCGTGCGTGCGTGCGTGCGTGCGTGCGTGCGCCTGTGTGGTATGTTGCCTCTAGACTGAACTCTGCAACCTCAAGTTCCTCGGGTACTTATCAATACAGAGGAAGAAAAAGAAGCCTTGCATACAGGCACTCACACACTGTGCTGACCCCTGACCTTTCACCTCAAACAATGTCTCTCTTGAGAGTTTTTAAGAGTGTGAGGAGTGGTGGCCCAACACATGTTAAAAACTTCATGCTCGCAGCAAGTATCTCATGACAAAGTTCACAGTGGGGTGTGAGAGCACGAGGGCTACCTGGACAAAGACAACTCATATTGTCATAAACCTTGATGAAGACATTAAAAACAACAACAGTAAATATCACACACACACACACAAACTGGAGATGATTCCAGGTATGTGGGCAGATCTTCCTCCATCACACAAAGAACATTTAGTCTAGTTGATGTTTTTATTTTCAAGGTACTGCCATTTCTATTGCTCCTGGGCTTTTCCTTCATCCATTGCAATGAGAATGAACATGATTTCCATTCACCTCTCAGTCGTACAGAAGAGATCAAATTGAACAAACTTTACTGAAGTCTTTCATCTCTGCATCAGAACTTGGCTCTTTTCCTCCATAAAGGTTTCACAGGAATCCTTTGAACCTTTTTAAACAAGTGTAAAAATGCATTCCCACTGGCTTAGTGTAGTCTACCTTTGTATTTCTCATCCAGAAACTAAATTTCTGAGAATGCAGACAAACCTTCTGTGTTTCTGAAGAGATGTATGGCTCTCATCAATGTCCTTGATAGAGAACTCATCGACAGCCCTCTCTCTTCTGGGATTTTGTTCCACAAGATCTTTCAGTCTGGCCACAAACATATTCAACATATTCAAACATATAAATACAAGAATGACACTAGTGAGGAGCTATAAAGAAACTAAGACTAGATACTTGTGATTGCAATGTTTGTTTGTTCCACTATATAATACGACCCAAACAATAGGTCAGTCCATCCTGAACTGCTACTGGCTGGTCTTCCATTGTTTTCTACATTAAGATGATGTGATATGTTTTGGTCTCATGGCTATGGCAGAGGTAGGCACTCCTAGAGGGTAACAGTCCAATGTGTTTTTTTATATTTGTCCTTGCTTTAACACAACAGATTGTGAAGAGTGGAGGTCATGCAGAGCTTTGTGGTAACATATTTATTTAGATCAGCTACAGTGGCTAATAGCTGATTTATATCTTGATCATTGGAAATTAAATCATAAAAGAGCACTGCACTGCATCCAGTCACAGAACAGAATCTTGTCTTGTTCATAAAGCAGGATGTGAAAATCTGAGATGCAGAAAGAAGCAACACCAGCGAAAAAATTGTTTTCCAGGGCAGCCCGGCCGTCATCTGGAACCCCCTCACACATTCTGTTGCTCACCCTCTCCTCTTCCTAAAACAACTCTCTATTTCATTCTCCTTCTTCCTTTACCCCCACACTCCCCCTCTTTCTCTTTCCTCCCCCATACAGCAGACAGAGGGCGGATGCTGGCAAACACTTCCTCTCTCCACGAAGTGTCTTCCTGTCTCTGGGAATCCATTTCCTCTTTACAGATACTACAACAGCACTAAGAGCATTCCTCAGGAGTCTAATGCACACACATGCGTGCGCACACACATGCGTGCGCACATACATGCATGCGCACACACATACAAACGCACATGCACTTCATGCTTCATGATAACTGCAGGGCTGATCTGTCACCTGACAGGCTGGATTAACAGATATGAATTTAAACACCTCAAACCCTTTTCTCTTCAATATACATATATTTTAGAATCATTATCAATGATGCTATGTGTGTCTGTGTAGTTTGACTTGGACTTGGGACCATTTGTGTGCAGTAGTTGAGGGTGTCCATGTCAGCAGTCCTCCGCTGTAGCTCACTAACCCGTGCCCCAGGTCGTGGCCAATCTGAATGAGCTTTCTTCCTCTGCTGTAGGCAGATGTCTGATGCAGTTTAAGGTGATGAAAAAGGGAATGTGGTTGTATCATAGAGACTGATAGTGGTGCAAAGTCTTATGTTTCAAGAGGCACGAGTTAAAGACTAAACATGTGTCATTCATTAAAGGGAAAGATTGAAGACAAAGAAAGTAAGAATGAAAAATGGAAACAGCTCTTGGCAGGAAACAGGCACAGCTTCCTGTGGTGTTAACCCCACAAGCCACGCACACAGCCTTGCTTCTAATCAGTCTCTGTGTTATCTGGTCTTTCAGCATGGAATTTTTTTTCTTCATATATATATATTTGTCTAAAAGGCTGGACTACCACTCAGGCCTGGAAGTGACACACAAAAAGAAAATAGGTCAGCATTTTTTTTGTCTCCCTCATGCATCAACATGGACGTACATACCTGCAGACACAAACTTTCCAAACACAAAGCAAATTTACAAAATTTACATGTAGAATGAGAGTAAGAAATTACAAAGGGTGTTAGTTATATGTAATCTATCATGTACTATTTCTACAATTTGTGAGTCCAGTAGTATACAATCGAAATTATTTGCCAAAACTTTTAATACTGTTTTTTTTTTACTTTTCTCAGTTGCTGTTTGTTTGAATGCATTTATAGGCATTAAAAGTGTGACTAGAAACTGTTTCCTCCAAGAAAATGTTATACTTATTGTGTTGTTAGTGTTAATTGAGCAAGTGTATTCTATTTTGTATTGAACAACAACAACAACAACAAAAAACAAACAAGTTGTTGTTTTCTGAGTGTCTCCGTTGGAGTTGGACTCTTTCTCTTCTGTCTAATTTATTTAAGTGAAGTTAACAGTGGTGTAGTGGTGGTTACCAGGCCTGTCATTCTACCCGTAACACAAAAGAAGCTGAACTAAATGAAGCATTTCTAATTGCTGAAATTTCCTTGAGTTCATGAAATGTTTTTGTCATACCTGCGAACCGCTGCTGTCCCTCTCTGGTCTTTCTCTGTCCTGCTCCGTGCTTTAGTCTTAACCAATGGGGTTTTTATCCACACTACCTGTGATGTAGCAACTCCAGAGCAATATTAGCTGGTCTTTGTAAGAACTCTCTGATGCTGTCTGTTTGTTGACAGGTTATTTCAGCTGAATGTATGATTGAAAATATCAGACTTAAGTAATGATTCACCCCTCAACAGATCAAAATAAAGTGTGCACTTAACAAGCAAATTGGCCATCAGCTCATGCATCACTAGAAAAACTGACATGATTTGGTGGTAAGTTAATATTGGGATTCATATTCAACCAGTGACTGGTAGGAAAAGCATGATTATTCAACAAAGTTCTTGAAAAAGAGCAACATATCTAACTCATATTTCATTATTTAACTAACTCATTGAGATTTCATTTAAAAATGTTTGCATATGTAGGTAATATTTTTTTCCTCCTCATACAAGGTACACAGAATCCCTCTGTCATCATATGATCTAACAAACACATATTTACTATCAGTCCATCAGAAGATTCTTGCACAGTAACCATAAACCAAACACCTAACAGTCAGTAATGATGGACAATTCTTCTGTGAGCACCGGAAGCTATTATGTTTGTGGTTAACACAAAATTTTTTTTTTTTTTAAATTTAAAGTTGGAGAATAATTTTTTTTTTTATCATTTGGAAAAGCCTCAGACTTGTCTGGACATTGATATAATTGACATCAAATGTCAATAAACTGTATGCATGTCAAGCTGGATATGCTCCTCCGTATGTTTTATTCAAACTCTCTTCTGACTTAATCTTTAGGTTTATAATCCAGAGAAAGCTAATACTGAAGTGTTTTAAGAACATGCCATGTTGACATATCACAATGTGCATGATAAAATTCAAAACTGAGTGACTGTGTTCAGAGTTTACATGCTCCTACATAATATCAGGGTATTTGTTCACAGGGGTTACCCGCCATACAGGAGGGTCTGTTTGGTCTTTTTTAGTTGTACGGCTGCTGGTGTGTTTGTTCATTGTTGATCTGGCCTCCTCTCTCCCATCTGCCGCTACTCATTAGCATGGAAACAGGACCGGGAGCGTTTTCACACATACACACACTGGCCATTAATCAACAAGTCAGACCAGGGTCCATTCCCACACATACACCCCACACACATGAAAACAAAGAACATACACACACAGACACAGCGTCTAAATCACAGAGATATCCCAGAGCACACTTTACTTGATCTCAACCACTCCTCCCATCCCAGCGGATCAGACCTGGCAACCTATATTTTGTCTATCAAATCTGCCAACCCAGTGATGTCTCAATTGCTTTCTCACTTAAAGCGGGCCGCTCCCTCGTGGCACCATGAGGGAACATGAGAAGACTTGTTCCCATAAGCTGTTCATCTTTTTGTCTTCATGGAATGAATTGGCAAGTATCATTGCGTGGATTTGCTGTCTAATTTGTCTAACCTCCATGAATGGGCCACACTGAAAGGATGAACATATTCCCATGAACTGACAACATCAGTGTGAGCGTTGTATATAGGCGAATCAGCACACTGCTGCACTGATGGGCAAAAAGAAAGTAACAGTGTGGTATAAAAACCTGTAAACTGTATGAGTTGTGAAGGGTAGAACAAAAGGGAGCACATAAAAAGATAGTAAACAGGTGAACAGAAAAACTCTCTTTTTTATACACACAGAATGAAAATCTCATCAACTGGTGAAATCAGGCGGACTTGCAAAGTGACATTGTTGTGAACTATTGGCAGACCATTTCAAAACAAAAGATGTTTAAAGTGCATTGGTTTATTTAGAAGTTTTATTTCCACTGGAAGATCGAAATACGATGCCATTCTAAATGTTATCCTTCAGACTATACAGGTGTCAGGCGTCACTTTTACTGTTTGAACTTTGTGCGAGTTTCAACCTCACATGTGAGCCTCTGTATTACTTTGTTTCTCAGCTGTTTTATGTCAAATATAAATGTGTCATGCCAACACATCCACTCTCCCACCAGCTTGCACAATGCTGGTTTTAGACCTTCATAACGGCACTGTAAAGCTAACTCATTAGTCTTCATGTTAAAACCTGATGACTGCTACCTCTGTGTGCGGTTCAAGACCTTTTTGTGCCCAAAAATGAACACCACACAGCTTCCAGTGGATTAAATGTTTAAAGGGTAAAAATTACACTTCAAGGAGATCTCGTGAGTCACATCACAAAGTGCTGCATCAGCGAAACTGGACTGCAGTAGATGAGCTGTCTGCAGAGCTCTGGACTTTGAACATCATTCTGTCCCTAGCAGGTAAACCTGCTGTTGGTTCTTCACATCTGGTACTAAAGAGCTGAGTCCCACTGAAAGTCATTTCTCTCTCTGAGAGAAGGCCGGCGAAAGTGAGAGAGAGAGATGCTGTCTTTCTATCTCTCTTTCCCCTCCTGTGTGTCCTCTGTGGCAACATCTGCTTCCTCTGCTGCTTTTTCCCATCATGCAGTGGGCGTGTCCTTTGTGTAGCCCCCCAGCTTCATTGTTCTAGCCAATCATTGTCCTCGCCAAGCTGTTCCCACGATGCACCAGTAATGACCAGAAGGTGCTGATGGGAGCTGGTGTCTCTGAAGGAATGACTCTGTCTTTACAGCCCGCTTTAACCCCCAGGGAGAGATGACAATAAACAAAATACAAACAAAAACAATGCTCTCAAAGAGAATCGTGAAGTGTTTTTTTGTTAATGGCCTTTGGCTTCAAATGCGGCCAGATATTTCAGATTTTAAAAAGAAAATACACGAGTGAACACAGTGACAAAGAAAGTCATAGTCGTGTTCAGCAAAAATGAACGAAGTCAGAGAGAGGGACAACCAGGAAAAGAGGAAGACAGAGGGGGTGAAGTGAGAGATGGAGCTCTGGGAAAAGATCAGAGCCTGGTCCCTGGGGAGCTGCGACAGATGAAGTAGCTGAATAAGCTGTCTGTCATTGTGTGACTCTGGCTGCTGTGGTCACTTCGTTTGTTCAAACTCAACAATGGAGGAAGGCTGAGAGAGAAATCTCTGTTTTCCCACAAGATTTAGCCCAAAAAATCTCTCGTCACTGATGCTCAGTGTGTGTGATAAATTGAAATGCTAATATTGGACAGACTGGAGAGGGCTGTAAAGTCAGTGAGTTGCTGTTATGAAGCTGCTTCGGGAAAGTACGAATCAGCAAAAATGGGAAGACTGACAGAATCAAAGGATTTATACTTTGTGGCAATTATTATATAAGTACTTATTTCGTCACGTATATCCATGTTTATAACACAAACAAAGTTTTTTGGGGGATAATTATGGATTTTGTTAATGAATACACCCGATCTTAAATATTGTAACATTTCAAGATACTGTAATTTTTGTTTTCGTGAATGATAACATACAATGATGAAGAAATAAAGATAACAATAGTTTTACTGTTAGGAATACATGATGGAAAATTGAAGGTTTCCATTGTATTTTAAATGCTTGAGTTGCTTGTGTAAATGACTTTCAAGTGCTGACATCATGTGTTTATGGATTCAGAAACATCCGGGCGAATCAAGGTGTTTATAACTGAAGATCCTTAAATGAAATGTGCTGAGAAACATTTTTTAAGATCCTCCCTGGATCAATTAAAAACTCCCAATGAAAAGGAATTTAAAAAAAATTAATAAAAAAAACTGAACCAAAAACATTGAGTGTTTTTTTGGACTGATTTTGTTGTTTTTGATGGATTCAAATTAACAAATTGGAAATGCATTGAAGTTTGAATATGAACTTTTTCAATCACGTGTATATTTACAGTAAGACGAGGAAACTCAGGAGATCTTTAGAAACATCTGCAGATATAGATTCAATTCCAACTTCTTTCTTTCTTTCTTTCTTTCTTTCTTTCTTGCGTTTATAGCTTGAAGTCAGGAGGAAGTTGGAGAGTTACTTCTGCTCTAATGCAATTCCAAACTGGCTTCATCAGCTATCTGCAACAGAACCTTTGGGACCATCATCATGACTCTGGCTTTACGTCTCCCCTTGTTCCTGATGACATTCAGTGATTGTAAGAACAGCAAACATCTCGTCGAAAAAAACAAGGTTTGATGGTTTGATGTCTTTCAAATACAAGACACTGCGCTCCATAAGTGGAACTTCTACTCATACAACCATGAGGTGACATCAATATCTTTAATTTAAAGCATTGTGTTTGCGTGTGCGTGTGCGTGTGCGTGTGCGTGTGCGTGTGCGTGTGCGTGTGCGTGTGCGTGCCCGTGCGCGTGTGCGTACATGCACATGTGACAGGTGACCAGTACACGGACAAGAGACGGGTCAATGGCCAAGTGTGAGCTTTTTTCTTTTTCCCTTGTTACCCTCTTCCCAACAATTTCTCTCTGTCTTCACTTCCCTACACACACACACACACACACACACACACACACACACACACACACACACACACACACACACACACACACACACACACACACACACACACACACACACACACACACACACACACACACACACACACACACACACACACACACACTTATGCATTATATATATAACAAACTTTCTGTGAGAGAAGAGGAGAGGAGAGAAGAGAAGAGAAGAGAGGAGGAGTGTATGAATGGACAGATTAATCAGATTATAGAAGAGACACACTTAAACAGCCTGTTCTGTGGATTAGCCACGGTCCTGCCTACTCCCTGTCAGAAGAAAAAGTGTACGAGAAGAGAGAGCGGGGGAGAGACTGAAGGAGACAATGTATCATCTGACACCCATGTTTATAATTTGTGAATTGTTTTGAAGTTGTGTAACCCAATAATGGAAACGTCACCCTACAAAATAAACAACTCTAAAATTGTAGGAGTCTGGAAACCAAAAGAATAAATATAAGAGATAGGTATTCACAGAATTATAAGTGCCATGTGAAAGAGACAGGCAAGTCTATGAGATTATCGGACTGACTGAATAAACATTTCTTTCTGTATTTGACCGTGAAGAAGTTTCGATTTCCCCTCAGAAGTTCAAAGAGGGCTGTTCTTTATGTGCAGCAGGGCAGCATATGGCAGCCAGTGACCAGGGCTTTGTCTGACTATTGACACCAGAGAGTTGCAGAGAGGGAGGACGCGAGTGTGTGCGACTGTTCGGGGCCGGAGGACAGCCCAACAACAACAAAGGACCAGCTTTAAGCCTGTCTCCTGTGATTTTCCAACTCAGCGAAAAGCTATTGTGGCACTGAAAAAAAGTTAAGTTAAAAAGCTTACCATGGTATGTGCTAACAACTGCCTGCTGCTTGTGTAATACAAGCAAATACTTTTTGAGCAGCCACAGTCGCAGTCTTTGGAAGGGCAACCGTCACTGTGTCTACAATCAGCGGGTAGGTTACTGGTATGATCCTCAAACACAGACATCATGTAGAAAATAACTCACATATATACAATGTGATTCCATGTCAGAAAAAACATTGTAATTTCAAGAGACTTTTCACTTCTTGTTTTGACTCTGGCTTCAATCAGCATGGTCATGGACTCTCTCTCTCTCTCTCTCTCTCTCTCTCTCTCTCTCTCTCTCTCTCTCTCTCTCTCTCTCTCTCTCTCTCTCTCTCTCTCTCTCTCTCTCTCTCTCTTTCTCTGTGTGCACACGTGTGTTTGTGCTCATGCACTAATGTGCTTCATGTTCACACTTAATACAGTTTGTCCTCTGTAAGTGGAGCAAATCTCTGACCATTTGTCATCCAATTTCACTGTCTCATATGTTTATGTAAATCTGCTAGCAAGATGAGTTCCTTAGATGACTACTTCTACACTCCTTGTGACACACACACACACACACACACACACACACACACACACACACACACACACACACACACACACACACACACACACACACACACACACACACACACACACACACACACACACACACACACACACACACACAGAGTCAGGCAGTGGTAACTGGGACTGAATCCAGATTGGTGGTTCCTTTCAGTGGCTATAAATATCCCTATGCTTAAAACAAGATCTCTCTCTCTCTCTCTCTCTCTCTCTCTCTCTCTCTCTCTCTCTCTCTCTCTCTCACGGACACACACACACACACACACACACACACACACACACACACACACACACACACACACACACACACACACACAGTGATGTGCTTGTATTGCCTGGTTCATTCACTTTACACTGTTAGGGAACAGAAAAAGGAGCACTCGTAGACTGACATACAGTACATACCCATGCGTGTGTGGACTTTCTCTCTCTGACACGCATATAAATATCCATATACTCACATGTACGCGCATACACACAAAGAGATGGCTCTGGCTCTGGAGGAGGGGAGCTAAGCGGTCTATGATTATGGGGTGTGTCTTTGTCTAAATTAGCGGTTCCACAAGGAGACAGTCTTCTGCTGTGTCAGACAAACACACTCTCTCTCTCCACACTCTCTTTACTTCAATCTCTTTCTCTCTGCCTCTATCACCACACACACACACACACACACACACACACACACACACACACACACACACACACACACACACACACACACACACACACACACACACACACACACACACACACACACACACACACACACACACACACACACACACACACACACACACAGTCTCTCTCTCTGCTGTCACGCAAACACCTATCCGTCTCACACATATATTTATTATAGAATCATTTAATGATAATAAATTATGAAAATGATTGTGCTAAATAATACGCTTTGTTCATTAGCAAATAATAAGCTGGTTTTATGTGACAAAGTAAGTATATTTTTGCAAAGGTAGACTTGCATAACTAGTTCTTGAGATAAACAAATGTGGAAGAGTCATAGGTACATTATTGCTTGTGAGCATAAGAAAAAACTAATATAGATATCAAATCATTTAAGACCAGATGTACTATATTCCAATCCTCTTTTATTTTGGAAAAATATTGAGCTTTTTTCCAGTAATAAAAATGACAGGCTCTGTACATACAGCCTTTTTCTTAAATACAACACAGTCACAGTGGTCTCAAGTGCCTAACGCATACATGCATACATACATACTTACATACATACATTATCTGCCAAATAAAAACAATCCGACTTAAATTATAACATGTTTAACAAAAACATCACAACAGAAAATGAGCACAAATAATTACATAATTAAATTAAAAGAATACGTCTTTCTTTAGATAACAAATAAAATTAAAACAAATGATCCTAACCAATGGTAGGCAGGTTGATGGTGTCCTTGAATTGGTTAATAGTGGAAAATAGGGGGTGAAGGGTGTGGGGGTGGGCAGTGCATACACTTTGACACCAAACACAGGCATTACCTCCTCTGTACACATACACGCTCACACAGGCTCTCTTTCTCACACAGACACCTCCTTAGTGCAATGAGGTCTTGGCAGTAAAGACTTGTCCTTAAATAGCTCGACCGACTTGGAAAAACAACATCATCATTAGAGGTCAGGACAAAAAAAAAAGAAAAAAAAAGTAAAATTTTGTGCTGCTGGAAAACTGAGCATCTATTAATTTCACTGACCCTAGGAAATGTTCTCTAAGTGGATAGGCTTCAGATTACCTCCATTATTGAACAGAAATTACATATGAGCTAATAATTTTACCTTGTACAGATGTTACGTTCAATTTGTTTTTCCTTGTTTTCCCCTGTTAGTTGTCTAATGCTGAGGGTGTTTTCCTTTGTTGATCTTCCCAAAACATTGCCTTGTGTATCACAAACTTCAGGGGTCAGAGGCCAGTATGGCCCAACAGAATCCATGTTGGATCGATCTGCAGTCACTACTGGAGTCTTCAGTTGTTCATGTTCTGCTGAGAACCAGCTCAGCCCAGGCTGCCTCTGTCAGTGCTGCAGAGCTAAAAGCTGCTGTACAAGCCCTGCTGTGTTCAGGAAAACTCAAACTGAGGGATTTATGAATGAGTCTTTAAAATCAAATAGACTACAACGGGAAAGTAACTTCTGATGCCACTCCAGGGTCACCTTTTACTCTGCAGCACTGCACAGAACAGGAACTATGTCCACGACAGATTTTGCACTGAATAGTAAAACCACAGCACATAAGAGTACTATAACAGTACTTTAAAAGTTCTTAGTACTTCAAAGGTACAACAATGTTCATTCGATCAGTACACCAGGGTACTACAATAGCATCGGTAGACATCCAAGTCAAAACTCCGCTGTTTTCCGAGAGTTCATTCTGTCACGAGCAGTAATAATCTGATACTGCAGAGGACATCGAACAAGGTCTTCTCCAGTTCTTCAGCAGTGTTCTTCTGACTGTATTCATTTAGCACCGCTTCTGTACAAAGTCTGTACAAGTGCTTGGACTGTCCTCTGGTATTTCAGCCATAGCACCGAGTCCGAGTTTGACCACTATCCAACGAAGATCCTTTATATCCAGAACTCACCCATAGTACTACTGTAGTACTATGGTTTTTGCCGAGCAGATACTGACTCTGCACTGGCTCGTCAGCGTCTTGGCACAAAATCCCCTGGTAAATCCCAGGGAACAGCAGCAAACAGCAGGAGTAAAACCTCCCAGAGACATGATGAGCTCTACTGCTCAGGGCTGGTGTGTGTGGACCGCTATCAACCAGAAGAAACTGGCCCGATCTGGTCTTGACTGGTATCATACCTAAAATACAAAAAAGATTTAGTGTTTCTTATATTTTGAAGCCATTGTGAGATTGCATGGTACAAAGTACACAGCATTTGTTTTGTCAGCATAGTGTGGGTACTCACCTCTGTAGCAATGATACATTCGTCTTTCTGGTCTGACATGACATAGACAGACTGGTATTTGGTGTCTGTGGTACACTGGTACCGGCTGTCACTGGGACTCTGGTATTCAGCATCGCTAATTGACTGGAATTTGATGTCACTGGTAGATTGATATTTAGGATCACTTGCTGCATGACAGTTCAAATCAGTGGATGACTGACATTTTGCTTCACTGCAACTTGGTGACTCTGCAGCTTGGTTCTTTTCTGATACATCACTGTAAGACAAAGAGAAGAACAAACGTGTTCACAAACGGTGACCTGCACAGAACATGTAATTTTACTACACTGTAGCATATTTTAATTCAACTGATGCAACAAGCACAGTTTCAAGGTGTGTACCTGTTTAACCTTCTTCTGTAGCCTTCTTCTGTGTCAGACTCATCCAGTACTTCACATTTGGCCTCTGCCTCATTGGGGCCCTCTTCTTTACACAGTGATAGCTCCTCAGGCCGGAGCTCATGCACCAAGTTGTACTCCACACTCGGGTAGCGAGTCTTAAAGCCGTTTTTCTCTGATCCGGTGAGCCCACTGATGCCACTCAGACCACCCACGGACCCAGCAAGGTCCGAATGATAATCTACCTTCTTGTTAGTGTTTTTAACAGACGTTGTCATCACAGCACCCAGTTCTTTGTCACTGCGAAGACAGTTGTTGGTTGTCGTCAGGTTGTTCATGGTCTCGTGGCTGTCACTGTGGATGCTGTCACCATGGTGACTGTGTCGGTCCTGCAGTTTGATCCGAATGTAGACCACAAGCACCGAGCAGCCAATCAGCATCACAAGAACGAGGAATACACCAGCACAAACTGCTGTCCAGGGAAATCCACTGTCTTCATCCTCCTCATCTTCAGCATTTCCACCGTCTGAGGACAAATATCGCCGATCTGGTCCATCCACAACCGGCTGACGCTTGGGAGCCTCCGGTAAGAGAAACTGGCAGTTGTGACCACCATAGCCGGGCACACAGGCGCACACGTAACGACCACCACGCTCATGGCAGGTGGCTCCATTGTGACAGGGGTTGTGAGAACATCGAGAGATGGGGGAGCTGCAGTTTTTGCCAGTATAGCCTGTAAAAAGAACAGAGTTAAAAAGTTTTAAAACCTGATATAAAGACAATTAAAAACAGTTCAAAAGAGAGTCAGTTAAATTCTATCATACCTGGAGGACAGGTACAGGTGTAGCTGTTCTCTCCCTCCTGGCACGTGCCACCGTTCTGACAAGGGAAGGATAGACAGTATCCAGAAATCCTGCTGCTATCCTCACAGTTTTGACCTGAAAACCCCTCTGGACACTGACAGAGGTATGAGTTCACCAGATCTACACATTCTGCACCTGTAGAGTAGAGAAGAATCAAGACAAAGACCAATGATCAGTCTTGTGACATTTGAATGCATGGCTGAGATGTAATTGTAGGTGTAAGACACCTTGCAAACACAGAACACAACATACCATTTAAACAGGGATCAGAGGAACAGTGGTCGATTTTCTTCTCACAGTTGAAGCCGGCATATCCCATCGGGCACTGACAGAAGTAGCCTCCCTCAGGGTTGTCCACACAGCGTCCACCATTGAAGCAGGGCCCATCTGCACAGGTGTTGGCGCTTAATTCGCAGTTGTTGCCATAGAAACCAGGTGGGCAGGTACACTTATAGCCATTTTCATTGTCCTATAATGAGAAGAATGTAAACAGTGGTTAGAGATGGGCTTGTCGCTGTGAGTATATTTGCTTTTGTGGACATGTCTCTTTCCCCTCTCTCGTGTGATACTCACAGTGCAGCTGCCTCCGTTGCGACAGGGGTTTTCGGAGCACTCATTAACCTCGATCTCACAGCTGGCACCAGTGAATCCAGGTAGACAGGAGCACGTGTAGCTCCCCTGGCCAGTGTTGGTACAGGTGGCTCCATTTAAACAGGGTTTGTGGTGAGTACAGTAGTTCAAATCTGGAAACACCAACAGCATACAACGTTTAAAAAACAATGCAGATTTAATTTGAAGCAAAAGGGGCTTTTTTCATTAAAGAAGTGACACAATATTAGAGTAAAACTATTGGTAAACCTACCCTGGTTGCAGAATAGCCCTCCCCATCCCTCCTGGCAATTACACTGCCAAGGCTGTTGGCAGGTGCCATGGAGGCACCCTGGGTAACGGATGCAGTCATCGCAGTAGCGCCCACTGAAGCCCACACGACACCTGGGAACCAAGCATTTATTTGATATATTTAATAACCAAAAGAATGGGAATGGTGATCAGAAAAACAGTGGCAGATTTTCCAAAATATAAAATAAAAAATTGGAATCTGAGTTTTTCAGACTTACTTGCACTCTCCGGGTTTATCACAGAAGCCATGTTCTTCATCACATCCGGGAAAGCAGATTGCTAAAGAAAAGAAAACAAAGGGGTCCCGTTAATTGAGGGAGATCTAACATGTTTTTTCTCCATCAATCTCCCATTCATAGAAAACATTTTCAAAAACTGACTACATGTCTGGTTCATCTACACAACCTATGTGTTCTTCTGTCTGGTGGCCTCTTTGCCTGTCTGATATGTTTACATAGCCAGCTGCTTCCTTATGTGTCTCCCTACAGTCTTTTCATGCCTTCTATATAGTGTTAGCTTTTCATAAACATCTGACAGGCCATGTTTGGCAGGTAAAGGTCCTCTACAACAAACTTAGCTGTCAAAATGGGGAAGATCTGAACTGTGAAAGGCTATCAGTGTCATTGGGTCACTGTGGATAAGGGACTGTTTTCTTCACGGCTGCTAAATGTTACCTTTCAGCCAAACAGACAGATACGGCAGTTTTGGTCACCAAATAGTGGAACCAGCCAACAAGCCCTCTCTTTAACATGGTTGTTCTCCAACACAAAAGCCTTCCACACAAAGCCTTCTTTCTCCCCTTGACTGTGGGTCAGAAGTCCCTTTTCTCACCCTTAGCCCTTCTCCTCCTTTTCCCCCTATCCTCCTCCTCTTCCATCCACCTATCCCCTCCTTTCTCCTCCTCTCTTCATCCTCTCCTCTCCTTTTCCTCCTCCGCTCCTCCCGTCCCTCCTCACTGCCCTCCTCCTCCTCCCCCTCAGGGCCAGCTGGTCTGTGTGGAGCTAACCACCAGACAGCTGCTCCATTGTCTCCTCTCACCGAGCAGCTGCCCCCTCCACAACAATACACAACCCCATTTGGCCAATCACCGGCCCGAGCCACAACAATACAGGACCCCCACTTGGCCAATCGGGGAGGAGGTTTGGGCTGAGGAGGCCCCAGTGGTCTAATGGAAGGCACGCGGCGTGTGAATTACTGAGGAGCCACTGCGGCTCATTAGAATGGAGGTCTCTGGTGCTATGGGATAACTAACTGACGCCTGTTGCACACGGGCCCTGCATTATGAGGTGGAAAAAGTCCCCAATTAATAAGAGAGGCGCATGACTGCTGGGAAAATTCACTTTGAAAAGTGGTTATATAAAGTTTGTGGATACCAACAAACTGTTGCCCCACTATTTTTATTGTTATTTAACTAGTTTTTAGATGGCAGTGATTGCTGTTTAAGTCCAAATGAATGTAAACATGCTTTGTGAGTTGTATTATCAGTACAGAGATAGTGTTTTGGGAACAGGTGCTCTGAGTAAACGTCCACCACATACTACTCTCCTACCCACAAGCAGCTGTCAGGAGACTTAAATATTAACTATTGCATTACTTTTAAACTGAAGGAAGGTTTGTTTCACTTATCTCGTATTTATGACCTCCCTTTGCTCTATACATACTGAAAGATAGTGCAGGATTAATGAGCAAGCCCACTTACGTTCAGTACAATACTGGCCTTTCCAGCCAGAGTTGCAAATGATCTCTCCACGCTCTCCGCAGGTAAAGTGCCCAAAGGCATCATCCCTGGGCCGGCAGAAAACAGAACAGCCTTCTCCGTAGTAGTGCTCATCGCACAGGAACCGATAAGAGTAGCGCAGTTCTGTCCTGCCAGTTGTCTGCATGTCTTTAGACCATTCTTCTCCCACAGTGAGATGACGCTGAGTGGTTACTCTGCTGATCAAACGCTCAGGGTTGTCTGTAAGAGTGGTTCACACAGTTTGTTATGAGTCATTTGTGAGTGTTATCTTTAAATATTAACAGCATGAATGTCTTGCAAGCATTAAGCAATCTGATTCCAGAGCAACCGGTACACTATCATTGACATGGATTGCCAATTTTTTTTCCTCTTCATGAACACAGATTGGAGATTTCTTTTTTATTGGAATAATAGTAATATATCTGAAACAAAATAATGGATGCGGCTGTTTAAACTGTGTTTTATAATGAGACAAATAACAGCACAGATGTGTGGCATGCAACAGATTTTGCATGGCATTAACTTCCATGTATACAATAACTCCTGTGCTGCAATCATCACAGTGTAGTTAAAAAGCAGGACATGGCAAAATGTCAGTGGATTTCAATTCACATGTTTAGGATTATGAGCCACAAGTGTATCTACATTTATTTTTTTAGCATTTGACAGTCTTAATATTTTTACTTAAGTCAAATATGATGATCAGTAATTTTCTACAGAGGAGGAACATAATCAGGGCCACACATATGAAAATGAGTAATGATTTAATATCATTTGTTTAAAAGAGAGAATAACAATATTAATTGTTCAAAGCGAAAGGGCAAAAAGAACCATCAAAGTGTGCCTCATTTATCACCAGTGAATGAGTACTAAGTTCAAAACATGCCAGTGCAAGAAAACAAGGCCACTATTAGCCTTCTGCTCTGTCTTTGGGTTACACTGCTGTCTTCTCTGGCTGTCACCCACCTGTTGCCAGGTCGTCCAGGGAGTCTGTGTGCAGAGCTTCAATGATCAGTGAAAACGTCCCCTGAGGAGAGACAAGAGAGAGTCAACAGCTGCTCGGCCTGGAGGCCACCCTCCCTCCTTCTGCAGAGCTGCAGCGGGCCATTAGGAGGCCTCCCAATAAACTTCACAACATAATTCGCCTGTTGATTAGGGGCCTAATAAGGCTCCTGCTACCTGCTCCCTCTTCACACCCCTGCCTCTATCGCACTCCGACTCCGCAGTAAAACCAAACGAGGCGGAATTTCACGCTGCGCTGCCAATGATGTGCCAACTCAGAGGATGTTAAATTTCCCACCACTGCTGGTCGGAGGAGAGACGCATTTGGTGAGACCCCCCTCCCCTTACATACACCCTCCTCCCCTCCCCGTTTTATCCTACCAAAGAGCACAGAGACACTACAATAGCCCCTCTCACACACTGCTGACAAAGACCCTCACAAGTGTTGAATTTAGGAGCATCTGTTGCGTTATGCACTCTTCAAAGCTAATATATCCCTGTGGAATAAGACTTAAATAATTTCACTGTCTGTCTGTGGCTCTCATTACTGTTTCACAATCAGAAACAAATCATCAAATCAATTCATTTATATTCGATATTGCCCAGAAATCCTTGCCCAGAAGTTGACATATTTGGGAAAAAATAACAATAAAGGTTTAATACTGTACTTTGGACAGCATATTTTGACAAGGCGGGGTGTGACATCTTGACAGAAGTCATTGGGACATTTTAATTGATAAAGAGAATCATACTCACTGGCCACGTAAATCCGAAGTTGAAGCGAATTGGGTTGGTGAAGCTGTCCGCGTTGGTCTCCGGCACCTGGAAGGAGTTGGAGCCGAGGACGGGAGTCACCGCCCCGCCATAGGTACAGGGGGGCTCCGGGGAAACGTTGGCCTGGTAGTGCTTCAGACAGACCCGAAAGAAAGTCTTGCACTCACACTGCTGGTGGCCCTGCGGATGAGCCGAGCCTCCCGGGCAGCAGTTGGAGTTCCCTGTTATGCCCTTCTTGTTGAGAAACTCCTGCAGTTTCAGCTCAAACACTCCGGAGCACAAAACCTGAAACACACCATTAACCAACTGTGTAAACATACATTTCTTCTTTTATTTATTTGTATTATTTTTTTTAAATAGAAATATTTAATTAATAAATGTGCACAAAGCGACACCGCATGCGTTGTATTGTGGCCTATGACTGTCAGAGGACCTACCTGGCAGGTGAGCAGGGTGATGTTGACAACCAGGAGCAGACACAGGCGTCCCATTGTGTTGACAGGCCCTCGGCAAGCAGTGAAAGCTCCACAGGTCCGTGCAGCTTTGCTCAAACACTCATGGAGAAAGTCACAAAAGCTCTCCGCTGTGTCACAGTCAAGGTGAGTTTTTAACGAGCAGGAGGACAGACGAAGTAAACGTTTTCCTCTGTTGCGTCTGTCTTCAGCCTCTCTATTTCCCCATAAGAGACCTTCGTTTTGTTTTGTGAGAGAGAAAAAAAAGTTTTACAATATAATGTAATCCAAAGCAAAAGAATCCTCTTGAGTAAAAGTGAATGAAATCCCCGATGGAAGGATAAATTAATTCCAATCAGTCAGAGCAAGAGCAGCTCTCGATGGCCTTGTTTATTTTTCCACTTGATTGCTCGTGAAATGCGGATCATAAACACAAAATAAGTCTCCGTCCCTCTCTGCTTCTCTTGGTGTAACTGTGCGTGTGTCTGATGGATCTTCTGCCCTGCGCAGGGTTTTATACCAGGCCAGCAGGCGAAGGGTAATAAGATGCAAATGAGCCCCTCTGCTCCTCTTCTTCCCCTCCCTCCATCACCACCACAAGTCCGCCCCGGGGCCATCATCACAAAGAAAGAGGAGGGTGAGGAGGGGGGTACACACAACTTTTCTAAACCCGCCCCCCTCCTCTCTTTCTCTCAAAGGCACAGACCAAATGGCTAGTGAGCTGTTAAATGTGCAACAACCCCTTGTTTCCCCTGATGCCTCCCTCCTCCACTACACTCGGGGCCTATTTACATTCCGACAAATTCTTTAACCTCTGCACGAAATCCTCCACTCCACCAGGAGATTTATATACAGCAGCAGCAGCAGCCACGCTGCCGGTGGCTTTTCATATTTGGGGTTATGGTAAAGCCTTTGCTGTCCCGTGCCTTTGCGTGGCCAGCCGGTCAGCCAGCCGTCCCAACTGCGTTACAGCGACCATCTGCTCCGTCACATTCCTATGGTGTTACCCCTGCCGCGGTTTTCTCATGTTCGCACCCCCGAAACAAGTCCATCTCTTCTTACTAACGTCTCTTCTTTCTTGGCTTTGAGACCAATCGCTGCACGTGCGCGCTTATAGCAGGCAATAGACATCTGACATCTCTCTAATGCCTTGCTTGCGGGCGCTCTGCTGTTTTAATGGTAAATAAAAACGTCAGATAGTGTTTGATTTAATGACGTCATTCGGTGCCAAGCGCGCTTTGCGCGCATAGCGTCACGATTTAGCCTCGAAATACCACCACTCAAATAATTACTCAAAGTAACTAACATCCCCGAATTTTACTTGGAATTGCTTTAATTGGAACGAGACCAGCTTTGGACACTTGAGCTGAAAATACTCCCTGACAGAAAATCGAAACCAAGTGCGTAAAGACGCAACCAAAACGCGCACTGGCCAGAGGCCAACGCATCTAAAACGTTTTCGCCGCATGCCTCCGTATTTCCCTTACTTGCGCTTTGGTAGAAGCAGTAAAAAAGACTTGGTGGTGTGTCACTCGCGTGGCTGTCATTAAGGGACTTTGTGAGGAAAAGGAGGGGGAGGGTGCGGAGGAGGGCAGTCATAGAGGGAGTAAAGTTTTTTCTCTTTGTGCTTTCAGCTGTATGGTAATTGGGACTGCAGCACCTGCTCTCCCACAATAATACAGCACCAGGGAGAGAGAGAGAGCGAGAGAGACAGAGAGAGAGAAAGAGAGAGAGAGCAAGCAAACAGTAAATGTTTGATAATTAAATATGACATTACTTACACACAGCCACATGTGATGAAACATTAAGCACAGCATCATACACACAGTCCTGGCACCATGAGACATTATATGTCAGTGCACAACACTTAACGTGCGTCTACTGTCGAACTTGCATATCTGTGCAGATCCGTAGAAAAGTAAGGGGAGGAATGCGCACTTGTTGGCGTGCTGCTATTATGAGCCTATCTCTGATTGTGAAAGGGACTAAATATGTAATATACTGTCAATATAGTCCACTTTTTTATCAAACAGATTCAGATAAACCCCCTGGCATGCCTCAATTACTGCCGATTACTTCATCAGTGTGTGGTAAGGGACCGGTAATAACCGTTCGATACTCATAAATCAACAGCAGTTTAATGTTTAATGTTATTTTATGTCAGCAACCCAGTGGACAGCACAGTGCAACTTATGAGACACAAAACGTTTATCTGTGTCTGGTGACTGGTAATTATGTGACCTGGCTGTAGACAAAATAGACAGAGGCTGGTTGAACAGGGCAGTTAATTGGGTTTTGGTGCCACACTTGTCAATCAACTCAGCCGTCACAACAACACAACGAACATCCAGAGTGCCTCTTCTATCTAAGCTTATTTACCAACGGCTTGGAGAGGCAATACTGGACCAA
Source organism: Lipophrys pholis (assembly GCF_963383615.2). NCBI lineage: Eukaryota > Metazoa > Chordata > Actinopteri > Blenniiformes > Blenniidae > Lipophrys > Lipophrys pholis. Next base: position 18,489,078 of record NC_137636.1, on the reverse strand, counting down.
GTGTTTTCCACAACATCGGAGTACTCTAATGTTTACACATATGAACTCGTACACATGAATCATTTCGGGAGAAAGGGAGAGGGCGGGACATCCAGGGTCCTAATTTACAACTTTAATTGAAGCTGCGCTCAGCAACATCACTGTTTTTGCTCTGCCGCTGTCCACAAACAAGGCCTTTATTCACTCTCCAACACTGACATGAGGACAACTTTCATCCTGCTCCGTCCACTCATTCAGTATTGATGCACTGCTGAGTGGGAGCTGCAGTCCCATCAGTGCTGCAGGCTTGATGATGCCCCAGCTCGGTTATTCCCTCTGGGTAATTGTGGATGCCTATGTCTAATGTGGTTGCGTGTCCATGATGTGCACTTTACACCCCTTGAGGCCGATTGAAAGGCCTTTAACCTTAAGCTTTAACACTATTATCCCTGCCTGCCACAGTACTGCCAGATACCAGTGTGTGTTTGTGTTTAGCTGCAGGACGCTGCTCCGAGCTGCTCATTTCATTTAACCAGTTGATTTCAGTCCCCTTGTCAGTAGTGGCCAATTCTCCTATGTGGCGTGCCGTAAAATCCTCCTCTTGAAGCCTTTTATTTACACTCATCCCGACTTTCACAGGTCTGTCCCTCCCGGTATTAGGGCAATATACTATCAGTCATTCATCACCATGACATGGCACACATTTTCCGATTACGCCAGCAAAGCGTGACTGAAAGGCATGAGGAGATGGAAGGTGACCCCCCTCCCTTGTTCAGCAGCATCAAGATTTTCCTCTCAAACATAATTCATGCCAGCAGATTCTTTAATTGTGTCTTAAGGAAACAGCAGAAAGTAGAAACTCCTCCCCGCTGATCTTTCCTTGTGTGCGCGTGTACGCGCGAGGTTAAGAAATTGTTTAACTGGAGGTCGATTGTTTAACTGAAGTGCTTTCCTGTTGTCTGCGCGTGTACGCGTAACCGCGTGTGCGCGCGCGCGACCAGGAGCTCCGTGACACGCGGGAGGAGGGGGCAACAAAGGGAGAGGTCTCGCGCCCCGCCGCCCATTCATCCCTTTCTCTCGCGGGGTAATTCCCATTGATTCCTATTGAGCGGCGAGTCGCGAGCCCCTCGGGGGAGAGCCGTGTGATTTGTGAAGGGTCGCGAGGACAAGACACGCCCCTCCTCGAGCCCCGGCCATCTGCTCACCACAACACTCCAACACTAAGCAACTACCAAGCGGCTCCCCTCATCTCTATCTCTCCATACAGTCTTTTAATTCATCCTCTAATTTCCCCTCCACCTTCTTCCACACTCTGCCAGTATGTTTCACTCCTCTCTGTGTCATTGCTCTGTTTTATACGTCTTCTTTCCTCACTCCTTCCCTGTGTTGAAGGAGCCAGATGCTCCTGGAGATGAAACTACTGGTTGCTCCCAGGGCCAGCTCACAGTGGAGGCATGCAACGGTATGAGGTGGCCATATGGCCTGTGCGTGTGCACGTGTGTGTGCCAAGAAATGGATGGATGGCTGTCGTGGGAACCTCCACATCAACACCATCACACACACACACACACACACACACACACACACACACACACACACACACACACACACACACACTAGCAGACCATCAATTGGTCTGGTCAGTTGGAGGAGAAATCAAAGTTCACAGGGAATTGGGATCATTTAATTTACCCCTGAACAAGTGTAACACAGTCCATTCTGTTTCCCACATGCACTAGAATAATACTGGTTTTAATGAGCCAGGTGCTGACTGAGATATTTAATTTGTGTCTGAGCTGAAAGTGTTTACACTTGATTGAGTAGATGCTGATATTCAATTAGACCAATGTGTGAAATCTCTGCTTCTGAGTGATTTCAATAGTCAGAGTCACTGTGTCCATCATGCATTTGATGTCATCACATCAGATGATGTGACAACTTGAACTAACTTAATCTTTTGCAGCACTTTTATTTTAGTTATAATGCAAACTTAGTCAAGATTGTCGGTAGTCTTTAAAAAAAGCATGAAAATGTGAAAATAAAGTATAATAAGATAGATACCGTTTAATATATTACTTGTGAGGGACTGATTAACTTCTCAGAATTAGCTTCCATAGCTTTACCATTCTATATCAAAACATGTTTGCCATTTGATAACACCTAGTCTGTATGAATCACATATTTTTTTGTTTTTTTGTTATTTTGAACAGGTGCATTATATGTTTATACTGAGTTGACTGATCAGGTAAATTCAAAGTTGGGCAAATATTTTAAAAACAAATGATTTCTTTATCTATGGTTCAAAGCAAACGCCATTATCAAAAGATTCCATTTTTATTTAGTGAAATTACAAAACAATTTAAATTAAATCTTCACCAATATATTGAACAGAATTAATTTAGTCAATACTGCACATTTTCTTATTCGTGTAACTGAAAAAGTGAAGAAAAATGTGTTAGTTGTTTGAAATAATACTTCACTGTAAAACACAATAAGAGGATTGAACCTATTCTGTAGGTGGGTAAGGCTTGTGATGATGATGATGATGATGATGATGATGATGATGATGATGATGATGATGATGATGATGATGATGATGGATTTTGTGTAGCTCTCATGTTTATGAGACACTTCACAGTGAAGATTGTCTTGTTTGATTTTGACCAAAAACAAACATGCAAACAAATGAAAAGCTCTTTATTTTGAACAAACCAAACACTCCCTGTTCCCTGAGATCTTTGCACTGTGGTCACTCCAGGGGTCTTTGGCCTTTAGTTTGAGATGCAGTGGACTCCAGCAGCAGGATTAGCCAGGCCAGCTGCCCACAGAGACCCTGGGCCGTGGACGCTGACACCAGGCCTGACCCCAGGGTGGCTACTATCAGAGACCCTGAGGGGATCTGGACAGCACTTGTGTGTGTGTGTGTGTGTGTGTGTGTGTGTGTGTGTGTGTGTGTGTGTGTGTGTGTGTGTGTGTGTGTGTGTGTGTGTGTGTGTGTGTGTGTGTGTGTGTGTGTGTGTGTGTGTGTGTGTGTGTGTGTGTGTGTGAGTGTGAGTGTTGTTCATTGAGTTGGACAACTGTTGAGCCCGGACAGATCTGAGCAGTGGTGCTCTTTGTATGAGTGTGTGCGTGCTTGTATGGTCAATTCTTTCCGGGGGTTAACTGCTTATCCAGTACAAATGGGAGGTGTTGGGGGGTGGGGTGGGGCTCAGGGCAGTTGTGTGCTCCTGGAACATCTGCCTCTGTTTCTCCTGAGTCAAGCTTTGGTCAGGATCGGGGAGGAGGGGAGGTAACGGGGGATGTAGGGAGGAGAAAAAGCTCAGAGGGGAGGTAGAATCGGGGTTGTAGTAGGAGGTGGAGATTGAAAGGACCCAATGTGTATAAGCTATAGAACCAAACACTGAGTGCTGAAAATGTGATGCAGGATTATATAAGACCTTTGTCAGGACTCATTACTGCAGGACTGTGTGTGTGTGTGTGTGTGTGTGTGTGTGTGTGTGTGTGTGTGTGTGTGTGTGTGTGTGTGTGTGTGTGTGTGTGTGTGTGTGTGTGTGTGTGTGTGTGTGTGTGTGTGTGTGTGTGCTCACATATATTAAAGTATGTATTGTGTGCATAGATTCTGGGTTTATGGACGAAGAGTGAATATTTTCCCAAAACTTTTAATGGTCTGAAAACAGTGTGGACTTTCTCGAACGTGAATATTTCGTATATTAAAATATAAAAAAATTTTAATCAACTTTTATATACTGTATTTGCTTATCTTCCATATTTGCATCTGTAAATACCTTTCTGCATTTATTCAATTCTTGGATGAGCACCACAAAAAATGTATACCAACTAGCAGAGTAAAGGTGTTCATAGCATCAAACATTGTTCAGTGAACTATTAAACCTAATAGAAAGTCATATATACGCATGCATATCTGAATTAGTGGCAATATCATTTTTCAATTAATCTCAAGCAACAGGATCTGAAGGCATACACTGTGAAACATATTCTTAAGGCCACTTTTAGCAACAGGTGCTTTTGCCGGAGACGCTCAAAATCTAAAGGGCCCCATTGTGAGTGATATCAAAGCAACAGCAACGTTTCTGCAAATCTAGTGGTCATAACTCTTAAGAAGGTCATTGAAAATCATGGTGGGCAGATTTACAACTAGCTCCTCCTTCCTTGAGGATCAGTTGATTGGAAGGGGTGGATTGTCCTCTCAGTCCACAGAGCATCTGGCTTAGGAACGACAGATGCTGACAGCTGGACTGACAGCCAGCATATGTCGCTTTCTTTATTCTTGCTCTGCTCAGACAATAGAGTGTAGAGGACGGGGGTGCTTTGTGTTGAGGACGTACACCTAATAGTTTGTGACTCCAGAAAGGAGCCCCCATTCTGCAGGAGAGCAATTAGCCGGTCTCTGATCCCAGCCTGGAGAGGTATTATGAGGAGGACTGAGCCCACTAAACTCACAATGGCTTATTGTCATTCATGACACTTCAGGATGTTATTTTTAATCACAGTGACCTTAAACATTTCATCTCTAAGATAATATGCAGGTTTTCACATTTTCACCATGTATCATATTTCATTTTATTGGTACATTTTTTCGATCATCACAAGTATTTGGAATGTCTGCTTCATCCAAAAACATGCATTTAAAAAAACAAAAAAACTTTTTCTTGTCTGACATGGACAGTGTTCCATAAAGAAATAAATATTTTATTATGACATTAAAGTCAACCCTGGATGTATTTATATCAAATGTTTTTTTGATACTGCCCGACTTACTACACTTCATAAATATGTCAGTTTTAATTCCAAGTATTTTGTGAAAAAATAAATCAATAATTATTAATATATAAGTTTACTGGGACAAGTAAAAGTTGGGGCAAATGCACAAGGATGAGCATTGTATGAACAGTAAATTAGTCTATTATATTCAATGTGGCGTCAAATTGCAAATTTGAGAAACGATGGCAATAACTGCAAGTTTGGTAAAACACAAGGACCATTGTGTATTTCCAAACTTGATTATAATCAACTGCATTTGCCTTCTTGCAAGTCCTTTTTTCTATCATATCTATCATACTATCATATCCTTGGGTTGCGAGCAAATTGTTCATGACTTTGGGATGCTTGTCTTGTAAAGAAATTCCAGTACTGACTGAAATTGAATGGGAGAATTGAAAATAAATAGAACCACCTCGTCCTGTTGGGATCCACGCGCCCGTCCGTGCACTTTGTTTTGATACGCGATGACGTCACAGGCAAAACACAGGAAGTGTTTTGCATTCCCACTTAGTTACTGATGCGCGCACAGACGGTGATCTTATGAGGGTTTAAAGTAAGTTCTACCCTCATGTGGAGCCCCATAGCAGGGCAGAGACTCTAGTGTGACTCCAGTGTGCATAATTACGTTTTTTGTTTGTTATGACGGAGATCGCGGCTGCGTGTCATCACAATTGTCCAGCGGCGAGAAGCTAAGCTAGCTGTTAGCATTGAATCATTAAACAAACCAAGATGATGTGAACATTAAAACAGTTTCTCTTCACAATGTGGCTGTTACAGTGACTCAGGTCACAGCGTTGAGCCAATACGTGATAATAATTGCACACATTTACTGAATAACCTCGTACGTTTAATCAGAGAAAATTTCTTTTTTTCTGTCCGTGTTTCTGAGAAATGGGAGTGAAAGGTCTTCAGTGTTTCATGGACCAGTGCTGTCCGGAGGCCTGTGAGACAGTAAACCTGAGACAGGTGGCCAGAGATCATGCTGCCAAAATCCAGGGAGACTCCTCATCCACAGCTCACAACACAGGTTAAGTTTGTTTTTGCAACCAGCCATCAAAACTGTGATAAAACACTCCTGTCTCACACAGTGTGCATCTATAATATGAATTGCAGCAATATTATCACAATTCCCTAAAGTATAAGCAGACTGGGTTGGAATAAAGAATATTGGTACTTACATTAACATTTTGCTTCTATTGGTATGTGCTCCTTAATAATAACAAACTTAAGCCTCTTCCACTGCTGAAATCACAAGATACAACACTTTGAAAATAGTTCTCTATTTTGTGTATGTAATAACTTAACCCCCCCCCCCCAAAAGAAAATCTCAAATGATGTATGACACAGTATACTGTAGTTAGGATGAAGGATAGGAGTCTTGAATGAATAAAATCTTTTGAGAATCACAATACTGATGTGACATTTTAGTCCCCTGTTTTATCATTTACCACTTTGTAGTCTCTTACGCAGCACTTAAGAGTAAGATTATTTCAAATGGCTACAACAAATAAGAAATATCTAAATGCTTGCTCATTTCAGAAATTGCAGAATCAAATACTGACACACTGAGGAAATGAACTGCAAATAAACTGCCACATTTGTCTTTCACGCTCATGAAGGTCCTACACTTGTTGTGGACGGCATGGCCTGCCTACGCCACTGGTACTCATGTAAAGACTGGATCTGTGGTGGCCAGTGGAAGGAATATGTAGATGTCCTGAAGAGATGGGTGGAGGCATTTACATCTGCAGGCATCAGACTGGTCTTTTTCTTTGATGGAGTTGTGGAAGAAAAGAAAAGAGCTGTGTGGGTGAGAACAGAAACAATTTAGATGTGTCTAATACAACAATTCAAGTACTGATATTGTGTCTCCTAGAACCTGGCAGTTCAGACATCTCTGTTATGACAGAGTAATTCCCTTAAGTACATTCATGCATCCTGGTTGGTTTCACCTGCAGTGGGAGATTCCTACTTAATATCCACAGAAGATAATTAGGTCTCACAATTTCATAGGCCACACTGATCTATATTTGCATTAATGTCATGTAAATTTATGTTTCTCTACTTACTCTCTACTAACAAACCTAATCTTTTCTGGCACTGCAGGTGAAGAGGAGGCACAGAGTGAACGGGGACATTTCCAAAATATTTTGCCACATCAAAAAATATGGAGAGCAACCTGGTGGACAGAATTTCTGTCTGCCCTCTGGACTGGCAACGTTTACACCGTTTGCTCTGAGGTTGACATTTATTTGCCTGAATGACATGTATTAAATCAATTCAGCTTAATTTATAAAGGACCATTTATATAGCACCAAATGCAACTTAAATAATGCATGTTCATGTTTATGGAGTTAGAACTTGAGTCATTTTTCTCACATTGGTTTGATTGGCTAATCATTTTATGTTATTTACAGGTCTTTGAAACAGGAGGTATTTTGCTCAGTGCAAGAAGCTGACTATGAGATTGCTAACTACGCACGTCAGAACAACTGTATTGGCATCCTGGGACAAGACTCAGACTTCATCATATATGACAGGTTTACAAAGATTATCTTGCTGTACTTTTGGACTCAATTCTGACAAACCTGGGCTGAGTGACATATCCTGATTTTTACTATAGATTTCCACACTAAGTTGTTGATAGTAATAGAAAATGTTGACAGACTGCTGTAAAGAGCTAGTTTTATTTCTTTCTTGAAGTGCCCCATACTTCTCTGTGGGTAAGCTGTGGATGAAGAACCTTACCACTGTCATGTACAACCGACACAAACTCTGCCAAAACATTGGACTGACCATTACCCAGTTACCTCTGCTTGCCTGCCTACTGGGTAATGATGTAGTGTCAGAGGAGAAGATGCAACATATCAGAAACAATGCAATTGAAGCATACAGGTATGTGTCATTTTACGTTGGGATTTTGCTCTGGCAGCATCTTCACTTTGAAACTTCCTCCTCTAAGTTACTGGTCCATTCTCCCTGTCACTCCCACCTCTCTCATTCATCTGCATCTACTAAGATATTTAATCAAAAATTAGAATTCTACAAGTTAACTGAATCTGAACATAAACTGATTTCAGTATTATTTGAAGTTTTGTAAACTCTTGACTGAAGCTGTTACTACCAGCCATGACAATCATACATCAGGTTACATGGTAACCTATGTTGCTGTACCTGAAAATTACATCATTGCCAAAATCTCACACATTTACTTTGTCCTTGATGTCCCAAATCAGACTATGATAAATGGTGTAGTAATGGAGTATCAAACCAACATTTTTGACATTTATTTTCCAAGAAATGCAGAGCTTTTATTCTGGATGTGAGCAAACATGATTAAATGTATTAATTTTACTATTTTCAGGGAAAAAAATCCAGCACCACACTCTTGTGCGCCTCAGGGGCAGGTGGTGTACGCCGTGTCCCAGCTTGTGAGCCGTTTGTGCAGCAAAGAGGAGGAAACTGATGTCGTCCCACAGTCTCTCGCTCTGTCGGCTCATCAAAGAGACTTACTGAAGAAGGGAATCTGCTCCTACTGTTTGTCTGAACCGAGGTCTCCTGAGCTGGATGGCCTTACTGCATCTTCATCCGCCTTTGAAAAACACGTTAGTCCAGAAATATTAAAGGTGTGTACTTTATCATGCGTGTGTATTTATCCTGACAAACTCACTGCAGTTTTCAGTACACCAAAATCCAGAATGGCTAAATATTTTTTACGGTGTGGTTTTCCACAGGCATGTAGAGAGAAGCATGTGGCGGCAGAGGGTTTTATGCTTTACAGTGTTGTATGTGAGGGAGTCACTGAATGTAGCAACACTCTGGAGGATGAAGAGGATGGTGAAATGCATCCTCAGGCCCTCGTCTATAAGCCCTGCAGACAGCGTATCTACGGCCTGCTGCTGCTGCTCGGGCAAGACGGTGAGACAATCAACACACGGAGAGTTATCCACACATGTAATCATGTACAGAACACGAGCATACATGTGGAGAAACACCTGTCTGATTAAAGCAATAATACACTCTTAAGTGAAACTAACAATTCTTTGTGCTTGTACTGAATGAAAGTGTTTCAGATAGATCTTGAGGAAAAATGGCAGTTATTATCTTTGTTCAGTTGAAAATAATGACAATGCTTTTATGTATTTTGTAGGAAGTTGATCCTATAAAAATGTGATGTTTTTTGTGGGTTTTTTCAGGCCAATCTGTCGACTGTCCAACAATCAAGGAATGGTTTGTCTTCCCTGGAAATCATTTGAAAGAACCTGAAGTGGTCCATCCGGTCCCTGTCTGCCTCCCATGTAAAGTAGTTTCTCTATGAACTCACTGTAAAGAAATGTGTAATGAAACGCAATCTGATTTGAGTTTAGTTAAGTACACATATCCTTCTACAAAGCCGAACACAAGTTTAGAAATCAGATGAAACTTTTATGCTTGGCTCTGCTGATCAATTCCAATAGGATGATGATGGATACACTGCCAGTACGTCTTGTGCCAACACAGAACAAGTCATGTCGTTCAACACTGGTCAGGTTTCCAATGAATGATGTTTTCTCTGTAATGAAATTAGCTGTAAATGAACCATTCAGACAGCACGGGCCATTAAAATTACTTTCTGTCATGATTTCTGAGTATGCTTAATGCACTCGGGGCATTAGTTTTTTTGCACAAAAATTTTTAATCAATTTTTTTCCTTTCATCGGAACGTGTAGGTGATCAACCCAGTCTGGACCTGTTATGGTTTAGCAGTGGTCCGGAGGTTTCTGCTCTCCGCTTGACTGCTTTCCTTTCAATATTTGACTGCATGGAGTTGTTCAACTTGTATGGAGTTGTTGAAGACTCTCTGCTGGCAGCTCTCTGCCTGGTGACATATATCATCCTGCAGGTAAATATCTTTCTCAGTTGATAGTTAACAGGAAATGAGGCTAGTCAGGTAATTTTGTTTAATCCTTGTATTCAGATCCACAGACAAGTTTTGACATTTGTACTTTGTATACCTATAACCTATAAGTTTCTGGTAGCTAAGAAATTCAAGTAGGCAGAAGATTAGAACATAAACTGTGTACTCATCATTACGGTCGATCACAGCACAACTGTCAAAATACAGACGGGATACACCAGTGTGTCGCACATGTGTCACATGGGCTCCTCAGTTCTCTCAAAACCACAGTAATACTGAAAAGCAGCTATATATTAAATCATTAAGCTGTTGCATAAAAAGTATCCGAAATGCTCTCACTCTTTGCACAAATTAAAATATTCTACTGTCATATGAAACCAAAATCAATCATTTGAGTCGTAAGAGGTTTTAATATATTGTCCGAGAAAAGGATGGTACTCTTGTTTTACATATAATCTTCTAAGGAAAGTAAAACAGAAAATCTCTAAATTGCTTCATGCAATTCCATCAATTACAAAACAACCAGAAAACTTAGGTGACTGTTAATAAAAAAACATACTTAATGATCAATACTATTGATATGAGGATGTATTCACTCTTGGATGCTTCTGGTTAGGTTGCATGTTTTGCTTAAGCTCCATTTAGATTCTAAGCTGGTGAATGAACATGTAGTAAAGCCAAACCAGGTGATTCATGTAAACAGAACATGAAAAACCAAATATCTTCAGTGACATTTGAACAACTGAGTCACCTTTTGATTTGGGATTTAAGTCTTTTACAAGTACACGTCAGTGATTCTGCTCCTCTGTTGACATGTCATGTGAAGTCAAACATCAGTTGCTGACGCTCCGCTCTCAGTTGTTTTGTTCTGGCTTGATGGTGACCGCTGTCACCCGCTGAGCACCCGGTTTATCCACAGACACCATTCTTTGTTACTACGGCCTTTACATCAACAACATGGCTGATTACCAGCCACAGGGTTTAAATATCTCAAGAGAGAAAGTATTCACTCACCTGTGTACCGTTAAGTCCTTATTTGGGGTATAGATTTCTAACTTTTTGGAGTTGAGCTGTTTGTGATCCTGATGTAATACCTTGCGACAACTTTTCAAAGCAAATGAAAGAAATCTTTGCTGTGCAGATTCTGCACTGTCGTCATCTGATTGAGCTTTAACACAACAGGGATCACGTGATCGCATCACTCGGATAAAGGTGCATGCGTCACATTGAAGAAGCAAAACAAAAATTAGACAGTCATTGCTTTAACCAGATATATGCTGTTGTTAACCATCTTAAATGATAAAATTTTTTCAGACTTAAGAAAGATAAACTGGCACATGAATGTATATTGTGTTGAAACGGCTTTTATCAATGTGTGTTCACCTAAATCCAGGAATGATTGTGTTTAGTTTTGTTAGGATGAGTTCATAATTGGTTCAACAGTAGTCAACAAACATAGACTGTAGGGATACTCATTTGCAATCATCTTGACCACCTCAGGTTCTCTTCTCATTCTCTCAGTCTGTTCAGATTGTTGAATCCTGCAAGCAAATTGCTAAAATGCCCAAAGAAATCCTGCTTACCATTACATTTGTTGGTTTTCGTTTGTTGTATGATTTGATATACAGAAATGGAAAATGACAAAGGATCTATTTTATGTTGTGATACTGTGAGGCATGGAGCATGTTATTTTGAATATGTCTCTAGTAAATAGTTTAGAAAAAGGGCTGGGAAATAAACTTGTAATTGGACGTTCACTGTTTCGAATCCAAGTTGCCGACTGGTCACTGCTGTGAGTATCAACCTCCAACTGCTCCGGGTTTACAAGGAAAGGCGTCCAGTGTGAAAACACATGGCCCTCTGCGGCAAACCCAAAACAGCCCAAAAACTTTCTCTCAGAGAATTAACAAACAACAATTCACCTTTCTTCTAGATACTGAATCAGCTTCTCACAGTCGTGGGCTTTCGTCACGTCAGTCGTTTAGGAGCGTCTTTGATCATTTATACAAATCGATGGTGACATAGCTGTCATGTAAGGTTCTTCTCCGATGTCTCCTGCTCTTGGACAGGCAGAGATGGGACTCAAATTATCATCTTGCAATTAGAGGACGTCTTTACCACGTGAGCCACAGCGACCCCTCTGTCGATGCAGCAGAATTCACCATGGCACAACTGTGGTTGCTAAAGCTCGGTCAAATAATCATTTGAGTAGTAAATTAACTTGTCACCTTTTCACATAACTTAACCAACTCAGACAGACAGAGTCGAATGTCTGAAGACACAAAGGTCGACTGTTAACTTTCCAGACAGATGCAGATTTTGGGTCAAGCGGGCAGACGGTCACCAGCAGTCAGTGATTAAAATGGAAATGAAGGGCCCGCAGACAGACAGGAGAGCAGTTTGTTAGATGGACCTTTAGACGAGTGGATAAGTAAAGATGAGCAGACAGCTTGACAAACAATAGTAGCTGTTGTCTGAACCCTGCTGCATTCACATTCGCTTCTCCCTCTTCTATTTAAACAACTTCAGGGTTTATTTGTTTTGTACACACTGCTGGGCAGCCCTGTTACTGCAGTCGGCATTGTTTCGTTTTGTGTTGAATTGTTGCAGTGAGCAGACACAACAAACTAACCCGGGGAGAGAGAGAGGACAATCTGGGATGTGATAGAGTTTGGTAATCACTGCCTTTCCTGTGTGTTTGTTCTCAGGTGCAGACTTTGTCTCAAGAGGACGCGGATGCTTACCTGAGTCAGGCTGTGTGTCTGAGGCTAAAAACCTCTCAGGAGCTTCAGCAGATTGAGGTGCGTCACAGCTACACACACACTCTCTCTCTCTCTCTCTCTCTCTCAGCAAAGCCTCTTGCTTTTGATTTTGAGTTAGTGAAAAGAAAAAAGAAAAGAAAACCTCAAGATTTTCACCTTCACATTTTGTCACCATGAAGCCAAACAATGATGTGCTTTCTGCTGCAAGAAGACAATGTCTCCTGACGTCTGCTGTAAACAAAGTTGCCTGTGTGGTAAACACAGCTCTGAATATGTTTCCATTAAAAGATCTTGGAAGACAAAGTGGAGTGAAAACAAAAAAGCTGTTTGTCGACAGACTGTTCTAGAAAACAAAACAACTAAAAACAAACCTTTCATTACACAGATTATGCAGTGAAACATACACATGCTTAAATTATTCATTTTTATTCTAAATTCTGCTGTTGAAAATGTAAAACACTGTCTGAAATTGAAATTGAAATTGAAATTGAAAACCCTTTTCACAATTTTGTTTTGTTTGGTCCAAAAGCACTTTGAGTTGCACTCAAATGAGAGGTGCTCCATAAACAAAAAATTATCATTGAGGATTTTTAGACAATATAACATCAAATAAACAAATAAAAGATCATTAGTGACAACTTTTTAGTCTGCACAACCTCAAATGACATTCAAAGGTTTTTGAACCCTGAAATTAACAGATTTGACAGATTAGCAGAAATTGACAGATCAACACTTTTGCTCTAAACTTGTTGCGGTAATCGCCAATCTCACAGTTGCCATTGAGCTCTTCTCATGTCCCTCAAGCTTTGTTCACGCTGCAGGAAAAGGGGGAAATCCAACATTTTGCCTTTATGTGATTTTGTTTGTTTTTATGACTGATCAGACTCTGGCTATTTTCATGTCTGTTCGTTTATTAGATAAAATCTGATGTTTTTAAAAGTGACTTCAGTCTGAAAGGTCATAGTTAATTTAATCCAATTTAGGGTTATGGTTAGGAGACGTCACAATTCTGTCCCAAAGCAGGCACATTGTGGCTGGATCACATTTAAACAATAGTCATAACTCTGCATTCACACATAGTCCTGTACAGAAGCAGCAGCAATTCCTCATTTTCTCAGACTTTTGTTGGCTTTAATTGAACAACAAATTTAATTATTGATATACATGTGCCAACATGTGTAGCATCCATGTTTACAGTACTTCTTTGAACTCAGAGAATGTGGGTCACTTCAGGACTGTAAACTGTTTACAATTGAGTCTGATGGCAGCCACATTTTAATCATAATATCTATAACTATGCAACAAATGTGAAAATCAGATTTGAACGATAAACATGATTTGCCGTGTGATTAAAGTCAGCGTCAGAGAGTTAGCTGGGCTACGTTTTGTAGCGCCATTTATGTTTACTGCTTAATTACCATACTTATGTCAAGTAATTTGTATTTGTGCTGTTCGTTTGTTCCTTTCACAATAATTACGACTGGGTGTTGGTTTGAATATGCTGTCTTGGAGAGATACAGAGCTCTATGATCAGGGTGAACTGCATGACAAGTGTATGCATTAACAAAAAAACATGCTCTAGTGATATCCCAGTGCACTGAATTCACAGCACAAGGTTTAGATATGGACTTCTGTGTGTGGTACCAATTAGCATGTTCACATCTGTTTGTGAGTGCACCGTTTACAGAGCCTCCACTGAACACATCAATGTTCAAACTGAACATTGGCTTCAATGTCTTCCTTACAATAAACCGTAAAAGACACAGCTTTTTATAAAATTAAAATGTTCATTTATTGCTGAAGAATGTGTGTGTCCAACCATCAAACAAAATGAGTCACGCTGTTTGGTTGTGTTTAGGGGAAAGGGGTTGTGGGTAGGTCTTGGGATCCATCAGTTTGGTTGCAACATTCCACCCCATGGGAGTGTGTGTGTGTGTGTGTGTGTGTGTGTGTGTGTGTGTGTGTGTGTGTGTGTGTGTGTGTGTGTGTGTGTGTGTGTGTGTGTGTGTGTGTGTGTGTGTGTGAGGGACTCAAGAGAGCATGCTGGCGACAGTCGCCTGTCTGTCCTGGCTGACGCTCACCACATGGAGCTATTTACACCATGCACACTCCACCCCACGGGACACACACAAACACACTTTTTGTCGCTCTTCTTTTGTGCGATCTCATGTTCGCCTCCTTGTTTTCTCTCTCTTTCTTCCTGTGGCTTGGCTCTTTCTTTTCGTGTTACTGTTTGTGCACCTCCAGGCTTTTGTTTGGCTCATTGTTGTTAGAAGAAGGTGATGCTGTGTTTGACTGGCAGCAGGTGGCAGGTAGGGCTGTTTTTTTGTGCGTGTGATTGTTTTTTGTGTGTGTGTGCGTGCGTGCGTGCGTGCGTGCGTGCGTGCGTGCGTGCGTGCGTGCGTGCGAGAGAGAGAGAGAGAGAGAGAGAGAGAGAGAGAGAGAGAGAACATGTAATCACTGTTATCAGTGTTATCTGCCAGAGGACAGGTGAGGGGAGACACACACACACACACAAGCACATGGTGAACGGACAGCTCGTCCACAAAACTGCAACCCCGGACAACTTGTCTACGGCAAATTTTTTCAGCATTATTAGTGTGAAGGATTTCAGAGTATATTTGACACATTTGGAAGGAATATTAAGTGTAGTTGACACAAAAAAAACCAGTACCCCTGAGGCTATATCGACTCACTCTGTTCGAATAACATTCTGGATATGAGGTGAAAGGTTATGATTATGTGCCTTATACATTGCAGCTAGTGTATTAAGGTCGACAATATTTCCACACCATAACTCTGATATGGAAGAATGAGGGAGTTATATAATAAGTTCAGTGAATTTTGATCTAATACTGATAGGATTTTACACATTATGCCAATATTTTTGGCTAATTTTGACTTCAGGATATTTCTATACGACTTCAAACCGAGCTGTCCGACATTCCAAGCACACACACACACTCAGTGCTACAGTCAACTTCCTTTGCACTTCTTCTTCACCTTCCTCAACCACCTGCATTAAAATGTATTTGATATAATTGTCTTTTTTGACTCATGAATAATAAAGATGAGAGATGTTTTCAATGGCACAATTTACTTTTAGATTAAAAGCCTTCAGTGAGTCTCACCAGGGAGTTTCACGACCGAGACGAGACTTTTAGCAACAGATAACTTGAAAAATAGTGAGATACGTCAGTGTCGTTTATCAGTGAGACAGAGCACAGTAACAGTGACGTGGGTGGTCTGAATTGCATTTGATTGTGTGATTTACGTGTGAAGGGATGTGCGGATAAGATTTGCAAATGGGGTTGAGAAACAGCAATTGCTTTAGCAACTGTGAGATGAATGATCCAGAATTTGTTCAGGGTGCTGATATTAAAGGAACAGATGGCTCCTAACAACAGCAACACTTTCAAATATGTTTGCAGTGGAGGAGGATATTTCATAGTGTGTAGCTTGAAGTTGGTATTGATGTTTCAAACAATTCTCAGTGAAAAGGCCCTCCAGAATATCCTTGCCTTGTTTTTGATTATTGATGTTGAAAAAACTTGATTTTGTGTTCAAGCTTCTTAAAAATTTTCATTTTTGACAGTTTAATGAAAATATACGTCCTCAAATTAGTTATGCTAATGAGCGTTTTGATGATGATAAAAAAAACGTGTTTTTTGTTGTTGTTACCTCTTGATGTTACAGTTGAGACTATAACAACATCTGGTTTAAATATGAGGATGTTTGTGCCCTGAAAATATTGCTTGTTATTGTAGTTGCAAGATTGCAATTTTCTGGAGGCATCTTTTGATCCGGACGTTAGATTAGTACCAGTTGGTTAAAAAACGTTTTAACAAATGCTGCTGTTGGGTGTTATTCTTTTCATGAGACTCGGTGACAGGCAACACACTTTGTGTTACCTGTCACTGAGTCTCATGACAAATGACACAGCAGAATAAAAGTTAATAGTAATGAATTTGTCCCATCCAATCGTAACAAGAGACCTCGCTTTTCTTTCCCAGCTGCCATTCCTCTGCAGTCGTGCCGTGCAGCTGGGATCGCTGTATGTCCGAGGACTGAGCCACCTGCTGGGGGCTAACAGTGCCAGTGGCTGCCCGCTGCCCAGTGCTGCCCTGATGCCCTGGCACAGCTTCGATGGACGGCTGTTCCACTCAAAGTACCTGCTGGCACACAGCGGTACAGAGAAACCAGAGCTTCTGGTAGACAGTGATGTGAGTGAGGGTGCCACAACAAAAAGGGGAATTAGTGTGTGTGTGTGTGTGTGTGTGTGTGTGTGTGTGCGTGCGTGCGTGCATGCATGCGTGGGGAGACATCCATGTGAACAGTCTAATTTTGCTTTTGCTTATTTCTCTCCCCAGCCTTCCTGCTTGTCCCTGTTTCTGCAGTTGAGGGAGAAACTTGCAGAAACTTGCATGAAGAGAGGCAGAGTCCTGCAGTCCAGACCCAAAGTGTCGCCACCAAGTCCTAACACCACACCAGTAGATGTAAGAAGAGACCGACACACAGGTGCGATTCAGTCTCGGGGTCATTTGTGGCTGGAACTGGTCCCATGTCACAATGTTTGAAGGCAGAAAGCCTATGCATGCAGGAACGTCCAATTTCCACACAGTAATTGAGCCAGGGTGCGTGAGTGCAAACCACTTCACCATTGTGTGGCCCCTGTGAACAATGTTTAGTCTGGAAATGGTTTGTAAGTAAAAGAAATCTCAATATAAGATAACTAGCAAGATATCTTTCAAAACATTAGGATTGTAAAACAGTGGCAAATTAGATTTTCGGCATTTTCAAATTCATTTAGCATGAGTTCAATTTTATTTTGATTTTAACAAAATCATAGATAGTGAAATCCATACTGAAGGATTGAATTGATCAACTCTACTTCTTTTTTTTTTTTTTTATAGATATGTTGGATTTGGTGACATAGCTGTTTCAAAAACAATTTGTTTTCCTTTTTAATGTCCTACTTTTCTCACACAGCGTTCATTCTGTTGATGTTATTTTACTGTGTAACTACGCTGTCATTTTGGCCAGGACTTTCTGGAAAAAAAGCGTTTTGATCTTGAGACCATCCTGGTTAAACAAGGGTCAGAAAGAGAAAAAAGATTCTTCTGACCTGAAATAAGAAATGTTTTGGTGTTTGTAGGCTGCTATGGTAACTTCTTGGCTGAGATGAACACCGGTTGACCACAGTGTCGTCGATGCACTGCCAGGCTACATTTGTTGAATGTCAGACCTTTGGGTTGTCTCTCTTTATCTGCTGTGTAAACTGTCAAATGAATGGCAAAACAAAAAACATTGCACACTCCTTGCCACGATGTCGCTATTATTTTTTATTTTTTATTGCCTCACTCATTTGATTTATGGATTTTGAGTTCATCTCAGACAACCGGAGACCTCCAGTGATCTGGGTGGTAGAAACACACTGAAGCGCACATGAAAAGCCGAGGAAAAATATTCCTGGAGCCAAAACGAGGAAACATCATTTTAATCTGACAGTTGATCTGTGGTTGTAGTTTTTTGAGCCCCTCCAGAACCACATTACCCATAGGGCCGTGCTGTAACGAGCTCCATGTGTGCTGTGGCCTGTGCACACACTCATGCTCACATGCACGCCTGGATCGTAGACTTGCTTTGTCAGTGCACTGGTAATAGTAGGTTTCTGTTTATAGGCTGGGAGAGCTCTATTTTAAGACACACAACAAGACTGATTACAGACTCCTGTTGTCTGTCTCCCCCCAAACTCTACTCCCCTTCCTCTCAGTCGCTCCCCACTCTTTCACTCTGTCACTCTTTTCTTTGCCCTCTCTCCTACACAGGAGTTCTCTTGCATCTAATGCATTTGAATGCTTTGTACTCTTCAAAAACATTTCAAGCTACTCAACCCAAAGGAAATATTTATCTTTTACATGGATATTTGTTTCAGTGTTCGTTTGACCTCTTTTCCATATGATGTTCCTCAATAAAATGGAATGATCTGATCATACAGGACTCATCTGTTGTTTGCAGACTCAGTCCTGACTCCTGAGTCCTGACTCAGCAGTATCTCATGAAACGGGAACCTGTACTTTCTGTTCCTTCCTGTGACTTATAAACCTTTTGCGCCCATTTCTCTGCGTGCCGGGTTGGCTCAGAGTCTCCAAATTGCGCCAAACTGTCTCCTATTTGCCCAAGTCAACCCCTGTGGGTCTCATGAGGATGTTTCTGGTTTATAGATGGAAGGCTGTACACTCTTTATACCTCAGTGTTTCATTTCTGCCAGACGCAGACACCAATCATTACTACAGAGCTGTGGGTGAATGAAGTGTGTTTGTACGTGTGTGTGTGTGTGTGTGTGTGTGTGTGTGTGTGTGTGTGTGTGTGTGTGTGTGTGTGTGTGTGTGTGTGTGTGTGTGTGTGTGTGTGTGTGTGTGTCTCTGTGTGTGTGTGTGTCTGTGTGTGTGTGCGCGCTTGTGTGTGTGTGTGTGTGTGTGTGTGTGCGCGCGCGCGCGCGCGTGTGAGAGTAGTGGTGGCGCTATGTGGTGTCTTGGAGGGCCCGGTTTGGTTTTTGTTTGGAATCAGGCCTGATGTTTAGTCTCCTCAGCAAATATCTCCTCTGCCCGCTCGCCTGCCCTCGCAATTACACTTCGACAGGGAATCCAGTGTAGCTGCTCTCCCACATCTCTTTAGTTTATTCCTGTCCAAAAGACAAAAAGTTAATAAAAACAGCTTCAATTTTATTCTGGCTCCAGGTTGTCGTGGGGTACTCATTCTGGCTGAAAGCAGTGATGCATGTTGTTTCCACTCTGTCCTCAAATGAAGACGTATTCCCTCATACAAATGATGTATTTACCCTGATCTGTAATCTCTCTCTCTCTCTCTTTCTCTCTCTTAGTTATATGCTTGTTTTGGTTGTACTCTGAAACTTTTCCGTAAGACATAACAACCACAAACATAGTCCTTCAAGAAGTTTTGGTGCTTGTGGCTTCTGCCTTTTTTCCTGCACTTTCACACTCTGGCAGTGAAGCGGCCGTTCAGATGGTGGCCTGATTTAGTCCTGCAGGCCTCTGGGTAAAATCTAAAGTTGCATTTAATGTTTTATTTGGAGCACTGTGTACTTTTGCTAAATTCTGCCACATTTGCCAAAGCTGCATTAGAGAGAATCAGACGCTTATCTCAGCGCTTGAATAGATGTGAGAGGAAGCCGAGCCGCTGTGTAGAAAGTATACTGTAGTTATATTTAAGCTGGTAATCATTTGTATAATTAGTATAGTGGCGTCATCTTTTTTTCTCTTACATAACACGAGAACCATTCAGCTTTTTTTCTTGAACAATCAAGACTTGAAGATCATTTAGTGATGATGATGAGTGTCCTCTGTGAGGTTTCTTGTTTTATGAGTATTTGTAACATATTCATGGACAAACTTTAGAGGAAAACTCACAATTTGTGTTTGTGATTTTGAGCCTGCCGGCCATTGGGCTTTGCTGTGTGGAGTTTGCATGTTCTTGTGGCTTTTATTTTTATCCAGGTAAACAGGACTTGCTTGTTTAGGTTTTTCAATCCTTGTCCACCCCTCTTGTCTTTTAAGAAAGCCTTAAACAAATGTTATTTAAACTTGAATTAACTTATTCATATTGAAGTCCAGTCTGAGGCGGTGATGGGAAATGGATCAACAGACACAAATCTAACATAGGCTACTACCAGTTTGTGCACTTCATACACCATGTAAGAAACAACACTGTGAGATATCTTCGAAGCAGTATTAAAGCAGCTGAATATCACAGAAATTGATGAATGCTCCTTCTTGCGGCGAGTAGGAATAATTGATTAAATCATTGATTATAGCTTTTGGGGTGCAGCAGGCTGTAGTGTAGTGCCTTTTTACCAGTTTTTTTCATCGAAACGTGTTTGAATTTAATTAAGGTTAATTATCAAACAAATCATTTGAGTTTTATTTATATGTAATTTACTTACAATACCCCCCACAGCAACCTCTACCACAGTCATCATAACAACTGTAAGTGTGAAGGTTTCAACCTAAAGCTCAAAGATTTACAACTCTAAATAATAATGTCAGTCAATAATAACAGTCGCAAAGTGGCTGCCTTTTGTTTTTGTCCTTCTCCCTGACCCAATAGTTTGCTTAAGCTTTAGTGTTAACTGGCATTATCAAGCCTCCATGTGATGTGTTTCACTCTTTGAACAAACACTAGTTTCCCTTTATAAGCCCTGGCTGCACGTTGGTAGTTTGCCTCAGCAGTTTTGTTACTGCTTCACCTTCTCGTTGCCATTAGTTCATAAATGTAATGACGGGTGTTTTGCTGTAGTTAAAAATATTGTACTTTTAATGCGATTGATGAAATCTAACAGACCAAAATGAAATGTGTGCACCGGCATTTCACTTCAAACTTACTGATGTAACTTCACCCGAGATTAATTAGTGAATCAGCCACCAGACTGACCCACTCAGTGTTGACTGCTCAGATGTTGTGTCACAGTAATTCGTGTGCACTGTTCAGACGATTAATAGAGACACTTAGAAGTAATGTTCAAGTCACTTTTCCAAGCAACTGTTTTGTTGTTTTGTTTGAGTAACCAGCAAGGTTTAAAGAGATAACTACTAACTGTAATCAAGTATATGAATTCAGTAACCTGCACAAGAAGTTAAATGTTTCATTGGGATGAGGTTTTGTGAAATTCAGTTCCATCTTCCAATGTCAATCAGAAGCACATGATCATAAAGATGTGCTTTCGAGCAAACGTTTGTCTGTGCGTGCCACCCTCAGGCTGGTCTCCAGTTGGTGGTGAAGGTTGGAGGGGAAGAGGGGAGACAGCGAGAGGTCACCGACAGGGAAGAGGATGGACGGACAGAGGGGAGGAAAGAAGCGACCGGAGTGAGTATGGAAACAGAGAGCGACTGTGGGAGAGTGGGGGACACACGGGAGGAGGAGGAGGACACAGAGGAGCAGGAGGCCAACAGTTTGATTCGTTTTCTCCTGAATGGCGAGATGGAGGAGCCCAGAACATGACTCGCCCCCAACAACAGTCCAGAGGTCGACCGTATAGCAACAGAGGGAGATACCAGCTTGCTCCCAGGTAGCACTCCCATGATGCATCACATGTTGCCACAGTTCAAAGTGTATTTTCCTCTCTAATCGCTCCTCTCCTCTCAGATGGTCACAGCCTCCTGCTCCAGGAACATAACTCAACCCTAAACCGAGAGGAGTGGAGCCCAGGATTAAAGAGGAGGACTCTGAGATGGGAAGGACTTGTTGAAAGGAGGAATCAAATCTCTCTGAACAAACTGGATAATTGTTTGTCGAAAGGATGTTGTTGGTAGAATAACGGGGATGGGGAGAAGGCAGAATGAAGAGATTAGGAATACACTATTTAAATTACCGCATTAGCCTGAATTTCTTCACCTCGTTTTTCACACTAATTCTGTGGATGCTCTTTTAAAGTCCTCTGCGTCTGCTTTAATTCAGGACATCTTATTCTGTGAGTGTTAATGCTTAACATGAAGGAAATCTCTTCAAACAAACACACATGAAGCCACTTCAAACCTCTGCTCAGATCAGTGGTTAATCCTCAAGACTCTTTTTATCTCTTATCTTTGACAATAAAAAAGGCAAAGATCTTAAAAGCTCTGAGTATCCAGTGACATAATCCTTTTAAAGGAATGGGTTTAACCACAAACAATGAGGTTGGTGTCAAATATCAAATGCTAACAATAACAAGGTTAGGCCACACAGACACTCTGTGGTCAGTTGACTGCAATGGAGGATTGTTATATTTGTACTTTTGTTTGCCTTTTTGTCTTTGATTGCGATTGAAAAAATATTTAAATCTATCCTCTGGTTTTGTAATTTACCATTGTCATTATTATTTGGCGTGTTTTGGTGCTCAGTGGTATGTTTTTTGCTAAATGTTTTTCTGTTCCATTTAAGAAAGAGGTATTTAAGGACAGACCTGTAAATTCAAACAAATATGCTGGTTTGACACTGTAAACATTTCCTCCTGATGACAGAAGTAAAAAGGCAATGATGAACATCCTTTCTTTACACTTTCAACCCTGAAGGTTTTGTGAACTCTGGATCCTGAGACGTGGAGTAAACATCAATGGCCCTAAAAGCAGATCTGAAACATCACTGCAGCTCCGTGAAACACAAACGGTGCTTCGTTTCTCCAGTTATTGATGACATAAACCATTTCACTTTACAGTAGCTGTGAGAATCTCTCGCATGTTTGAGTGCGTGTTGTGTTGATGAGGAGTGTATGACCGTCTTCCTGTACCGCGTCGGCCGTTGTAAAATCCCCCGGAGAGAAAAAGGATGCAGATAAAGATCCACTGAATGTGTGTTCCTGTATGTGTAGGTGTGTTTGCCTATAGGCATACAAGAAAAGAAATATGTGAGTACTCCAGTCATCATATGGAAACAGATTGTTGATATAGTGGTGGTGAGGCCACATATGACTTAGACAGAGCTGATCTTCACAACTTTGTGTGCCATCAAAAAAAAAAAGCTTGGAATGGTCTGTGTGGAAATAAGCAGCATATAATGAGAGGATGTGTGAGAAACAGGCCAGATGACTGATAGATAAAACATTATTAAGTTTTATTAGAAATCATTAGGAGGGTCATGTTGGGGCACATACAAACTCGACAACATTTTCAATGACAAAACCTGCAGACTGCCACGAACCAAAAATTCAATATGACTAAAAGCTCTCTAAAATGAATTGGTGTCTCCCTGACTCTGTGTGGATGAATTTGTATCCTCTGTATTTAACCCATCCTGATGGACCGGGGGCCAGCTACTGACCAGGGCACATTTAGGAGTTCAGTGGGCAGCAACCTCGTACAAACTTGCTTCACTGACCTGTCGGCCATCACTCACAGTTTCAGTCTTCTCATCTATACCAGCTGAAGGTATTTGGTTGGCTTTTTCGAAGAAAGACTTTGACTGAAGAAAATAATTCTTTTGGCATTAAATATGACATCTTTGGTTTATACGAAAAACGTGAGCAGGAGCATTGGAAGATGGAGAATAATCCTGAAAGTATTGCTGTAAAATGTGAGTAATCAGTTTTTTAGCCAGTCTGTACCACAGCCATGTTTGTTTTATCAGCTCAACAATTTTTTATATGACAACAATGATGTAAGGTTTTTTTTTTCAAAGCTAATTTCATGTTTTTTCTATGTTGTTTTTATATTTTTGACTGTTATGCCTAATCACAAAGTAAAAATTGCAGTGTTATGGTGCATGAGAATCTATTGATTACATGATTTGAAGCTGTTGGACCTTTGCGGCGATCATGGGACTCGAACCATGATCCCATTATGGGGCGTTCTGAAGCTGTCTCATTATGAGCAATGCACTGGTTATGGAAAGATGTTTGTGAAGTCATTTCAAAAATAAAATTTTTTTGAATAATGCTGCACTTCCATTTTGGTTTCCTGTTATTACATTCTTTAGGATAGGAAACATTCGGTATTTTATCTTATGAATATATAACGCTCTGAAAGAAATATCTTTACTGTGGTGTATCTGTAGAAAACAAGCAAAAATGTTGGATATATTTATATTTTATTAAGTGGACTGAAGTATTTCGTCCTTTTCACCCTTCATTAAGGTTATAGTATTTAATCAAGCAGTGTTGAGCACGCTATCTGTATGAGTTTTGAAAGGTTGACGGGGCAGGAAATTAAGCATCTGTGTTGTTGATTGGCTAAGGTTTATGAATAAAGTTTATTTTAACCGCGTGTGACCACAGCGTCCACTCCCTGTCTTTCTTCTTAGGCCAGTGGCAGCAGAAGAAACAACAGAGCGTGTGGGTGTTTTGCGGTTAGCAACTGTGGTTAGTGGAGTGGGTGTGGGTGTGTATAGGAGGAGGAGGCACAAGGGTGGGGCATACAGCACACACATGCATGACGCGAGTCCAGTCGCCTCTAGAAAATAACAATAACAGGAGGAGGGATGTTTTCTGTGGCCAAGAGGAAGCGAGTGATGCAGGGTTGAACAGAGACGAAGGGAAGGCAAGAAAGATGGAAGATGGCAACGAGTTAAAAGAAGAAATAAACAAAAAAGAGGGGCAAAGCAAATAAACCATTAAGACTAAGAATAGCGAAAACAGAACAAGGGGAGAAAACAGAGGTGAAGTAAGAGGGGAGGAATAATGGAGCTGAGTCTTGCCTCAGCAAGAGGAAACCCTGATGGCCTGCCGACAGAGCAACTTCCTCTGTGTGTGCGTGTGTGTGTGTGTGTGTGTGTGTGTGTGTGTGTGTGTGTGTGTGTGTGTGTGTGTGTGTGTGTGTGTGTGTGTGTGTGTGTGTTGGAGGTCTGGGCGTGGCCCCTCCAGCAGCTAGGAGACAAACAGACAGTCAAACCCCTGATTGCGGCCTGCTCCCCGAGATTGGCCCAGGCCTTTTTCCTCCCCGGTGGCGGTCAGTCAACAAGCTGTCTGCTCTTTTTCTGTCACACTGTCTTATCTAAACTTTGTGAGGCTTTCTTCCCACTGGGGTCATCAAACCAGTCTCCAATTTGTGTAACTCACATGGACCAAGAAGGGATGTGATTTAAACCTCTGTGGTCTTGCCTGTTGGACATGGTAGGCCTGATTTAAATGGGTCCTATAGTGACCACAAAATACAGGGCCAGTCACTTCAGGTCTTTATTAAGTCACTTGTTGACAGGTGTAGTGCATGTAGCAGGTATACAGGACCAACATACAGTACTTCATTTTTGGCCTTTTGTTTTCCAGGATGTTTTTCATGTCTTTTTTGTTTTTCTTTTTGTTTATTTGTATAAATATTACTTCTGGACAAAGAGGTCAAATTGACACAAAAGACAGGCCGGGCCCCTTGGTGGCACAGTGGTCAACGCTCTGCGTTTGCATGTTCTCCCCGTGTGTGTGCGTGGGTTTCCTCCGGGTTTTCCAATTTGCTCCTACTGTCCAAAAACATGCATGCGAGGTTAATTGGTGACCCTAAAGTGTCTCTAGATGTCAATGTGAATATGAATATGTGTGTGATGGACTGGCAACCTGACCAGGATGCATCCTGCCCTCGCCCATAGTCAGCTGGGATCAGCTCTAGCGCCCTGCGACCCTGAACACAATTAAGAGATATAGATGGAGGCATATGGCAGGTTATCAATTTATTAAAATTAACAACACTTCTAACCATTAATCTTTAATGCCTTGTATTTCAAAAGACGCAATACAAAAACATGTATCACACTAAAATAATCTAATAAAACTTTGAATGAATTATCAAGTAATCATTAAAGTCAAATTCATGTGAAAACTATTATTAATTACTGAGATCTTAACTAAATTTTAAACTGTATAAGTTTGTATTTTTCTTGTTTTTTTTTCTATCTATTCAAGCTGCACGGTACTGCAGCACTGTACTATTTTGTTGTTTCAGTTGATTTTAAAAGGCATGCCCTGTAGAGACACACTCATCCAAAAATACTCTGGGCCACAGTGAACAAATATAACTTCGGTTTATTTACAGCAGTGTCTATAAATATGAACAGCTTTCTTTAGCTCAGGCCAACACACAGAGGGAGCAACTCCCAAGCTGAGAGAGAGAGAGAGAGAGAGAGAGAGAGAGAGAGAGAGAGAGAGAGAGCATCTTTCAGGGAAACAGAAGCAGCTAAAGGTTCAACACTTATTGAGAAGCGAAAACGAAAACATGTCTTCGGATCCAACAAATCAAAGCCTCCATCTTAATTACTGTTTGCAAAGTCCAGTATTTTCAAATGCGAGCGCTCCACCACAGGTTCCTAGTAGGAGGTACAGTTTTCAGCATCATGCAGAACTTGGAATAACACATGTAAGAACCAAATATTGAACAAATGAGAAGAATCAGCCACAAAACAGCTCAGGCAAAATAGATAAACATGTTACAGAAGGGTCCCCGGCTATCTCAGTTGGTAGAGCATGAGACTCACAATCTCAAGGTAGTGGGTTCATGTCCCACGCTGGGCACCACCTTCCTGTGGGTTCACCACCTGCAGGAAGGTTCTTAATCGGTGCAATGTGTGATCTGGGTGACAGTGCTCAGACTGTCACCCCCGCGACCCGGAAACGGATAACCGGGAGAAAATGGATGGATGGATGTTACAGAAGGCTTTCTGGATAACGTATTGCTCACTGTGATTGATGATTCCATTCACCCTGGTTGGAACCAGCGACTTTCCATGTCACATTTTAGAAAATATATGACTCAGCCCAGCCTAGCAGTCCTGGCTTCTCCTGCCCACACTGGAAAATGAATTGCCCACCCCACCCCTGATTCAAATTATGAAGTTGCATAATTCCCCTTGGAAACAATTTTTTTTTTTAATGAAGCATGCAACAAACAAACAAAGCATTGATAAAACTCACAGCAAAGCTGCTAAAGTCCAACCCAGAAACGACCTCATATCAAACCGATGGGGCAAGGTTAAGACTCAGTTACCATCACAGTTCACACTGTATTTTGTAATAAATTCAAAGTAGAAACTGTTGTAGATCGTTTTATTTATGATTACTCTGTGTTTGATGAATTTATAATTGCAATAGATTGTCTCAATACATTACAGTCAAATGTGATACAATATTATGCAATTTTGTAGATGTCAACACTTCTCATAATGCAACTCCAAAGCCCAAATCCACTTTTGTATTATGTTAACAAATATAGGGAGTTTTTGGGTAAATATAGAACTGACTAAGCAAAACATGTAATATGAATTATGTGTTCGTTTGAAAAGAACAACGTTTTATGTAAAAAAATAGAATCTGCAACATTGCAACACACCTAACACATGTAAAGTATTTCATATTGTACCAAAGCGGTTGGTGTTGATCCTTGGTTAAAGTATTAAACACTCACTGGTTATCATTTGTGAATGGGTGTCACTCTGAAAATGGTTGTTATTAATGAAGACCGAGGTGTGGCCTCGCTCCTGTCAAATCAACCCTTGCATCCAGCGTGTTTGTTTCCAGTGGCAGGCCGGAAATCTTTGACCACTTCCCACTTCTCTTCCACCTCTCCTCCAATAAGCTCCATTTTCCTCTTCCTCCCTTTTAAAGTTCTCCTCCTCCATCTAGTCTTTTTTTTTTTTTTTTTTGCTTTTTGCCATCCTCCATCTCTCCACAAGCCGACATTACACTACACTAAACACACACACACACACACACACACACACACACACACACACACACACACACACACACACACACACACACACACACACACACACACACACACACACACACACACACACACACACACACACACACACACACACACCACAACCCCCGTCTGTCCTTGAATGAATGCTCTCTGACTAGTGGAACATATGCTGCTGGTTGTTCAATACCCTCCCTCTGAGCTGGGATGCATCCATGCGTGTGTGTGTGTGTGTGTGTGTGTGTGTGTGTGTGTGTGTGTGTGTGTGTGTGTGTGTGTGTGTGTGTGTGTGTGTGTGTGTGTGTGTGTGTGTGTTCATTCAAAGATATGCCTCCTGTTGCACATCGACCATCTGTTCCTTGAATGGACTGATGGAGTGCTGCTGTAACCATGACGATAGGCCATTCAGTCAAATAGCCTATCAAACAACTACTGGCTCTCTCTCTCTCTCTCTCTCTCTCTCTCTCTCTCTCTCTCTCTCTCTCTCTCTCTCTCTCTCTGTGTTTGTGTGTGTGTGTGTGTTAAGGAATTGACTGGCAGAGTGTAGGAATTCCCACATGTTGATGAAATGAGGTTGACCCTCCATCACAAGCTGCTCCAGCTTTTCCCCCATTTCTTTGGCCTCCGCATTTAGGCACATTTATTATGATACTGAAACTGACCGGGGACAATGTCTTTGGAGACCTCATCCAACCATGATGTAACATTACACAACACAGAGCACCATGCTGCTTAATCTAATAATAGGAATTATTAGGAATGATAAAATGGAATGAAGAATTTCAGATTTTTTAATCAATGCATTTTTCATCAAATACAGAAAATGTGAATGATCTATTTCAAACCTGATAGATAGTTACTGTGGTATAATACTTTGCCACGAGCATAAAATGTTTGACAACACACACACACACACACACACACACACACACACACACACACACACACACACACACACACACACACACACACACACACACACACACACACACACACACACACACACACACACACGCACACACACACACACACACACACACACACACACAGCAGAAGGGCAACAGTGAAAATGACTATTGAGTTTCAACTGTCTCTAACCACAAGTCTATTCATCTGCACCCTCAGTCAGACCCTTCATCAACCCCACCCTCACACACACACACACACACACACACACACACACCCACACACACACACACACACCCTGCCCCACCCAGTGCAGTGGTCTGCTGGCCATATGTCAGCCCAGCTCCTCTGATACACCTCTCCTGAGACCCCCACTTCTTTGTGTGTGTGCGTCTGTCTTTTCTAATGTTTGCCATCTCCTCTCACTATCTCTCCCATCTCGTGCGCTCTGCACCGTGTTCAGTGAAATTGAAACAAAGCGTGTCAAAGTGTGTTAGTCCAGCTGACCACATATCGTGTGTACCTGTGGGACTTTTGTTATCGGGTATGGTTCGGAAAGACAAAAACTTCTGAAAACTATTGTATAGCTGTGACTTTCAGAAGCAAAAACAGTTGGTGTGTCGTTCATTTGGACTCTGCTGGGAGTAGTGAAGAGACTTCTTAACTTGTTTGTCTGCGAGGCGACTGTGACAATGGAGCCAGGACAGTAAGCTGTTTTGGATTTCAGTGAGTTGTCAGAGTGGCATCTGAGTGTGTGTGTGTGTGTGTGTGTGTGTGTGTGTGTGTGTGTGTGTGTGTGTGTGTGTGTGTGTGTGTGTGTGTGTGTGTGTGTGTGTGTGTGTGCTTAACCACTAACACGTTCATGTGATTCAAAACAATACAGGATAGAAACACCTTCACTTTGGCCTCTCAATGACTTCCTCTCTGACATGATGGCTTCTATCTTCAGTGGCACAGCAGGTTTCTACAGCTCAGTTATATTATAATGTCTTTTAACCTTCACCCACTCCTGCCTTTTCTTTTCATCAACATGTAACCTTAACCCTAACTGCTGGGAAATGTAGGACTTATGAACAAAACCACACGAATTCGATTTGTAAAAAAAATATGTTTTAAATGTTGTCTTTATAAAACAAGATGTTCCTGTCTTGTTAGGCTAAAGCAAATTAGTTAGTGCAACAAGCATCCCAGATAATCTGTGTAACTATCTGAATATTATTTCCTGTATCTTGTTGTTGTTTTCTTGTATATAAAAACACTTGTGTTCCATTATTAACCCTGTGATTTTAATTTATTGACAAAGTTATTCCTTGAGCTCAATGTATTTTTTTACTTAGAACATAACAAACTGTGGCTTCATGCAGGCTCGTCTTTGTTGTTTCATTCCATGTTTGTGGTGTTTTGTGTCTAAGCCCAAATTATGATTTTTTATTTTTTTCTGTCAATCTCCTAAATTCTTTTCCACTTCTTTCTTGGTCTCTCACCACTGTCTCCACTATCTTGTAACAACAGACGTAGCTTGAATACCATTACAATCCCAATAAGTAATACTTTTGTTGTCATTAGTGTTAAAGCTGGCAGCCGCTGAGCAGAGCCATGTCGTGTATTACTGATCCCACAATACACCAGACAATGGTTTCCTGATTCCAGACACGGAGCACAATGAAAAACTAACTGTCTGCTTCTACTGCTCGACAACAGAGAAGAACAATTAGATAGTTGACATTATCCACGTTCTAGTCAATTTAGTGTTCCTTGTTTTGTGTTTATGCAACTGTGGATATTGGTTTGCAGACAACAAAAAGACCTGAAAAGGTCATAAAGCCTCATTTATTATCTTTGTCCGACAAATTTTAGTCAGGTTATGCATTCTGCTCCATCACATTTAAGCTGATTGCTGTCGGATCATAATCACATAAAAAGATTTTTTTTTTCTCCTTTTTTTTCCACTCATTTCACTTCAGACTAAGAATGGAGGTTTTCAAAAGAGACATTTGTGCATACAGTTCTAACCATGTAATGTTTAGACACCAAAAGGTAATCTGGTAACACAAACTCTCTCTTTCGACATATATACACTTTCAATGCCATAAACTGATCTACAAGACATTTGTGGAAGTTTAAACTTAATATTAAAAGAAAGTTTGACCAAATGCCCAGGTTTGAATATTTCTTTTGAAACACTGGGGTAGATGACATGTGAACACAAAGTTTTTAGGGCTTCCTGTAAATTAAAAGGAGGTCATTTTGAAGTTTGAAGCCAAATTGTGCACCCTCAACCCAGGCTATCCAAATGTCAAATAAGTTGGTAAGATGTTCTTGTACTCGTTTCATTTGAAACATCTGTTAAGCCCGTAGTCTGCTATTGCTGTTTTAGACATATTTTATTATTTCATTAAACTATATTACACCGAGATCAAATTCGGTGAGGGAAATGTGTTCTATAATGAAATCGTTCATGACTTTAACTTCCAATTAGTTGTTGTTGTTTGTTTCAAGATTTACTCTCAGAAATGTATGAAAAAACAATCCTGCTGTGACAGCAAGACACATTGGTGTCACACTCTTCCTAAAGCTTTCCCAGCACCTCTCAATGAGAACCACTGCCTTAGGGTTATCTGTGGGACCTTTAAAGGTTCTGTGAAGCCATGTTGGAGGAATGAATGTTCTCAGTATCATAATGTCTGTCCCTCCATCTTCTGAACTGCTTCAGCCAACTTGGGATTGTGAGTCGC
Source organism: Lipophrys pholis (assembly GCF_963383615.2). Classification (NCBI taxonomy): domain Eukaryota; kingdom Metazoa; phylum Chordata; class Actinopteri; order Blenniiformes; family Blenniidae; genus Lipophrys; species Lipophrys pholis. Next base: position 18,457,844 of record NC_137636.1, on the reverse strand, counting down.
TGAAGCTGATCTCAGCTGACTATGAGCCAACGCAGAACACACCCTGGATAGATTGTTACACACACTCACATTCACAGCCATCTAGAGGCATCTTACAGTCACCAATTCTAACAACCATCTAATGTGTCTTTTTTGGATTGTGGATCGATTTTCACTGCAGCACCCAAACACAATCTGTGCATGTACATTGGAGAACATTCAGAAGCCAGAGGTAAGAGTCCTCACCATTACACCCCAGTTCCAGAGGTGTTCTAGATCTGGTTGAGATTTCCTGTAGCCAATTACTGCATGTGCGTGACACATCCCCAACAGTTTAGGTCAATCCACTGCAGTTTGTGCAGACATAGATGAAACTGGATTTACATTTCCCATGGATGAGGAACCCATACTGACAAAAGATTTAAACTGTGAAAATATATTTTTCTTTCTATTGAAGTTAAAAGGGAAATTGTACAAATCTGGCTTTGTCGGCTTAAATAAACCAAATTGTAAAGTTATGGCTCAAACTGCCTGTCACAGTTAACAGATGTGCTTTCTACTTGAACAATAATTCCCTCTAAATATTAAATACTGTTTGTTTGCTTTCAGGTATATCTCCTAATAGATTTACTGTGTCATTGGACTGTGTGCTTTTCTCTTCCACAAGTTCTGCTGTAAAGCACTGACCCAATGAAATTGAGACCCAAACTCTGATAAACAGCTCTTCTTCTCTTATAACAAATCGAGCAGTGACAGACATTTTCAGATGCAATGTGTCTGCAGCTCGTCCAGAGTCTCAGCGGGTGCGGGTGCAACCACAGGCCGGATTGTGAAACTTCTACTTTTTGTTTATTGACTATTTCTTGAGTGGTCGTAAAACTATCTTGGTTGACAGATGCAAGAAAACATACAAGCAGATGTGATGAGCACACTCTATTCCTGTGCATGTGGGGGAGTAATGTTGGGCAAAAACAGTTGAAACATAGAAAATATTGGGCATTACTAACCACAGCATTGTCAGAAAGTTAAGGTTAACCAAAATGTCTCTTTGAATTCTGCATACATGCATGCAATCTATAGTGGTGCTCACCACATCTGGATGTGTGTGTTTGGGAGCTTTTGAGCTGCAAACTGTTGGAGCCCCAGACCGCTCTCCAACTATTGTTTATTCATTCCTCTTCTCTCGTATTGCTCTGTTGGCTTGCATTTTTCTGAAATTACTCTCACCGCTATCTCTTTTTGACTTTGCTTCACCTTCATTTTCCTCTTGTCTTTCTTCTCTGGCTGCATAAAGTTGATCAGTGTAAAGTTTGTGAAATTCAGTCCACTGGCGAAGTGGTTTCCGTCTGTCCTACTGTCCACGGCCAAAAAGTCCACATGTTGTGTGAAATATTGGCTGAAGAAATCTGTTTGTTTCTGTTTGCATATATTGGCTGGACACAGAAACTCAAAACAAAGCTGTGAAATTTCAAACCTGAAAACACTCTTAGTTTTGGCAGTTTAGCAGTTATACCTGTTTTTTCTTTGTTTTTTGTGTCTTTTAACAGCAAAGCTGCAGTGTGCGTGCAGCGGGTGCTGAAAGACCCGCTGCTCCCATCTGCTGCTATTTTACGTTCATCTTAATGGTGAACACAAAAACCCTCCATTGTTTTTTCTCTTACTGTGCGACAGTCATCATTACAGATGTGCGTGGGTTTAGCTCCAACAGTCATAATACACAATGTATGTGAGTGAGTGTGGTGAACGGCTCAGGACACGTGGAAAAATTTGTCAAACTGACAATACTGATTGACAAACAAAATGAAGTATTGGACTTAGCAGATGTGTTAAAAATATCAATTGCAAAGAGAGTGAAACTATTGATGTTTGAGCATGCAATACCAAATACCAATTGTGCAAATCCCCATATCTAACTATTTTGGAAATATGCACAAATTAACAACAATATTCACTTTGAATTGCACTGAATTGGTACTCTGCATATGTCATACAGATATTGAAAGGGAGTTGCACAAATTGCTGAGATTTACATCTGAATTTCCAGTTTGGGCTGGAGTTAAACACTTAAGAATTGCAAGATAAGATTGCACATTTTTACTCCTATGACTCTTGTAAGGGACACATGAATGACCTGCAACAGTTGTGCAACATTTAAATGAGACAATCAGAAGTCTTCACTATATAAACATAAGATGTCCTCCCAGTCCAGCAATGATTTTATAATCTGCAGTCAAGCAAAGTGTAACTCGCGAAAGAAATGCGGAAGCTGATTGATGAGGACTCCAAACTGGATGAAGACCAAATATTTCAAGATACTTTGGATCTGCCTGGACCACTATCCTGCAACTTTTTTTTTTAAATCAAAATCCCCTTTCTTCAAAATAACATTTGTCTAGATACAAACATACTTTTGCATGCCACAACTGTAAATAACTACAATCAACATCAATTTTTTGGTGACATGTTTCACTGCTGTAGCTGTTGTCGCTGAAGAAAACCAAACTCTTGTGAAGAGTAAAAGACACTTTTTCTAATTTTGTTAAAGCTACAGGGAGCCACGACAGAGAGACTGAGGAGCCTGGGCTCTGAACCTGAAAGCAAAACAAAGGTAACACTCTTCACAACATTAATCAGCTTTGTCATGCCAAATAAAAAAGGGATTGAAGGTGATCTGTTTGGTCAACCTTGGTGTTGAAGATCTGCCTGCATGACAGTTGCAGGTGGTAAAATTGTCACTCGACCACAAATTAATGAACTCAACACCTGTTATCATTACAGACCACAGTGTGTGACTGTATGTGAGTGTGTAGGAGAAAACCCATAAGCACAGGAAAGAGATACAAACTCTAACCAGAGAGACCTTGAAGCTCTTGCTTGGACCAGGGATCACAAATGTGATTTATCATATAGATCAGAGCAGCAGGTGCCTTATGTCACTTGTCTTTGTTCTTGTCTTCAGTCCAAACTAACTACCTGCACAAGTTTTTTTGTTCAATCATAAAATAAATTCATATTCATTACTAATGACAATTAGTTAAATCTTTGACATCTCCCAAAATATGTACCATAAACAAAGTGGAAAGAGCTGCTTTGAGGGAATGTTCTTAGTGCAGACGTTTTATTAGTTTTTCTGTGTGGTGATATTAAGTTTAATGTTTAATGACATTGGAGAATCACATCAACAGACATGGGTTTTGTTTTGTTGTGGATTCCCAGTTTTACCGAGTTCATCCATCCATTGCATGCCCATGCTGCAGCCCCCCCCCCCCTTCCCACACACACACACACACACACACACACACACACACACACACACACACACACACACACACACACACACACACACACACACACACCCACCTGCTGGAAACTACCATGTCTGTTGAACTCCTCAATGGCATTCACGTGTTAATGCATGAATCATGGCACTTTGACTGTGTCTCTCTTTCTTCCTCTCCATCACTCCCATTCACCTCGTTCTCTCGCTCTTTCCCTGTCTCCCCGTAACGGTTTAACCCTCCGCAGATGACTTTCTTTGGGACTTCCTCTGAAGTGCTGACGGGTCACATGCATGACGCCCAGGTTAACAAGCAGGCAGGTTGGGGAGCTGAGGATACCAGGCGGTCACAGTCAAAGGTCGGGATAACAGGGAAATCCCAGAGCTCAATGCAGTGCTGCTCATCCTCCTGTGAGACCACTACGTCCCTGGAGCTCCTGTAAAGCATATCTTCCTCTTCATGGGACAAATCACTGATGATGTATGATGTTCTAGTCTGTCACCCAATTTCTCTTTTGATTTCTCTTTTTTTAACCCCTTTACATACCAGTTGTTGTTGTTATTTAAGATTTAAGGAAATATTTTCTGGTTAAATGCGTCAATCTGGTGTAGCAATGTGCTAGTAACAACAACAACAACAACAACAACAACAACAACAACAACAACAACAACAACAACAACAACAACAACAAATCAAACTTATATGGCTCTTTTTTACTCACTCAAAGACACTTTACATTAAAAAAAAAACAGGAAAGTAGTGGTTGCTTTGCCAAAGTAAACGACTGAAGACTAACTCCTTTAATGTTGACATGATCTGTGCAAAGAACAAATGTCATTGTCATATTACAGTAAATTCAGAAATTCCAGCAGCTCCTCATTCAGCATTCAATCAAAACGTCATAGACTCTCATCAATTTTCTCTTGTTAGCCTGGAGGAAATAGTAAAAAATGCAAAATTGACCAAATATTCATGATCAAAATTGTTGTAGGTGAACATCTCTTTCACACAGTGGTTTTCAATGTATTGGGTGGGTATCTCATGGTCACTGTCAGGGTCAGGTGATGCCTTTTCAAAGCACGAATCCTTCCATTTCATTTTGGGAAAAATAAATTTAGATAAAACATATGAGTGGAGAGTTAAAGTATTAGCATTTTTTTTTTTTTTATCATTCAAAGACGCATCAGAACAGAATGTGGTTCAAGCTTCGGAAGGCTCATCATCACACTCCTGTACAATCCCTGTTTTAGCACTTAAGACATACAGTGTTTGTCCGGACAACAAATAGAGCATATGAGCAGTTTGCTACGTGGTTGTGATAAGCAGTTTGTGCGCGTGCAGGAAAAACATGTGCACTGCTTTTAACACACAAATTACAAGTTTCACATAAGCAGACCATGTAAACAGAAGACCTTACATTATTCAATCTATGACACACACACACACACACACACACACACACACACACACACACACACACACACACACACACACACACACACACACACACACACACACACACACACACACACACACACACACACACACACACACACACACACACACACACACACACACACATAAGATATGAGTCCAAAAAAACTGAAAATAGTCCAAGCTTCCTCTTGTGTTAACTCTTTTTACAAACCATGTACATATGAATTTGGAAATGTTTCCGTTGTGTGTGCGTGGCAGTCAACCAAACAGGCCACAAACATGACAAGTATGTCTTGAACTGATCAGAGTAAAAAAGTAGAAATCACCCTTTAACAGACATTTTAAAGTTTGTCCCACCCCAGTGGCGTCTTCCTCTGTGTAAATCACCGTCGTGGCTGTAAATGCCCGACTGGAAACTCTTTGATCATAGCGAAGAAAATGCATGTGTGCGTGTTAGAGAGTCTGTGTCTGCTTTTGACTGTTGAGGGTACAACCTACCAGGTCATCTGTTTCCAACAGGACACACGAGCAGCTTTGGGTGATTATAGAGGACAACTTTATGATTCAAAGAGCCAAATAGGCCACTGTACTACTGAAAAACGTGCTCATGCAGATGTACAAGAGATTGTACAAGACTATGAATACTAAGTAGGCTGGGTGACAACAGTGACAACCACATTAATACTGCTGCATACATAATAATGTGAACACACACACACAGACACCCAGACACACACATGTGTGGTGAAGAGTAACAGCCCAGTAAAAAGCCTGGTAGGTCTTCAGCAGGTACATGTCAGCTCATCCTGCTCTTTGATAAGCACAGTCACTTCCCTTTAGCAGGCCACTGACAAAAGCACTTTACCGTCTTCCTTTGTGCCATTATACCTTTACAGATCCATAATTAAATTGACTGCTTGAAATAGATTCTAGTCTTCAGTTGACACTGCAACAGTTATATCAAACTAAACAATTAATTGAAAGAAATACACCAGATTTTAGTTTCACTGAACTTTTGAAAAGTTCAAAAAAGTATCAATACAGATTAAACAAAAAAATGATCACAGAATCTATATTTGTTTGTCTAATTTCTAATTAGAATAACCAGAAGAAATCATCATTGAGAGGAGCATCAATAATAGAATTTGAATGTAACTTGTGTCAATTCGATTATCTTCATTGTCGGTATGCTTGTGTGTGCAGATATTTATTTGTGTGCATTATGGTTTGTGTAAATGAAAAAGAGGTCTATAGTTAATGAGTAAAAATGACTGACAATGAGTTTGACACACGGCAAGAAAGGAAGAACAAAATGTCACAGACGCCTTGAAAAGTACAAATGAGTCCCAGTCTCTCTTTTAGCATGTCTTTGCTAAAATGAGCCGGATGTCTGTTTGTGAGACAGTGACAGAGTTTTAAAGGATGGGCACATCTATAGTATTGAGTTTTCTTCATACTATCCTCATACGAGCCAGCAACCTTATTAATGATGTCGCACAACATTTATGACCTCTAATAATTATGAGCAGTATTTATTTTTATGCCAAGTCAAAATTTTGGGGAGGATATTTATGATCAAACTCAGGTATATTTGTATGTCCTAAAAGGTGCTTTATAAGACTAAAGATGTGTCCATTACAAAACCAACAGATTATGTGTACTATAGGTTAAAAAAAACAACTTAAAAAACAGATGTGGGGCAACATAAACTGAAAACAACACTGAAGTGTTTCGTGAGACAGTCTCTTAGGACATCAGGAAACCAGTTTGACAAAATGATGGCAGTTGTGACATTAAAGGGACGATTCCTGTGGTTCGTTTAATGTTTTAGCCCAAATCTCATGCTGTCAGGTTTATTGCGGAATAGCTTTCAAAGCAAAAGTGACATCCAGGAGTAAAAATTACGAAAAGAAGAACAAGAAAGAGATGGGTGGGTGGGGGGGTATAAACATATGACAAATGACAGTGTAAACATAACTCACCTGGAAAGACCACTGTCAGTATCATGGTGGCGGAGACATATTTCACCAAAACAATTTTGTTCTGGCTGGTGCATTTAAGGTCACTCAGAATTCCTAAACTACAATACGTGCTGTACAGAAGCAGCCATTTCTGATGTCATACAAACCCCATCCAGATTATATTAAAATAACATTATTTTTCTCCTCGTTGTTTGACTTTATGACAGCATAGTTTTACACGATGCTCCAGAGAAACCGTAAGAAATAGAGTTTCCCTTTATGCTTCAAGAAGTAGGAACTGCACTCGGTATTGTAATAGTATTGTATTTGAAAGTTACAGTAGTAGTAGAACAAGCAAAGGCAGCAATGTCTCCCTAAAGCTCTTCAGTGTGTGTGTGTGTGTGTGTATGTGTGTGTGTTTGGAGGTGAGTTGCAGGATCATCTCCTATATCAATGAGGTGTGAAGCCCAGCCTTCTCATACCCCCCACCCTGATTTTACACCAGCCCAGGTGCTAAAGCCCCCACTGAGGTGACACTTATCACTAGTCTGGGAAAGAGCCACTCAGCATCTCAACACACACACACACACACACACACACACACACACACACACACACACACACACACACACACACACACACACACACACACACACACACACACACACACACACACACACACACACACACACACACACACACACACACACAGATACCAGAGGATGTCTCTTGTCGGAAAATGTCTCTCCTTCTCTTCCCACCAGACATTAAGATTATCAGAACAACAAAACAACCAATTGTCTATAGACCCTGTTAGTTTTTTTCCCACCTGTCCTAATGAAACTATCCGCGTAGATGCTGGTTTGATATCTGGCTGTAACTAGTCCTCACTGTGTGGTTCCTGCTGGCTTAGCGTGTCGTTTCTAATGTGTCAGTCACTCACAGATTTATCTATGACTACCTGACTGGTGTCTGTTTTTAGACAGCATATCTCTCTCTGCTCACCCTCCTCCTTTCCTCTGAAGATAAATGTGTCACTCTCACTGCTGATGTGTGTTGCAGAGAGAAAGTGTGAATCCGGACAATCTGGGATATGGAATCACCAGTTGCAGGGAGGAAAACACAGCAGAAAAACAGCTTAAAAAAAAAAGAATCAAGTCTTTTGGCAGACTGGACATTTTCACACCAGTGGTAATACTTAATAATTAACCGAGTTCAAATCTTAAACTTCACCAAGCTGCAAGATATTTTCAGAGCACTGAGAACAAGCAAGCGTACAGCAGACGGCAGAGTAGAAACATTTGTGGAGGCGAGTACCCAAATGTTTGTTGCAATGACCTTGTGACCAGAGGGTCAGTGGTTTAAATTCCTGGACCGCCTGGCAGACAGCGAATGGCAAGTAAAAGCACAACAACGATGATGTCCCAGCACTGAGTCACTGAGTCATCTTTTCTGGTACGACGGGATTCAAGTTGCCTGCTGCTTTGATTTTATAGAAAAATCAAGACAATGTGTAAATTCACCATCGTCTCTGTCTCTCCATCCAGCTCAGGCTCAGCTGATCCCAGCTGTTTATGAACAAACATCATGAACAGTCCATCACAGGGTAAACACAGACATCCACACACACAGACTTATTCAAATGTGTGTTTTAGGACTGTGGAAGGGACTCATATTCAGCTCACAGAAGAAACTCCACACGAATCGGCCGCCAAGGGGAGAGTGCAAGCGACTGCAGCACTATGCAGCACTATTCAGCAGCCTTGTGTTAACTCAGGGAAACATATGGAACAAAAGTATCAACATTTACTTCAAATTTAACCTTTATTCAAAAAGGTAAGTTGAGATCACGGATATCTTTCTGGCCTGACCAACACAGAGGCCACAGCACGACCCTTATAAAAATAACTAACAGCAGATTTGAATATCAAAACTTGAATGTCTAAAATACTTCTATGGAGATAATACAAGTATATGGCTACGTTAAACACAGATAACTGGGACTCGAGAGACTTGACAGAGCTTTTAAAATATTTAAAAAGAGATTAGCTTTTTTTTAGCTGAAGATTGATCTATACATTATTCCAAGGACTTTGGTGAAACAAACACTTTCTTTCCAAGTTCAATTTGAAATGTAGGTTCAACAAATTAATTGCAAGCTGTCTCAAGACGAGAGCATGTGTTGTCCTTGTTTCCAGTCAAAAAGAGGATAAATAAAGTAGTTAGACCCATCAATGGTTTTGCAGATAGACAAATATGAAGGAATCGGACAGCACACATCTAAAGATCAAATCAGACAATGGCCTTTTGAAATATCAAATATTCTATATTTGTTCCAGGTTTTTCTGTTTAACTTGAATAAATGATTGAGGCCTTTATAAGGTTGAGGATATCCTGCTTCCATTTCTTTCCAGGAAAAAACAATTATAAGAAATGATAATTAACCCAGAAACAGACAGCACACAGCTTCACTTGCTGACATTTTTCATTCGAAAATGTGTCTTGGAGGTTGAGGAGAAACTTGCAGCTGGTGCAGAAGCAGGAAGCGCTCCTCTTGTAGGATTATTGTTGAGTGATTCACTCTGCTGACCGACAATCTGCTGCCTTCACTGCAGGAAAGAGATGTTGATCTGCCAAAAAATGTTTGTGTATTAGTGGATTCAGCTGTGTGGTGTTGCCAAAAGTTTGAATCAAAGAGGAAAAGCTCATTTATGGGTTTTGTTGAATGTGACATCTGACACTCGTTACCATGTCCCCCTGAGCGCTGTCATTTAAACATTGGCAACAACTCCATGTTTATGAGTTGAATGCAATAAAACTTGTATTTTCATGCTGCCTATATAATCCGTGTTGACCCTTTAAATGGAGGTGTCTTGACTTTCTAGATCCTAATAATAACAGTTTTACATCTCTTGCTATCCCTATGTACGTGTGTAGTCTAGACGGCCATGGTATAATCGCCACTCCGACAGGGTGTGCAATCACATACAGTGTTCCTATAATAATAGCAGATGTCCTTGTAATTGGTGTTATCACTTGTGCTGCCTGTGTAATTTGTAAAGTGCCACACGAGGAGTCCTCCAGGTGACACTTAGTGACTCCAGCAGAGATGTTTGATCTGTCACAACGAGGCATTGTGGCCTTCTCATGTAAATCTGATGCTCTCATGCAAGTATTCATCACACTTGGCTGAGGTGTTGGCCACCTAAAATGATTTAAATGAGCCTGCTTTAAAACTCCAGCCTTTGATAATCACATGTTGTCCCTCAGTGCTACAGCTTGTAGAATTATATAAATTAAAGCAGCACTACAGGTTTGTGTAGCAAATGTTTACATGTTTGCTCTCATATAACAGTTATTTCAACACATTAAAATGCTGTCTAGTTGTTGCACAAAACAACTACCTTTGGCAGGATATTTAATTCATGTTTACGAGATATGTTAAAACAGGTCAACCACAAGAGAGTTGTGCTGTGAGGTTTGTACCATAACCAGCCCCTCTTTTTTTGCATTCTGGCCGCCCACTATTGTGTTTAAATTGCTGATGTGTAAAAATTTTCCAAACATATATAAAAGTTCTATAAAAAGCAAAAACAAACCAACACACAAAAAAAACCTACCCAAGATGACACAAATAAGGATAAAATGCAATTATTCACAAAATTGTATGAAAACTGAGAACCCATAACAGCCACACATATGTCATGGGAGACTTTATTCAGTTTTCAGAAAGGAATCGTTAATTACTTTCATATCCAAGAAAGTTAGAAGAAAAAAGAAAACACCCACATTCAGTTGATGGTTTACTATTGGAAAAATCACGTTAACAGCAATAGTAGAAGTCAAATGGAAAGAGTAAAGACTCCATCTAGTGCACAAAGATGTGAAATACAGCTGATCAGATGGCAAAAAGTTAAAAATCGAGTTAAGTTGGACTTGTGTCTGATTTCCTTATAGGCTTTTTAAATGTAATTTATGTTAAAATATAATTGTGTTACATTCACCTTTTGCTGACACACTCTTCTTTTAAATAAGGCCTTAAAATATTATTATTGGCCCAGGCTTTCCAATACACAATATATTTCAGTTATATTATATTTTAATAAAGCCTTTGCTTTATATATTCACATTTTTTTTAATTTTCTTTGTTTTTTTTTCTTGATCACTTTGCTTTAATGTATTTCTTTTCTTACCTTGTAAAGCACTGTGAGTTTGTGAACGGTGTAATATAAATACATTTCCTTTGCTATTTGTTTTTACAGCCCCCCCAGACATGGCATCTCAAGTAGAACTTTAAATTGTGAGAGGGTCATGGGTTCAAATATCGGCCAGGCCATTCTGTGTGGAATTTGCATGTTTCTCCCATATGTATGTGGTCCACAAGAAGTAACCGCTACCTCTTTCTCTGTGTCCATCACACACACACATATACACACATACACGCACCCGCACACAAATTCGATTAGATTGCTAATATTTAGGAAATGTATTTCAACCCACTATACTCCCGATACAAGGCAGCAGCACTACCTACTCCATCGTGAGGGCACGTGTGAAAAAAAGAAAAAAAAAGAAGAAGTTTTATTTTGAAGTAGAAGGACTTCCTATTTCCGTCTGCAGACAGAAGCGAAGTGGGGCCGACGTCTTCCGGCGAAGGGACGTCGCGACGGACGGTCGAACAAAACAATGAACGTGACGGAGAAGAAGTTGGCGGATTTGATCCGCGAACACCCGCACCTGTACGACCAGACACGGCGGGACTACAAGGACACCACGAAGGGCCAGCTGTCCTGGAAGGAGATCGCGGAGACCATGGGGAAGCCGGAGGAGGAGGTGAGGCAGAAATGGAAAAACCTCCGCGACAAGTTCTGCAAAGCGAAGAAACGGCTGGTGAAGAGAAGCTTCCCGACGCGGGACGACGACGACGAGAACCCGGCGGAGCGACACGTCCCGGTGCTTTACAACCAGCTGGCCTGGCTCGCTGCTTACGTCAAACCCCGAGTGGAGAGAGGCGCCAAGGAGCCCGACGAGGTGCGGATTGAACACATCGTGTCTGAGTAAAGCAAGCTTGTTAAACTGAGCTGAGCACATGCTGCATCAGACCTGGCAACTCAAGGCCCGCGGCCCATGTGCGGCCCTTCAGCTCTGCTCGACCGGCCCGAATCAAAATACAGTTACTGTTATTATTGACTTTATTACTTCTAAATTGGTCACATTCTTCACATCATGGGTCATTATTGCATTAATGGTTGTGTCTTGCATCCTTTACCTCATTAAACTGAGGTAGGATGACTAATAAAAAAATATAGTTCTCATTGAAATGTAAGTCTGATTTCCAGACCAAGGCTGGGAAAGAAAATGTGACACAGAGCAACAGTAGCTCATACAAATTGTGCTAAAATGGCCCTCAATAGTAACGCAAATGTACATCTCACACATACACACACACACCAGTTTATCTTCAAACTGAATACAAATAAATATCAAGACACATTTCAGCCAGCTAGCCCTTATTACAGACAGTAATTATATAAGGTCAGACTTCCCAGGAGACCTCTTATAAAAACCATTTTCTGGGCACAATACACAAAAGAATCACTATATATATATTTACAATCAGAACTTATCAATGCTCTTGTTTTCCTGAGTGATTTTATGGGAAGTACAGGAAAGCTGAGAAGAGGATAGTTTTCTTTCTTCATATTCCCCACATACAAATAATATGATTTCACTTTTTTATTAACGTGTTTATTGCATTGATATTGATTCAGCAAAGTGTTGTATTTACTTGACCTTTGTGCCAATATTGATTTGATTCAAGTTGATTAGAACGACCCTCTTTTGAATGCACCTAAAACATCAATAAATATCAATCTGGTGAAGTATTTATTGTTTGAGTAAGAGACATCAAATATAGATTTTTAGGTGTCCACTTGGTTCACGAAGGAGATTAATGAAGCCATTTTTACCCATAGTGCCACTGTTCAGGTGAAATGATTGATGGTTGGTAAGCAGACTGATGTTGCCCGCTCTATAAATGTGATTATGTGTGATTATTAATTCCTGCAGGTTCTGTAACAGTAGTTCAAGTAGACGCAGTGCATTATTTCTTTCACATTTTTTGTATTGATGTGCTTAAGATAAGCTGATTCCCGTACAGTGTCATTATTTCCTACAAATCAAATTAATGCCAGAAACTTAAATATTAAAGAGCAATTTTTGAAAATTGAAATTCAGTGCATTCAATTCAGTAGAACCCCAGTTAAAGCACGCTGTTTTTTTCTTTCAGCTATTTCTCAATATATTGTTGGTTTTAATTGCCCCACAATAAAAGCCTGTCATTAGTAGTCTGTTTGCCTAACTTGTCTGTGCTGTTTTCCTGTCACACAGGTAGCTGCCAGTGCCGACGATGTAGAAAAAGATCAAGATAAAGATGAGAAGGCATCCCTGCCTGTAGTCAGCACTAGTTTTATGGAGTCCTGTTCAGCCAGCCATCAGGATATGGGAGTCCCTCATAAACGCAAAAGGCAAACGATGACAGAGACAGAGATAAGTTCTCCAAATGCGCTGAGCAGCATCAGAGATGAAGACGAACTGTTTCTGCTCAGCCTCCTGCCCTCGATAAAGAGACTCACCATTAAGAAAAGAATGGAGGTGCGGATGAAATTTCAGCAAGTGCTTTATGCTGCGGAGTTTGAGGACCAGCATTAACACAAAGCATGTGAATCTGTGTTTTTAGTTTATATTTATTTTTGTATCGCCTTCGCCGTTGAAAGGTAACAACATCTGGTGCTCATGATTTCTAACCTACACTATGTAACAGACACTATTTTGTTACCAGCTGACATGAAATTCCTCATTTATAAAGCGTTTATGTATTCAGATAAATGTTTCTGTGATGTTCCCCATTTACATTGTGTTGTACTTTGATTATGTTGATATATTAATTTCATATCGGACGCACAGAAGACACCCACTCATCATTTCAAGTATTTGTTATTCTGACCACTGGTTGGTTACAGTACAGGACCTCCTGACACAAAAATTTAACAAAACACATTCAAATGAATACTAACTTCACATGAAAGAAATGATCCTTTTCTTTTGGTCAAACCTATAACTTATTAAATGACAATGGAATTGTCAGATAGGATTCTGCTCTTTTTTCTTGGGCGCAGTCCACATACACAGCTCTGCTGCTCAGCACTCAAATATGTATTCCTTACAAAACTGTCTCCATTTAAAAGGGAAACAAACAGGCTTTCCAGTGGTATATGATTGACTACAAATAACCATTGTTACAATAGATAAATAATCAACCGACAAATGTCCTTTTTTCTGTTTAGTTTCTGTTTTCACATTTCTGTAATGGAACTATATTAATATGTTTATGCTATTGATCTTTTTTTTTTCTTTTTTTTTACTTAAATGAGATTCCTCAATTAGATTTAGTGAAAATTCCAAAAGTCCTTTAATGAAACTCATTCTCATGTATTTACAAAATGGCCATTTGTCATATTCAATCCCAATTTTTTTTTTCCAGGTTTATCTAAGTTTTTACTGAAGTGAAATTCCTGCTTAATTTTCTCAGCTGCACAGTCATTCACCTCCAAACACAGCCAATCTCTTTTCTGCCCTCCCTCTTCGTCTTGTCTGATTGGACGATCACAGATGCGTCCTTTCTCTCTCATTTTCTGCTGTCATAAAGTCTTATTCAGAAAAATGCGTGTGGTTCCATTCATGCCTTTATGTATTTCAGTCATGTGCTCTGTATGTAATGCTAATCTGCTCCTTTCTATAGAAATGCATGTGTGTGCACCTTTAGGTTGACTCTCACTCCCTGCACTGTATTTCTATCGACTCTCCTCTGTTTATCCCCTAACTGGCCCCCCTCCCCTCCCCAGCCTTTTCTGTGTTACTCCCAAACCCCTCCCCTCTCTCAGCCTCCCTGCTTTCCTGCCATTGGGTGCTGTGTGGGGCGATGGTTGTGGTTTCTGTCCGTGATATCCCCAGAGCGTGTACCGGCTTTCTGCTTACATCCACTCATGATGGTACTGCAGCACCTGGAGGATAGATAGATAGATAGATAGATAGATAGATAGATAGATAGATAGATAGATAGATAGATAGATGCTTGTGTTGTGCTGATGTGTTTATCATGGACTACCTGGGAGAAGCTGTCTTGCTGTAACTACTGGACTGATGGACTGAAGCTTCGCTCGAGCCTGTTTCGTTCAGTTTGCTGACAGTCATCGTCAGAAAGTCTGTGCACATGACCGGAACACAGACTTCTCCTTTTTGTGAACCGGACGACAGATTACTGAGAAGCTGCTTATCCAAGCATCAACACTCTGCCACTTCATGCTGAGGTGAGATATAACAATGTGATGATATAGCATGAATTTTATTGTCTCATTCAAACCATGATTTGACACAGAACGTCCAGTGTTCTGTTCAATGCAGGGTTGTAGTAATACTCCTTTAAATGTTTGTGTTTTAAAACTTTGTAGGACTTGTACTCGTTCATATCGATTGGATTACTGACTAGTTTCCTTGTTGTACACCATAGGAGTCAATCAATCAATAATAAACAATCACTGCATCAGTCTGTTCATAGCACAGCACCACTCCAACTGCAGCATTGCTGCACAATGTGAGCCTGGCTACTACTGTACCATGAAACAGCATCACACCCCTGCTGGTGAACAGAGCATGCAGTGAGCAACAGTGATAGGGCAATTCAACTGTCTATTGTGTAGCAGGGCGTGTTCCTACAGTGATCAAGATTTTCATCTGGTTCAGAAACGCCAGCCTGAAAGCGATGCCAAGTCATGAGTATGTTAAGGTGTGGTTCAGGATGAAGGGCGAGTGAGAGATGACTGAAGGCTGAACAGACTGAAATACGATGCAATATTTAACTGGAGCCTTCAGCTGATCCATACTGCATAACTCTTAACTCTAATTGTATTTGTGTCAAAACAGATTGATATTTGCTTGTTGGAACTGCTGGTGAATGAGTATTGTGATAACTGGTGCCTTGTATGAAGATAGATGCAAACAATGTCAGTTTAAAAGTGGGACAGAATCATTATGACTGAAACTGTGAGAAAAGCAACATGCATGCCGCCCACGAGCAGCTTAAGGAGTGATCAGCACAAATCTGGTCATATGATTCTTGGTCAGCCCTGAGTTATTAGAAAGAGCGAGAGGGACAGACGGAGAGTGAGAGGGGACGAGAACAAACAACACAACTGGAGCAGAAACATTAATCTTTCTTTTTTGTTGAGTTTGCAGTCACCTCTATGCAATTCTATTGACTTGTGGTGTATTAATGGATCTTCCATTGTGTGCTGGTATTGAGATTGAAGTGGAGGCCCACTGGATACATTTGTGGGGACTGAAAAGGTAAAACTTGTCTGTTTTCATGGTGACTTTGACAAATGATCTGAATTCATTTCATTTGGGAATAAAGTAGATTAACTGAAGATGTAACATTTTTATGAAAGTGAAGTATTTACGAGTGTTGCTTGTAATGACGGGATGCAGAGACGTGAAGGTTTCTGACAGTTTGTAGCAGCCTGACAATCACACTAATGCCTTTTTCAATCATTTGTTTCCAGGGCTTCATTGGCCAATCTTGAGAAGTGAGAAGCACTTAAGTGATCTAAGATCTAGTTATAAAAGTAGATAGCGATCTAGCCATTTGCCTTTTGCACATCCTGGTATACTCAGGATGTAACCGTGGACAACATCTTGATGTATTCTTAATTCTGTTTTAAATCAACTAAGATTATTAGACTCCTTTCAGAAGTTTGCTGATTTTCAATCTGCTTTTGATCATTGTTTCTGCTGTTTGCTCTGTACCTGAAAGCCTTTTTCATCTCAGCAAGGGCCCAGCACATTCTGAGGGGGCAACCAAACCGGACCAAACTGGAACACACCACATCAAACACCTATGGTTGAGGAGGAAAGGTGACCTGGGAAATCAGAAGGAACTCTGACTGTGCGTCATCCCGGGCCTCCTATCCCCTTTGCAACAGGGTAGTGGGAAGAAGAACATCGGCCCGCCATGTACTCCCCCCAGAGTCTCCACCGGTGGGGCATCACTCACAGTGAGAGTATGGAGCGGTTAGCTTACGGCCAAGGTATGAAGGCAATTTCTATTTAGTGTTAATGATTCCTAGTGGCTTCCTGCTACAACATGGTTTTACATGAAGTGTTACTGTATGTTTTACAGAGGATATTCATCCTCTTTATATTTGCAACTTTCTACTCATGACTAGAGATTTCTTTATCCGTTCACTGTGTAAAGTTCCCTCAGCAAAAATCCAAACCTTCCATCCACCCATCCTTCATCCCCCCACCCATCCATCCACCCATCCTTCATCCCCCCACCCATCCATCCATTCATCCATCCAGCCATCCATCCATCCATCCATGGCCGAGGACAGGTGGTCAGAAACACAAGCCACATATACAAATTGACCAAACAGACAAAAAAAATGCCTAAGAGGATCAAAGTTTTTCTATTATAAATTAGACTCTTGAATTCAATAAAGCCTGACAACATTATCGGTGATGTTGGAAACCATGAGGTCATCTTGTTCAATAGAAGTTGTGTAATATGTTGAAATTAATTAGTAACAACAACAACCACATAAATAGTGCAGAAAATACTGTTATTAGATCAATATTACGTAAGTGTGACGCACACACATCACGAAAGTGGAGAAAACACATCTCATATTTGATACAACTTAATGAATTTTAAACTTTTTTCACAAACGTTTTTAACTAAATAGTCTAAATAATTCCCAGAAATATGACTTAAAAGTCTCACATTTAACCTAAGAAATAATCCATTGTAGCTCCAGTGTGTAAAATGTTTCTCATGATAATACATAACAGTTCAATGAATTATTGCCATAATATATTGGCAAAATAACGTGTGTGGGGGGGTATGAGTTGAACAACTGATGCTGCATCTATCTATCTATCTATCTATCTATCTATCTATCTATCTATCTATCTATCTATCTATCTATCTATCTATCTATCTATCTATCTATCTATCTATCTATCTATCTATCTATCTATCTATCTACCTACTCCAGCAGCACAGTAGTATGTCTCCGCCCAGCAGCTCCGTCCTCCGCCAGCAGGGGGCGGCACACCTCACCGGCGCTGCCTGTTAAATCATTACGTAGTGCTCTTTGTGTCCTGTGAGCCCGCTGACACCGCCCCTCCGGAGGGAGCAATGAGACCGTGGAGACGCCGACTATCGGTTAGCTCTGGCAGGCAGTAAACAAATCAGTACATCGCCACGATGTGCTAAATAGACGCCTTCACCCAGCTGCACTTTAGTCCGCCGTCAATGCTGGTATTGCCGGGCACCATGTAGCGGAAGCGGCTGCAGGTTCTTCGTTGTTTCGTTGCGGCGGTCGGTTGTTGACAGCAGCCGGGACCTGTCAGTGCTTCGGCCGGTGGGATCGCAGGTATTTTTCTCACAGGCACCGCTGTCACGATGGTTAGCAGCGGTTAGCGGGGCCGTATGAATTAGTTTGGTGTCGCCCGCACCGAGCAGCAGCAGCAGCAGCAGCAGCAGCACAGCCAGCGAGCTGCGGCTCTCCGAGGCTCTCCAACATGGCATCGCCCGCAGAGCACGACCTGGCTCTGTCTGAGGCGGACAGCAGCAAGGAGAAGACCCAGGTGTTCGGCATTCTCAGGCTGCAGGAGGACAAATCTGCTGCCGTGGAGAAGGCGAGCAGTAGCAGCTCGACCAGAGGAGGTGGAGGTGGTGGTGGTAGCAGCAGCAGCAGCAGCAGCAGTGGAGGAGGAGATGGCCGATGGCAGGCTCCCATATTCGCTTTGGCCAGGAAAGCGTCCGAGACTATTTCAGGAAGCATTCACGTCCTGCCCAAAGTGTCGGACCACAGGACGTCGCTGCCAGGGGACTGGACAGTCCAAGGTGGGGTATGAGGGGAGGGAAGGGGGCAAAGGTTAATAGTGACAGCACCCTGTCATTGGTTAGAAATGTGGCCCAGTCATATGCTCATCCTTTGAGATTCATTCATTCATTCATTCATTCATTCATTCATTCATTCATTCATTCATTCATTCATTCATTCATTCTCTCCTGTCTATACCACACCATCCTCTGCCTGTAATTGATCTTTCCAGCAATGCTCCATCCCCATCATTTACTGCTGGACGTGAACTGAGCTAAGTTGTTTTCACACAACTTTACTGCCTGCAGCATCACATGTTCCGATGCAAATGGAAAAAGAGGCTTTCTTCAGGTCTTCGGGGGTTTATCATTCCCTGTGCTGCATGGCTGCTTGTTGTTGGCTTTGATTCTCAAGTTAGATTTGTGTAATATACAAGAGCTCCTGTGTCCCCATTAACCAGCCATAATCAATCTGTGCAGCACTCCACATCCTCCCACACTCATAGCTAAAAATAGTCAGATGTTAGGGTGTTTGTTTGATGAAGTTGGTGATGAATCATCAGAAGATCTGCTATTGAAGTTTTATAACCATTTTAACCTTTCAGGTTATAACAACACCAATGTGAATCTGTCATATACTTTACTATGTATGACTCTAATTTATCTAATCATGATTTGGGAACTGTTACAAGCTCACCAAAAGATTTATAACCACAAATCAAATTTGCTCGGACCTTGTCTCTTTACCTTATGTAACATTGCATCAATTGTAGTAGAAGTCACATGACCGCAAAGATAATTAATTGTTTCCTGATTGTTCCTCCTCATTATCCTCGGGGCCCTCCGCCTCCAAACAGTCCTGCACTTTCCACAAATCATTTGATGACCTGTCTCCCTTCAGGCCAACCTGCAGCAGCGATTCAAGCCGCAGTGCAATACAGGCAACTTCACTGCACATTTTGACCTGACGAGGACTATTCTGCTGTGTGGCTACACATTAACCCAGAAGCTCACATGAAGTGCGTTTAAAAGCAGTAGTCGGCCCTGGTGATTTGGTTTTAAGGCACTACTGAAGTTATTACTACCACAGTATTGGGACAAATTATTTGCAGTCGTGTATCCAGGGTGTACCCCAGCTTAGCGAGCGCTCCCTGCAACCTTGAGTTGTATGAAAGAATGTTGGATCAACAGAAGTCTTTGAATAGTCCAGCTCGTATGTTTTTAAAGCGCTAAATGAAATCTATCCTTGGATCGGGATTCTATTCATACTTGAGTTAAATCGTTCTTTTGTCTTGCAGCGCTCCGAGACCCCATGGCCATGGAGCGAGCAAACCTGTTGAACATGGCTAAGCTGAGTATCAAAGGTCTGATTGAATCTGCTCTGAGCTTTGGACGGACACTGGACTCGGACTACCCACCTCTCCAGCAGTTCTTTGTGGTTATGGAGCACTGTCTCAAACATGGGCTCAGAGGTAAGACGGCAGCATTCATTCAGTCATTAATTCATACAATCACTGTAACTCTCACCTCTAATTTAATGTCCAGACTTGGAACCTGTGTAAGAGAGTTTGTCTTCTGTGCAGTTTGGTTTTTCTTTACTCCTATGTGTGTGTGTGTGTGTGTCTGAGAAGTGTCTCTCTACATCTTTCTATAGTGAAGAAGTCCTTCCTGGGATTTAACAAGTCACTGTGGGGTCCTCTGGAGCTGGTGGAGAAGCTGTGTCCTGAAGCAGCAGAGATCTCAGTCTCTGTACGAGACCTGCCAGGACTTAAGTAAGCAATACATTTACGCGTGCTCACACAACCCGTCCAAACACCCCAGGGAATTAACATGAGCGTTTGTTCAAACACACTTAAGGGCAGGAGAAACATGATCGTGTCACCTGAGTAGATGGGGAAGTACCTGCATTTTATTTACTTTCAGTTCACCTTTCCTCTCCCTGCTGCATCAAGTCTCACTTTCATCATGTCTGGACTTCTCTTCTGTCTGGATTCATTTTCCGAAAGTCGGAGAAGCAGGTGTCGAAGTGAATGCTCTATTCTCACTTCTGTGCAGGACTCGTAAGGCGAGTCCTGCACAAATACGGGTAAACACAGTACTACATATCTCTACATTTTGCTGTAAAGTTTGGACTTGTACATTTTCAGCAATGTGAGGAGGTTTTGTTGAAACTGTAACTGAACAAAACAGAATGGAATTAAACGAGACCAAACTTGTGCCCAGAGCGCCCGTGCTGCTGTCCACCTCGCCCAGTTATCAGACATGAAGTCATAGCCGCTCCGGACAGGAAACCACGGAAGAAGAATTCTGTCTTTTTGTGATGCGGCAAAATGAGGAACAGTTGTGTTGTTTCAGATGGAGAACAGAGTCTGCTTCCTTTTGAAGTTGCTGAGTCAGACCAGCAGACGTGTAGCAAGGCAGGACTTCAGCTACACCCAGAGTGCAGCTTGAGAGCTTAAACACCAGACAATTCAAACTGTGTCCATGACAGCAGACATAGATGCTCACTCTCTGAGACGCGCAGCCTTGAACAGATTAAGAGTTAGTTGTCTTGAACAGCTAAAAAGGAAATCTAATAAATGAAAAATAGTGCTCCAGTTCTGGGATAATTTTGTGTCACTTTGGCTGAAGACTATCAAGAGTCTTTAATATATAACTTGTGTGTGTGTGTGTGTGCGTGTGCGTGTGCGTGCGTGTGTTAGGACTCCGTTAGGCAGAGCGAGAGCATGGCTGCGTTTGGCTCTCATGCAGAAGCGGCTGGCTGATTACCTCCGACTCCTCATCACCAGAAAAGACCTGCTCAGGTACGTTCAGGTTAATGCAGGATAATACAGTTTGAACAAAAACTAACTTTGCTGCAGTCTTTTAAGGGCAATGGGAACATGTAGAATAAGCACCTGTTGTGTATTCCGCCTCAGTGATTTCTATGAGCACTCGGCACTGATGCTGGAGGAGGAGGGCGCGGTGATCGTGGGGCTGCTGGTGGGCCTGAACGTCATTGATGCTAACTTGTGTGTGAAAGGTGAAGACCTGGATTCTCAGGTACGTTTCTGACAAAAATAACCCCAGCAATTATACACAACGTGTATTAAAAAATACTTTTGGTATAATGTGTAGAAAGATCTGGTGATCTTATGGCACTGCTGCATACGTTCTCTTTTTCCTCCTTCTGGTCTTTGATTCGGTCCTAATTTCCAGCTCGCGTCAATAAAAACTGAAATGCTGGTCACATGAGATGATTGTGAAATCAAGAATCACTTAAGTGAACAATTTCATAGAAAAACCATAAACACACGTCACCTGTGAGATCTGAGACCTATAAACGTGGAAATGTTAAAACTTTACAAGGAAAAACAAAGTGTTACAGAATTGGTAACGATATGAAGTTTAAAAAACAATAACTATCTCACATTTTCAAAAGAAAGATATTCATTAACTAGAATAAGTTGACTAATTAAACAACTTTTTTTTTTTTTGTTGAGAAAGTGTCTTCTTCCTGTTTTGGGGTCTGTCAAATCTCAGAAACAATGAATCTTTTTAAACTGTGCCAGAATGATCTGTTCTGGATCATTCTGAAGATTGACTCACTCCAAAAAAAACCGGGACGACCTCTCTCTCTCTCCATTTAAGGGTTTGTTGACTGACCATATTGTACCCCTGCAGCTGTTCCAGATGTTTATGCAAATGCTTTGTGTTTGTTTCTTCTGAGCCCTACCATGTGTCATCACATAACTGTAAACATCTTGAATGCTGTGGTGGATTGCAGTGGTATTCACTCCTTTTTGAAACGTTTTCAATCTGAGGTCGGGGTGATCGACTTCTCCATGTACCTGAAGAACGACATAGATGATTACCGGAGTGAAGAGAGGTATCGTTTTCTGTCGTCTGCACACTGTTCAGTACAACAAGGTTTTTTTTTTGTTTTTTTTGTCCCTAATTCTGATGCAGAGCTCTGTTTTCAATCTGTTTCCATGACAACAGGAATAGCCAGATAGCATCCATCTTGGATCAGAAGAACTACGTAGAAGAACTGAATCGACAGCTCAAGTGAGACATTTGTTTTTCACTGAAAAGGTCTTTAAGGTTTTCTTCAGAGTTTGTGGAGATCATGTCGCTGAAATTCCCCTGAAGAGTTCATGTTCACAATACAAATACAACAATCCCCATTCCATATTAAAGTCCCTTATACCCTCCCATATACTCTGAGGCTGTATGAGTTCTGTTTGTGTGTGCAGCTCCACAGTTCACGGCCTTCAGGGCAGAGTCGACTCTCTGGAGAAATCCAACTCCAAACTCATAGAGGAGGTGAGAGCCGCCGTCCCTGGAGTTAATCTGACATCATGACGGGATTGCACGTGCTGTTTGTTGTTCAGTTTGGATGTTGTTAAGACGAGGGGTGCTTAGCTGAATCGGGTGTTTGAAAATCAGTGTCACAGTCTGAAATTGATCAAGCGAGTTCCTTTACGTCGTTCATCTCGTGCGTGTCGTCTCTTCTACAGTTAGCCATTGCCAAGAACAACATCATCAAACTGCAAGAAGAAAATCAGCAGCTCAGGGGTGAAAACAGTCTCATTCTGCTAAAGACGCAACAACATTTAGAGGTAATTACCACTAATGATAATTAATACTACCACTTTATATTCCAAACATAATTTTAGGACACAAAGAAAAGAAACATTAAACGGTTATCCTTTTTTAAATTGCAGTTTTAACGGAAACCTGTCGTCTGTGAACACAAGCTTATTGAATGGAGCCACTGCACAGCTGACATGTTCTTTCTGTTACTGTTGTTCGTTAGGTAACTCAAGGTGACGTGTCGGTGGAGAGAGACACATACAAACAGTCTCGTCAGGGTTTGGATGAGATGTACAACGAAGCCCGGCGACAACTAAAAGAGGAATGTCAGCTCAGACAGGTCAAACTGTTGCGGTGTGTGGAGCGCAGGAGTAAAACAGTCGCAATATCTCTGTAATAACGTCGAATCTATGGGTTTATTTGTGTGTTTTAGGATGTGGAGAATGAGCTGGTTGTCCAAGTGTCCATGAAACAAGAGATGGAGCTCGCCATGAAACTTCTGGAAAAAGATATTCATGAAAAACAGGTTAACAGTCATTTCATCATCGGTCCCATTCTTTCTCTACGGAGTCATCTACTGAAATATAAAGAGCCGGATGGAGATGAGATTTTAATTTGAAACAATTAATCTCTAAAAGCACAATTAGAGATTTCTGACGTCCGCTAAAGGTTGACCTGGACTCAGAAAAAAAAAAAAAAAAAAAAGTTTCCTCACTTTGACACGAATAAAGAAGTCAAGAAACTGCAGGCATATATCACTTGCAATGCTATCTAAAATTCACACGCGCCAAAAGAAATGTTATTCTCATGATCTTGATTTTGTAAACTCACCGCCCGCAGTTCTGACGTAATCCTTGAAAGCCTATAAAATTAAATCCTGATCCAGAATCCGGATCACCTCCAAACTTTAATGGAATCTTCCATGGCCTGATATCTATCTGTTGTGAAAATTTCAACATAATCCGTGCTGTGGTTTTGACGTATTGAATACAGACAGACAGATAAATGTAAATCAGTTATTTTATTACGTCCCTGGCAGATGTATTAAATATTTAACTTAGTTATTATATTTACACACCAGGAGGTTTTTCGAAAGGACTCTTTATGCTTGTCTGAAAAGGGATTTAAAAGTAGGTACAAATTACATCTGGAAAAACAGGCGAGACTACATGAGATGGGGAAAGAAATGATAAAACGGCTTAAAAAACCCTTAAAATGACAACATTTTCTAAAAGAAAAAAAAAAGCAAAGCTGCTTAACGGTAGCAAAAACGGTTAAAACAGCTGAAATGTCAAAATTCATTCATTCATTCATTCATTTTCTTCCGCTTATCCGTTTCCGGGTCGCGGGGGTGACAGTCTGAGCTCTGTCACCCAGATCACAATGCACCGATTAAGAACCTCCCTGCAGGTGGTGAGCCCACGGGAATGAAATGTCTAAATGGTTTACCAAAACAATAAATGCTGAAAAAGAGGAATGAATCTGATAAATTCAGGTACAAAATCAGATCAAGTGTAATGAAATTCACCCTCCTGAATTGTGAGGTAAAGTGATGTAGGAGTGAAAAAAGAAATTCGTCTGGAGCCCTCACTAGTTTACTCTATGCCCTGCAGCTGCAAACCTGGAAGCCCTCCATCCTGAATTATAATTGAAACTTCAATATTGCATCAGAAGAGATATATATATATATATTTATTTTTTTACGGGTATCAAAACTATATATGAAACTTTATTAGCTGTGTTAGCCTCATTTTAAAAGGTTAAATGTGTTTTGCAGCTCAAGTTAAACTTGATTTGGTGGAAAGACAAAAATGTCTCTCTTAGTCAAACAGGTCGAAGACCCCTGGTCCCGACAGAAAAGCTGGTTTGAAAGCAGATGCACCAAACTACTGTGGCTCATTTACGATTTTGTCTGGACTGACTGCCCCCTCCAGTCAGCACTGGCCTGTGTGAAATCACCATAGTGATAAGCTACTTGAAGTGAACTTGTCACTCCATTAAAACCACAGAGCTGCAGATATGAGGCTTGTCTTTGTGAATGGTCCGGCTAAACCAATCAGTGTCTGAGATCTATTTAGCTATTTCTGGCTCCTGTGCCAGCGTCTGGCCTCTCACCACCCACCTGTGAATTCTGCCATATAAACACCTCCACTGGTATTTGAAACCCAGCTGTGAGCGGCAGCATAATTTCAGCTGGGACAGATTATTAAAAATCCCAAACACGCTGAGGCAAGTCAGCTGTCACCCTGGAGAGTGTCATCAGCCTTATAATAGGGGAGTGTTATATAAGTGTTCTATTATTTTGCTCAATATTTTTCTATTTTATAAGTCGAAGTTGAGTGTTTGCTTTTTGACCAACAGGACACGCTGATCGGACTGCGCCACCAACTGGATGAGGTCAAAGCCATCAATGTGGAAATGTACCAGAAGATGCAGGTACAGGCACGAGCATCTTTATACTAACGTCATTTATGAGACTGAGAGATGAAGACTTGGTGTAATCCTCATCAATCACTGTGACTAATCAAGGCACATCATCTTTCTTTTTTTTTAGTCGTCTGATGAGGAGATGAAGAAAAAGAACGATATGATCACTCGTCTGGAGGAAAAGACCAACCAGATCACTGCCACCATGAAGCAGCTGGAGCAAAGGTGAGAATCTATTTAAACATGAAGCACACTAATCACACCTCTTCATCCCATGTGGCCTCCTCAGTGCAGCCAGCACCAGCTCATCTGCCTTATATGCAGACACTTTGGAAAATGCTCTCAGCGCGCTAGACTCTCTACTTCCATTGTAAATAAGATCGTTTTTTCCTACGTATTTCATTCTACATTTAATTGTCTGTATGGTCGCCTTGCTGGAGAGGCCTGGGACAAAGCATGGGGGGGGAAATTGATTTCTTTGTTATCAGGGTTTCCACAAGAGAATTACCTATTGACTAGTTTTAGATAACAATTTTCTGTTCTTTCTGTCTATTTTCTTTTCCTTTATCCATTGATTTTACAGTACCAACTAACTTTTACTCAATGAAGACGTGAATTTGCTTTATGTAGAAGATTTCATTCGTTGAAAGGGTTTATATTCATAAAGTGCTTCCTGTGTTTTGCTTCCTGAAGTCCTGAGGGCTTTGTGACTGGCGAGCAAGATAAAATCTTCTCATATTTTGAGGCTGAAGCTGGAAAAGATGCGACCTGCAACTTTATGGAGTCACACTCATTATTACATCGGGCCCATTTAGGGGGACTCTTCTCTTTCCTTCCAGGGATAAAGAAGATGGATAATTCGTGGACTAGTCAAAGTCCTTTAGCTTCTTGAATAAGCAGCTATGAAACAAAACACAGTAAATGTTGCGCAATTATTGGTGCATCTAAAAAAAAAAAACTGCATCTCATTGGAAAGACAATTGTTCTGTCAGTTATTTCGACGCTTGTAGCGCATAAATTAAAACGTTTAAAGGCAGTTTTTTAAGTGTCAATTGTAATAAATGTGGTTTCCGGTTTAAGGAAATAAATAGGAAAGACATCTGATTCTGACAAATATTTTGAGGTTGTACATTTTAATGACTGACGAGGAGAAATTACAGAGAATAAAACCAAGAAAATGTGTTTATTAGCCAAACCTTCAGCAAGCTGTGCTTTTCATGGTCACTCATCATTCTCTACACTACAGGTCTTGAATCAGCAGCTTTTTTTCTTTGCAGAACAAAATAACAAGTCTCCATAGCCAATACTGTTTAAAAAAAAAAAAGATCTTGTAGAAACCCTGATATCATTAATGTATAAGTGCAGATATTGTCACGCATGCTCCGTTTTCTCCCATATTGCACCGTGCCCTTTGCTGTGTTTGTCATAATGCAGCCGTCGGCCTTTTCACTGATGCTTTTTGATTCCTGCTCGTCCCGTCGTCTCCCAGTCAACCAGGTCCACCTCTCCCTCTCCTCTCCCATTGGTTTACAGCTCTTTCATTCTGTTTGTAGTCGGTTGCTAATGTCCTTCTGCTCGAAGGTGTACATAGGTGGGAGCTGTAGAACAGACGCCCGTGGTTATAAGTCGAAGCTTTTTTTCATTATTGCAGATGAAATCAAAATTTTTAATCAAAAATCGAACATGCTATTTACTTGAGATAGACGACAACAAAGATAATTACTGTTGTGGCTGATGGTTGATCTCATGTTTAAATACTCTGTGTTGTTAAACTAGTTCTCTTAAGTTGCTTGAAATATTCATCTACATTACTTTCCCCTCCTCCTCCTCCTCCTCCTCCTCCTCACAGCTTCCTCTCATTACACAGCACTGACCATGAAAAGGAAACATATCCAGACTGTAGAAATCTGATTACAGAGTTAAACCGGCAGTCTGAAATCAGATTTCTGTGTTTTAACGCCTTTCATCTTTCAATTACATCTCCTGCCATGCTTGTGATGTTAAAAATTCACAAAAAGTGTTCAGTGTAACCGGGCCAATTTAGAATACTGATGTATTGACATCCTTTCTTCCTTCCTTCCTTTCTTCCCTCTGTCTTTTCTCCTTTTTGTTGGTCTATTTTATTCCACCCATCCATCCATTTTGCTCACCTGAAACCTCCATGTTTGGATTTTGTTTCTTGATTTTCCTCCTTGCTTCTGTGCGCAGTGATAAGGATCTGCTCAGTCAGACCAGAACGCTTGCTATGTCGTTTGTTAAGTGTGCCAGCACAGACACAGAGCACCAATACAAGCTAGTCAAGGACATCTCCTTCTGAGGACGAGCACGCAGAAACAAGTGGACTTGGCCTGAAGCAACATTCCACTTTTGTTTTGTTATGTTCAGGTGTTTTCAGGACAGTGACGGCTGCCACAGAGTCCAGTTGACACTGATTGGCATGAATAGTTTAGTTCCAGAAACGCCATCATCAGCAACATCCTGTAATTCACAGACATCATTAGGACGACTTTCAATTAACGTTGGTTAACTCACACGGTAAAAGGTTTGTGCAAAGTGAAAAGAGTTTCTTATGAATGCCCTGAAGGTCCTTTAGCATCACAAGCAGTTGATCTGGGCACCGAACATTATAACAGTTTTACTTTAATAGAACCTGAAGTTGAATTTTCACAGGTTACTTAAACTCTTCACTACTCACATGCTCAGGTGTTAATACATACAAATGCTTCACATACTTCCTGTCTCTAGTAGTCGGTTAATATGCAGTAACACTGACAGTAATAGACAAATGATAATAGACTGTTTAGACTCTCAGATGTAATCAGAGCGTCGCTGTTGTTGATCATGTTGAGTTAAAATGGAGACGTCGGGTTTCCATCTCGTGGTCACAACTGCTGAATGGTTTCATCTGACGACACTCGGAGGCTCCAGTGACTGTTGGTGCGATGTAGTAAATAGGACGCAATGTTTTTCTTTGAGCTGTACTTTGCTGTTTAGATATAAAATAATACCAATGTGGGAGCTGTTTGTGAATCATATATAAAATGCTCACTGGATTGTCAATGTTACGTCACTAAGTATGCTCCCTCAACTCTTAGGAAAGAACTCGTTTATGCTCTTGTCGGCAAAATAAAGTGATAGTTACTTAAGGACGCCTAAATAGGATGACTGATTGAAACCACAATGATAGTTAAAATACTAAAGTCCCAATGTTGTTTTTTGTTTGTTTTTTTAAATAATATCGGGGTTAATCAAGACTGAAGTCAGAATTTTGGGAATCGAGTTGCAAACTGCAGCTTTTATTTTCTGAGGTCCTTTTTCTTTCTTCTGTTGCTGAAGCAGTCGACACAGTTAAGGTCACAAACAAGAAAACGGAAGTGAAATGATCTTGTGCTGCTCACAGTCAGTTACACAATGTTTACCTCAGACAGGAGTGTGTCTGTGCAGCTTTCTGTTCAATGCGTTGCCAGTTTGCTCTGCATGTGTTGCTCCTCCTGATCTGCTCCTGACTGGCTGGGATGACCACTGGCTGTAACCTCGCCAGCCCCCCGGCACGCAGCACTGAACTGTAGCTTCAGGTTTTGGACACAAAGAATTGCTTTATTTCACTGTCGTCTCTGACAAATGACTTTCTACATGGTGGGAACTGTCAGATAATTGAAACACTGACATAAATTAAAAATGAAAACACCCAGGCAACATGGCAAAGAGTCCTCCACCGTCCTCTCCTTCCTGCTCTTTGTCCTCCTCAAGATTCACCCGAGTTGAAAACGGTGAGCTTAGGATTTGTGGGTGTGACAAGGGGGATGTTTTGGACTGAACTGAATGTCTGTGTTCCCGTGCAGAACAGACCGCTGCACCTCGTGTAAACGCGTGTAGGAAGACGTTGTAATCCTTTGGAGCTTCTGTTAACAGAACTGCACTGTGGTGTTTGTCATTTACTGACTCTTGTGATACATCAGGACGTGATCATTCTTCCTCTTCTAACTCCATGTGGATAATGATCTCAGTTTGTAGAGGAATGAACACTAAGTACAGCTGTATACTACTGTCGTCTTTTACCACCGTGATCAATAAAGTTAGATGTTTTGAAAGTGCTGGTCCTAGTTGGGTTTTGTTGCTAATAACCTGTGTTTAGATAAAAACTTACAATCTTAAGGAGCAAGTTTCTGTCCTTCGGGGTGTTGGACTGTTTGTCCTCCTCATCTGTGTTCAATAAGATCAATTGAATCACGTTCTACAAACAAACCTCGCAATGTTCTGTGGATATAGACGGCATATTAATGATTTTTCACTCCATCAATTTGCTGCATTTGAGTAGCCATCATCTTATTTTTTGTAGGTTTAGTTGCTTAAAAGCATCTTCCCCTCATTTATTTTCTGTCCGTCTATATTTGAGTCGTCTTTACCTTTCGCATCAATTACTGCTTTAGTTTGAATCTAAATTATTCACATCCCTAGTTTGCACACCCTCAACTTTTACTTTCTGGAGGGGTAGGAGTGCAAATGAAAGCACCTTACGTTACCCTGACCTCAGCTACACATCCTTCATCTTAACCCCATGGTCATTCCTTTCTTACCATCCACCCTTCCTCTCGTCTTCCTCAGTTGTTTTCTCCCCCCTTCAGTCACCCACCCATCCCAGTTTTTTCTCTCCATGGTCCTGAGTTTGTTCCTGGTTATAATGGTGCAGATTACAGGAGGCAGAGAAGCACCGCACCTCGGCCGAGGAAGGAACCAGGCGCTTCAAGTTGGACTTTGCCAACAAGGCCGACAGCCTGCAGAGGCAGATTGAGCAGAGAGAGAAGCAGCTGTAAGCAAAACAGTGAGACACACACACACACACAGTGTTAGCGAAGCTCCCGGCGATCAAGTATTATTTGTATTTTTTGTGTGTGTGTGTTTATCATCTGAACTCCTGAAATGAGTTTTTGTATGTTATACCCACAGCCAGCAGCTGGAAATGGATCTAAAGATAGAGAGGGAGTGGAGACAGACGTTGCAAAATGATCTGGACCGAGAACGAGACGCAGTAGCTCAGCTCAGCACCGAGGCGCTGCAGATTAATGGACTGAAAAAAGTAAGAAGAGAGAAAACATTGAGTTTAATACAGAGTGGTGTGTTTTATTGAACATATACCATCTTATGCATGTGACAAAGTCCCTGATAAGTGTTTCTTCCTGTTGGTTTGTTCCTGGTTTTCCAGGAGTTCCATCGTCTCCAGGATGAAAACATTCAGCTGAAATCCATCTGTGAGGACCAAGAACAAGCTCTGGAGGAGCTTGGCTCGAAACTCAGCGAGTCAGTAAAACTCACTCTACCGCGGCACTAATTCAACCGTTTCTCTGTTCAGGGAGACTCTTTATTGTCTCATTGTGAATTTAAAGGTTGGGACCAACTTATCCAGATAGAATTTGAATCTATAATCATAACAAAACAAGCTGTGGTCTGTGGTGGGAGGACTGCAATTTTTATCTACTTGTTTGTTTCTGTTATTAGATCCAAGATGAAGATTGAGGACATCAAAGAGGCCAACAAAGCACTTCAGGTAAAGCAGCAGGAGGTTAAGAATGATATGATATATTGACACTTCTTGAAGATGTAGAAGTGGTAGCACAATTTCCTTAGAATTTTTTCTATCAGCAAAGAAAGATTTTTGTATTGTTCACATGTTGCTTTAATGTGAAGTGAAAGGTGATGTGTTGTTGCAGGGCGGTCAGGTTTGGTTAAAGGACAAAGAAGCTACTCACTGCAAGCTGTGTGAGAAAGAGTTTTCCATCTCGAGACGAAAGGTCAGTCCTACTAACTTTAAGAAATCCACAATGTAAGTCATAGTAAAAAAAAATGAGTATTTTTGATTAGTATCTTGATACTAATCAACCACTCATAAGTGGTTGTGGTTTTGAACATCAGTAGTGCTAAATGAGGCGGCAGAAATAAATCCACGGCAGTAACAACACGGTCCACTCCGTCTCTGTCCTCAGCACCACTGCAGGAACTGTGGGGAGATTTTCTGTAACAGCTGCTCCGACAATGAACTTCCCCTGCCGGTGTCTCCCAAGCCGGTCAGAGTCTGTGACACGTGCCACGCCCTCCTCCTCCAGCGTTGCTCCTCCAACCCGACATGAGACCTGCTGCTGCCGCCGAGACCGCTCCACAAGCATTTAAATCCCACTTGTAACTATCACCTCTCCGGTGTGTCCCTGTCTGCTGCTCGGGGTGGAGCACATGCATGAATGATCACATTTAAAGTCATGCACAAATTTAACATGCAGCACACTTTGATCTTTTCCTCGAGTGAGAGGAAGCAGAGCACCTGCTTTGACATGGCTTCAACTTTGACTGTTGGAACTTTTTTTTTTTTTATCACATATGCATCAGTTTACAGAACCACTTCATTTACTTTAAATGTGGATACAGCTACACTTCACAAGTTATATATATATATATACATATATAAAAACTCAGTCCAAAGATGAAACATGAAGGAAACTGTTGAAATTCAAGCAGTGTGGGGTGTTCAGTAATAACATGTTATTTCAATAAAAACAGGACTACTCTCAAAACGTCAACGGATGTGAACACATGATGGTGAACATCAGGCCTGCTGTAACACACAGGTGCTGATCAGTTGAGGTTTAGTGGCTGAAAGTGAAACTGCAGCAATTAAACAGAGGGTTTTCTGAACCAATCCTCCAGTTTGGCTCAGTACTGCGTCATAAAATGCATCAACCTCTCCTCGTTTAGCCATACTTCACAAAGGCCTTGCTCCTGTTGAATGAGACGAAAGACCACCTTCTGAGGCGGCATATACACAGGCACTAATGACCAACAGCTATTGGTTTAATCCAAAATAGCTGGATTCTGCAGGGAGACACAAAGTACACACAGTTCTGTTTAGTTAGCTTTGACAAGTTCAGATTACCTTTACAAAATGGATTTATCTTATTCAATCTACATCAGTGGTTTTCCAGGGTTGACTTTTCTTCACTTTTCATCCTTTACAAAAAAATGATACGTATACATAAAGGAGGAAGTGAGCAGCAGCAACTATTAGTTCATTATAACACCTACTTTAGAAATTAAAATGTAAGTAATATACACTAAATGAAATGATAGCATCGGTTTAACACAAACCATATGGTCACCAACTTCATACGAAATCCTACAAGATATTTGAGAGTGAAAGCATTGAAGAGACAAGATGCTTCTCTTTGCTTATGGATCCCAACAGCCGTTAATAATGAACTTGTGCAAATTCAGTGGTGGGCTGGAGTTCTCGCTCTTTGAAACCCCCTAAACTCCAGCAGTGACAATTGGTTTTGTCTATACATATAAGTCCCTACAGAAAAAAAAAAAGATTTGCTGGTCACATCTGTACTCTGATTACTTCACTGTAACATTAGCCATTCTGAGAAGCTCAAGTTGTGCGAACATTAAACCAGACTACTTCCTGATGAGCACTTGGATTTGAATGGAATGAAACCCAGTTGTTTCTTCAAACTGCCACTTGTGCCTGTGTATATGCAGCGACTACAACCTGCTTCAACTTGTCCTGTTGCCAAAATGAGCTCAGCGTTTTAATGCAGCATACAGACAGTCAGCCCAACACATTTCGAAGTAGCACACTTAATGTTTCTCTGAGACTCACGCAGTGGAAGCTGCTTCCAAGGACCAAGAGGAACGACCGGCGCGGTCAGCGTCGGTCCGACTGGACCACTAGTGGCACTTCACTTAAACACAACAGACTTGCCTGTTGCACATTTCTGACAACTTTACAATGTATGTTTTGAGTACTTGCCAATCACATACCGAGTATTTATGTTTGAGTTGGGGTTTTTCATACGATAATTTATACTTGCAAAGCTCTGGGGAACTGAACTTTCCCGATCAGTTGAACTCTGACGTGATGGAAGAATCACCGTTTACTGCTGCTCCAATCCTGAAAGGGAAAGTTTGAAACTCTAAAACCTTTTTTTTTTTTTTTTTTTAAACCAAGATTCATACCTGTGGTTTCTGTGTTGTTGGACTAACTGAACGCTGTTTGTCAGCGTTCAGTGACGGGTCAATGACTCGATCACCTGAGTATTCCGCTTTTGTACTTTCAATGTTTACAATCAAAGAATTATCAAGAACTGGAAGTATTCATTCCCACATACTGTATCATAACAGTACCTGGTTCATTTCAGAAATAGCCTCTTTAGTCAGTCAGTTTTTAAAATATCACAAGTTTAAAATGAGCTGAAGGCAAATGTTTCTGAACTGAACCCAGGCTGATTCCTTTCTGTGCATCTCTTGTAAATCTCCCAACTTTTAGTGGGACTTGTACAGTGTTTGATTATGTTGTATATAAATATTGATAACTGTGGCACTTAAGCTGACTCAATCCTGCCAGTTTATTAACTCGATTGCCAACAGTCTGTCGCCTTCACTGTGTAGCAGTTTGAATAAATCATGTCAGACAGGAGGATTTGTGTTTTCCATTTCGTCCCACTAACAGCTCTTCAAATAAAACCACAAAGACAAAGACAATTAAATAGAAAATTTATTAGGCAAAATGTACAACAGCTGGCATAAGCTATCTTACAGCTCAAATATAGAGACTTTGTTTTACTTCCACTCTTTGAGAGAGGAATAAAATATTCCACTTAACTTTTAAATTCTGTAATGAACCGTGAAAACATTCATAAAAAACACACCAGCTCACATTTTTGAAACTTTTCAAACCAGGAAAGCTGATCTGAAACCCACGCTGAATTATTGTATGGCGAGAGAAATGATCTGAAACAAAGACTATATTTATAAATGCTAATGTCATCCTACCAGAAAAGCTAATAACCAGTCATCTCAACAGTGACAGATGTCAGGTGGTTATACCTCATCTGTGTCCATGAAATACCACCGTTGTTGAGCAATCATGCAGCGATCAGTCTCTGCTACAACCACACTCAGGAGATCTACTGAACTCAAAACATGCATAATAATTCAACTTTTGAACACCAAGACTCTGGAATAAATAAAGCACTTTTTGATTTCTTTCAATCCGTTCACAAAAAACTTGTTTTTTGTTAGCACTTTACTTTCCTTTTTTTTTAAGTCTGCAGCTTGAGAAATTAGAACACAATATTAAATTGTTTTTAAAAGAAATGACCCAATAACAATGACCAGTTCAGCTCAGTTTTCTTTTTGGAACACATACGAGCTATTTTGTTCTTCGTGTGCTTTCAGGAATGGTGTGAGAAGAGAAGAGTGCTTCTTAAGGTCATATTTGGTGCTGTGTTAGAAGAGGTGTTACTACAAGTGAAGAAAACATCGGTCACAGAACAAACGAGCGATTCGTCATCAGCTTTCCTGCTTCGAAACGCCTTTCCATCAAATGTGGCCAAAAGACACGCGAGCAACAAACGCCAGGATGGATTGAGGAAAGTGAGAGAACATCAGTACGAGCCTCTTAGCCCACTGCTCCGCGGTCCTCCTGAGTTACCGTAGTATCCTCCGCCGCCACGGCCTGAAAGGG
The DNA here is from genome assembly GCF_963383615.2 of Lipophrys pholis. NCBI lineage: Eukaryota > Metazoa > Chordata > Actinopteri > Blenniiformes > Blenniidae > Lipophrys > Lipophrys pholis. The sequence continues at coordinate 18,422,726 of NC_137636.1, read as the reverse complement.
TTTTCATTAGACGTGTCAACGCTAAAACAAACGCATATACACTGCTCAAAAAAATAAAGGGAACAGCTAAACAACACAATGTAACCCCGGGTATATCACACTCGTGTGAAATCAACCTGTCCAGTTAGGAAGCAACACTAATTGTGAATCAATTTCGCCGGTTGTTGAAATGAGCGGCAATTAGCAAGACAACTCCTACAAAAGAAGGGGTTCTGCAGGCGGTGACCACAAACCATTACGCTGTTCTCGTGGTCTCTGGCTGATGTTTTGGTCACTTTTGAATTTTGTTAGCGTTCTCAGTCGAAGAGGCAGCATGAGGCGAGTCTACAACCAACACAAGTTGCTCAGGTTGAGCAGCTCATCCAAGATGGCACATCAATGTGAGCTGTGGCAAGAAGGTTTGCTGTGTCTCCCAGCACAGTGTCCAGAGCATGGAGGAGACACCAGGGGACAGGCCAGTACACCAGGAGTGTACCATGACCCAGGCGTTGTATGGAGGTCATACAGGTAGGTGGAGGACAAACACTACTGAGCCTCATTTTGACTTGTCTTGAGGAAGTTTCACTGACGTTGGATCAGCCTGCAATGTGATTCTCCACTTTTATTTTGAGTATGATTCCAAATCCAGACCTCCAGGGGATAATCATTTTGATTTACATTGATCATTTTTATGTTATTTTGGTCTCAACGCACTCTACTATATATTGAATAAAGACTTTCAACTGCAATATTTCATTCATTGAGATCTAAGATGTGTTGTCAGTGTTCCCTTTATTTATTTGAGCAGTGTATATTGTATTGAAAGTGAAATTATAAAAAGGTGAACATTTCCCTGTAAACTCACTCATTTCCGCCGCTCCGCTGGACGTAGAGTTGAGAAACAGCTCAATGTAGCGGTGCTCTGTGGGGGAAACAATCAGTCCATCACTTCACAACATCTTAAGATCAACCAAGAATGAGAAGTCTGTTATTCAGTGCAGGTTTTCACTTCTCTGCTGCAAGTCAACAAAAAGCTGCTTATTAATCTCACATATTTCAGCTTTAAAAGGGTATTACAGGCAAAGTTACAGACTTTAAGAGGAAAAGGAAGAACATACGCATGTGGTTTTTGTCTTTAGACATGGCTGCAACAGCATCTTCATGAGAGCGAAACTCCACGTCTGCCTCTCCAGTTGATTTCCCGTTAGGAGCCATATCGATGTGGACCCTCATCGGATTCAGAGGAGAGAAGAACTGCAGCAGCGCAGAGGAACAGAAAACGGTATCAACGTTTAGGTCTGAAAAGACAGTTTCTTCATTGGTAACCAAGTTAAATTTGAAACTTTCTTAAACCAACATTAAATCCGTTTGCAACAACCTAAAAACTTGCTAAGTGGGAGGTCTTAGAAAAGAGTAATAATGGGATCTGTGTCACTGCATGCACTTTAGAAATCCAGTAACAAGAACTTTGCTTTACCACGGTGATAAAGTGAGATTAGTTCAGTCTGGATTTCTATGTATGAACATTTTGTTCTAACGTGGAGCTAATGTAGGCTCATTTCATTTACCATAAATGTCTAATTACTCCATAAGTGTCTCTGCTGCTGCACATCAGGTTTGTGTTTTGTCTCCGCTGACATGGTCTCTACATCACTTCCATTTATACAATTGTCCTGATAAGTTAATTAGATTTTTCATATCTAGATAATTGCAGTTATCTGAAAGCATCTCAAATTAATTGAATAATCTGATATCCCGCTTCCAAAGGACATTTCTCAGCCGGATTTGAATAAAATGGAACTGAGGTTTGCAGATACAGCAGTGGTGAGAATGTGCAGTCTTACTTTAGCAATGTCTCCCTCTGTCGCACGGAAAGGTAAACCCCTCATGTGGACAAAGTGGCCACTGTGAAAGCCTGAGCCCCCGTCACCTTGACTACCATAGCCATGACCCCCCATTCCTGCCAAGAAACATAAACATCCACATACAACTTGAAGAGCGAAGGAACCTGATATCATGGTAAGTAAAGGAACAAAAACATTGAACCCTTATTTCTGGTGTTATATTTCTCATTCAAATGGTGTTAAACATAGGAAGCTGGTTAATCTACATTTACAAACTGCAGTCATTAAACATTAATCTTGTTCACCTCAGGGGGGTAAATAAAGTTTGTACTTTACCTCTCCCTCCCCTCTCTCCTCTCACTCGCTCATCGAAAATGCCGTTCCCAAAACAATAGTTGTTGAAACCGTTGTAGTTGTCGAAACCTCCGTAGCCTGGACAAACAGCAGCAGAGAAAAACTGGTAGTGAACTAACGCACAAGAACAAACACAGCTGAAGCTCTTCAGCCAAGCAGAAAGACTAACGTCGTCATGTTTAGATTTGTAAATAGAAGTACCACAATCAATCATCTGCATTGAAATGTGCTTACCTCCTCCATAACCACCTCCACTCCTCATGGTGTCCATTAGGCCGCCGCCGCGACCTGGCGCAGGTGCAAAGAACCCCCCTCGGGGGCTCCCCATCATGGGTCTGTCATAGGGCCCTGGTCGCTGGCCCCCCATACACCGCCGCGGCAGCTCGTAGTAGGCTCTGATCTCATTACGACTGCTCTTAAAAATCTCTATGTACCTGCAATGTGAGTCCCGCGGGATGAACGAGGGGCAGAGGGTGGGATTAAGGTGTAGCAGTGGCTCAGTTCTTGTTACATGCATACACATGATTCACAGAGAGAGAAGATATAAAACACAAATAATACATACTCTAAACAAATGGCCTGAAAGACTGAACAACCTCAACAGAATGTCTTTAGCTGGGCAGTAAATGAAATATACACCAACCTTACTACTGTTACTGACAGGTAAGGAAATCCTTTTGGTGTTTTACTGTACCAATGTGATGCTTTAATGTGAGAGGCATCTGGACAGTGATGCTACACTTTATCTCCTCTGCCAGCATTATTCATATGACACATATAGGACAGGCTATTAAAAAGCTGTAAATAAATGATCTAATATACCCTAATGTTAGCAGCCTTAAATGACCACAAGGAAACTGAGAAAAAAATAATAATCACACCAACTTCAAGATTAGATAGACAGACTTTCATCCCAATATCCAACATGTAGTACATAAACCCACTAAACCCTCCCATTACCATCACATGACCCGCCCAGGTAAATTACCACGTAATCATTACCCACAATTATGTTCATCACACCAACCCATGCTCATTATTCAACCAGAACAGAGCCCATCCCATTAATACCAAAGTTTGTCTAATATCACCACCCGTGTAAATTCTACAGTAGAAGCCCAACCCAGTCCAGCCCGTCCCTTTCCCGTCTGTCCCACCTGTGCCCTATTCTTTCCTTGTGTTTCCCCAGAGCCTTTTCTGCTATCTCCTTTGAGGCAAACTGCACGAAGGCTTCCCCTGTGCTCCTCCCCTGGTAGTCCACTGGCAGAGTAATCCCATTTGGCACGATTCTCAACCCTTCAACCCAAGCACACATAAATACATTGGTCGGTAGGTAGACTGATAAGAGTAGATAGAACAACACCCACTGCAAAAGTGGAAGCTTTCAGGATTATCAGACTTCATGAAAACAGCTGTGCATAACTCCTAAGATACTCTACTTTTGATTTAAATGCAGTCTTATAAGACTGCGATTACACCTGCTGTTGCCAGACAAATTCTGGCCTGGAGTCGGCATACAAACCACAATATTATCATTAAAACATTTTCTTCTCTGATAAAGTATGAGTCAAACTAAAATGTAACTGTCAATTATCCTGAATAAATGTAACCTATTAGTAATACCAACCCAGCTCTTAAACAAATTCTATTTAGGTGGTATGATATCTATCTAATATAAGCAAGCTTAATAATGATTTAACGTAATATTAACATGATCGGATTTTGACGAGACAAGTTACTAAGCACAACATGACTATATTACAAGAACACAAACATTAGGCTTAAACACAGAGACAATAAATGACCACAGGTCAAAGTAATTACTGTCAAGATTGAGATACAACATGTGAAATCATCGTGTTCTATTTGCTCACTGTTCTCTTATTGTATGGTTTCACTGTGGTGGTGGAGTGTTGTGGGATTGAAGAGTAAGGTGCTGGTCAAAGTCCAAATTGATTTATTTCATGGTTGTAATCAAAGGCATGTTTCCTAGTGTGGTGCAAAGCAGAAAGCTGATGGTTCTACGGTTGGACACTTGAAATGAAAATGATTCTTAAAATTGAAAAATGTGACAGTAATTACACCGAATAAAGCTTAAGAGCAATGTTAGGAATTGATATTAGACATAATCTGATACATTTTCATGAAAGTAATTTGTTTTATTCATTGCAGCCTACAAATCATAAGAGAAATGAGATTTATCTCGAATGGTGCGATAGCAATACAGTTCAGTACATAACTAGAGAGAAGTTTAGATGTTTACGTACCTGAGAAGAACTGAACAATTTCCTCCTTGCTGCATCCAAATGGCAGGCCTCTAAGTCTTAGCATGCAGCCGCTGCAGCTGTCATAGTCAGCAGGACCGCTGCGTTTCAGCACCCAGTCCATTTCACTGCGGTTCGACTTAAACACTGATTCAGACACACAGACAAAGAAACACACAGACACCATATTGCTGTCATGTGACACAAAAACCAGAACAAAATAGAAATGTTTTTTGTTACAATTGTTTCATCAAAAATGTTTCACATACAAACCAATAAAATAGCAAGATGTCACAGCGAACTGATTTTGTGAGCAACACAAAATCTTTGTTTAAACAGGAATGTCATTACATAAACATGTAGACGTCTGTGACCCTGTTTCCTGTAGTTGTTCACCTTCTATATATCGATGTCCCATGTATTTGCGGTCCTTGGCGAGTGCATTCTTGAAATCCTCTGCCGTTTTCAACTCGATAAACGCCTCTCCACTGGGACGGCCCTCTTTTGAGTAGGTGAAGCACACTCCATTGACGTTTCCCACAATGTCACAGTCTGCATAGAAATGAAAAAGAAAAAAAAAGAGCCAAATATCAACATTAAAACCATAATAAGAGATTATAATGTGCACTTGAATCTAATGTTAATCAGGCCAACTTGTTAAAATTCAATTTGCGCAAAAAAAATCATTTCACTCACAAAACTGATTATGCAAATTCTTGAAAGTGTGTGTGTGTGTGTGTGTGTGTGTGTGTGTGTGTGTGTGTGTGTGTGTGTTCACCAGAAAAGAAACCAGCCACCTCCTCCTGTGTGCAGGACCAGGGAAGTCCTCTGATCCGGACCACATAGCCCTCGTCATTCAAAGACATTCTCACTACAAGACGAATAGAACAAGGAAAACAATTGTTTGTACCAGAAAACACACTTCCTGTAGGTAAGATAATACTGAAAAGTTGTTGTGACACTTAAACTTTCCTGGGCCTGGTTGTTCAAAACTGGGATATTTTCACCACTGGTTAACTGACCGTTAAATATGCGTTGTTCAAAACATAGTTAGTCATACCATTAGCGAACGTCGCCGTCAAAGTTAACAGTGAGGTTAATGTCACTGGTTAGCATCCCTTATGCTGCTCCGCCCACTTTCAATTCTCCGTTCTTCCGCATTTAGTCTTAAGCATTTCCGGTTACCGAAAATTACATTGTGGTGGACGGCAGAGCAGTGTTTTCATCTCGTTTATGTAACTACCATAAAACATAGCAAACAACGCTGCTACCAGGATATTAAAGTGGAAACACATGAAAACCCAGCTGGGATGATCAGACTGCATCATATTGCCTCATCCAGGGTTTCCTCTACATTCATTTAGTAGTGGCGGGCCGTCATTCCCCAATCCCCACCGCCGCTCCTTCAAATTTCTTTATTTGACACAATTCTCCACCTTCACAGCAGAGTCCTGCACTTGGTCCGGCTCCACAAACCACCAAGCAAAGAGGTTACATAGGATTTTTGCAGCAGTATGTTTTATTAAAATTGTCTTTATATTGAGATTGTAGTCACTTCCAGTACTAATTGCGTGATCTTGAAAAAAAAATAATTTAGTATTCATCTTTGTTTATATTTTATACATGTGAATATATGTATATACATTATATACATCTTTATATTGGTTCAGTTGTGTCATTTTAAATAAGTTTGTTTCTTCCATAACATATTTGATTTATCACATTTAGTCGTCCACAATGCATTAGAATGCACTATATATTATATGCTGCACAAATGCTTATGTACCAAGTTAAACTCCAAATAATTTATTACAACTATGAGCTTACACAGTGAGACGAGGACAACTCGGCCCTGTACGTCTTCTAAATCAGAGATTATGTTGATCTTATCCCAAACCGGTAGCGGAGGCGTAACTCTTCATTAGAGTATTGATTTATATCAAAGTTAAGTCCACCTTACACCCTTTCCTTCCTTTGTTGAACTGAGTTAACCACGCAGTTAAAATGTTAGCGGCGGTCCGTAGGTGCGTTAACTAACGTCAAGATAACACCTGGTTAGTTTTGAACATTAAGATAACAGTGCTGTTAAAGTTAACAGTCGGTTAAATGTATTTAAAGGATGTTTGTAAGATAAGAGTTTTGAACAATCGGGCCCTGATCACTAATTGAATGTGATCAATCAGTTTATGTTTGTATAGTCTTGTTTGATTGGGTTTTTTTTTTTATATATATTTGAGTTCAGTCAAGTAACATTAACTCTTTCGCTACACTTTATAACATTATCATGTCTGACTGGAGTTACAACTTAAAGAGCTTTTAGCACATTAAGTGTTTGGAATGGACACAGTGGCCTCATATCTCAGTTTATACAGTTTGAAGAAGCTTCGTGCTGCTGCAGACAAAACCAACACGTCTGCTAGCTTCCGTGGCTGCAGCTCAACTCAAACTCCCCAAGAACACCAACGGAATTAAATCACGACCGGGGGTGCAGTACTAGTTAATATACCCGTTTGCAGGTTGTCACCGGATAATATGAGGTGGATTTACAGTTATCGTCTCTCTGCTGCCAGTCTCATGTGAAACACGTTAGCGGTTAGCAGGTTAACTGTAGGACACTGACAGCGGTCAAACATGCGACGCAAACTAGTTTCAGACACGCGCGTCCCCGCGCGGATACGGGGCGTGGACACGCACCGCCGGGAAGAAATGTGTCGGCGGTCACAAAAAAACAAGTTTAAATATTAAAATGTTCTCACAGTCGCCTCTTCTCCGCGGTCTCCTGCTTCTGCTTGTGTTGCGAGCCTCAGGTGACGCTGCTGGCAGCCGCTCAGGTGTTATCGCGAGACTTCGCGAGACAAGAGATCGATCACGTGGTCTACTTGGGTCGCAAATGTTATTTTTTATTTTCCATAAAATATGAATATAATACGGAAAGAATGGCAAAACATAAAAAATAAACCTATGCTAAAGAGGAAAGGCGTGAAAATAAACAAAAAATAAAATAATCAGGATCAGGGAACAACATGCAGAAAGTAGTAACAAAGGCGCCAATAAAAACAGTCACAACATAGAAACTCTGAATCAGTGGGATACTATTTGGACAGGAGAAAATTAAATCATTTACCTTTAAAGCGCTAAAGAGGAAAGAAATGTAAATGATTTGTGCATAGAGTTTCAGAGTTGGGAACACAAAAGATGAGAAGTTGATGTTTTGAAGTATGACAAAGTGGTAAATGAATGTTTTTTGCATTCCTCAGTGTTGACTTCATGACCAGTGAAATAAAATTCTGCCAATAATCTGCTGATTATTACTAATGATCTAAGAAAAACTATTAAAAAGTTACGGGGGAGCGTTGCATTATTATTCCTTCACAATCTCAAATTGTTTAAAATACCCTAAAAACCATAAACCCGTTATTCCAAAAATATTTGTCATGACTAAATATTTCATGTTTTTGGCAGTTAATGTATGAATTACATTTGAAGTTTTGACCATGAATTAGTATTTGATTCATCATACTTTAAATATTGTTGGAAATATTTGTGAATGTACTGAGAAGGTCGCGTATTCTAATATCGTCCGGGCTTTTCTGTGTAATAATTCCATGTTCTCCCCATATGTGCGCGGGTTTCCCCCGAGTACTCTGGTTTCCTCCCACGGTCCAAAATCATACATGTGAGGTTAATTGGTGATATGAAATTGCCCATAAACGTGAGTGTGTGTTTACAGAGCCTGAACTATGTTGCTCGACCTTCATCTCTCACTACACATCGCTTCATGCAATGGCTTTGGTTGAATGCCTTGCGTCATACGATATTAGTTTTGATGGCTGTTGGGGTCCATAGACAAAACTTCTTTGTGCTGGTTAAATGCTTTTTATTAGAAATATCAGGTAACTCTTTAGTCTGCAATCAGTACCCTTGGTATTGCACTACTGCATATGATATTTTGTGTCAGTGTCCCAGAAAAACATTGAAATGTGCCTTTAAACTGGTCACTTGGTTTACACAGGCAATGTCACACAGTTCAAATAAAATGTTCCGAAACCCAGTTGTTTCTTTGAAGGCCATATACTCACGAGGACGTGGTTTGCTTTAACGTTAGTGATGGTTGAGCTGCTCAGAGTGGTTAATGTTCCGATATTTAGTATCCAAGTACAAAGGTTACCAGCAAGCCTTTTTTTGGTCGGGACTTAGTCTCAAACTGAAGTTAGTCTTTAGTAGTTCAAAAAACCTATTGAATGTTAGTACTTTTGAGCAGCTGAATTTAGATTACTCACATTAGAACAAAGCCATTAGGCAAAGAACTTTGAACGCTTCCTTGTAGATGAACTCTGAACTCAAAGCAGCGTCATCAGATTTTCTGACATTTTCAAACCTAATCTAGATTGTCGTAATACTAAAATAATAAATAAAATAAATGTGTTCAATAACTTGGGTAAGCGAAACACATAAACTAAACGATTCTATCTCATATCCAACAGGAGAAATCCTATGACTTTTCACACAATTTCATCAAAAGGCACTTGTTGGTGTAAATGTGGGAGTTTCATGGATTTTAGAATATTGTTAAAACCACTTACATAAATGAGCCTTTGAAAGTACAAAAGCGCACTCTGGCAACCACAGTGTTAAAATCTGTCGAGACTGGCAGACCGAGGCCTCTGTTTGCTTTCCACAGTCCAAACTCCAGCGACAGCAGCACAGCGGCTGTGTCAAACAATCCTGGCTGGAGACTCCTGTTCATACAGATTATTCCCGCGTTAAACCCGACAACGATGGAGATTCCCGTGTACACGGTGGATGCCTTCACTAATGTGCCGTTCCAAGGAAATCCTGCAGCAATTTGTCCACTGATGCAAGTGAGTAAACTTAACTACACGAGAGTAAGATAACTCCAGTATGGCAGTCTGCTTCCGGAATTCACAGCATGCAGACCACATAGAAAACAGACCAGTGGATGCCAGTTTGGTGTGTTTGTTCACTCTATGATTCTAATGAGAAGGGAAAAACAGTTTGTCACTGTATCTTCAGTATGACGTGATTGTCTTAAAATCAGCACTCACCACTACTCTGTGTGAATACATCACATATATTTGAATGCATCTCATAGTGTGTTTCCAACAGGAGCTTAGTGATGATATGTACCAGAAGATTGCAGCAGAGATGAACTTGTCAGAGACTGCTTTCATCACCAGACTCAATCCCTCTGACACCTTCACTACAGGTATCATTTCACACTATTTGCTCCGATTTGAAATGTGTAATTAACAGAAACAGATCTTGGTGTTACAGGTTATAAAAATGATCCAATGGTACAGTTTTCTATCATGTTATCTAAAGCTGTTGGCAAGGAGGGGTACAAAAAAGCTTGTTCTCAAGTACAACCACTTGTGCACTGATTTAATTATATCCAATTACAAGAATTGTTGCTAAAATACTGCAGTGTAAGAACAACTTTAGTTCAGTGGGCAATAGGTCACTTCTTTTCTGCTTCAGGTGAAGGTTTATGAAGGTAAAATAATATTTGTTTAGAAGTTGCAGGGATTAGTTACTGACAATAGTTATAACAATGGATTATTGACTGACTACCCTTCAGGCAGCATCCAGCTACACAAGCACATTCCTCCAAGTGATGGCCTGTAGAACAGCAAATATACAACAGCAGGAGAACTGATTAAAACACTTGATTTGGTTAACAAGCATTTGTTTTATACATCTATTTTTTTTTCTTTTTCTGTTTGTATGTTCAAAACAAAAATAAATATACTGGTATGTGCTTCTGAAGTTCACTTAGGTCATTTTGCCTGTGTGTCCTTGTAAATGGAGTGCCCCCCCCCCCAAAAAACAGCCTGCCTCAGCAGTCTAGGTAACAATGTTAGACAATGCAACCAGCTGGCAGTTGAAACGCAGTATAAGTGGAATGTCTGCATCATTCACACATACATCCAGACTCTAAGTGTATGTCAGTATTTGCATTGATTAATTTCTTAAGTCTCGACCAGTATTCATATAAAAACTGTGAAGTCTTTAAACATTTAATTACAATACCAAAGTATTTTATACTACGAAGAAGCAATGCAATTTCTAGAGGCTGATGTCTCAGGCACAATACAACATTGGAAAAGTTATAGTTAAACAAAACATACATTTTCAGTAATATTCAGTGTTTTGTTGAAAGATTTTCAACTCTTCTGTTTAATGTCTTCAATTGTGAGCAGCGAGAAAAATCTGCTAATAATATTTTATGTGCGAGTACGATTAATTCTAAAATTTTACACTTTTTAAAACTTAATTACAATTATGTTTGCATGCATTAGTATCATACACTTCAGAAATAATTTGAAAATCTTAATGTCATCTGTGAAAAAAAATAATGCATATCCTCACTACACCTCGCAGTAGTTTGCACTGTCACCTCACTGGAATATCGCTGGTTCAAGTCTTTGTGGAGTTTGCATGTTTTCCCTGGTTTCCTTCCATGATACAACAACATGCTTTTGATGTTGACTGATGACTGTTTGTTCTATGATGGACTGGTGGCTTCAGTGAGATAAAGGTTCTAGAAGATGGATGATATCCTGACTCCAGTCTGCTGATAATCATTTGTTGACAAAGTTTCAAAAGGTTCCATGTGAAACATAGTAAATGTGTGTGACATTTCTCTCAAAGGGTAAAGTGTTGGATCCAGTGACTTTTTTTCTGCAAACTGCTTTTCCATTGCAGTTTAAAGTCACAATAAATGTGTCTTCAAACATTAGATCATGCACTCAGTCAAAAGGCCCCACCAGACTTGAATAAAATGCGCAATCTGAAAAGAAACTGCACCAAGAATTATCCTCACTTTGACCATCAAATACGTACATTACCATTTCTTAATGGAATTATTAAATTCGTATTCTTCTGGAATTTTACCCCAAACACACATCAGCATACTAATATTAAGATAAACTTCATTATGCTCAATTTATTGTTGTTTTTTTCTTCTGGTGTGGTATGTGAAGCAATATCTTCATGTTATTGTTTGGTTCCCTGTTGATCCCTGAACAAGTCTATTAACCCTCAACTTCTCACTGGTATGCAACCAGACATTGGGGCCAAATCAAATACGTGGATCACATGATCCACTGTGGTGAAGATGGAAAAGGGTGGTAAAAAAAGGGGGTTGTATTAAAATGCTTTGTGATTATCAGGCTCGAGGTTTCATCTGCGATGGTTCACACCAACCACTGAAGTGAACCTGTGTGGTCACGCCACTCTGGCCTCTGCTGCAGTACTGTTCCAGCATGAGAGTAAGATACAACACTCTTACAAGATCAAGATAGAATAGGGTGCTTTTAGGATTTATATGTCCATCAGCTAAAGCTAAAATGAGTCCCTGTGCATTTGTTTCCACACTGTAAAACTCAGCCAAAGCAGCTCACTAAAAGCAATATCAGTCAATGCAGCCACATTAGTCAGAGAAATCCACTTTGCCAAAACAGTTCATTGGTGTGTGTGTGTATTGCACTTGGTGTGCTGCCTTTATTCCTATAGAGAACATAAATCCCACTGTGGTGTTTGAGACTAGAAGTGGAGATCTAGCAGTCATCCAGCAGGGAGAAGGTTACGTCATGGACTTTCCCCTAAACCCACCCACCCAACAGGTACAGTACATGGTCAAATAAACAGCTCAGGATCCAACTACAGAAGCAGGTTGATCCAGTTTTATTATTTTTGTTATTATTCCAAACATATTTAGAAGTTTTTTTGATGTGAAAAAGTGTGCCTCTGCTCAAATAACTTTTCCAAAGCACTATCCTCTCAGGATGCCAGTGAGTTCAGAGACATTATCAAGGTCAGTATCAGCGTTCATCCACAATTTATGAGCTCCTCTGTGTGAACAGTTTGCATTAGCGTGACACTGCTCCTGTTTTCACCCGAGAGCATGAGCTCTTAATGAACTCTTTGCATTTATTTGCAGGTAGCAGTTGGAAATAACCCAGTTCAGGATGTTTCTTTGAGCTCTTCCACAAATAAGCTGTTGATTCGCCTGGCTGACAGCTGTGACAGGTCACAGACTAGTGCATGCTTCATTTTTGAAGCAGCTTTTTTCATATCCATACTTGTGAATGTGTGTCACTAATGGGTGTAAATGTTTGGTGTACAGGTCAGTGCTCACTGGGCTGAAGGTTGATACTGCTGCTCTTCAGAGCTGTGACAAGAGTGGACGAGTTAAAGGAGTTATCGTTACACTAAAAGGTATTCAGAGATTTGTATTTGGCATTTTCTCTGTTAAACCAGGACACTTTTCATTATTTTGTAGAATTATTTAAATTCGGATTGAATAAAACATCACAGTAAGAGCATACATTTCATAAAACATTACATATAAGCAAGATAATTGGGGGGGGGGGGGGGGGGGGGGGGGTGTAAAGGTTTTTGACTCGACAGTGCACACAGCACAACAGCGATGGATTTAAAATTATTGTAATTTTAAAGATATGACATTTAAACAATGAATAAAACAAAGGAAAAATACTTGGAATAGAATCTATAAAAGCTGATAATTTGCAGTTGCAGCTTGATTGCAGGCTTTTTTGGCATTTGCAACTGCTGAACATGAGAACCATCTAAAGAAAACATTTAGTTTTTCATGAGCAACTGTCTTGGTACAAATGTAAAGTCCTTTATCCATCTAAAATCCTTTATTTGACCAGGTAAAAATAAGTGGAATATAAACACGATTTCCCAAGAGTGAGCTGGCCAAAATGGCAGCATAAAAACATGGTTACAACAGTACAAACATCAAAAAAGTCAATCAATACGGCATGACGATCACAAGAGAATCCATATCTGGTTTCTGATATTTAAGGTTTTCTTCACCTCACTAAATGGGGAAGAAAAATGAAAAGCCTTTTTACCCACTTCACTCCTGATTCTTGGGATGTGCATCTGTGTGACATCCTGAGCGCAGACCAGGAATTGCTTAGATTTCCATACATGAGTAAACACACAAGTAAGAAGAAACCCAGGAACACATCGATAAACTTAACCAGCAGGGGAGTCTGCGGACACATAGTCGGGCAATATGCAGCAACATACACAATACAGTGGTGCACAAAACCAGATTTCTTTGTACTGGTTAGGGATTCACAAGAAAGTAGAATCCCATCTGAAAACTGTTTCCCGTCAATCTATCCTTTCTTTAAATGCTGCTACACCTCACTACAGGATCACCAGACAGCCAGCCATGCTATGACTTCTACTCCAGATACTTTGCTCCATGGTTTGGAATCCCAGAGGATCCCGTCACTGGTGAGGTTCTTCTCACATCTGAACTAGTGACTGCAGTAGCATGTTTAAACATACTCTAGGGTTATGTCGAGCAGGTATGCAGTGGTGACAATGTTTCATGTATCTTGCGGCATCTGCCGTATAAAATATGTAAAGAGCACCTGGTAGGAATATTCTGTTCTTGCAGGATCCGCCCATACTGTTTCAGGGAGCTACTGGTCCAAAAAGCTGGGAAAAAAGAAAATGCTTGGTAAGTCATTGCACTCAGGTAAATGGGACCAGACATGTTTAGAGGTGTTGTTTCTCTCTATAGTCTAGCATTAACACCTAGATCTTCTGTGTTTGTGTAGCCTACCAGTGCTCCAAGCGAGGCGGAGCGCTGCAACTTGAAGTGAGAGATGATGGTAGAATCAACATAGGCGGACAGACCGTCACTGTACTGCGGGGAACAATCATACTGTAAAGACACAAGCAGACAGCATGTACCTGCAAACAGAGGCCTTGCTCTATATGGTGGATTATTATGGCGTAAATAAATGGTCAAACACTAAAGCTTGGACTGGTAATTCTTATAAAGGGGCATAAGGGGACAGTAACACATCATGGATTAGAGAAAAGTACCACAATCTGTAAGAATTCACATAGTTTATTTGTGTACCAAATTAGCCAAGAACAGACTCGCATTGTGAGAAAAAAAAGAGATGCGCAAACAATTCAAGTAAAACCATACAAAAGTTAGAATCAGCCTGATGGTCCAGAGATCGCTACACACATTTCTCACAGTGCTGAATGAGAATCAAAATAATGAATCACAGATCGAGAGCATTAGATGGCTGCGAGCAGAATCACTGCCGCTCTCAATCTGTAGTTTACACAGACACATTAGCAGCTCCAACTGTGCCAAAAGTGTGCAGTGTAAACAGTTCTGGTCAGTAGCTCTTTGCTGCATCCTATTCTAAGTGATACCATGAAAAAAAAAATCCACATTACAACTTGCTGAGTTAGTGTAGTGCCGTCCATTCGTAGAGAAGTAAAACCGATTATGAAGAAAGCACAAAATCTGAGGATCAGCACTATGCTTAATGACACACTTCAATTGACTACGTAGAGAAAAATAAACTGTCGACTGTGATGTAGCTTTTTGACAGACAGGTATGAGCTTTTCCTCTGCATGGCAGCTGAATGAAATGGAGGCAACACATTGTCATCAACATACACAAGTCAAAAGACCAAATAACACCTGAAAATAGGCCAGTGTGCTGAAGGAGACATTTTAAATGGAGCTTAACTATGACTATCAAACTGGAGGTTTTATCACAATGTGCACAATGTAATGCAACACAAGTTATCACAGTGGCAGTTCTACACATTTAAACTTAAAGAAATTTCTTATGAACAAATAAACTCCTCCGGGTCGCTGCATCTTTTTTCATAGCGTAAAATGAACAACACGATCATGCTTCCGTTCACATTTGTTTGTGTTTAGATCAGCAATAATAGAACCCGTGCTAAATGCTGCCTGCAAAATGAAACAGAAGAAGCTTTTAATGCACAAGGTCAGTTATTCTATTAAATACCTGAGTGTTAAAACAAAGAGACCTTCATTCAAATTTACTTTGTTACAAAGAACACCCCGACACGTCACCCAGTCATCAACAAGCAGTAATTCTCTGCTCTGTCGAATTGAACCAGCCGTGCACTGCTCCATTGTGATGCAGACCGGTGATATGAAACACCATCCTGTTCTCGAGGAGTCCATTCACAGGCACATGCTGGGTAAGTGCTGGTGGGCAGCAGGAGGAAGCTGGATAATGTGAAGAAGGAGTTAAGGAAAAGGAAACATAAGAAAGAAAACAAATTGGTCGGGTAAGGCATTCCTGTTTCTAACAAATTACAAACAGACCAACCAGACAGAGTAAGTGGCACTGAACAGTGGTTTAGTAAAAGCAGCACAATGATTTCTTCAGGATATCATGTTCTCTTGCTGTAGATAGTTCAGCAGCTTCTCCACTGGTATGTAGCGTCGCAGAGTTGTGGCGGAGCCCACCATCAGCAGCTTGTGCTTCGCCCTGGTGATGGCCACATTCAGGCGACGCCAGTCCTTCAACAGCTCCCCTAACTGAGCGGAAAGACAGGAGAGTCGGGTCATGTTTACTGTAGCTTCTTCTTCGGTTTGAGAAGCACGAAAGAGAAAAGACAAGTGAAGAAAAACCCTTACGCTTCCCTCCTCTGCAGCACTTCTGACAAAAGAGAGAACGATCAGACTTTTGTCCCGTCCTTGGTATCTGTCCACCGTGTTCACCTCCACCCCAACAAAAGCAGAGGATTGCAGCAGAGCAGAGATACTCTTTAGCTGCTGCCTGTATGGGGCGATAACGCCTATATCACTGGGCTTACACCCAGCCTGAAAACAAGAAGACAGACCAGGGCTCAATAAGACCACACACAACTCCAATGATCGAATGTTTACACATTCCAATTCTGGCAAATGTGTGATTAACTATATCCTCAACACTTGAAGAATTATTGTACCTTTATCAAAAGTGACAGCAACACGTAGATGAGAGCAGCTTCAGTGTGATTGCTGATTCCTCCCTGCTCCACCGACTCCAGAGCAGGCACCTAAAACAAACAGTGGAGAAGGCAAGATTTAGACCAACAACCATTTTACGTTCTCAGTCTGACAGGAACAAAGGTGACGTTAACAGACTCGTTGGTAAATTACAGTTGGGCCAATTTGTAGAGTTGTGAAAGCTCTTTTAGTTGGTGAAATACTAATCAAAATAGGAAGATTTCTACACAACAGTCATTAACCCAGATCCTTTATTTCCTCTTCTATTGTGCTGCGTAAAGGAAACAAATTCTATTAGAAACCATTTCTATGAATGAATTGTATTATTTATTAGCATTACCTATTCATTATCAAAGCCTCTTTATTCACGATCCTTCCCTGATAGCATTCTATGCTTTGGAAATACTATAATAACCTCTACTAGTAATGAAAAAATTATAATCATCGAAAAGTGATTTCGGATCTAATGTTGTCTGCTGCCCATCAAGGTGATGATGCTTCCAGTCAAAACGCTCTCAGTGGTGCAGTTGTAAAAGTGCCTGAGCACCTTGAGAGGGCACTTAAAGTCCCTCAGGTGTCGGAGGTGTAGAGACACTGTTCAGCTTCTTCACCAGAGTGTTGATGTGACTTGACCAGGTCAGGTCCTGTGTGATGTTGACACCCAGATGCTTGATGGCTCTCCACTCTCTAAACCTCAGTTCTGCTGAAGCTGAGTGGGTGGTCTTCCTGCTGTTGCTTCTTTGGATAATCCACAATCAGCTCCTTGGAGGAGGCTGTTGTTTCTGCACAAGTCCTCCAGGTTGGCGAGTACAGCAGAGGGCTCAGCAAACATCCCTTGGGAGCACCGAGCTTCAGGGTGCGTGAGGAGGACAGGTGATTCCCCACTCGAACCAACTATTGTCTGCTGGTCAGAAAGCTGCAGACCTACCTGAACGTGTACATAATTCACCTTCCTAGTGTCCAGGTGGGCCAGGGCTGAGTGTAGCAGGTGGTTGATGATGCCGTCTGTGCTCCTGTTTGGCCAGTAACTGTAAGGATCCAGGGAGGCAGGTCGGGAGGTGGTGATGAAGCTTTTGACTAGGAGCGGCAAGGCTCAGTCGGTAGAGCAGTTGTCTCCCGATCGGAATTTTGCAGGTTTGATTCCCATCTCCATATGCCCAAGTGTCCTTGAGCAAGATACTGAACCGTTATTTGCTCCCAATGGAGTGACATCCTTGCATGGCCGCAGCCTCCATTGGTGTGTGAATGGGTGAATGTGATTAACGCTTTGGGGCTGCTCACAAAGGTGAAAAGTGCTAAATAGGCGAAGTCAACACACCATTTAGTCTTTCAAAACATTTCATCACCACAGAGGTAAAGGCAATGGGCTGGTAGTCTTAAAGTCAACTGGGCTTGGCTTTCTCTGGGACATGAACAATGACAGACTCTTTAAAGCCCCTGGAGATGATGCACCGGCGAGCGAGAGGTTGAACTTCAGAGCATCGCGGATGCCTTTGTTCATCCACGGCTTCTGGTTGGGAAACTTCCTGATAGTTTTTTTGGCGGAATGTCCTCCATTAGTTTCTCCGATAAATTCCATAACCGCTTTTGTAAACACGTCGACGTTACCACCGGAGCTGCGTCAGAACATTTCCCAGTCCTTTGTCTCAAAGTCATCCTGTAACGTGGCCTCCGACTGGTCACTTTGTACCTGGGCAGGAGGAGCATGGAGGCGTGGCCTGACTGGCCAAATGGTGGTTGAATCATTGCTGCATGGCCGTTTCTGAAGGGGGAGTAACAATGATCCAACATTCTGTCTCCTCGGGTGGAGAAGGCAATATGTTGGCGAAGTTCCATCATCATCTTCCTTAAATGAAGCCGTTTAAACTTACCTGAATTAAAAATCTGCTGCACATAAATTTACTTAAGTTTACTCACCATTGAGCAATCCAGGAAGCAAACAGGGTTGCTAGGCAACAGTGTGGCTTGTATCCATGTCAAGTCGTGCTGAGGGTGAGTCTGAGAGTAGGAAGTCAACTCGGACTGGACGGAGAGCAGGAAGGGCAGGGTGAGCAGGGCCGTGGCCGTCCTCTCTGATCCACACTCCAGCCGCCCGTCATACATCAGAGAGTTACTGAGAGACATGATCTCCCTGAAGACACACCACAAACATGATTTAACAAAGAGGGGGAAATGAGTGCATCCAAACAGGCTGTGATGTTTGCTATGCAGCTCTACTGGACAGAGCAGTTGTGTTGATTTCCATTTGAAATATAGAGTAGATTCAGACTTCTTTTATCAAAGCGAACATGCTGCAGTGTGCATGTTGTCTGGGTACCTGTTCATTCGGTACTGCACGTTGAGTTGAACTACGGCCTCACTGTGCAGCTCCAGCCGCTTAAACAGACTTTCATCCATCCCAAGTGACCTAAAGGAAACAATGTTAATAAAGGAAGAACCAACATTCCCCAACACATTTTCCCAATCCTCAATCTTCACATTTTAAAGTGATTTGAAATTATCAAGTTTTCTGTTCCCCAACAAAACCAAGTACCTCACCTTGCCTCATGGTTTTGCACTATTGGCGGCAGTTGTTGATGGTCTCCAACCAGCACAAATCTCTTGGCGTAGAACAGGGGTCCCAGACAAATGGGCTGACTGATCTGTGACGCCTCGTCTATGATGCAGAAATCAAACTGGCGACGGGTGAAGATAGGATGCTTGATGCCCATACAGGTGGTCGCCACCACCAGCTAGAGACAGAGAGAACAAGGGGAAGGAATGTAGTGACATTGTAATTTCAAATTTAATAAAACAGTCACTTGAATATCCGAGCAGACGTTTAACCGAGTACAATACTCCATAAACCTCTTACCTCTTTGTTATAAAGCTGCTCGAGCTCAGACAGAGTGTTAACCCCCTTTTTCCGCACACTTTCTTCAGTGTACGGGAGGATATCTGGATGGACCTAAAGAAGGTAACAGAAAAGAAGGAAACACGAGTTGGCATACAATAAATATAACCGTACATCACCGCCAATTATTTTATGACATAATGTTTTAGCATTGATTTAAATTTTTATTTAATCTTTTTTTTTCTCTAGATCTTAAAACTAAAATCTCCACAATGACACATTTACTGCTATAAAAACAGTTTAGTAAAAACAGTACTTCAACTCTAACACACCTTCTGTCCTTGTCCCAAGCGCAGAAATCCCACCCTGAAACGTTTCAGCTTTAGAAGGATGTTGTCCACAGCAGAGTGGGTGTAGCTGGTCAGCAACACACTGAAACCACATGCATGCAGGATACGAACCTGAGAGAAGTGAGGAGGGTAGAAGGAGATAAAGCAGACAGAGAGAAAGGTGGAGGAGAGAAGATTAGAGATCAAGTTTCACAAGAACAAAATAATACTGAAAATTATAAAAAGATTAAATGATGGAGCATTGTCTGTAAAGTTACCAGAGTGCAGATGGTGGTGGTTTTGCCCGTACCAGGCATGCCCACAATCAGTGTATAGTCTTTGGATAACAACACCTTCTTCATGGCCTGCTTCTGGGGTTTGTTGAGACCTACAAAGACACACACAAATCAAAACAAAAGAATGATCACACAAACACACGTCTTTATATTAAAATAACTGTGAAACATTGTGGAGACATCAACTCCATTAACATGAACTTTGAAACTGAAACTTCAGCATCAGCACACAATTCCAGAAAATGTGAGCGTCACCCAAATTTTTGTTTGCGACCTGTGGTCATGGGCGATAAAACTGCCACTGTCCCAGGACAGGAGATGTGTTAGTCGAGGGGTGGGGTGGAGTCACCTTTGAGGATTTCAGCAACAGTGTCTTTGACTTCTCTGGGCAGAACAGAGCTGAGGTCAGAGATAAACTCTGGAGGCTGAAGGTCAACAACCAGCTTCCTTAGACGATCACTGCACAAAGAACATTTTCAATTGATTTGAGGGACCACTCCGTGCCCCAAACACAAGTCGCCACTGTGTGAGAAACGTGTTAGATATACACCATAATGTGCATGTGATGCTTTACCGCTGCGCCTACCTGTCTGGACTGCTCGCCATCAGTCTGGAAAGATTACTGAGGTGGGTGGCGAGACCTACCACACCTTCATCGCCGTCCAGCCGAAACATCATGTCACCGAATTTTGACAGGTCCCTAGTGAACCAATTGAAGGACAAAATTAGAAAGAAAAAAGAAAAAAAGAGTTTAGTGAGCTTCCTGACAGTCAAAATCTGCGGGTGAAGGTGGATTTGTTCTCGCCTGTCTAGAGTACAGCTGGCTGACGTTCTGCCGACTTCACGCAGGTAACCTGTGGCCAAGCCAAACAGACGACCTTCCTGGTCACTAACAACGATGCGGTCTCTGCTGGCCAAACCAATGTTGGTGAAGCTTTGTTGTGAAGCAGCACCAGTCTGCAGGAAATGATGAAGGTAAACGCCGTCAGACTGCACGGTCACCGGGCCTTTGAGCCGCAGGTTCCCCACACAGCTCCCACACTTCTCGCTGGAAAAACAAATCCCAGTCAACTGCACAGAAAACTTTGCAGTAAAATGTAACAACACAGCAGTTTTCAATGTGTGACAACGCTTGCATTAGTGGAGACAGCTTTGCACCTTTCCTCGGGGCTCTGAAGCCACACGCGCTTCCGACTGTTCTTAGCCTCCATGGTGGCGCCTTCCAGGCAACAAAGCAGCAGCCAATGGGAAAAGTACTTCAGATGCAGCAAAGTCAAGTGACTAGTCTGTTCCTGCAGAAAGTCACGCACAACTTCCCCACAGACGTCTGCAGAGCCTGGATCCAGAGCTCTGGACAGAAGGTGAAGGCAGAGGCAGAAAACGGAGCCGAATGATGTGAGAATGATTGGACAGAATTTAAAGCCAATAATTTCCTCAGCTGACCAACTCTGATCCTCTCATCAGAAAACGTTCAACATGACTTCACTTCATCAATACGGGACTGGAATTTAAATGAAAATGTTTACCTCTCATACAAAGCGCAGTTCCTTCTTTGTGGACAGTATTGGCAGGTCTGTCTGTCTGTCAGGATATCAGGCAACGTGGAAAGGCGGCTCTGCTCTGCTTCTTTCCTCACACAGTTGTGTATATGATGGACCAAAGTGTTTCTCAGTTTTATCAGCTCTGCCAGAACAGTTAAGAGAGAGAAACATTACAAAGGAGAGACTGTTGTCCCCACTGGTCACATAGAAAGACTTTGATGGAAACGTATTTTATTGTTAAAGCAAACCTTGTCATTTGATAAAGGGAGATGAACACTAACAAAGCAAAAGTGAAACCTTTAGTTTCCTGCATTAAATTGTGAGACAATCTAAATCCAAGTCACAAGAACAGACAAAGAAAGATATGGTAGTTTATAATAACAGACAATGGTAAAAAAAAATCTAATTCTTTGTTGAACATATCCATTCAGAGGTGGAAACGGTAAGTGAATTACTGAATACTCTTCAATTAGTGAATCTCGCTTCTTTTGGAGTCGCTGGCCAAGGCGTTCTCTCACCTTTTCGACCAGCACTTTGAATATCTTAATATCTGATGTGTTTGATAAAGATATGGACTATTTAATAGTTTCTATGATATTAGTTTAATAATAATAATAATAATGCAGGGGTTTTATATAGAACTTTAAGTGTTTTACATTGCATTATTCATTCACTCCTTACTGGATGGTGGTAAACTACGTATGTAGCCAAAAACTTAAATTGTTAGATGATTGTTTTAAACATGTACAGTACCTCTGCGGTCCATGTGACTCGGCACTACAGGGTGCATGTTGCCAGTCTTCAGATAAAGCAAGAAACCAGCTTCAGGGTTGTATCTCTCCAGGCTCATCAGTGTGTACAGAATCACCTACACAAACAGGTACAAGCACTCTTTAATCGGAATAAAATGGATTTTTCACTTCACGGGTGTGAATGTATGTGTGCACTATTTGGAGCCGTACTGTGCCCCCCCCCCACCCCCACCTGACTGCGATGTTCGATCGAGTTAGACTCCCTCCCAGTTTTCAGTTCCAGCGGAAGCGTCTTCTCCTCTGAAAATCTGTGACTGCCATTTCGAGGTCTTTGAATTTGAACCCGCGCCGTCACATCGATTTTTCCTTTCAGGCCAAATCTCGGGGCCCAAACGTTCTCCTCTATGTCTGCCAGCTCTGTGATTGACACAACTGACGTCGTCTCCTGACACCTGCCAGGAGCTCGGCTGTTGCTACGGCTGGAACCATGGAGACAGATATCAGTGTTTTTTGATGACCATTTCATAAAGAGATTAATCTTTACATTACATAAAGGTGTGTGTGTGTACACATACATTTTAAGGGTAACGCCCTTTGGCGCGGGAGAGTTGAGGTAATCTTTTGCCCAGTGTTCGAGTGAAGGCAGATAATCATGCATTTCCTGTTTCATCTCTTCCTGACCAACACCTAAACTGTACCTGTGAACAGAGAGAAATACAAACATGACTGAAAAAAACAACAAAAACTATTAAGATGAACATGTAAAAAATACACTGATTTCCTGCCTGGGCTCTACAAATGTCACTTACAGCCAAGTGTTCAGCTCTTGACCACTTTTGTTTGAATCTTTATGACATTGTTAAAACATCATATTGGACTTGACTGCCATTTATAACATCACATGGAACAAGAAGATCTTGAACCTCCATATATTATATAATGTATATGTATAATTAGACCACTTACATGTCTCCGAGGTACCGAGGGCTGCACAGCGCCTCATCGGCAAACATTGACAGTTTCTCTAAAGAAAAATCTTTCCCCTGAGCAGCTCTCTGGAAAACTTCATGGACCATAGTGCCGTTTAGCATTTGCTTGGACCCCCCGTCAAAGCTCTGCATCAAAGCAAAAAAAACAAAAAACAATGAACATATAATTATACGGCATAATAGTCATTGCTATTATGACGGGGATGAGCCATGTGGAGTTTTTAATGATTTGAACCACGGATCCCTGAGGTATACCACAGGTAAACAACTGTGAAGTAGAACTATGATTCCTAATATCATTAAATGTGCTATTTCTGAAGTCAAACAGCTGCTGGTTTAGGAGAAGCTATTTACATGTAACGTCTGATAGTATATAACGCTGCGGAATATTTACTAGAATTAAAATCTAACAGTGACCACAATCGTAACCTAAAAGAAAAGTATCGAGCAGCTTAAGGCACAAGTTTTCTATACTGTGGACAGCTACAGATCTAAAATGTTTGAAACAAGCAATTTTTCTCATAACGGAATGTGTAAGGTAAATCATTAATCTCAAAATGTATCCATAAAAATAAACTTTAAGAAACTGAAGGAAATACTTTAAACAATGGTGTGCAGTGTTATTTTTTTTAGTGTGTGTTTGTACTGCAGCAGACTTAAGATGAGCAGGGACAGAGCCAGAAGCCAGTGACTAAATGATTAGTCGATGAGTTCATCAACGTTTCTTTGACGTAGTCAACATAATCTTACCTGATACCTGTAGGAAAAGAAGAAACCCATTGAAAAGGCTTTTGGTTCTTTTTATATTTAATTTATGTTAACCATTTATACAGCTTGCAGCCATCATTTAAATACCACTTTCATCCCTTAGATACAGAGGAAGGACCTTAAAGCTCTTTTCCACTTCCATAGTTGATGGCGTACATAGTATTTCCAACAACGGACAAAAAATCCTAGTAAGGCCTTTTACCTTGAACATATCTCCGAGGACTGCACGCCTCATGCAGCGGATGGAACTAGAGATGCTGGTACCCGAGATGAGACTGTCAGGTAGCAACACCAGGAAGCCCTGCTCCCTGTCCACCAACCAGGATCCACCATCACAGTGGCCCTCCAGATGCACCACGTCACCACAGCAAACAGGCGTCATCTCCCTGAAGACACCCAGGATAAATTGTTTTATATGCACCCGAAGAAAGGATGACCCACCCAAACAGCATGACCAAAAGTCAATGAATCATAAAAAGGTATCCTGATCCACATCCGACACGTGTTTATACTGTCATATAATCCAGACCAGACATGGGCAACTGGTGCCTGCAAGAGAAATCCTAGGAGGCAGTAAGTTATTGGTTTCACAGGTGACATAAACAGTGAATGCATTTAAATCAGCAACCTATAGTAATTACTCTCAAAGTACATGTAGCACTAAATCTTCGACTGAACAAATTAAAGCTACACAATCAGTTTTTTCATTGAATTAGTAGCTTTCTGCAATAAAAGTTTAAATACTGCCTCAGTTCACTTCTCTTCATACTACAATGTCTTATGAACTAATCTTAACAAGAAAGTTGATAAAATAGGACTAAAAGCAGCAAAATTAAATATTTCCTCTTTTAAAAAAAAATCGACGTTGAAAAGTTGGCATAAAGTAAATTCAGGCTGAATCAGGGGAACTGAAGGAATGAGTGATTTATGAAAGCTGTGGAGATGAATATGCTGAGAGGGTGGACGTGCAAAGAGACAGCATTACCAGCCATCTTTTAGCAGACATGTGTCTGTTGGGTGAAGAGTCTTGGAGCAAGTGATGCTCAGAGTTTTCTTGCCAGGCTCCTCCTCAACATCCACCACCCAGTAGCGGTTGTTTAGGCCTCCGGACAAGATCACATGATCTGGTACTTTACTGTCGGGACACAGAAGGCTTTCATCATACAAGTCCTCAATCTTTTCAATACATACAACTCTCGACTTCAGGCTCCCTCTTCTTTAGATCGAAAAAAGCAATAGTGTAGTGGGGTTTATATTTTGAGTAAATTCATTTAAACATTTACAGCGGTTTGTTTGAAACGAGCTAAATATGTGTCTCACCGAGGTTTTTTGGAAATGTCCTTTGTCACAAGACTTCCGTTATGATCCATCTGCTCTGCAAACCAGCTCTCATCAAAGTGCTCCTCTGTGGGACCTTCAGGTGACACTCCGGTTTTTTCTGATTGGTACAACAGGGAAGCAGAGATGTGAAACCAACAGAAGATATGAAAAGGGAGACATACTCCAACAATATGATAACGTCAGGGTTAATATGATGAAATAACTTTATTCCTCATCCTGCACAAAAAGCACAGGCTAAAAAAAAACATGCAAAAAGGAGCACAGGCCCCCACAGGGGGGGTAGTGGAAACGAGTGTCAGGGGTGCTGTGATGTTTGGTGTGAAGACAGTGGTCCTGTCTCAGGCATAACACTAAATTTATAATATTCTATGCATGCAATCTTGATAGAAATTCTTGCGATTTTCATTTAATTGGATGGTCAGCAGAACTGTCTAAACGTAGACTTCATTACGTGAACAGTTTTCAGTCTACGGTTCCTTGCCCGAGTCAGACGTAGGCTTGGTTGGTACTGCGACTCACTTTTAGACAAACAAGGCCTCTTGCTGTATTTGACAGTGAAAAAGGATCAAGTTTGTAAAATAAATCACATAAATTAAAAATGGAAAAAGGGAAATGGATGGTGATCTGTGTACCTCCAACTCGCTGCTGATCTGATGCCTTGGTTATATCTCCGTCTCCATCTCCGTCTCCGTCCGATGGTTTTGTAGTTTCCTTTTCTCTGGGATCAGCTTTTCCATCCAGAGCCTTTATGACAGTCGATGCACTGAGTTCGGCTGCAGGATCCGAGCGACTGTGTCCGTTACACTTGTATCTCGTTTCAGGAGCTTTCTGCTCCGTTGTTTCAGGGAAACCAGGATTTCTCTTGTCTTCTGTAGACTTTTGCTTTTCTTCCAGAGAGTGGTGAGTAACCCGCTTCGGCTGCATCAGTGTGTTTCTGCCCGATTGAAAATGTGCTTCAGCACCTCTACTGTGTCCCAGTGACCCGTTGGACTTGTCGCTAGAAATATGAAGTTTCTTCACAGGCCCTGGTGGTTTTAGACTTCTACCTGGGGGGCTGATCATCTGAGCGATTGGTGACAAAGACATAATATAGTTTGATCTCTTGGCTTTCTGGGATTCTCCAGGTGGGCTCAACAGTCTTTTTAATGGTCCACAGCACCCATCTCCTCTCGTAGTTCTTCCTCCCTCCACAGTGGTTCCCCTCTGTACTCTCAGACCTTTAGAGCGGGGACTACGACAGATGGGAGACAACTGGCCCAGCTTTGCAGAGAACACCACATCTCTGCTCCACTGTGTGTCCTCTACACCTGCCTCTCCTCCACATGGCGATCGAGGAGGTCTGACTTGACTGTTTGGGGTTTCAGGTACAAAAAGAAGATCTAAGGGAGACGAAGGTATGTTCTCAAGGTCCCTAAGGACGTTCTTCTTTGACGGGGTGTGGAGCTGAAGTGGAGGACTTCCAGCATCTTTAACTGGAGGGTCAGTCTTGATGAGTGCAGAGGCAAAGACTGAGAATTTTGTGGATGTTGACGAGTCCTAACGAAAGAAATAGTCAAATCTTTTAATACAAAAAAGGAAAATGAATATAACTTCATGCACACAAAGGGGAGAAATAACTTGCCATGAGAGAAGATAAACAGGTGAAAAGAAAAGGGGCAAGACCACAAGTTCATAACATTTCTACTGTCTGTCTCCAGCTGTAGCAACCTTTTGTTGTTAGATTCCTGGTTGATGTAGTATAAACTGTCTTTACCATGTTGCTATTCTTTATACGAAAACTCAAATTAGATATACAAAAAATCTGTAATAAAAATGTATCCAAACTATTCCCACAGATAAATTAAATTGAATTAAATAAACTTTGTCTTTGACATCTCCATCAATAACACCATGCAAAAATCAAGTTCAATGGAAAATAATTATGTGTCTTTTTTATTCTAAGTGGGTTAAAGTGCATTAAAGCTGTTTACATTTATGTGTAAAAACAACAAAAAACACTCAGAACCGCTGAATAATTTAATGACACAAGTTTGGGTTTTCTTCTTACCTTTTGGTTTTGGAGGGAAAAGAATGATGAGATGTTTTTCTGTCCTCCGGGTAACTTTAAGAAACCACAAAAGAAATGTAGTAAATTACACAAAACGTTGCACAGGTGCAACTAGTTTGTGGCTTGATTCAGTGGTTCGAGGTGTATCGGACAGAAACGACACAAATTGTCCGTGCAGGTAAAGATATGTTTGCTGAAACAAACACAAAAAAGTACAAACTTCACTAGAACAAAGAATAAAGTATACAAGAATCACATAACAGGCCATTTATAAAAGGAGCAACTTATATTATGTGCTGTAAATTGTAGTTAAGTACAAGTGAAATACAAAAAAAAAAATCATAAAAGTTCCCCTAAACAGTACTAAATTAGACTATCTTGAGTAATTCTTAATTCCTTGCCTTAATTCATAATTAAAACATCAATCTATTTCATAGGATTTATGACATTTAACCCAGCAATGGTCTTTAAACATTATACCAGGAGAAGAAACAGTTGACAGTAGAGACAGTAGCTGGTGACTGGGGACATTTTGCTGTTCACAGCAGAGACTCACCTTGGCTTTCTTCACTTTGGTCCTGTTCATTGTCAAATGTTTTTATCTTCTGCCTTTCCGGAGCAGCTTGCAGAGTTCACAGAGCTGTTTCTCAGATTAATGTTCCAGAGTGGCGGACTGTCGCAGAGGGGAAACAGAGAGGCTAACCTCCGCAGCTTCAACTAACGTTCCAGCTTCTCGGACTCGTTCCGCTTAAACTGCTCCGCATCCCCGGATCACTTACAGCCCGACCAGCAGCAAGGTGCCTTACTTCTCCCTTAAGACCATCGTAGTCCTTCACATCTTGGTCTTCATGCGCTCACAGATATCCAGACGTCTCAGCCGCTTTTTGTCTGACGCGCCAATTTGGGTCTAGTTTCGCGGAACGGAAGTGACGTTTTCTAACTTCCGTTGAGTATTTATCTTCCATAGACACTCAAACAAACGTATATATATATATATATATATATATATATATATATATATATATATATATATATATATATATATATTTATATATATATATACACACACACGTGTATATGTCTATGTTCTCTTCCACCTAACCCAAACCGAAAGACACTTCAACATGTCCTGGGATTAAATCGTTTTTTTCTCTCCTCAGTTTTGATTGTGTGAGAACACTTCAGACAAAGTATTAACTATTCTTTCTTGTATTTTGTAACTTGTTTTTTGTCCTTGGTGCTCCTTGCTTAACAGGGTAGAAAAGAGAACAAGTAGCCAGGGATCAGCACAGACTGAAATGTGCTGCAAGAGATGTAAAGTTGCAGCAACACAAGTCACAAAATGAGACCTGCATTTTGTTTCCCAACTAGGTCGTGAAAACTAGCTCTGAAGAAATCATTAGCTCCATGAGTCCTGACCAGACTCTGAAGGATATTATCACCAGGCTGCTGTTGACCCCTTTACCAGTTAACTCCCATCCCCTGTTGGCTGGGAGCCATTTAACTATTAAGTGTCTAGACTAAGCCGTTTTGAAAATTGGAAGTTGGTGTAAGGTTTGTTGTGCTGCACAAATTATTTCCTGTGCATTTGTGGATCAGTCCATAAAAGATTGAGGAAAGTAAGATGAGGTGAGAAATACAGATTCTTGTAGATGGCGCATTTATTACATTGGAAAACATTTGTCACATAATAATATGTGCAACTTTGTGTGATCTCTATAACATGAACCGCTAAAGAAAAACAAAAACAGTCAAAAAGATTTAAAGTGAGGTTCATCAAATCGTTTACATCCAGCCTCAGTACAAACATAAAATCTAAACTTTGTCACAGCAGTAGAAACACTCTTTTGTCATACTGGAATCAAATTAACTTCCTACAACAACACATGAGATCCTGGAAAACAACAGAATTGCTGACAAGCTGACTATCACTGATCATTTCGAAGAAGGTGGGAATATCCTCTTGGTATGCTTCTGCACCATATTTGACAAGTTAACAAAATGTTCTGAATATCTACTGATAGTAGACGTTTTGCTTCAGTCGTGCCTCACTCAATGATCATCCTTTTCCTGTTCCTTATCTCCTGTGTGGGTTTTTGCGTGAATGATTAAATGGGAGCGCCGGAAGAATTTCTTTCCACAATCAGTGCAGCTGTAAGGTCTCTCCCCAGAGTGGGACTTCATGTGGCGAGTGAGATTGGACTGTGCACTGAATTTCATGTTACACAGAGTACAGCTGTATGGCTTCTCTCCAGTGTGAATTATAGTGTGCTTGGTCAGGTCAGCTTTTTCCCTGAAGCTTTTACCACATTCCACACAGGTGTGAGGCTTCTCCCCTGTATGGATTCGTATGTGAGCATTCATGTTTCCAACTTGTGTGAATCCCCTGCCACAAAAACTACATGTGTGAGGTTTCTGTCCCGAGTGAGAGTTCATGTGAGTCTGCAGATATGAGCGCTGGATGAAGCTCTTCCCGCACACAACACAACTGTAGGGTTTGTCTCCTGTGTGCGTCTTCATGTGTCGAGTCAAGATGGATTTAAGCCTAAAATTCTTGTTGCAGGCGCCGCAGGTGTACGGTCTGTCCGCCGTCTCACCACCATCCCGTGTTTCCTTTGTGTTCAAGTCCTGTCCTCCACTTCCTCTATGTTCGTCATCACATTCATCACCGACTCCACAAATCGGACCGTCGTCACTCGGCTGCAGTGCACCACAGTCCTCTTTAACAGGCTGAGATGAGCAACTGGCCCAACAGTCCTCGACTGTTTCACTCTGGTGTGCCGAGGGGGTTTCAAACTTATCCGCGCTCTGCACAGAAATGATATTAAACATAAAGTCTTTGAAATCAACCTCCTTCTGATCTTCCGACGTCTGAGAATCACACAGCTCCAAATCTTCTTCTTTAATATGTGTAAGCTCTTGGTCATCTTCACACTGGTCAAGCTTTGTCTCCCCACAGTGATCTTGTGCAGCGGGATCATCCTCAGCTGGGACAAAGGGCTGCACAGTGGCTGCAAAGTTGCAAAGTTACAAAGAAAATGACATTTCAATAGAACAATATCAGACTTTAGCTTAACAGACCGGTTTTACATTTTGAAAATACACCTCAGAGAAGATCATTTGTCAAATATACTAAAATGTTTGGAGCACATTATTAATTTTGATAATTATAGCCTACTGTGGTCAACTAGCCACTTGTCCAGGTTGCACCCTGCCTTTACCCATAGTTAGATGGGATTGGCCCCAATGCCCTGCAGCCCTGAACAAGTCAAGTCCTAGAGAAGATGGATGGATGGAATTATGGCCTCTGGTTGAATGAAACCCAACTAAGAGATACAACAGATCTTCAGAACTAAAACAAAGAAATTCCTCAAAAAGTATGTTTATGTGTAATAAATGTAAAATACTATACATAGGAGTTTTGCTGCTTGAATGAAATTCTGAGAAAAAGAAACTTTTCAGTAGTATTCTGATCATTAATTATTAACAAGCTCCAGTCTAGACATTAAGAGAATTGAAATGTGGTGCAGTACAAACAAATGTCAGCAGTGTAATACAATAGGTAGTCCGCTGATGAAAAAGAGTGAAGAACAGTGATCCTTCACAAAGGATATGTGAAAAGTTGCTTCCTCCTAAAGGATATCAGATCTCTTTGCTATTTGCACACATAACAAATAAGTAAATACACTATAAGTTTAATCAATAAGAAATAATGAAAAAAGGCATTTGTTAAAAATAAAATGTTAACCAAAATGCTGCTTGCTCTGCCTCTAAACTGGTCAGATGCATCTTAAATACATTTACAATGTGTGTCAATAAATGTGTGTGACTGTCTGTGTCTCTTCTTTTGGACTCCTACCCAGTGTTCAGTATAATCACAGTGAGACACACACACACACACACACACACACACACACACACACACACACACACACACACACACACACACACACACACACACAGAACTCTGCCACTGACAGCCATTTTGCATCCCCCCACTCTTTCTCTGTTTAGGGATGCGAAATGGCTCCTGTGGTGGAGGGTCCCCTGCAGCCTGCAGCTTGACAAACATGAACTTGGTTGAAGTAGTAATGAGATTACATCCCTGGTGGTGAACCTGTCCTCCCCGTTGTTACCTGTCCACGCGCTGCGTGTCTGCGGGTGCTCGGTCTCTGATCGCCGCACTTCCTCCTCATACTGTCGGATCGTCATTTCAAACAGACTGAAGATTTCCTCCGCTGCTGCCTCCAGCCGGTCATGGACCAGAGTTTTGAGCTGCTCTGTCTTCCACATGATCGTCCCTTAAAGAAGAGCTCCACTATGTTTGGGCGGGATGACAGGAGCGTGGCTTCCCTCGGGTTGCCAGATATCAAGACAAAAAACAGGAAAGCCAACTTTCAGAGCCACGATATGTGACTTTCTCCGGGTAATGTGTCCATTAAAGCTGGCATCACAATGAGTGTGGATGAGTGATTAATAAAGTAACAGGGGCGTAATGATTTCGCTGATCAATGGATAGGAAACAGTCATTCATTTCAACAAATATCCATACATTCAAGAAAACTTTAAAAACATTTATGAACGTATCACCAGCAAAAAAACTATTGTGGTTTAACGTTGACGGAGGTGCTGTTTGGACTTTAGAAACATTATAACAAAAAAACCCCAACAACAATCATTTGGCCAATGACAATATTTACAAACACAAATTCCATGAACAAGAATCCTCGCTTTATTGTATTCAATAATTAGTTTTGACTCGACCTAATTTCAGCAGAAATCTTCAATTACAAAACAACAAACAAATAAAAAAAACGTGTAAGATATATGTTGCAACTGTAATGTTCATGTATAATGTCTTTCTTCTTAGGAATTAATATTGTTTAACTTATTTGTTAAACAGAAAAACCTAATGTACTGTATGTAGTACTGTTATATTTTTAATCAATCAACAATTCTCCTGTGTATTATAACGAATTGTATTCCCTCTCAGCACACTGATAACATTTGAACATTCAGTCAAATCTGGCCTGCAGTTCTACATTGCTTCACTGTCAATTACCCCCCCCCCCCCCCCCCCCCCCCCCCCTCTCTCTCTCTCTCATCTGCCAGAGGCCTGACATAATTCACTGGTAATCTTAAAGGTTAACTTAGCCCAGATACTAGCCATGTATTCTCGTCACTCAAACTAAAAATATGGAGGAAAATGAAAATTATAGACAGCTGGTTCCAGTGAACTTTTTGAACTATGTACAGGGAACAATAGTAAATCAACTGTAGTAGGAGGACAGACATGGCAACACAGGGTGGCACACAATGGAGCCAGCAAACCCCCCCCCCCCCCCCCCTTCCTCTCTAAAATTGCTTTTCTGCCATCTACAGGCCATAAAACAAAGCAGAGAAACAAAACTAAAGGAATCCATGCCACGACGAGTCTTGAACGTTTTCACCAAGTACTGTTGACAGGTCATTCCCATGGTAGGCCTCCAAATCCAGGAAAATAATTTGGATTATTTTCAATTTCCTCTACCTGCTTTGGCTGCATGCATCAGGTCAACAGTAAACTGGATTTATAGTTGCTGACCAGAAGATGGCAGCAGATTTTCAAATATAACAAAACGGCCTTTTTATTCGAAGTCGCCACACGAGATAAACATTTTATTAACAATTAACAAATTACTAATCAGCAAGTTTGGGCTGTTATTATTCAGGTATACTTCTTGAAGTCAGAGCAGCAACAAGAAACAATTGTTCTATCAATATAGCATGTCTACGATTAAAACATTTGAAATATTTGCTGTTAAAACATTTTGCTTTATATTTTATGCAAACACTCCACATTTTATTTTGTGTTTATCTGTGTCTTTGTGTCCTGCCAAGCCTGTGACAAATACCAGAAATACCACACATGGACTGGCTGTATAGACACGAGGAAGAGAGTCCACTGCTGGACAATAACATACCAATGGGGGGCTCACACACACACACACACACACACACACACACACACACACACACACACACACACACACACACACACACACACACACACACACACACACACACACACACACACACACACACACACACACACACACACACACACACACACACACACACACACACACACACACACATTCGGGCAGCCACCATGTAAACTTTCAAACTTTACACTGCCAGGGTGACAGGTCCTTACACGGTGCCCAGACGTCACACAGCCATCTATCAGCTCCTGACAGCCAGCTCAAATTAAAAACGATTTTATGCCACAACATTTAGCTTTTCGCGCCTGGCTTATGTCCCCTGCTGTCAGCCAAATTGACAATAAAAACCTAAAGTAAATTCGGGGACCGAAAATCAATGTCCTAACTGGTGGCGATTGTGGAAATGTCCTAGTCATCCACTCAGGCTCAGTATCCGGTCTGTTTACACTGCACACTTCAATGTCAGTTAAACACAAAATTGACTTCAAAATGATTACAGAACAAAATAGCATATTTCAATATTGTGCCAACAAGCTCTTTAATTTAATTGTTTTTAAAAACCCTACAACAACCAGACTTTAGTTTGGACTTCTGCTTTTGTTCTAAAACTATATATTAACCAAATGCAACAGCAGGGTTCATTGTTCAAAACACATTAGTGAAAGCATTCTGGCGTCAGGTATAGAATCACATTCCCTATGTTTACATCCCCAACCATGAATAAAAGGTAATCCGGGATTATACCCAGATGGTGTGGCCTCTTTGTTCTGCTTTCAATTCAGCTCAGAAGTTCAAATCATACCGGAGCTCCTGCAGTTATTCTTCTCACACATATGAAAGGTAACACTGAAATGAAAAGCTTCTTTGGAGCTGCGATGCAGACTGTAAAAAGAAATGAACATGTTTAATGTTCTGTATGCGCACTGTACCAGTGACCCGCTCAGCTGCATTTGATAGGAGTACTGTAATCATTTCATTAAATAGGCACACAGTAAAATTCCATTTAGAGCTCGGTTTTTCATTATAATCAAAGGTAAATTTGCATAATGAATACTCCTGAATATAAAGGTACTTTAATATGTTTTTTTTTTTTAATGAAATGATAACATAACATAAAATTAATAACGATAACTAACTTCCATGTAGATGCTTCAGGCTGTGGCTTTTGGTGTTGTAGATGTATGAATCACTGAATCTCTTATAACAAACTTCTTCTCAAGTCAAATTTCTGATTCAAGCTGTGAGAAAATCTTGTAACTATAAAATAAAGCAGAAGCAATAACCTATATATTATATAAAAAGAGCTTTTAAAGGTTAACATGTATTACATGCTTTTGTGAGATTTATTTGACATATGGAAAGACCGTGCATCTGGGGTTTGATCTGGTAGCATGTTCCTGTGGCTTTTCTTTGGCATTTCACACAGCTGTTGATTTACATTAGGAAACTGATGTGTTTTCTTTCTGTATTTTTGTTGCATGAGAGAAGGACAACAAGTAATGTAGATGGAACAGTTGCATATAATCATAATGTCATGATTGCCAATGGTGTTTTAAATCCCTTTAAAAATAAGTAAAACCATAAATATGAGGTTTTTTGTTGCAATGGGCAAAAATGGGCTTTCGAGACATCAAGTGAACTTTGTCTTCATATTACAGATGCAGAGATTTTGAAAACCAGTCTGAGTAGCTCACTGACACCTTACTTGTTTGATTGTCTTTCATATTATGTGTGAGAAGGTGACTGAGCCACACAAATATAATTGTGATTTCACATTATGTGAGCATTTCATGATAAGGGGACAAATGTAAACATCCCATTTCAAAGTGAAGAAAGGGTAACAGTTAGGTCTCACATGCAGTAATTATGGTTAAGGTTTGGATTAGTTTCCAGAAAATTTATATAAGTCAGTCACATAAAGTCAGTGTGGATGTAGGAGCAAGTGTGTGTGTGTGTGTGTGTGTGTGTGTGTGTGTGTGTGTGTGTGTGTGTGTGTGTGTGTGTGTGTGTGTGTGTGTGTGTGTGTGTGTGTGTGTGTGTGTGTGTGTGTGTGTTCGTTAATGCTCTTGTGTCTCATAGCTTGGTCACTGCAGGGGGTATTCATAATCATGCAGCATATGCTAGTGCCAATCTGAGGATCTCATAATTATATGGTGTGGCATGAGCATCGGCTGCATGAAGTGGCATTGTTTGATGGATTAAATATAGCCTACATGTTTCCTTTTTCACTCAGTGAAAAAATCCAGTTTGTCCCTGACTTTTATGATATGCAGCAGGTCGAACAGTTTAATGTGCTCTGTGTGATTTGCCCAGTGTTAATTGCTGCAATGCTTTTCGTTTGACAGAGAGAACACATGGGGCATACATGGGCATGACACCAGAAGATCTATACAGCAGTTTTTGTTGAGCTATTGAAGTAAAAAATGATTGAAATACAATGAGAAGAGCCACACTGCACTGCAATACACTGTAGCAGATAAGTCAAATAGAAAAGAAGAGCAAAACAGAAGCTCAACCGAGAGACTTTTAAAGGTCAGACACAGAAGAGCATCGAAAAGCGAAGGAAAAATGAGAGAGTCAGAAGTAACACGAAACATGTTGTGAAATTGGTTTGAAATTGGTTTCATTATTTTGTTCGGCTATGCCTGAGGTTTAGATGGCACCCATGAAATGTATTTTGGTGCCAGTGACTGAGAACTGCTGGGCCGGTTCAGGTTCCCTCAGAAATACTTTCACACGCGTAAATAAAAAGACATGCAAAGAAATATCTGCTACAGCTTCCACAAGCACACACATCATGTCCCTCTGAGATTGTCTCTTGTGTTTACTCACAAGGATTCACATATTTCATGTGTGCGGAATGCAATGGCAGGACTGCAACCAGGAGGACATACAGTATTTAGAATTTTGAAGCAAGATACAGTTTGTGCTTTCCATATAATTAAAGGGGTAAAGTTGACTGGACCAGCATCCAGGATTCTTGACTGAATATAGAGAGAATATATTGTCCAAATCATTTTCAGTGCGTCGCGCGTCTCTGGATACTCAGTACTGTATTGGGTTCAGAGAAACAATGGAAAAGAGACATTAATAAACAAAACCTACAAATTGAGAGACATATTTGAACATGATCAGATCTGCATACATTGCATTCAGCAAGTCTATTTTGACCGGCAGTTTATATTCCTTTAACATCTCTACACTTTTGTCCCCCTTGCTTCACAAAAACATGAACACCCCCAGCCAGACCATGTGACAAATCCTCTCATTCATTACACCTTCACACAACAATAATTGTAAGGTCCAATACTCCTATTCATGAACAGTCCATTAAATACACCAAGATGATTCATTCATTTTCTTCCACTTATCTGTTTCCGGGTCGCGGGGGTGACAGTCTGAGCACCGTCACCCAGATCGCATCGCACCATTTAAGAACCTTCCTGCAGGTGGTGAGCCCTCGGGAAGGTGGCACCCGGCGTGGGACACGAACCCACTACCCTGAGATTGTGAGTCTCATGCTCTACCAACTGAGCTAGCCGGGGACCAAGCTGATCTTCTCTTATATTGTTGAGTGTTGCAACTTCAATGTTTTTTTGTTTTTTTGTTTTGTCACAGATAAGCTCTGCAACATTAAAACTCCATCACACTGTTAGACGTACTGCTGCTACAAGTTCATTGAAATCTTTCCACGTCAGTTCAAATCAGATCTGGAGAACTGGCCTCCGGTTTGGCCCCGTTCCCATTCTCTGGTGTCTGCAAGTCAAATTCCAAAAACTAATCATTTTCTAGCTTCCCGGGGGATGATGGGATCAGGAAGATCATCGTAACCAGATGTCAATTTTACTGACTGTTTCACAGCATGCATTGGACGATAGAAACATCAAATGCATGAAAATCCATTTAATAAACCTGAAATAAAGAAATACTGTTCACCCTTCAATAAATGATAATAATGACTAGAACTGCTTGGATCCAGTTTTCCTATTTTAAGCTGTCTTTATCATCAAAGGACTTTAACTCTCATGTTCTCATGAATATCGTCTACTGCAGGCAAATGTGTGTATCAACATTGAGTATGTCTACCGATGGGTTAATTGGGAAGGAATTTCCCCTCTGGGCAAATATATATATATAATAATCTATTAAGGATTTTTATTCACTGATGTTTGTCAAGCTTTAAGTATTGTGTCACTGCTGCCTTGACAAACTGTATAGAAAGAGTTAACTATATTAGTGAACCCGTCAGACAACACATTTCCTTCATTTGTATCAAGGTGTGGAGTGTAATGCATGATATTGTGTTAATCCCTCTCATCGTCTTGCTTTATGTTACTTACATTTATCACAACACAGAAGACGACGGAGGCGTCATGTTATGC
Source organism: Lipophrys pholis (assembly GCF_963383615.2). Taxonomy (NCBI): domain Eukaryota; kingdom Metazoa; phylum Chordata; class Actinopteri; order Blenniiformes; family Blenniidae; genus Lipophrys; species Lipophrys pholis. The sequence goes on along the minus strand of NC_137636.1, from coordinate 18,385,175 downwards.
CGATAAAACAGCTCTCCTGCAGTAAAGCTTCGATTCTTGTGAGAAGGTGGATTTTTTTTTCAGTCTGCTGCTCTACTTGCTTTTATGACGGTAGTTTGATACAGTTTAATACAATAAGCGGCCACGTAATGCTCCTGGCAGGGCGCGCTCATCGGCCGGAACAAGTTTGTGTCATAGGTTCACTTGGATAAGTGAAGCATCGCAAGCATTGCTGAAATGCGTTTGAAAATAGGGATTTTCAAGTCAGGAAAAATTGTTCATCGAGTTGTGAGTTGAGTTTTCGGTTTCACTCCTCACCTCATATTTCATGTCCACTCAGCGTAAATGACTCACTGTTTCATCTTGTGGTTAAAGGTGATATCACAGATGTAGACAGAGGTCTGTAGATATAAGAACTTATAGGCACTCTGATTTTGATGATTTCCCTCATTGCTGTGGAGGTTTGGGTGGGGGCGTCGGTGGGGGGGGTCCTGGGCCTTGTTAAAGAGGCTGGTGTAGAAAATGGAACATCTTTAGCATCACTTCCAGCAATCTCAACCTTAAAATTATCAATAGACTACTTAGTTTGACAGCAGCTACACCTTGTTAACAGAGAAAGAAAGTCAATTTTCAGAAGGAGAAAATAATACAGTGGATTAAAAACTATTGTAATTACCTGCAAAACTCATGAAGGCAAGCTCTAAAGCACCACTGAGTGCTTAATGGGCTACACACGACTGAGCACATTATAAAGCTTGATCATTAATATGTAGAAAGAGATCGAAAGGTCAATTCAGTCAGGTATTCAGGTGCTTGGTTGAGTGCAGGCCACTAATGAGTCTACAAAAGAACAAATGTCTCTGTCTCAGCTACCCCCAGCCCCCCACTCCCCGCGAATCTAATCTTTTGTTTGAAATGGCACAGAGACAGAAAACTTACAGAGGGCATGTCACAAAAGACAAAAAAACTAAAACTCCACAGAAATTAGTGGAGCGTTGAATCAGTGAAGATGAAGAATCAAATTGTTCATATGCAAAAAGCAGAGCTTACTTGTTGTGATCTACGATTTCTTGTTTGGGGAATGCATCTTGGGATGTTCACAGACAGCGCGAGGTATAATGCTGCAATTCTGAGCTGCAGCTTCCACAGTATGACATGACAATTGGATTCCAGCAGAAATGATCTGGTGCTGAGCACCAGACTCAGCAGGTTTCTAATACACAGTCTCACACCTGGAAGCCAAACTTTGGATACTGTGAGGCAAAGCTACCACTCAGATGCAGCGAATCCTTCAAAGGATATCACATTTTATCTATTTAGGCCTCCTGCAGCAAGAGGACACAGTGTCATTGTGTTTTGTTTTTATAGCTGATTTATAACGTAAAAACAAGAAAATACAAATAGCTAAAATCTGCAGCATTTGCTGGAGTTACAGCCAAACAAAAGCAACGGTCAATGAGCTTGTCACGACCTGGCCGGCGAGGGATCTGGGTGTAACATAAGACCGATAGAATGGTTTTTAAACAGGGTGAATTAAGGTTTATTTTCACAAATAAAAACAGGGGAACAGTAAACAGAAGCCAAAAGTACAAGCTCAAAGTGTCACAGCCACTGAAGACAAGCAAAAACAAAAGACAGGCTGAGAAATCAGTTCTTCCCTTTTTCACATAGGTACCCAAACCAAAAGAAATCCAATCAGCTCTCAAAGAGCAGCTACTGCTAGAGTCTAATTAAAGATAACTTACAGCTAAAACAAACACTACAGAGGGGATTGCTGCACAGAGTTTCCTCACCTCAACAACAGAGGCAACACAAACGCACCACGTGCACACACAGACAGCCACCTAGACTGATGAGTCTTCTGGCGTTTATTATCTTCCAACCGGCTCCTCGGGACGCCAAGCCAATCCCAGGAAGGCATCCGCGCAGACCAATCTGCCTCCCGATGACATCGTGGGCGAGGCGTCGACGTAGCCAGCCAATCTGAGGAAGGCACCTGCACAGATAATTCACATACGACAACACACAGGACATAGAAGGAGGCACACAGAGCTTTTATATTCAAACCACTGCTCACTACCTGACCATAACAGGACCAACTGACCACACCAGAGAAAAACACACAACAATGTGATTATTGGTGTTCCTGAGAAATCCATTCATAGCACTATTGTCCTGCGGTTACCAGGTCACTCATAATGTCGGCTGATTCAGATGTATTTAACAGTAAAACAGGCATTTGTCCAAAGTGTGCTCATATTATCGGTTGTATGTTGGAATTCCTGATGTTTTCCACATAATAAATTATGAATGTGAAAAGCTGTTGGGCTGCATAGGGGTTAGTGGGCTCACATCAAAACAGGAATGTTGTGACATGTAACATGGGCCCTTTCTGACTTCTTTATTTTCATCTTCTCTCAATGCACGTGTGGATTTTCTGTAGGTACTCCAGTTTTCGTCTCACGGTCCACAATCATGGATTTAGATTACCTGGTGACTTTAAATTGCCCCTAGGTGTGTGTGTGTGTGTGTGTGTATGTGTGTGTGTGTGTGTGTGTGCGTGCGTGCGTGCGTGCGTGCGTGCGTGCGTGCGTGCGTGCGTGCGTGCGTGCGTGCGTGCGTGCGTGCGTGCGTGTTTGTGTGTGTGTGTGTGTGTGTGGTTGTCATTCTGTGTTTACTCTGTGATAGACTGGTGCCCTGTCCTGGATGTACCCTGCCTTCGCCCACAATGAGCTGATCGGCTCCAGCACCCCAAGACCCCGAGTCAGATAAAGTGGAATAAAATATAGAAGAATGGATGGAAATTGGGGATCCAGAGGCCGTCGAAAAACTCTCCTTGTATATGAGAGGTCTCATTAGATAGATGTATATGTTTACAAATCTCTGGTAGGTATTTATAATATAGTCTGCAACTATTGCAGCTATTAAACTGGTTCGTCACTAAAGCTTTTTCAATCATTTCAATTTGTGTTTGTCCATCCATCCATCCATCCATCCATCCATCCATCCATCCATCCATCCATCCATCCATCCATCCATCCATCCATCCATCCATCCATCCATCCAGCCCTGTTAACGTACTTGATGGGCACTGTGGTCACACATTGGTCCCATGCATGATCCTTTAGGGGTCCACTTTACAAGATTAGTATGTGATTAAAAGATAGTTGAATTAAAGACAACGAGGCAACTATACACCCACACATGGGCATTTTAACGCCACAGCATACACCTCCATGTATGGATGGATCTGAGCTGACATCTTGATGAATATATTCATTGTATTCATGGATGAATATATTCATCAGGCCGTCAGCTCAGATTTATCATTGAGGTGGATACAACAGGCTAAAGGTGTATGAGACTTAATGCCACCAAGTCAGGCAAGTGGAGTTATGCATGGTCTTCCATTTATTGGAGCAGGTATTTCAAGGGAAGAGTTTAAGTAACATAAATGGTGAAGGGAAAAATTATGTTTTCAGTTTCCTCCACCTAAGTCTTATAAACTTCAAGTGACAGACACTTTTCATTACCTATATTGAAGATCAGCCACATAGTGATGCAGCAATGTACATCAGCAGCAAAATATAGTATCTGAGTACTGAACACAATACAGATCATCCTGAAAGGTGACGTTTCCAGCTGTTGAAGGCTAAAATAAGTAAAACAGTGCTTCCCACAGAGCAGCTGTCTGAGCACATACTTTACTTTCACTTAAGTGGTTTGTAACAGGCAGTTATCTGACTAACTTTGTAAACTGTACAAAGACATATTTCCTTCTTCAGAAAAATCTTTATTCTCCAAGTTTGCGTTGTTGGCTAAAAACTTGCATGCCTGTAGATCAGATTTCAATATGCTGTTGGTTTATGTTGTCGAAATCGCCATCTGTTCTCTGCAGTCTGGGAATTTTTGAAAACTTATAAGTGTTTAGCAAAATGCACTCAAATAATGCAGATTTGTGAGCGTCAAAAAAACAGTTATTCTTTCCAATCAAGACAAAAGAATATGCAGAAGCTTCGTGCGTACCCCCGGAATTGCAAATGACATTTTCCATTCTTCTTCATCAGCTTTGATGTTATTTTATTAAATGACATCTTTGTCTCCACAGCTCACAATGTGTTTTTGTTGTCTGCCCTTTTCAGTCTTTATTTGTAGAGCTTCCCATTAAAAGCTGTTGATCTGGTTCAGACTGCTTTGCTGTTTCCATCCAGGAGGTTGGTGGTTATTCTGTTTTTATCATGTTCTATCCTATTTTCCATCGCGGTTCATTGTGTGTGTCGTCATGTTCATAGTTAGTTTATGCTTCGCAGCTTTCATGTTGCAGCTCAGTATTTGTTCATGTGTGGGTTCTTGTGGCCTGGCTGTGTTTCAGTGTTCTGTCTTCCTGCTCATCGAAAGTGTCTTGTTGTAGCGCGCTCCACGTGTCCCAGCTGATCTGGAATGTTGACAGTTCTTCCTGAGCTCCTCACTCTCCCAGTGTATATACTGTATTGTACTGGCCTCATGTCTTGTCACTTCGTCTTTTAGCCCGGCCTGTTTATCGTCTCAGTTCTGTGAGCGCTTTCCTCGATTCAAGTCAAGCTCTGTTTCCTGTTTCCTCTACGGACCTCGCAGCCATTCAGGCCTCTCACTATTAATCTCTGTTTGCTTTGCTCACTGAAAGAGTGCTGAGTTGACATATTAGGAACAACACTTTATTGAGCAATTCAAATCAATGTTTTGATTATTTTCCTAATGCCCAGGGCAGAAAACCAGCCGAGTCCGCCACTGCATGGGTGGGTGGGCATACTGTATACCCAGTGGCACGCGAGTTTGGGACCACATTTTTTTGATCACAATATATAGACCACATTAGATGACATAACTAATGAATGAACTCCAACATATAGGTGGACGGTGAGACAAATTATTGAAGAAGGCCACGATCTTACTAAATTCATTCATTAAACTCTTTTTTCTTCTTCAACTGACTTCTCTCATCCCAAAGTTACCCTTCTTCTATTTTACTATCACCTCTCCGCCGTTTATGTTTGCCTGCATTTGTATTTATGTGCTTGTTGTGAACCCTGCACCTCATGACCTTTGCTATGTGTCTAACCCATTAATCACTGAACTCTCTCACAGTCGCTGCACAGACGAGGTGATAAAAATCCACTGACATAACCCTTAATAGAGTTTTTTCCATGTACAGCTCATGCAACCCTGAATGTCATCACTATCTTCTGCAGCTCCTGCACGTCCTCTACCCTAACCCCCAAAAGTCACCAGTTTAACGCAAAAATGAAATGGCGTGGGTGTTACCAGCAACAGAAAATAAATGGGTGATTTTAGACAAACTTGATCGGCAGGCAATGGTTCAGCCATTTTAGCCATTTTAGAAATTAATTTCAGCTGCTTTGACAATTTTAGCCATTCGAGAACTGTTTGCTGTTTTAGCCCTTTTAGCAATTCTAGACACGTTAGCAGTTTTAACTTCTTTTTTATTGACAGTTGTGAGCTGTTATATTTGTTTTACCTGTGATTAAAACAGAGACAGTGTTTTCAGATGGTTATGTGCATCTTCTAAGTCCTAGAAACCATTCATCTTCCATTCATCAGTCCACTGCCATAACTCTTAATCCAGTTCAGGGTTGTGGGGTGAAAGTCAGGTTGCCTGTCCATCACAGAGCAAAAACATGCATTAAAAAAAAAAAGCATTCTAAATAAATTCCAAATAAGCAAAATGCCAAGCTTTGCCAATTCTAAGTGTGTTAATAGTCTTGTAACCAGGACAGAATTTGAACCTGTGGCCTACTCGTACAAGACATCAGTGATTTGTGGAGTCCAAATATTTAATTACAACTATTCTGTGATTTCAGTGATAATGTAAGAATACTTCAAAAAACGAAAGGGGTCCTACATTACCAAACTCATTTCAGTTCATTAAGCCTTTAGAAACAGAGTAATTGTAAATATATTATATACATATGTCAATATATGTCCCTTGCTTGATGTGGGGATCTATTTAGATAATGAAAGAAAACTTTGAAGATATGATTTCTTTTGGTGGATGATTACACTCCAGTAGATGTTGTATTTCAGATGCAATCTGTTCTTGTTGTTAGTTTATTGAGTTTTGACATCAATGTTAAATGTCAGCATCAGGCCGGCTCGCTACCAGACTAATAAATGCGTCTCACATCTCGACATGGTGTCGCTCTTTGGTTACACATTCAGAGGAGTTTTGTCTGTTTTGGACAATAAATAGTTTCTCTACAGTCACAGCTCATCCGATTTACGTATATGGTTATGACCTCAGTTTACACTATATGTTACTTATCTGAGCAAAACTTTTCACATTTGTTCTACTTTCGCCATCTACTGTTGCCCACATGAGTTTGATACACTGTGCAGAGCTAAATGTCACCATCAGACTCTGTTTCCCACAATAACAAATGGCCGATGCCTCCCTACTCCTTAATAGAGACCGTGTCAGGGTGGAAGAGACACTGCGAGTGTGTCAGTTCAAGTGGGAGTGAATCACTATTAGGGACTGTGCTTCACGATCCTGAGCGTTAATAAAGCCAGATTTAGCTTTCAGTGGTGTATTAAGCCATTTGCAAATGATTTGCAAAATTTTAATCACACTTTTGTTGTTAATTCATGCTGGAAAAAAAGTATTTTGTCTTCACTGGCTTCCTGAATATAAGGATCAGACAGAAGCTGAAGGAAGACAAACCCAAATGATAGCGTCACAATTGCATTATGAAAAGTGATATTATTGAGCTGTGTGCTTTTGGCCCATTTCACTTTGTGTACTGATAATTACATCATATTGCTCCGAGTGAAAGTGTGAGATATGAAGTGACGTGCCTCACATACACTCCACCGACTCTGATTCAAATCGACTTCATTGGCAGTGTCAACCAAAGAGTGTTTGTAAATTAAGAGTTTAGGAGTTGTGCTGAGACCATTAACGTCAGGCAGGGTAATTTAGCAGTCTGAGAGGGCGGGAGGAGACGAGACAATGTGTGTGTATACGTGCGTATGTGTGCGTGTGATTTTCATTTACACTGAGAACACCTCAGTGTGTAAACACATTCATATTATTTGGAATTATCTGGGCTGTCGGAACAACAATCAAGTTTACATAAAATAAATCATTGCATTCTGAGGTGAAAATTAATGTTTTAGGAGGCAAGTAAGTGTGCAGAACATCAAAATAAGTCTCCTGCAGAGATAACCACAGATGTGTGTGTGTGTGTGTGTGTGTGTGTGTGTGTGTGTGTGTGTGTGTGTGTAGAGTCCTGGTTTCTGTATTCCTGGCGTCACAGTGACGATAAACACCAACCACACAGCGAATACCAGATAACAGCAACACAAAGACACGCTCAATCACTCACTGTGCATACAAATATACAGAGTATAACTGAGGCCCAGGTATATCTGTGTCTTCTGTCATTTTATTATTTTAAGTAGAAAATATATGTATGAAATTCGTGAAGTTCCAAAATGGACAAAATATGTAAATTGTAGAATGCAAAATGGATGATTTCACAGTTTCTGAGATATTAGATAAATCCAAACAGTTTTACAATTACAATAGAAGCAACTGGTAATCCATGGAATAGCCTGTCGCAGAATACTGTATATCTGGCGAGTGCAATTTGTCACTCGAGTAAATGAGGGGATTTCAAGTTCTGCTCTATATGAAGCAGACCTTTTTGGATATTCTGATTAAAATGATTGATAACGTGTTGTTCATAACTAAACTATTGCTGATAGACATCTTTTTTTATTTTGTGAGGAACATCAACACAGAACTGTCAGAAATCAGAAGGAGTCTGTTGGACTCATCAATCCAGTCAAACCGGGCCTTTGTGGTAGACGAGCTGTCAGACATGTGAGTCATCACAAACTGTCTTCTGCAAAAAGTTTAACAAAAGAGTCATGCAACAGATGGTGTGACCAACCACAGAGTCCTCAACCTCATTGAGTAAGTCTGGGATTACTCAAAGAGACAGAAGCAACTGACATTCAGACAGCCTAAAAACCACAGAGGAATTGTAAACAAACTGTAAAACCCAAAACTACCTCTGAAGAATCTGCTCGAAAGTGCCTTCAGTCTGCTTCTGTGGACATGTAGTGTGCAGCTTGATAAGGCTGCCGGTGTGCCTGACAACACACACACACACACACACACACACACACACACACACACACACACACACACACACACACACACACACACACACACACACACACACACACACACACACCGCTCGGTGCATCTGTTTGCTCATGTGGTGAGGAGAAGTGAAAGTCAATGAAAGGACAGACTGAGAGGGAGACGTGCACAGCTGACCGGTGGTCACACGGTGCAGCTGAAAGGTTCCCACTCAGGAAGCTGGAAAAGAACCACAGGGTGTTAAACATGTCTGTCTCGTTGTAGGTGTGTGCAACCCATCGCTCTGTCGCTGCCATTCAGACCTTTACGTTCTTTGTAGAGGCTCCCTGAAGCATTAACAAAAGTGTTCAAAACATAGATGCACATCAAACAATCATTTCGATGAACACCTACCATCCAGTTTCAAATGTGATATTGCTATGTTTTAATGATATGTAATGAAATATTGTATCATCAGATTGAGTTCTAAACCCCAACCTTCAGTAATCTTGAAAAAAAGAAGAAAAAAGTTTAAATGATGTGGACAAACTCATTTGCTCTCACTGTCAACAATGCTGGTTTACTACTGTATGTGAATAGATTAGACTAGACTAGACTAGAATACAATAGAATAAAATAGAATAAAATAGAATACTTTATCAGTCCCAAAGGGAAATTCGTGAGTGAAAAGTAAAGTCCAGTTACCATCAAGTCCCAATATGTGGAGAGAAGTTATAAATACAATTGATAATGTTACAGGAGCTGAACAGCTAAACCTAATAAAATGTGAATAGTTGTAGTGTTTCTTTGTTTTATAATGGCACATGGAATCAAATTCTGGTATCTATTTATATCTATATCTATCTATACCTATCTATCTATATATATATATATATATATATATATATATATATATTCAAGTTTATAATAAAAAAAATTGTGCGATGACGCAAATTATTGCATTGCAGAAAAATCCTAGATGAGCAAGCATAGGCGACAGCAGAGAAAGAAAAATATGACAAATAAAGAACCTCTGCAGGACCAGACTCAGAGGTGGCAGCATTCTGTCACACCCTTTGGGGTTAGGGGAAAGTAAGACAGAAAAGGAGAGAACAGAGAGCAACAAACATGTTTATATCAGACAGCATGATAATCCACTCACTGCCCACCTGACGAGCCCAAGAGACACAGAAGATGAACTTTACCAAAAACTATCGGCTTAAACCTAAAGACAAATCCTTGCTCGGTTACGTAGTGAACTTTCACATCATTGCAGACCACAATCTCAGAGTCGAATAAAGTAGGTGGAAAATTTACTGAGCAATGTTTGTTGGACTGTAATTTTTGTTGTTGCATATGTTTTTAACCTTTTTTTGACTTTAGTTTTTATTTTTAACACGTACATCAACAAATACAGCACATGTGCCATTGAGAACAGCAGAACAAACTAATAAAATAAAATAAAAAGTGCTGTGTGGAGCTACATTATCGGTTGTCCATCCATTCTCTCAGCTTCGTCCTCTATAGCAATTGTCTTTGTCCATTGTCTGCTGCTGTTCAAGGTCCTGAAAAATATCCATTTCAGCCTCTTGACCTCTGGCTGTGCTTCTTGCAATTTCAAGCGACATCTCCATTTTTTCCATTGTACAGATTTCCTCCACTATCTCCAGCCATTATTCTCCAGTGGGAGATCCACCACTTTACCCCATTTCCTTGTTATCGCCATTTGCCAGCTATTAATAATGTTTAACAAGGTACCAATTCCCTGCATGTACATTGTCTTCTGTGAAACTACACACATGGAGTACAATTTCTAACATTTTTGACTATAATATTTAAATTGTAAAACTTGGAGAAAGAGAAAATCTAATCACCAAAAGCAGGAGCTAGATTTGATTCCATAGACATCATGATGTTATCGCCAAGTTCAATTAGAAACAATCACAAATCTCCTCCACACACACAAACAGGAAAGTCGTCTCTAATGTAAGACTGAGCGCTCACAGACAGTCTGACTAAACATACTGCTGCAGGACTGACAAAACTCTGGTTAAATATACAAAATGAGCCAGAAGGGTCGGTGTCTCGTTATCAGATAGTATGGCATCAGAATTGTATTTTACAAACGGTTATAAGATCTGAAAGACATATGTATCTCGTCTCAATGTCGCTCTCAGTTGCTGCACCACTCAACTAATGCATGACACGTTGCTCGTGTCATATGGTCCTTTACTCTGTTTTAATGTCATCAACTTTAATTCAGGCCTGCAGTACATACAATCTACAACCATAATAAGGGTACTGCTGTTATGGCTGCTTTAATTTAAGTAGAAACTGTGGATATCATAATCATTACTTCTATTTAAAGCTGTTTGTTGGTGGAACAGGACTCATCCATTCACAAATGCTTATCCAGTCCTTGATGGTGATGCAGGAAAATGATTTCTCCATCCTCTGTGGCAGTCGAAGTAAATTATTTACAGACACCATTCAGCAGGAAGTTCTCTGAACAGCAGGAGCAAGAGGAAGAACGAGAATACAAAAGATAAACACCAAACGACCATGGACACTTAGACACCGTTCATCACCAGGAGTCTTTCCACACATGCTCATCTAATGTGCAAAGGCAGGGAAGAAGGTGATTCTAACCAGAGAAATCTAACTTTGACATGATATATAGAAGGGACCTGAGGATAGGATGAAACCCCTTTAATAAAAATGTTTTGTTTTCTAAAAAGGACCATTGTGGTTTTTTTCTTATTAAAATAAGTATTTTTTAAAAAAAAAATGGTTTTAATATTAATTACATTTTGAAAGGATAAAAGATTTTGTGGGTATTTCGACGGTATCGTCTGATTCCACCTCCACCTCTTCTTCTCCTGCCTGGCAGCTCCACCTCCAACATCCCAGTGAAAAGGTCAACTGTCTCCAAACCAGACATAACAGAGGTTCACAGTGCTTTTGTTAAACTTTATTTCACGCTGGCTGCTGTGGTATCATCAGCCGCGACACTCCTCGGGGTTGATGTGTGATCATGCTTGCACTCTTCTTCACCATTTTGTGTGCACTGTTCATTGCACCGGTCTTGACCCAAGGGATCACAACTCCTCCATCTCATTCACACAAATGTATTTTGTTTTGTCCCAACATTCCTTATCTCTCCAGAGCAGACCTCCACCAATACCTGGACTCTCACCACCAGATTGCATCGTCATCTCCAAACATCTCAGGCACGCGGCCTCGAGCCTGAACTCACCTGTCAATCCCCACTGAAAACAAAAACATTTCAGAGCAGGTAGAAATCAGTCAAAATAATCCTTCTGTAATAATCTTTGCAATGGTAGCTATAGGACATTCTTCCGACAGCGCCTCATTTGTCATCCTACATGCATGTTTACGTACAGAATTGACACAGTAACATGAAAAATGTAGACGTTGATGGGACGCATGACACGGTCTGTCCTAGAAAATCCCCAGCATATCAATCATCATTTATTCACTGTACACGAGGACACATTTATAGTCACAATGAGACACACAACAGACGTCACTTAGCAAGATTAGATACTTTTATTTTCCACCCGTCAACCAGGAAAACACATGTTAAAAACAATCCTTTCAATTCAAATTGAACACCAGCATGTACTGAATATATGCATGAATATACATAGCACTTTAACGTTGTTCACACAGCAAAAGGCTTAATATGCACAACAAGAACTAAATGAGCCAGTGGCTATGAAACTTTACATGAATGTTCTTCCTTTTAAAAAAAACCACACAAGTGTGACAGAAACAACAAAAAAAGCCTGGGTGTAAAACTTCAATCCTCCACCAATGAAAGTTATAATATAGTGTACAAACTGACTTTGGTTCTGACAGAAGACCTGAGTCTCATTAACAAGTATAAAATAGTTCCCTTCACTCAACACTATCTTCATATGTGGCAAATGTGTTGAGTGCCAAATCCATATGACCAAGAAACAAGCATGCTTTTAATTTATTTTATCAAGCATCAAGTACTTCTGAATACTGTTTCACCAGCAAGAAGCAACAGCGTGTTTACCTCACAGTGAACTGGATACTGTGAGTGCAGACTGACAGTAAGACTTTCTTTGGTTTGAGGGTTTCGTTTTAAACACGCTAACAAAGAATCTTCACACCCTTTTAGCATCAATCAACAATATCTTTACAAGTTAGAGTCACTTTGCTTTCTATACCGACAGCAAGTCGATCCAAAGGAGTTTTACATGACGTATCCTTCAATGTTGGCGTATCACTGTGCTAACGAACAACACACTCGGTTTAATGCCCAGAGATCTGACATCCAGTGCGAACCAGCTCAGACGGGAAACTTTGGTTAAACTCAGAAGAACTTGAAATGGTGGCCATCGTGTAACTGCAGAATAACATAACACAGTCCTAAACATGCCTGGAATGAGGGTGATGAGAAGCTGAATAAATACAAAAAGTCAGGATGAGTCAAAGAAAGAAAAAAAAAATATCTACTTCAATAAAACTTCACGACAAAGTAGAGTAAATTCACATCATTTTATGTCCAGTGCATATCTGCTAAAAGTTCAAGCTAAAAGCACCGTGGATCACATGATCTAAAGCAAGTTAGTCTATGTTGAATCTTCCATAGCCTATCTTAAGGTCTATAAGCAACCATGTCTCCTAGAAAATTTAAATTAATCTTTAAATCATTTATTTTGTCAAATCTGTATGAAGGGAACCTTCAGTGTGAGCCGTATTAAAATCACGGGTTATTTCATCCACATGTAACTGATTGTAGAGGTGGTTAGTGTTGCTAAATGCTGCACAAAGCACAGCACTGGGACTTAAATGAGAGATTTTCAAAGTGTGGGAGGACGTCAGGGCTTAAACCAAACCGCACGTCTCAGGCCAAGTAAGACTATGAAGGTAAATACTGGATCTTCAAATGTTTTTCAAAAGTTAGATATTATTTTTAGCTCGGCTTTAAAATGTGTTTGAATCTAATAAGGCACCCCCTTGTCTTTTTCTCCCCCCCCTCCAAAAAAAAAAATTTTTTTAAAAACAAATCCCGGAATCGTCGGTCCGTATCGAAGCTTGATCTGCCTCTTTGTGATAATGAGTCATCCATGAGTTATATTTTCATGAGACAAGGTTGCTGTGCGTAACAATAACCCTGAGATATTCTCGCGTTTTGCCAGTAGTGTCTTCAATGAAAAGGGTGAAGGCTTTATAAAAGGAAATGTCTGTACATACAGATAACACTAGTGGTTTATTCAGAAATGATCTTCTCTGCAGGTAAATATAAAAGAAAGTAAAGTTTCAAGCTTCAGTGTGTGTTCACTTTGAGACACAAATAAGACAAGTTTGGTTTGTGTTAAATGTACACAACAGTGTTTTAGCCTTAGTTTGAGTTCATCACTTCTTCAGTAGTCAATATTTTATTTATTTTTAATCAGTACAAGAAAAACAAATGTAGAAAAAGATACAAAAGTGAATCCAGGCTGTAGGAGTCAATGTGGTATAACAAACTAATTTCATTTAGCAGTATGACAGTGTGGGAATCCCTGAGACTTTGAGGCACAACATACAAACTGCATCTCCATGAGCGCCGCTTTTGCTCTGATCCATTGGAAGATTATTTCAACGCAGTATTGATAAATTAGTCGTTGGATAGCCATGGAAGCCCCCCCTCAAAAAAACAAAACAAACAAAAAAAAAAAAAAACAATTTCTCTGACTCTGTGTAATCTGATTACGTTTGATAGAGTAAAGTTTTGTTTTTTTGTCCTCAGTCTCCATCAGTCAATATCTGGCATACACTTAAACCATTCGGACACTTTTCCATGCCTCTTAGTTCGTCTTTCATGAGCATTCGGCTGCAGAAGTCCATCCATGTAGTGACCATATTCACTGATGGCATCTTCAACACGAGTGATATACAGCCAGCTTATTATCACACCAAAGAACTGGGGAGGGAGAGGGAGAGGGAGAGGGAGAGGGAGAGGGAGAGGGAGAGGGAGAGAGAGAGAGAGAGAGAGAGAGGGAGAGAGAGAGAGAGAGGATAAATGACAGTGAAGCAATGTAAGATCACTCGCTATTGTTGCCTCTCTTACTTGCGTCTTAACTTTGCTTCTTCACAACATTTAAAGTCAAATTTGAGAACGAAAATAAAGCAAACATAAGGCTCATGGGCCAAAACCGGCCCAAAAGAGGCTCCAATGGGGCCTGGCAAACCACATGGGAAATTGTAAAAAAAAAAAACCAACATTAATAGTTTAACAAATTTCTTAAGAGTAGCAGACACAACACTGAGACCGCAGCTGAGAAATCGGTGATGATAGCATGAAACTTAGCTACCTCCTTGCTAACAAACAATTTCACTGTATTTCGCAGCAGAAGGTATCATCAAAATTGGCTTTATGTTGGGATTGTAGTAATTTTCAGTAGTAATAGTTTCATCATGTATACTCAGCACCACATCAAAGAAAAACCTTCAAGTTTAAATTTAAAGGTTATGATGACACTATCTTACTGGTCTGGCCCACTCAAGATGGAATTGTGTGGAATTGCATGTGGCCCCTGAACTAAAATGTGTTTTGACACCCTGGAAATAAATGACGTGAGGAATTCCTCTGAACAGAGGAAATGTGCTCAGAGGATATTTTATCCTGAAGCGACGCCTTTAGATAAGGACAAAGCTGCCTGGTCAACGATCACTCTGCAGATTTCTGCACCTCCACGGTGCCGTGCAGTAACATTAACCCACAACTAAAGCCAACATGAGACGTTTTCCTTCTAAAGCATGAATAAATGATCAATGATGCCAAAAACGGACATACTTGTAATGTTATACTTACTTATTAATGTGCATCTGCGTGTTCTCTTTGATGAATTCAGTGAATAAAGAAACATGTTAAAATATTTTGCATTCAGAATATACTTTTATGTCTGTTGTGAAGGGATTCACCGATCAGCTTCATGACAGGCTGGTTTATTTTGGAATGTTTCTGACTGGTGATAACTGAATCATCAATAACCAACGTTTAAAATTTGGAATATAAAAACAGTTACTCATGTCTTCAATAAGAAATTAATTAATCAAAATAACAAGTCACTTGGAAATGTAATTTGTGGTTTTTTTTTAAACAGCATTTCTCAGTTAGGAAGCCCTAATAGTGCAGTGGAGTTGTATTATTGTGGTGTTGTTGCGACACTGATCTGAGTTGTGAGGGTCAGTCTCATCACTGACTAGTTAGGAGTCAGATGTTGCACACGTTATTTTGGCGTGTTTAACATAATTATTAATTGTCAAAGGCAGATATTTTCAACTGGCATTTTACTGCATCGGGCCTCACACCTGTGCAATAATCCTGCTGTCTGATCAGTATCTTGATCTGCCACACCTGTGAGGTGATGGATTATCTTGGTTTACAAACACAGATTTAGACACAAGAGAGAAACACAGAGAAAGGGGCTTTTTGTGAAGACAGGGAAAGTCTTAGATCTTTGAGTTCAGCTCATGAAAAATGGGAGCAAAAACTTAAGTGTTGCCTTTATAGTTTTGTTCAGTGTATTAGACCAATGAGAAGCACCAATGGCTATGCATCCATGTGGACCAGATAACAGACAGTCGTCGCCAGCGTCCTTTTCAAAAACACATCGGAGAAGATGGACGTGCTGATTATTATACAGCACAGTTGACATTCATGAAAACACAGCTGCCAGTGTGTCTGAATCTGAAATGAATCATCCAATTCAAAATGAGGCATAAGGGCAGAAATAACAAAGTACAGAAGGATATCTTTCATGTTTATGTTTGATGTCTAATGGATTTGGTGAACAAATATGGACGTGAAGTATAAGTGTAAAATACATCTTGTGTGTACTGGAGCATGTATAAAGGCCACTTGATTCTTTGATGGAAAAGAAAAAACCAACCCTATTGTTTTGAAGTCCCAGAGATGCCACCATGAAAAAAACATTATTTATGTTTGTTTTATTTAGGTCTGCTGTGCATTTAGATCCAACGGGAATGTGCTCGATGTTGTGAAAATTGCACTCATTACATTATCACTGTTGATGCAGCAGAGTGCTCAGATGTTCCTGAAAAATGAAGCAATTTACATGTTCTCCCATTTAGTCATCTGTGTTACATTACAGACTGTTGAATATGGAAAAGGTTTTCTCATCACTGTGTATCTGATACTCAACTGTGGGAGTTTTGTCAAATACTGAAGCAAGTACAAGTTGCTTTATAATAGTTAAAAGGTACAAATGACACAAAACCACAGCAGCACCACAGATTATCACATAAAGGTGAATAAAAAGATTTTAACGTGAAGTCTTGCATATCATTTCCTCTCCTGTGAGAGCAGGTAGGGATTGGTGGTAAAACCAGAAGGAGGGGCGTGATAATATACTGCAGACAACAAAATGCATGCCCATTATAAATGTTCCAGTTGTGTCTGTTGCAGAGACTAATGCAGGCTTTACACATAGGCAGGATGTGTTACGAATATCATTTTACCGTCATTCCTAGCACACTCCTGACATTCTTTTTGTGATGTAATGCATCTGAATGAGGTTCTTAAATGGGCATGTCGGTGCGTCACATTCTTGATATTCGTGGAGCATGTTGGTGGCTGCCAAGAAATCTTTCAAGCTTGAATTTGTTAAATGACAGAGCCTCATTTAATTTTTATTTTGGGATTGTTTATTGCTGTGATTGTCCTCCGAGTTGAAATGCATATAAAGTTGTACTTTTGACAATATACAGTGGGGCAAAAAAGTATTTAGTCAGCCACCGATTGTGCAAGTTCTCCCACTTAAAATGATGACAGAGGTCTGTAATTTTCATCATAGGTACACTTCAACTGTGAGAGACAGAATGTGAAAAAAATCCAGGAATTCACATTGTAGGATTTTTAAGGAATTTATTTGTAAATTATAGTGGAAAATAAGTATTTGGTCAATAACAAAAATTCAACTCAATACTTTGTAATGTAACCTTTGTTGGCAATAACAGAGGTCAAACGATTACTATAGGTCTTTACCAGGTTTGCACACACAGTAGCTGGTATTTTGGCCCATTCCTCCATGCAGATCTTCTCGAGAGCAGGGATGTTTTGGGGCTGTCGCCGAGCAACACGGACTTTCAACTCCCTCCACAGATTTTCTATGGGGTTGAGGTCTGGAGACTGGCTAGGCCACTCCAGGACTTTCAAATGCTTCTTACGGAGCCACTCCTTCGTTGCCCGGGCGGTGTGTTTGGGATCATTGTCATGCTGGAAGACCCAGCCATGTTTCATCTTCAATGCTCTCACTGATGGAAGGAGGTTTTGGCTCAAAATCTCACGATACATGGCCCCATTCATTCTTTCCTTAACACGGATCAGTCGTCCTGTCCCCTTAGCAGAAAAACAGCCCCAAAGCATGATGTTTCCACCCCCATGCTTCACAGTAGGTATGGTGTTCTTGGGATGCAACTCAGTATTCTTCTTCCTCCAAACACGACGAGTTGTGTTTATACCAAAAAGTTCTATTTTGGTTTCATCTGACCACATGACATTCTCCCAATCCTCTGCTGTATCATCCATGTGCTCTCTGGCAAACTTCAGACGGGCCTGGACATGCACTGGCTTAAGCAGGGGGACACGTCTGGCACTGCAGGATTTGATTCCCTATCGGCGTAGTGTGTTACTGATGGTAACCTTTGTTACTTTGGTCCCAGCTCTCTGCAGGTCATTCACCAGGTCCCCCCGTGTGGTTCTGGGATTTTTGCTCACCGTTCTCATGATCATTTTGACCCCACGGGATGAGATCTTGCGTGGAGCCCCAGATCGAGGGAGATTATCAGTGGTCTTGTATGTCTTCCATTTTCTGATAATTGCTCCCACAGTTGATTTTTTCACACCAAGCTGCTTGCCTATTGTAGATTCACTGTTCCAGTCTGGTGCAGGTCTACAATTCTTTTCCTGGTGTCCTTCGACAGCTCTTTGGTCTTGGCCATAGTGGAGTTTGGAGTCTGACTGTTTGAGGTTGTGGACAGGTGTCTTTTATACAGATAACAAGTTCAAACAGGAGCCATTAATACAGGTAACGAGTGGAGGACAGAAGAGCTTCTTAAAGAAGAAGTTACAGGTCTGTGAGAGCCAGAGATCTTTCTTGTTTGAAGTGACCAAATACTTATTTTCCACTATAATTTACAAATAAATTCCTTAAAAATCCTACAATGTGAATTCCTGGATTTTTTTTTCACATTCTGTCTCTCACAGTTGAAGTGTACCTATGATGAAAATTACAGACCTCTGTCATCATTTTAAGTGGGAGAACTTGCACAATCGGTGGCTGACTAAATACTTTTTTGCCCCACTGTATCTGATGTCTGCAGTCATTTTTAAATGCACTGAGGAAACAAAAATCTGAAAATCAAATCAAAACTCAAATTTTTCTTTAAAAAAATCTGCCATTTCACATCCAGATCAGCCCTAGGAGCAATGTGACGTGCTCAGCAGCTGATGGTAGAATGACTGCGGCGTGTTTGCAGCCATATATACCAGGTCGCGGCCCTGGCTTGTTTTATGGCTTGGGCGGCTGCTTCACATGGCGCCACGCAAAATCCGCCACTGTATATACCAAATTCTCCTGATTCTCAACGTTCATGACCAAATAGTGAGATAGTGCACAATGGCACATAATGGCATGCAGAAGCACACAAGAGCGCGGAACAATATTGGTGACTGTGCGTAAAGACTCGTGATGATTCGCCACCGTTTCGTGGTTTTACTTGCGTGACGCCTCTGCCCTGAATCATAGAATTTAGGTCAAAATCGTGATCTGTGGTCACGAATTGAGATCCGTGCATTTCGGGACTTGCCTTTGTTATGTGTAAACACGGCATTACTGATGTTTTTTCTTTTTGCACCTCATTACTTTCCAAAACAAATGATACACTTTATTTTGGATCTACAGGAAATCCAGAACTACAGCAGAATGTACCTCATGGTGTGAAGCAAACTGTGTGTGAGAAGGCACAGCTCTGTTTCACTGAGATTTCATACATTCATGTGTTTAGTCTGGTTTAATGGTGCAAAAGCGTTTAGTAAATTGTAAATCCCACAGCTCACAGAAGAAATACTTAAAAAAAAAAAAATGGGAGGAAGGCAACATAACTTTTGTAGAACAAAGTTAAAAGCACAATTAGTCATAACATACTAATCTATAATAAACCCTCGGGGAGACTAAATATACTTTCTCATGCTTGGACATTGTCTTTAGCATCCCCCAGGGGTAAGTTTTGGGTCCAAACTTTTCATCCTATATATAAGAGTCAATTGTAAAGTTTGTAATACTTAAGAATTAGTTTTATCAGCAGATGGCATAAGTATATTTTTGTGCCAGAAGGGGATTTAAAGGAGCTTCTGAGAACAATTACTGTAGAAACAAGAATTGTAAAGAGGTGGTTTGATTGAGACAAATAATCACCAAACCCAAAACGAACTAAACTCATGCTATTTAGGAATTGTAAAAGGATTATTTATACATTTATACACATATAATTTAATTTAATTTGAATTTATTGTAAGGAAAGCCCCTTGAGATGCAACATCTCGTTTACAAGGGGGACCTAGACATATATGGGGGTTAACGGTGTTAGAAAGGTATAATACCTAATAAAACGTAAACTGAAGATTTGACATTAAAAAAAAACAACAATCCGTCACAAAGCATTTCAGTACCAATTATAGGACCAATACACTCCACACGTGTCACTATTCACTAACATTATCATATCAAAATTCCTGTGCAGAGATTTGGGACAATACCTACAAATGTATACTTCTATCGCTGCTTTTATTTTCCAACAAAGGACCATAAAGATCCTACATAACAGGTTCAGGTAAAAAAGGCAAATATATTTTTCACATCCAGATGCCTGCACAACCTTTACAATATTTATTATTTTTGTTTGTGGAGTGAAACTGTGGAACAGACTCTGTAGGAGCTGATTCAGTATCATGACTAGGCCAACAGAACCTTTGAAATGCTTCCTGTGTGGATGAATGAAAATATGCATAGACATAAATAGACCTTTGCATTTTGATTATTGATCTGTTTGCTTACCACACTGTTTATTTATCCCAGGACGCAAACAAACCGCCTGGAATAGAAGTAGGATTTAATAAGCTTTCGCTTCCTCCTCCTTCTTTTGGAACATGTTCAACTTACATAATTGAAATAAACATTATTTCATTAATTCAGCAGTTGTCAGTTTTGTAAACACAGTGATCCCAGTACATCTTTCAGTCAAGATTTGTGTTATTTGGCTTCAGAATTATATTCTTGTAGATTAAAATACATACAAAAGAAGAACATATAATATAGAAATACTCATTATTATTAAAAACTATAAAGTGCTTTATAACTACACATTTAAAACCTTGCTCCCTTTGGTCTCCCCAACAGCATTCAAGTATCATTTATAACTGAGTTCTTTTGTCAGTTATTACACACTCATGTCATACAAACAGAAACCTTTCAAAGCATTTTTAAAAGTGTTATTAGACTTTTAAAGAAGAAAAGTCTCATAGCCATAAACCTCTGATTGAAATAAATAAAAAAAAACAAAAAAAAAACGGATCATTTGAAATACTTTGAGACTGTATTTTTTATTTTCATGAACTTGCACTTAAAATTATAAATAATAAAATAAAACGACTTAAAATATTCTAGTCCATGTATAATATATGTAAAATATATTAGTTTTATTTTGGAGAAAAATGAACCGTTCTATTGGATTTCAGTATAACGAGATGCACCTGTAAATCCAACATAACTCATTGTTATTCACTCATGCAAGTGAGTTTAACTATCTGCTTTAGAGACGCTTCAACATTGAAGTAGTTTTTATCAGAACATTTTCTCCAATTTATGCAATAGTTTTCTTACACAGAAGGGAAGTCTTGCTTGGATCATTACAGACTGAATAACAGTTTCTTTTTGCAAATAAGCGACATTCCTCATTGTTCTTGGAGGATTCAATTATTGCATCAACAAAGTTGCCCTTCAGGATTGAATTGAAAATGCTTTGGACTGAAACAAACGAAAGGTTCACATATTTGTGCATGTATATGTGTGTACCTGCGGCAGTAGGATGCCCAACAGCAGTCCGGCCATAATCTTATAGTTGTCCATCAGCCAGAGGAAGAAGGCGTCAGTGCAGCCTCTGATGTGGATGGTCTCAATCAAATCCAAACGCTGCAAGACACAAAACACTTGTCAGTCATAGTTTGAAACTGTCAACATTAAAAGCAAAACCCTTCTCCATCCAGCAGAGATATATAAAAAGGCTTGCATGATTAACCACATTTCATTTAGCTCAAATTGATCACGATCATTTTTTGGGAGATTTCTCCTTGGTGCTCCAGGAATTTGTGGCAGCAGCTTTGGGAACGAGGCGGCGCACATGGCAGCCGTTGACTCGACAGTCCCTGCCATCAGACCAAAGACCAGACGACAGTCTATGAAAGCAAAGCAACTGTCTTCTGTTTAAAAGCAATTATCTCTAACAGCCAGATTAAATTATTCAGTGATGGATCTCAAAGCATACAAGAACTCAAAGAGCTTTTCAGCAGACAAAGTAGAAGACAGTTTCTGTTTGGCTTAAACAAGCATCCATTTTCTTTTGTCACTCCCTCTAGAAGATTGTCACGTTGTGATTACCAACACAACCTCAGGGAAAGGGATGAGTTTTGAAGTGCATCAAATGCTGTGTCACTTTCCTCATTAAACCCATCTTACCGGCGGTCACACCAGATAGGTGGTATTATAGTGTACAGAAACACTCTTCTCTTTCAGAAATAAAGACGTCTATAAGATTTTGTTCGATAGTTTCTTCCGACATCGTACAATGTTTTGGTGGGGCCGCATGGTGGTGCGTTGCCTCACGGTGACAATATCCCAGGCTCAGAATCTGCTATAAGGCCTTTCCTTGCAGCATCTGCATGTTCTTTCTGTGTTTTTTTCCAGGTACTTTGGTTTCCTCAAACATTCCATAAACGTGCAATTAAGGTCAACTGGCTAGTCCATCATTGCCTGCAGGACTGATTACAGTTATATTGGTCTGTAGCTTTGCATTTGCCCTATAAGGGACTGGAAGGTTGTTCACTATACACTTTCACAGCAGTTCAGAATTTATAAATTCATAGTTGGAAGAGCCACTTCTTGATGGTAATGTCAACACTTTCTTTACCACAATAGTCCCCTTGATGGTCACAAAAACAGCAGTGAGATATTAGTCGGCTGTAAGTTCTTACCTGTTTGTCCAGAACTTGGTACCCGCACAGAGTATTTGCCACTTCATTAGGCTGGAGAAGGGAGAAACAGAGCAATAAATGAAAAGTCAGTGGGAGAGAAATTGAAAGCTGCAAGTAAAGAGGAGTCAGCAGGTAAAAGAAAGAAAATGCCTCACTGTAAGTATCTGAGCTACACTGACAAAGAGACTTACACTTGGACTGTTCACACTCAAACGAGAGATATGAACAGAGAAAGACATGAATTATACCATTTAAAAAAATTGTTTTTCTCCTTTACAACCTCAAATAAATCTCAACATTTGAGGTTAGACTTTATTTTTTCTTTAACTCTATTAACAGCAGTCATGTTCAGTTACCAGCTTGTGCTTTCTGTGGTATACATGATCTTTGTTGATTCCTACTTCTTCCTCCAGAATTTTCATATTAGCTTGCTCATTTACCTCTCACATTAAAATGTAACAAAACTAAATATTATCATGGGTACCTCCCAGCTTTCATCGAACTCTGTAGTTTTAAAAATGACACAAAGCTAAAGAAGTCTGAAAAACTAATGGCATTTACTGGCAGGACTCAGGAACATGAACTGACATGGCATGTTTAAAATAAGAAAGTTCAGCTTCCTGTTCTGCTCTCACCGACCAGAACAGATGGCTGCCTCTGCCGCTGGAGTTTTTTTCCAGTTCATTTTGAGTTTTTGCTCTCCTCTGCTGCCCATATAAAAAGTAACTAAACACATGAATTATACTCCGGTGCCCTAAGATGACTTCAATTGTGATTTGGAGCTTCATAAATAAATGTAAACCAGTGTTTAAAATCCACTTCAGGTTGAGAATGTCTGTGTTCTTCCAGTTTGAGTCCAGTCTCATTTTCCTCATAAGGTTTAAAAACACAGACGGGTATCTGTGGGATTTTGTAAATGCTTGATCAGGAGGATGAGGAGATGAAGGTTGATACGACAACACTTGTCAATTTTCTACAGTTCAACATAAATATTAGAAAGAATGCTCAGGATCTCGAGGAACCATTGGACAGTGGGGTACAAGTTGGAATAATTGTGCTTCTATTGAAAGAATAGACGCAATCGCACAGCGAAATGTGACCAGGATGAAGACCCTCATTCAATATCACAAGAAAGTTTTCTTGGTTTTGAGGCAGCACCCACATGGAAAAGCTGTGCTCTGTCATTCCAAAGAAACTCAATCATTTATTTTTTTAGGCGTATTCAGTATATACTGAGTCACAATTCAACAAAGACCTTTTGAAAACACTTTGATCCTTTTTTCTGAAAAAATATGTTAACAGCATTTGTTTGGTGAGCAGGCAGCTTTCAAACATCCGATAAGTCTGTTACTCACATCGTTAACATACATTCAATAAAAAACAGGATTCCTGCACCAACTTAATATTGATACTATCCGATTTACTGGGGACTACATACGTACGTTGAGATAATTATTAATACCGGTGCAGCACAACCAAACAGTCCTTAGCAGATGACCACAAAGTAAATGGGTTTTTTTTCGGTTGATAAAAATGACCAAAGATAAAACATTGTGCTGTCATGACTAATGAAAACCCAACATTTAGTTTTTATTTGCTATTGCAGTGATTTTATCTGGTCACAACCTGCTTCTGGAACCACCCACAAGGCGACTTTATCACCAACAGGCCTGTTGAGGATCCAAGCATGTTATCTTAGTATTGGCCCCCCCAGACAGCCAGCAACAAAGTCTGAAACACCACCCTCCACACACCCAAACATTGTTTAAAACTTCAAAATGGAATCACTAAGCAAGTTATCAGAGTTTGCACAGATCCATCTCCAGAAAGACAACATTTACACAATTCACTCTGTATATGAAATCAATCCCCAACAACTGTAAACAGACCATGATAAGGTAACTTTGCACACCTTCCTGTAAAACTGGAGAACAAAGCACAATGTAGTCTGGACCCCATGTGTGCCTTCCTGTGATCATGTCTGGTTTTCCAGGTCAGTGCTCTTTGTTTGGCGAATAAAGGATCAAACGATCACAAATGGTGACCAGATTACTTTTTTATAATCATAATAAAAATAAATCTTGAAAAATAGTATAATCTTCCTAATCAACAACTCAACAAACCGAAGCAGCAATTCAAAATGGTTTAGCCAGAATAGATATAATTAAAATGATATAATAGCATATTTGTACGTAGAGCAGTGTAGAAACTGTTTATAATGATGGATAACTTAATAATAATAATAATAATAATCATTTTTATAGACTGATGTGATTCAGCACCTAAGCAATACATTAAATTCTGTCTTAATTCTGTCTTCTATTTTGCTAAATTGCTGAGGTTGTAGTTTGCTTGATGACGCATACTGCTGCTAGTGCTTCTGTTATATCTCAGCCACACATTCATCATACATGAGAAACACAGAAGATGAGAAGTGAACACAATAATTGTTCACTGCTGTCATTGAATATCTTTATCTCTTTTCTAACCTTCCCCGTTTAGATATTATTTCCATTATTATTTATGTTGATTCAAGTGAAATGCCAAAAGTGACGAGATTTTGATAAAGGTCATCCTAAATGTTTTTAGAAGTTCATGGTAGAAGGCTCTCATGTGCCAGAGTCCTTGTAATACTTAACCTTGAATGAATGGGTATGAAATACTTGTAGAGAATGATTATTTACTGTCGGTATATACCTTCAAGGTACAACATCCTGATCGGCAGCAATAATAAACTCTACATGTTTATGTTGTGTATAAGTAACTGCAGGTCTCCTCTTGTACCACCGAGCCTTTTGTTACGTCCGTCTGTCTTGAAGGTATTTTTCATGTAATCTTAACAGGTTTTTTTTCTCCATTTTAACACATACTGGTCATCACCGATTCTTTTAATACAAAGTGACAATTCAATAACCCGAGAGCCAATGTGAAACTGATAAGAAACATGAATGAATCCAGTTCCACTCTACAGCGGAATTGTATACCTGTAACTAATAAAATGGCTGCTGAGTGCATGTAGAAATCGCCAACAAAGCAGATTATTGACTGTAGGTAAATGTCTTATTAGTGTGGTGGTAATAAGACCATTACTACTAGTAATACCCACCTTTGTAGTAACACAGCAGGTGTATGGGACACCACAGGCCAGAGGACCACGAGCAGAACAGTTATGGTACATGTTGACTTCCCAGTCTTTAAACTCCTGACCTCCACAACACTTGAACTGCCAGAGAGAAACAAACACACGGCAGAAATGAAGAAGGACGACATAAAAATACAAACGCAAAAAGAAGGTTGTTAAAGTGAATAAATTGCTGAAAGATCAATGAGAGGAAGAAAACAGCAACAACTTGTGAAACAACGCGTATTTTGCAGCAGTGGCAGAATACCAGTAAACGTTTGGCATAAAATAAAACACAATTTCCAAAAGATTAGCATATAAATAATTGAAGTCTGTTCTGTGTGTGAGCCAATCACTTTTTTTTTCTCTTTTTTTTTGCCAAAGTCAGTGTTCTATACAGATGGTGGATTAGCTGGGCAATATATCATCAAGGGGCAAAAACAAAACAAACCTTTCAATATACAGTGGCTTACAAAGTTAATCATACCCCTTGAACTTTTCCACATTTTGTCAAATTACAACCACAGCTAAAATGTAATTTGTTGGGGTTTTACATTGTACAACACAACTAATACATAATTGTAAAGTTGAAGGAAAATGATAAATGGTTCTCAATTTTGACCACAAATACCCTGAAAACTGTGGTGTGCAAAAGTACTGTGTTGGTTTATCACATAAAACCCTCAAATAACACAATTTATGTATGATTATGTGAAGTCAGTAGGTACATAAAGACTGGTCAATCCTACATGTGATAATTGTACGTTAGACAAAGATCTCTATCCATCGGAGATTCCTCCAATGAAAATCACACAACTTCCTAGTTACTGTGCCCATGTTAACAAGTTGCATTAAGCAGTACGAGTACAGATCTGGAACAAATACTCTCGTTTGTTTGAGGAACATTCACATAATGACAATAGTATTATTAAAACAAACAAAAAATAAATAAATCAGCTGCATGTTTCCGGTTTCCTCCACCGTTTTCGATTGGGTACACCGGATATATTTTCACTGGGGGAGACAGTAGCTGCACAGCTGCCTCTGAACAGTGCAGGAAAAAAACTAGTGCTGGGTCAGCTGTTGAGTCACTTCATGAAACAAATGTGGAAATTCAGGCAGAAAGAGGGGGCAAGACCAGGGATGGGAAAGGAAAATGAATAAATGCATAAAGATGAGGTTGCTTTTTGGCAGGCACTCCGGCCAATATGCTGATATGATGCCAGTTTTGCCAAATTATCACCCCCTCATGTTGTTGGCGAAACTCCACAAAGTTTCTTTCTCAGCTCTGGGTCAGGATGCAAACAAGGTCACAGAAAAGCAAAGCAATTCTGATGTGATTCATGCCTGAAACAGTAAGCTCAAACACAAGACAATTCAACGCTTTTCCCCCATTTCAGGTGCAACTGTGCTTCAGAATTCAGCCCTACAGTCGTGCAGCGGATCTCATCTTTGGAGAGATTGATGCTGTACTCGGTGTATGTTTAGCAGGGAAAAGCAACTTTGATCACTGAGAAGTCCCTCTACTGCAGGGATCAATGAGGATTCAGGCTACTAATTTAATGAAACGGACATAAGGACAATTGATATTTTGCCTTAAGATAAACTCAATGAGATGGTAATTTGGAGTTTTATAATTTACAGCTACCTTAAGTCTACTACAGCAGATGACTATCATCCTACCTCTGCCTGTGAAACCAATAACTTGTTCAACTTTTATAAATTGTATCAGCTGCATGTGGTAACCTGTTTTTTCTAGAATGAGAGTTTGAATTGTGTCAATTTCAGATTGAGCTAATAATTTCCATGGAGAGAGAAAATTGTATTTTTTAAATTTGATGTTGAATATGTTTTTCCCAAACTTTTTAGGACCCGGGGTCGTATTTACACACTGAGTTTGTAGAAACTGTCCAACTGACAGATGTCCAAATGCTCACTGGGCTGACAAACTAATTGCGTGGCTATTTGGACAGATGAGATGACTTCTGAGTTTTGGCTGTGAGACAAGAAGTAGCTTCTTATGTTCTGTTCATCAATGATTAGACTGACTGCAAGGCTTCAAAGATAAAACCGTGCTTTCTAATAGTTTGAGGAAAAACAAATTTCGCGACTCACTTCTGATCCTTGTCAAACTAGTGGCAGCCCACTTTATTAGCACATTGACCAGTTTTACCAATAGAAATCTACTGTAGTCTTTATGGAATAAGGTGCAGCAGCAGCAGAGTATCTATCAACACAGCCTGTGACTGATTGGCTGCTCCTGTTGGTTTTAACTGCCTCCTATCTGATAAATGGACACACTGTGCAGACCAAACCGATCAATTGTGACTCCTCCAGGTCTCAGAGATGAAGCCTTTGGTCAATAAGCAGACACACAGAGTGACTGATTATTCTTTTGAAAGCACAACACTGACTCTTACTTTGAATCCTTTCAGGTCCCGTTCAGCTTGCTGGTTTCACCTGTGGTCATTGTCACGTTTGGAAGCTATTAGTTAAATAACTCGGAAAATTCCTAAGATGAAATTAATTTAATGTCATTTACAAGTGCTGCAGTATTATTGTAATGCCACATGAATAAATATCCTTCTTTCCCTGATTGAGTCTTTTTAAATAATGTTTTTGTCTGTTATCAAGCTGTTTAAGCTGTGAATTTGTCTGTCTTGTGTTATCTGTCAATATTATGCAGTAATATAGACATTTTGATCTTGCTCAGCATACTGTAAGCGTATTTGCTCAGTAAAAAGTTAAAACAAACAGACTTCTGAGTGTTGGCTGTGAGACAGCCAAAATGTGGGGATACAAAGAGCAAATTTTCAAAAAGAAATCTCCAGAAAGTGGGACATATTCATTTAAAAAAAAAAAAAAAAAAAAAAAAAACCTTTTCTCTCTCTCTGGACAACCTAGACACATTTGAAATACAATACATTGAGACGAGATTTCATTTTCTTTGTACTAAATTAACTCCAAACCTGTTTGGTTATTAGACTCTTTCAATGAAAAACCCTGTAATTTAACAAGCACCTTCCTCAAGTGATGACAGAAAATGAGAGAAATTGTTATTATAATTTCATTTCATGGTGAATGAATTTTTGCTGGAGGAGCTATTATTGGCCCATTGTTGGTGGGCTGAAACGAAATGATCCAAATCATTGGTGAAGTTATGAGTTTGCAGTCTTTGAAGAGAGGGATCCAGATTGATTCCACGCCACAGGAAAACAGAAGGAATTCTGTTTTGCTTAGCTCACATTCTGCCCGGTGAGAAGTGAGCAATTTAAAATTTGGCTGTTAATTAGATTTCACACCTGCTCATCAACAGCAATCTAATTACAAAAAGAACAAACGTGACATTCATTTCAGATCGTGACTTTAGTTTCGTTACTGAATATTTGAAATTACCAGACTTATTGTGACTTTTCACCTGAATCCAAGCAAACTGTGTACATGTGGTAGTATTAAACTGAGTATGTTGAGAGCTATTACACATACAGAAGTTACATGTGTGAATGTGTTGCATGGTCAAGGTTTGCTGATATGTTGATTCTTGTTGAACTTTCATTTTATTCTAGTCTGCTGGCAGACTGCTTGTTGCTGAGGCCATCTTAATGCAAAGCACAGCAAGATGACTCCAAATAAAATGTGCAATGCGATTGTTCTGCTCAAATGCCATCAGCAACTCTTGCAATGGGCCCAAAATGGACTTATAAATATGCATCACCACTTTTGAGTCAAACAACCACCCAGCACTGAGGAAATGAATCGAGTGTCTGTACAAATGGCTGAATGACTTTGTTGTTTGCAGCACTCTCAGACTTCACCATTGACTCTGCAGGCACAGTGCTCACAGACACTGTCGCAGGTTTTTGTTTAAGTATTTGAGACAATGTCACTACACTGGCTAGAGTTCACTCTGATGAGAGGGGGAAAAGCAATAAAACACTGCATGAGTCTATATTATCACTGCTATTTTCATTAATCATGAAACTGTCGTCAAATGGACAAATAAATGTCTTCTTTTGCATTGAAGGCAGAGGAAACCACAGCAGCTGAAATAAACGTCACATCTAAATTTAAATGGTGTGACGCAAAACGGTCAGCTTGAAATTATTGTAGTACCAGATAAGATATGACCCGCAGCTAACAGAGCTAATTATTGTCTCTCTCATTGATGAGTTATTTCTCATTTTCTATTCATTGATACTCACTTGGCAGATAGTTAGTCTGAAGCATGTTTCTGGTGACAAGGCCCGTTAGTCTGATGAGCATTATATAAGATAATTGTGCACTTACCAGAAAAAAATTAATCAATTGGTTGGAGTAAGATATAATCTTAATTGTATATGATCAAAACTGAATCAATCATCAGAATGGCTAAAGATTTTTTTTTTCCTTTAGCGTTTTCAGTAAATTGCTTAACACATCCTATTCATAGCTTCCTACATATACCGCAAGCAACCAGGTAATGTTTGGTTGTCAAGTGCCTATACATATACACATATATATTCCTATAGGTGCTATTATTATATTATCCACAGCATAATTGCTGTTATTAGCAGATCAGGGTGAAACAGCTTTTACAAATTAGTCAGGTACCGAGAAGTATCGGCAACAAAGAAATTCATGGAAACTGCAGTTGCACAGAGAAGTGACAGTAACTTTATGGAAAAGGAAGAAAGAAAAAACATGGAGAAATCAAACGATGCCTGCGTTCCTAACCAATCAACACATAATGGCTCAATCACGATGTAAAAATGGCTTTGATTGCTGGATTGTTAGCCCGAGAAAGGTACAAAATTTGCATTCAGCAGCAAGTTGGTGGAAAAAATGCAAAGGCAACCGTTCAGATGAGAGTGAAATTATACTTAAGTTCTGATGACTGGTCCTGATGGGCCACTGTTACTGTTGTAATTATGTCAATTTGAACAAGACTGTGACCAATCTGTTTCAAACTATGACCACATATTGCAGAATATAAGACTGATCAACAACAGAAGAAGAAAACCCCCCAAAAATATCAATGTACACAAATAAACAGACATCAGTTTCATGACCTAAACTATTCTCACAGGTATCTACTATTAAGATAATTTCCAATTTCATGGCATTTTGCAGAAAAGGCTCCACAGATCATATCAGATAAGAGAAAATGAATAAACTTGAAATATTGTGCTGGTCTCTTGTCACCAACTCACCTTATATTATGTAGCAGAAATATTTCCCACTATGAAATATCACACTGTCAGGTTTTTAATAATAAGACAAGATAACAACTTGTAACACTACAAAGTCTGTGATATGACCCACACACACACACACACACACACACACACACACACACACACACACACACACACACACACACACACACACACACACACACACACACACACACACACACACACACACACACACACACACACACACACACACACACACACACACACACACACACACACACACACACACCCACCCCTGTCAGGGCCCCCTGACAGGTTGAGACTTTAAAAAAAAAAAAAAAAAAAAGGGGAAAACTATGAAGTATCATTTACATGATTCTGTGAAATGCCTTTCTAACATACGTGAAGCAAAAATGTATCGTTATTAAAAGAACTACATGTCATTCATGGTTTGAAAACAAGTGACTTGCACAGCTCATGTTTTTGACCCAAAGCAAATGAACAATTTTCAGGTCCATGCAATTAGCTTTCAAACAGCAGCGAACTTACCGCAGCGACATGATCACTTCATCAAGCCACAGAAGTTGGTCATGCTATAACACCACAACGCCCACAGAACGGCATCTTGTCTCTGCTAATCAGTGGAGTTTGTTGGAGGCCGAGACTCAGCTTCAATGTGTGATCAGTCTGCTGCTGTTGCACGTTGCATCTCATGTGTTTGATAAAAGCTGGGAAGGAGGTCTTCAGCTGCAGGCTGCTGGCGACAGCTTGATGCAGTCCGAGAGCAGGTGCACAGTGATGGCTACGAACTGTTTGCTGATTATTTTGGACACAGCAGATTGTGAGGATCCAAGTTCACTGGTGGTGCAGTTTTTTCCACCCAACAATTACTGACTTTGCTGAGCAAAAATGAACAGGCTTCTTTCCACCGCAGTGTATTAACACATGTTCTAAAAACTAATGTATATTTCCATTCCTGTGCATTATTGAGAAGAATGTCCCTTATCATGAAATAGATTGGCATACCTTCTTTTGAACAAAATCCATGATGTTTTTGAAGTCCAGGTCATCGTAATAATTCACTATACCCTTTCGGATGTTCTTGTTCACTAATTCCACCGTCTGTGAAATGAAAGAAAACATTGCATGTAAATGGGAAACATGGATGATGAGGTTTGTTAATTCTCCATGACGCAGCTGATCTGATATCCCTGTGTCGAACAAGCAGCTGTTAAGAGGAAATGCTCAAATTAGTCAAGGTAACTGACTCATTGACCTTGAATATAAAAAAGTGACAGCTGAACTAATCACATCTGTCAGTCACAATCTGCCGCAGCCCGGTCACATTGGGTTAATGTATCAGTCGTACCAGAGGCTGAGAATAAAGACATTCATTGTAGGATTCTCATTAAATGTATTCATTCATTGAAAATTTCATTCATTGATCTGTTCTTTGTTTCTGAAACATTTACCTTCTTTAAAATTCACTGGAGATGGAGCTGATGCTCTGACCTTTCATTCATCTTTCATTTCTTTCCGAACAGATCAGAAAAACAAAATGAGGGATTGAAGAGATTACATTTTTCATTAAATTCCTTTTCTTCATGGCCTAATTCTACCAGGTCTTCACAGTGGCTCTACGGGGACACATTTAACCTGCAGTATATAATATGCAGATTTATAGAATTGGAGTAATTCTCCTCATGAGGAGTTTCCTCAAAGGAGGTTGACCAAGCCTTGAATGTTGTACTAATTCCTACAGGTGTTCCAACTTTTCTGGATAACTCACATTACTCTGTCTGAATAAAAGCTATGTAGGAACACACTGTGGTACCACAGCGTCATGATCATCAGTCGAACGGTTCTGCAGAAAGTCGTGTGTTGCTGTGTTGAGGACGGAAACCAGACAGGAACTGTTCATACAGGTTATTGTTGGTTCGATGTGTGTGGATCTGGGATGCAACTTTTGTCAAGAATTTAAAATATGAATGGAGAATTAGAGATGGTGAAAGAGGTTATTGGGGTGTGCACCAGGTTATTGCAGCTGATTTGAATAGAGTAGGAGCAGTTCCAGGGTAGGAGAAGGAGTGGATTATGGCAGTTATTTTTGAAGACGGGAGACGGGAGAGAAGGGAGGCGAGCTTTGACAAGTGGAGTACGTAAAAGGTCGAGCTGACAGGTGGTGGGCTTTGATTTTTGGATAAGGTTTGTTGTTTCAGAGACAGAGGGAGTTTGAAGTTTGAGAAGGGGCGAATGAGATGAGACGGGAGAGAAGGAGAAGAATGGCTCGGAGGGGTGACAGTAAGCTGCTGGTGTATGTTGTTTGATTTTTGTATTGAAAAGTGGCATTAGTGAACCACAGTGGGAGGTTGTGTGTAGATGAGGAGGCCGAGTCACTTGTTTGACCAGTGAGAACAGGGCGCTGGTGTTCCCCTCGCCAGGGCTGATTGGACCAGTCTAGTATGCTGACTGAGCTGCTGAGAGGCAGTCCTTATAATGAAGAATATGGTAGGACTGTAAAACATGGTGAATCTGTTCTGTGGTACTGTCGAAACATTTTCAGAGATGGGAGTTTAAAGTGAATAAACACAAAATAAAGTGCAGTTCGAAAAACTTATTTTTTTTAATTTATCTAAATTGGGTACACTGGAATTTTGAGTACACGATTACATGACACATTATATAGACATCATATATAGTTATGGTTTCAACAAGTTGACCATAAAGAAAGACAGTAAATAGAATGTTTTTCCCATTTAAAGTTGAAACCGAGTTGGGCAAGAAACACTGACTTTAAATGAAATCTACATCAAATCATGACTTGTGTATTTAATTTTTTTTTAGTTATCTCAGCACTTTAGTTGATTGCGTCGGTATTTACAGCATTTACTGAAGCATCACTGTATTCAAACTGACCACCTCTGATTCAACACCATCCGTGGTCCTGGTGTAAAACCTACTTAACCAACCTTTGGCAACATAAATCCTTCGTGGCTCACCGTTAAGGAACCACTTAATACGAAGCAGCAAGCAGGAACCAATTGGTTGCCAAGTTCATTAGCGTATCCAGAGGGACAGCAAAGGAAAACATTAAATCCATGCTGTCTAATGAAGAGTTAATAAAATGTGGTTAATAATGTGGCCCTGACTCAGGTGCCTCTAATTTAAAAAAGAAAAATCACTGCATTTTCAATCACCCACACGCTGAGCACCTCATGGTCAAACATTTTTCTTGTCTGAAATGTTCACTTCATTAAATCAACTGAAGTTCTAGTTGACAAATATCAGGGGGATTTTTTAAGTTAAAGTCACATTACATTTTTTATTTCATTTCTTTTCTTTATTTAAAATTAGTATTCACGCAGTTTGATTCATTTCTCAGTGTTGGAAGACGATTTATATCAATAGAACAAGATATGTACCAGAGCCTGAATTTATTGCGGGGATTGTGCATATTTTCCTCAACTCTCACAAATCTGTCTTTCATAGTGCGGGAAATTCAAGTCAATTTTTTGTTTTATGAAAAGTGTCCTCCAACCCCTTGCTCAATCAGAGCCCCCCTTCAACATCAACATTTCAGGTACAAGGGTATCTGACTTGTTTTTATTGAAGTAATGAAAGTCGTCCTTGAAAGTGTAAATGACCTCCACAAATGATGAATGCAGTTTTAAAAGCTAAAACAACAAATGTTATTATTGTGTTATTAAAAATGGGTTGAAACAAAAAATACTTAAGTTAGGCATTCATCTATTATGCAAAACTGATTTTTTTGTTGTACTATTTCATTTCATAAATAATAGAATGTGTATAACTTGTATAATGAAAGCTGCGTATAACACGCACCCGATGTAACGCACACCCCGCTGTGTTCAGCCCAACCCCTGAAACAAAGCATGGCTAGGGCCTTCAAGTGGAAGGAAATGAAGAAGAGAAAAGGAGAGGACAGAGAAAAAACAGAGCACAAAGTGTCACAGCAATGTATATAGTTCAGAGAATGCACAGAGAAGAAGAAAAAAAAACAACTTTTGCTGCATCAGTCTGAGGTAAAGCTTGATAAAGTTAATAGTGTTCATTTCATATCCTGCATAACCTTTTAAGCTCATAAATATGTTGTTCCCTTAATCTCGTGTGTTAATAGCTGGAAAGAAGTCAAGCAGAGGAGACAAGACAAGGAAAGACTAGAGCGTGGAGAGAAGAGGGAGCCATTGGTGCAGCTGAGAGAGAGAAAGAAGATCTAAGTGATCAGTTGATCTCTGGTATAAATGGGACAATGTAAGACCTATAGTGAGGCTCATGCATCGTATTTCCCCAAAGGTATAAATCCCTCCCATGTGAAGTAGGTCGGGGGGAAAACACAATATAGCCAATAAAAGAAAGCATTCTGATCTCACACCAATGACCATTGTATCTAATGTCTGTACAAATTATTTGCAATATTCTACATGCAGGGCGTGATGTGAGATGTAAAGACAAACGGGGAGTAAAGTTGACACAGGGAGCAGAGGCATTGGTCATAGATGACAGAATACAATGGAGGCAAATCAGTTAAAAGATAAATGGTTCCATAATTACATGAATGAATGAATGTGTAAGTCGCTGTGAAACATTTAGATGTATGGTGGCCAGTGCTCTGGCTTTTAGATTTCACTCTACATTAGAGGTGGTGCTTGTCTCCATTTACTTCTGGTTTTATGATGTCCTTAATCTACACTCCCACCATAATGCTATCTTTCTTTTTTGTCTGTTTGTCTAGTCTTATATATGTATGTGTGATTGTTACTTCTTATAACATTATTTTGGCTTCTGGCCCTGTCCATATATGCACTCTTGTGTCACTTCCACTAAAGAAATATGACGCAAGTGATGATCACTTGTGGACCTGAGATACACTGTTGTTTTTAACTAGAGTCTTCTCACACTGTAAAACATTTCATTACAGAGGGTTTCAGTAATCTCCTGATTTCATTAACTATGTTCACTGTACACCTTTTGTTTGGATTTTATGTTCTACAGTAAGTTTCGATGGATATTGGACATTTGATGACATATTCTGACCATAATGATCTCTATGGGTGGGGGGAAGGTGATTTGTACCTGTTTTTGTGTTGTGTCAAAAATGGACAAAAACAAAACACAACATTCTGACCATACATAATTGAGTCATTTACTTTTTTGTGAGACTTTTATATTTTTTAACATAGACCTGGGTTACCAGTTATTCTAGTCATTGTAAGTCCCTGAAATTGAAAACAAAATGATTTTCATTATTTTGTTATATTAATATCAATATAGTGGCTACAAGAAGACTGTTGTGATCAAAACCCCATCAGCTGGGGTTGTGTTATTGGTCTTGTTATCAATAAACACTTCGTGCAGCTCACCTGGTTGCGAAACGCGAGTGCCAGTATTCCTCCAAGCAGCTCCAGGATCAGACAAACAGCCAGTGTGTACATGAACTAAATCACAGCAGACACAAACAACAATTCCGTGTTACATATACATTATATATATATATATATATATATATATATATATATATATAAAGAAAACACATCGTAATGTCCGGACTATAAGCTGCTACTTTCTTCCCATGCTTTGAAACCTGCGGCTTAAAATAATGACGCGGCTAATTTATGAATTTTTGCAGGTTCACAAGCTTCATGTCGCCAGATTCTATATCTACCTGTATCTGCGCTGTTTTAAGCGCGTCTGCTTTTCCAAAATTTCCCCTAAAACTGATATTTCTTCCTGACCTAGTCTGGTTCCTTGCTGAAATCGTTCAGGTGCATCACGCAACCCCGACCTCCAGCTCCATGGCTGACCAACCTCCTCAGAGGAAAATCTTCCTCCTCAGAATCACAATCAGCGAATAACTGATAAAATACTTTATCAACAGAGATAAAGCCCTCAGTGTTTGTGTATTTTTTTCTGGAATTCACTTGCCATCTCTCTCTCTTTCTTTCTCTCTGCTGGATTTTCTGCAGCAGGCGGACTACGAGCGCACACAAACACGGTCCCACAGTGAAATTCAAGCCCTGTTACCATGTAGACACCCGCAGCTTATAGACAAGTACTGCCTATATGTACACTTTTGTTTTTCTTTTTAAAGTTTCAGGGTGCGGCTTATATTCAGGTGCGCTCAATAGTCCGAAAATTACACACTATAGTTTTACACCTAAACATGATTAAAAAAAACAAAACACTGCCATACAGCCATCATCTCTTAACTTTGTTTCAATATTTGAACATTTGAATCAATATTATCCAGTAGAATCCCAGTTTGCGCAAAGCTTGCTGTTTAGAGTCTTTTGCGACATGATGAACTCCACATATCTAAACACTACAGAACCCACTAAACTTGACATTGGTTATGCTGTTCATTTGGGGTTAAGTCAAAAGCATTTCACACTGTTGATCCTGATGAATTCAATGTTAATTTATTTTTAGTGTGATGCTGAGAGAGAACCTTAACTTACTGTCTGGTAACGTGAATCAAAAATCAAGACATTTGACATAACTGTGTATGTATCAAGTCAAAACACGGGAAGGAATACAACCTTTCAGCCAATTAATCTGCACTTTATTAGTTTTTTTTCTCTGACAGGTTTCAGTGTGTTTTTAAATAGTCAAGTGAAAATGAAATCATGGACTGAGCATTAATGCTGCTACTATGTCCTGAAGAAAGATTGGCTGTAAAAGACACCACTCACCACTTTCAATAGAGTTAGATTATCTCTCAGTGACGCCAACACGCCAACGAATGAAACAATGAACATGATGATTCCCAGCATGATCAGGATTACAGCCGGGGCCAGAAACACTCCTTCCAGCGTCTTGTAGCGTTGTCTCTCCACCTCAGCATAGATGCCAATAGCCAAGATAAATCCACCAATCAGCTGGTAATGCAAAGAAAAAGAAAATTAGATGAATGGCTTGAATATGATGGAGAAAAGGGCATATGTGTCTGAATTTAACAATTCCAGCAGCTCTTAAAATGGCACAAACAATAAAGGTCTAGAGGACCTAGAGATTCCTCAATCTGATGTTCTTTCCGGAGCCATCATTCAGCAGGGAAAACGTTAAAGACGGGAAGGAAAGTGCACCCATCTGCTGAAATTGCTTAAGGTTTGGTCATGTTATCAAGCCAGCAGAGTTCAACCACTGGATGTATTGCTTTAAGAGTGTGTGACAGTGATGGTCGCCACAGGCCACCCAAGGGGTTACCATGGGAAATTGTATTGAAAAGAAAAAGTCTGAAACAGTAATTGTAAAAATTGCTCTCATTTTTTGTCCAGACATGCAGACACTTATGTTGTCCTCAGGATAAAGTGCAATAAGTGGGTGATTTATTCACTTCTGTCAACAAAATCGACCTGTCAAAAATTGAATCGTTTTCCCCATAGTGTACTGTACATGCTGAAATGTTTGGTTTTTTCCCCTTTTTGAATAGCCCTTAATTCAAGCTGGTATTTCCTTTAGGATTACATATCTTTTTCAGGGCCGGCCTATCCAAGACAGCATCAGTAAAGGAGAACAAAGATTTACAAACACAAATATTTGGTCCACCAAAATGATTAATATTTGAACCACAAGTGAAACAGACTCCAGAGATTGCACACAATCTTTAAAGCTTTAATTCATGCTGTGTGGCATTTACACATGTTATGTTTCCTGTACGTGCTTTGTTTTTCTTTGGGTTCTCCCATTTTCTTTCACAGTCCCCCCGAAAAAAAAGAAGATACACAAGAAGTCAATGGCACACCACTGTAAATTTGAGTGTGTGTGGGTGTCTGTCTGTGGAAGCTGAAGTCGGTAGTTTGGCTCAAATTGTCCCTTTGTAAACTTATTTTAAATGTATCTCAGAGCCCTGTGATACATGCTATCATCAAGCAATAGCCTTTAGAAGAGGCATTAATATACAACAAATGTTCAATTAAGTAAAGAAAATAAAAAATACACCAGCACTTGTTTCTTTCATAAAATGCTAACATCAGCCTCAACTTAATTTTATGAAACAAAATTGTTTTACTTTTTAAAGCAACTGGTCATCAGAATAAAAAGTGTTTGAAGATATTTGAATATAAATACCAGCTTGGCGTGTTTAGCGCTGATACTTCTTTTTGTTGTAGTAAAACTGAGATTTATGATTTGTAGTAATCAGCTGATGTTAGTATACCATCATTATGAACTCGGGTGATGAGCATTAAAAACCTTCATGAGCCAGTCAGGGCAGTCAGCAGTTTCTCCAGGCTGATTTCACAGATATTTCACATCGTTTACTTGATTATTTAAATATATTCAATTCATTTTGAGGCCGCAGCAAGACAAATCTAGGGGTCAAAGATATGTCTTTTCGAAGCAGAATTTTTTTCCTTTTTTATTTTTTGTCATAGATCATGCGATAGAAAAAAAGTCCTCAATGTTTGTTGCTGAATTCGAGTGTAAAAGAGACAATAAGAATTATAAAGTCAGTTTTAGTGTAACCACACTTTCAGACTGTTAAATTAAAAAAGAAATGCAAGTCATGTATGTTTGTATCCTAACGAGAACCAGGGTCTGTTTCTTGCCCCCAATCTGTCTGTCTGTCTATTCTATCCTCTCCTCTCAATCCCCTCACCCCAACCGGCCAGCAGAAAGCCTCCACCTCGGAGTCTGGTTTCTGCAAAGGTTTCTTCCTGTTAGAGGGAGTTTCTCCTTTCCACAGTCGCTCTGCTTGCTCATGTGGATTTGTTGGGTTTCTCTCTGGTAAAAGCACCTAGAAATGACTGTGTTGTATTTGGTGCTATATAAATAAAGTGGAATTGACTTGAATTGAATGTGGTTTAAGCTTTGTGAGGGGCTACCTCATGCTACCTCAATGTGAGAACTCCTCATTTTAATTGTTAATATTGTTAAGATTGGTATAGAAATTGTTAATATTCTAAACCAACACTCAGATATATACACATACTCTCTGTCAGGGTGAATGACTCTGTACACCCTTGATTTATTTTCAGTGTGTGACTCCTTGTTTCCAGCTCTGAGCCAGGCGCCAACAGATGCCAATTGTATTTCTTTGTATGTATTCCAAGATGTTTGTTGCTGTGGAAAGAGGCGTCTGGTGAATGATATTGCTCAATCTATAGCAAGTTTGGGAGAAAAGATAAAATTCACCATCAAAGCAGATGCCAACAAACAGATCCCTTTCTTTTCTTTTGTGTTTTTAAAGCACATACCTCTGCAAAGCTTATCTGCAAAAATTCAAAGAAAGTCTCAAAAGACTTTCAGTAAGAAAAATGAACACAATTATACCAGGAAAAAAAAGAAAAGCACAATAAACCTGCAGCAACAGAAGACATTTTTCAGGATTTTGTGCTGGAAAGCTGCAAACTAGTCTCTGTCACGTGAATATTATACCATATGAAAACTGTTTTGCATTAAAACTGTTATCATGGTCATTCCTT
Source organism: Lipophrys pholis (assembly GCF_963383615.2). Lineage (NCBI taxonomy): Eukaryota > Metazoa > Chordata > Actinopteri > Blenniiformes > Blenniidae > Lipophrys > Lipophrys pholis. The sequence continues at coordinate 18,345,001 of NC_137636.1, read as the reverse complement.
CAAAAGGTTAATTGAATCACATTAGCATAGGGCAGCAGCTATTAATGCAAATGTGCCTGTCAAAGTCTACCTGGGACAATGTACGAGAAAAGCATAAAGGATAAAAATAAACCTCAGAATATAGCCATGCAGGTTTTTTCTTTATTTCGCTTAAGTTGGCAGCTGTTTTTCCACAGCCTCTTGGTAGGGAATCCGAAAAGCGGCCAAACAGAAATTCAGAAAGAAATTATAAACGCACAATCGGGTATTCGTAGATTTTACCAAAAGCCAAATTTAAAAGCGCCAACAAAATCTTTATTCGTTTAAAAGAAAAAAATTAATTGGTACTTCAGATGATTTTTAATGTCAGATTTTGAATTTTTTATTCTCAAATCTGCATCACATAATAACTCCAAAACACAGCTGCTTGTATTTCGCATTGAAACCGGAGAGGAAAATCTCTTCCTATTGAAACACAAAGTTAATACAACAAAGTGAAATGACTGCATCTGTTCCCACAATGAGCTCAGGGCAGATCTAAAATTAAAAAAGGACACTTGCATGTATCCGGTTCCTGCCAAACCGTGTGTGGCATATATAGACCTGCAATGTGATTAGACCAGCTCAAGTCGTCATGGCCAAACACCAACCATCCATTTATAGTGTCTTCAGTTATTTCTTGCTTTTGTATCCATGCAGATCCAAATGAGTGGCACAATTGTCTGAAAATATACAATGAAGTTGTCAATCACAATATGTTGGTGTATAATTGTAGAGAAATGTGTTTAGATGTTGTTATCCTTCAAAATCTGTTTGTCTTTAGTTTTTCTAATTATCACATTTTGGTGTAATATCATTACCAACTGAACAAAGACGTGGCTGACGTTTGTACATATGGTGCTGTTGCTACAAATTGTTGCTTGGGTAACATACATGAGCAATTTGAAAGTATGTGAAGCTGCTGTCAGCCGGGCTACTGCGACACTCTCCGCATCCGGTGGTCTTGTGGTAAGCCAGAAAACATGTTTAAAGACTACCTCAATAAAACCAAGAAGATGAAGTAACCAGCTGTAAGAATCTGTGCTTGCTTTGGGTGGCATGTGTTGTGCTTACGGCAATATTCAGCCAGGTTTTGGTTTTTGATTTTCACCTGCTTCGCTCTGCTTCTTGGTTCACAGACAGCAGGTAATATACATAAAGATGGGCAGCTTGGTGTTATAATATATAGTAGAGAGGTAAAGAGAGCAGAAATATGTGTTTTTTAAGAGCAGGAATATGTTGTTGAGGTTGATTTTTTTTTAAAGAGTAGGCATATATATATATAGAGAGAGAGATTTTAATTTTAAAATTTTTATTTTTTTTTAAAACGGTTCAAAGTCATTTTCTTGTTTTTCAGCAAAACTCAATTTTTATAGTTTGCACCTGCAGCGGTAACGTTATTCAGCTGAAAACTATCAGGCAGGGAAGCCAACATTTTTATACCAGTTTAAAATTTTGCCAGAAGCAAAGGTGACTTCAAAGGGCACACAAGCACCCACACACACACACACACACACACACACACACACACACACACACACACACACACACACACACACACACACACACACACACACACACACACACACACACACACACACACACACACACACACACACACACACACACACACACACACACACACACACACACACACACACAATCTGTCATTCCTGTTTGTTTTCCACAATCCCACATCTTCTGTCTTTGCAGAGTCAACACGCCAGCGAAGAAGAAATGAGCATTGAGCAAGCAGAGAGGAAAGAAAGAAACGAGGAGGTGTTTCACATTAATCGCCGTGACTGGTGAGGGTTGGACACTGTTTATAATCCAGCATGATGTCTTTCCCATACATGTCCCTGCTTGCCGCTGGCTGGTCGCCCGCCCACCTCAAACTCACTTCCATCTTGGCCAAGAGGAGAGGAGGTGACTTGAAGCATTTTAAACAGAGGGGCGGTAAATTTCTGCCAGCCACAGAATATGTCAACAGTCGTGAAATATAATTCCTACAAAGTGTTTTATTGGATTGGAGATCACTTTGCTTCAAGATGACATATTTCAACAAAATGACTTGGAAAGATTTAATAAAACAGTCAGTGCTGTTTATCAGCATGCGCTTAGGTGCAGTTGAGTGAGCATCTATTACAGGCCAACATCAAGTTGTATTAAACAGCCTCCTACACTCAACTAAAACAACTATAATCTGACTGTGCTTGACTCTCTGCTGTGGAAGAGTGCAGTCAGATTCACTCATGAACAGCGATCCTCGTGTTGTTGGGACTCACCAATATAATAAAAGTTTAGTTAACATTAAAAATACAGCTCTAAATCACTCTTGAACTGCTGCTTTACTTTAAGTAGTTTAAGTTGTATCAGTTTGATAAATCATGGTTAGCAACTTCATAATTACAAAACTGATCATTAATCATTTTGATTCGAAGAGACTTCTTAATTAATATGCAACACTGCCAATGAAGGAAATAACTAGAATGAATCAAGTCACATGTTAAATCAACAGTGTTGTTGTGACGCTGTCGAAGGATCTATCAAAGTGCTTCCTGCTTTAATACAAACAAAATATTAAACAAAGAACTGTGAATGTAAAGGCAAAGTACAGAAAAAACGCAGGAGGGGTGTAAAATAAAACAAGTGATACACTAGTGGACAAATTTGATTTGTACAACAAAAGACAACTAACTATAATGTGAGTGTGTAATGTGAGATTGTGACGTTTTGCGGATGTGTGTCAATTAATAGTTTATGAAATAATACGATAATAACCTTTGAGTAATAGAAAAAAATACATTTTAATGAAACCCATGTTTGGAACCAATAGAAACTCAGCTGTGAATGCAGAGTGTCACGTCAGATGCACACATTCAGCCACTCACTGGTCGAACCGATTCGGACACTGCAGGTGTCTGAAATTCAAACTTGTTCCAAGACCCTCTTCCAACTATCGCTGGGAGCCTCTTCTCATCCGAAACAGCTCAGGGACAGACGTCCCTGTTGCATTGGAAGGCTAAAAGAGTGCGCCACTCCAAGATGGACCAACGTTGACGCAACGGGTCAGATTAGATCTTGGTGTTAGATGACGTTTGCTACTTAGATGTGTTGATTTATGAGATGATTTCAGAATTATTTGAGAATGAATACATTTTTGTTAATTAACGCCTGTTCGCTGATTTGAACGATTCCTGGTGATTATTGTGTATTTATTGTTGACATTCGCTGGTTTGCAACAGTCTGTGCTCGGATCTCACACCTTGCCTTTTATTTAAGATTGTTATATTTTACACAGAAATATTAACTAACTTAAACAAACCCTTTTCCAAACGAGACTGATATTTTGGTAATTAGCTATTTCCAGGTTCTCTGGTGGTGTCCCTTTAATTATTAATGAATAAATAAATGTATTTAAATTAAATATGCCATTAATAAAAAAATTTTATAATATATTAACTTTAGGAATTAATCAATTATTTTAGGAGTTGTTAATGAGTAAATGATAGTTTACTTCCATTAATAATTAAAATTTTTCATAAAATTACTTAGTGATTTATTACTTTCAGTAATCTATTACTTAGAGTTATTTAATGCCAATAACCAAACATAAATCCCAACACTGTTAATCCCTTTTCCTGTGTCATATAACTTGTCCTATATTCCGGCTCCAGATCACATGTCAACCTTTACAGTGAATGCAAACATGAGGTGGCGATGATGCCGAACACAGAGGACATAATACCTACTGAACATCAACTACTTACTGTTCTCGCAGCGAGCATGCTGTTGTGTGTATTTAGGTCACAGTGCTGCTGTGCTCCCTGCATGACTTTAGACTTAAGCCTTGTTCGCTTGGCCAACAATGGTGCGGGCTCACACTGAAAACAACAGAGTGCTTCTATTGGCCCGTGAGACTCAAATCATCATGTTATCTACATGAAGCATTTGTCTGACAGATATATAGTGTCAATAAATGCTGCTCTGATGTAAAGAAAAACACAAAACATAATGATTTCCTAAGTACAAACTAGAACAATTACAACTTGTCAGTGGTCAACGTCCAAGGATCTGGTTTTAAAAAATCAACTTGTCACGTTGGTGAATGAGAATAATGCTCGGTTAAAGAGTTCACTCAACTTCCACCATCACCGTGACTCTACTGTCACAAGCACATAGTTTGAAAAAAACTTCAGACAGCAAGTGTAACTGCTGACAAACTCTTTGATGTCGTTTACTTCAGATCACTGGAAGCATCAAAACACATGTTTGTGAATTTATACTTTCCGGCAAAATAAACTTGCATCTGACATTAATGACTAAAACATGACCAGCAGTTTCTCAATATTTTGCAACAGTTCCCAAAACCTTTGATTATACGATATAATCCAAGATAAGAACTATTGTCCTTGTGTGACTTCTCTCATTGTCCGCAGCAATCAGGAAATTACTCATAATCTCGTCTGCATTGTTTCTCAAACATACCCTGTGTCGCTTAACTGTTCACACTGTCAGCAGCTGATATCCAACACATCCTGTCCTGCAGGACACTGAGGAGGGTCAGATACAAGTCATTATAGAAAACAAGGGCTATACCACTACTGTGGTTCTCAATCAAAATTTCTGACATCACCTAGCTCAGATCTTCAGTGCAATTAGTTTTTTTGCACTTTAGTAGTGGATGCAGGACACACCCCAGACAGGTTACCAGTTCATCGCACTGTAAACATAAAGACAGTAAAGGTCAAAAACATTAAATAACACATTTTCTGAGTAACAAATTCACAGCCAGAGAGCACCTACACTACTTTGCAATGCTCGATACAAGTTGTCTGTAATTTCAAAGCTAATATTTTGATCCGACTTAGTTCCTTTCAACACTAAGAACGACTGCAAGAAAGACATTCAAACAAAACACGAGTTGAACCGAGTCCCACACTGGTATATTATTAAACAATATGACAGATTCACTGTTGATGTAGACTGTGTCAGTATGATTTCCTGAAAATGTGACAATTAGTTGTAAACTGCTCTTTATCTTTGACAGAAGCCACCCGCCTCGCAGACAGCCTGCTCTGAAAAGGTCGTTTTAAAATCACTATATCAACCAGCAGCAGGAGTAAATATAACATGTTAATGTTTTCTCTTGCCTATCAAGACCTGCTTTCATTCACCATAATAAGATCCATTACAGACGCCTCAGCATCTACGTCTCTCCTCCGCTCTGTGTCTCTCACTGTCTAAGAATAAATGTTTCAGGAATGTCACAGAGTCGAGACAAATTAGACATTTTTGTGTGCACTGAATGTTGCGTTGGTAAGCCATCTGTCTTCACAATCTGCCAAGTTGTATGTAAGAGGGAGCAGCTGCAGAATTCCACTACGTTACAGATAAAAATGTATATTAAAAAAAAGACTTAATGTCAGCCATCAGATTATATTGTTTCCACTATGTCATTTTAAATCCATTGCAGAAATCAGTCTCACCTTCATGATTTACATTCAATGGCTTCCTGTTGCAACCCTTAAAAAGCACAACATTCTATGTAACCTATAATACTATTGAGCCGTGTTTTCTTTTCACCAACAAGCAAGAGAATATATAAATATTAAAACACACGAAGTGAACAAAGACTGAGACGATGTTTCCAACAAGCTGTGCCGGTGTCTGTTTTTCTGATCTGTTGGCAGCAAAAGGCTGTTTTCTCTGCTAGAATTGTGTTTTTAAATGGTAATTTACTAGCACATCCGGCAAATAACTATCTTGAACAAAGGGAACTCACAACCGAAGCCAGAATTGCCTCCACCTTCAATATCAGGTTCTTTTCTCCCATTTTGAGGCAGTGAAAAAAAAAAAAAATGTTTTTAATATCGATACTCCACATGCAGTCAACTGTATCTATTTGTTGAGCAGATTAGAGTACATGAAAAGAGAAAACTCTCCTCAGATATGAAAATAGGTTTTTCCATAAACTAAATAAAAGAATTTAAAAAAAGAAAGCATTCACTGGATTTTGTTTTTACAAGGAGAATTTGCTCGCTATAAAAACATATTTTGTTGATTTCAGGATGCATTGATACAGAACAAGCCATCATCCCCCAACACAATCCTACTTTTCAGGTGATTTTGTTACATGAATGAGACTTTGATGGGAAGCAAGACAAACTTGTTGATAAGAAAAGGCAACACAAATTCACGTATAGAGCACCATTCAGACACAAGGCCATTCATGTGCTTTGCAAAGAAATAAAAGAAAGAAATACATGAAAGCAAAGTGATTAATTAGCGGGACTAAAAACATTTTGAAAAGAATAAAGTAAAGGCTTTATTAAGATAACGGCAATAAGATAAATACCCACATAGATCCTTAGGATAGTGCTTGATGAGAGCTTCAGTATTGCAGTGTAATACCGATTATTAAAAGACAGATCGCTCATGAAGTTTAATAGATTACATGAAAAATATTTTAGATGCTTTGAATGTAATAAAGTAGGCGATGTGGTATCCTGTGATAATAGTTACAATACACATAAAAGTAATATAGAATCCTCAAAAATGGAAAGGTAAAGACATACCTAGTTGTATGATAAAGCCGGGCTGTAATCCACAGTTGCAGTATCACACTAATTGCAATTTTATGGGACTGAACAGTCTGGTGGTGACACGAACTGTGGTTTGAATCCCGGTTGGGGGCAGAGAGGGCGTTTGGTGTAAAAACTAGAGAAGTCTATGGTTATATATGTTTCAGTGATCTTGAAGGTGAACATGCAAACTTTACACAGCACTGGAAAGATCATTTTGTTGTGAGGTAATAGTGCTCTCCCCTAAACCATAATGTAACAGAAATGACTGATTCTTATGTGTCTTCTAATAGCTGGTCAACGGGTGGAACGTCTGTATGGCTGATGCAATGTGAATTACTGTGAATTGTATTATGCACATCACGTGTTACCACTGTCAGAGGGATCAAGTAGATGTGGGATCTTGCTCAGTTCATCTCGTCAGCTCAATATATATCAGCAGATGCATTTTTATTCAACAAGAAGAACAAGAAACCCTGCGTCAATGTCAGACAGAAGCCACTGACTGTTACTCGATAAACACCACGTGGATGTTTGCACCACACATTATCGGAGCAGAAGTGTTATTTGCAGTGGTTTCCTTCCCTGTCGTTTAGAGACAACATGCTGGTTTGTCATGTGCCGATCCAGACGCGACTCCTGTCATGTTGCAGTCTGGCCGCGATTATGGAAACTCCCAGAAAGAAAGAAAGAAAGAAAAAAAGCCGATTCTGCTGTTTTCTCTCTTCCATTTCCCCTTCCTGTCTCTGTCGTTGTGTTTGCTTAGTGTGTGTACAGGTAAGCGCGGTGTAAAGGTGTGCAGGAAGGTGTGGCCGCGCGCGCACGCACACACTGACACACACACACACGTTCCAAGACCCTATGCACAATACATATGCACACGCACCCGAACACGGCGTTCATTTATACACACATCTGTTTATATATATATATATATATGAGAGAGAGAGAGAGAGAGAGAGAGAGAGAGAGAGAGAGAGAGAGAGAGAGAGAGAGAGAGAGAGAGAGAGAGAGAGAGAGAGAGAGAGAGAGAGAGAGAGAGAGAGAGAGAGAGAGAGCTCAGCACAAACAAACCGTAGCAGAGTAGAACAGTCTCTGTACTCACCCACCACAGGATGGCATAGACGAACAAGGTGAATTTGAGGAAAACGTAGGAAAACTTGTGACAGTAGCGGGTTTCGTCGTTGCTGGACATGGCGTGTCTCTTGTTGAGGACAGTGTGGACTCCAGTGGCTCCCTCCGCTGTTGACAACACACTTCCGCGTTGACGTCGTCACCACACCTGCGATCACGCGGGGACGAGATGGATGGAGCGCGCGGAGGGTCCCGAGCTGAGATGCTGTACATTATTTACTCAGCCAATGCATTTTTAATGTAACCTGTCAGCATCTATTCTATTAAGATATATTTTATATATTATTATGGAAAATTATTTTGTATTTCCGAGCCTCAATCTGACGACAATAAAGGGAAAACTAGTGCTGTACGCCTTTATTCACCCACTGGGCTGGGGTTGTTTAATTTGAATTCATTTGCAAATTAAATACACTCAGCAGCAAGTATAGTAGGTATTTTCTTGTTTTAAATGAAGTACCTTACAAGATATGATCCCTGCATCAGGGATGGAACCATTCATTCACGGAACCTGTCCACTTTCAAATATTCAGTTAGTGTATTTATTTATTTATTTATATATATATATATATATATATATATATATATATATATATATGGGGTGTTACCACCTATTTTTCAGGGACCATTGCACACACCCACATCGAAACCCTTCACCACGCAGCAGTATGAGCCCGATTGTCCTTTCCTGAAAGAAAAAAAGGCAGTCTGGGTGTCGGCGTAGCTCTCTCAAGAGAATAGATGAACTTTGAAATTCAAGAATCTGGCCAGAGAAAGTACAATGTCAATCTTGGGAAATAAGCTGAGGAAACATGCTTTGTCCAAGACCCACGATCAGGCTGTGAAGGTGGCAGAGATCATGCAGCAGAAAAGCAGAAACTATGTGACTATGACAAAATACTAAGGATGGATTTTCATTAAATAGAGTAAACTTGCATACCACTGTTTAAAAAAAAAATAATTGTAATCAAGTACATTCAATTACCACAAATAATAATAATTTAAAAAAAAGTTATATTAAAAGTTAAGAAAACCCCTACAGACTATCACAATGTCATGAAATGTGTAGTTTAAATTCAACCATACAATTTTCAATTTCTGGGCAAACTTTTGAGCATTCATTAGATGAACTCAACCATGAAACTAAGCAGGTAGGCCGCCACATATCACACAGATGACAAACCAAAAAGCTTGCAGCAGTTTTACCATAAATTAAAATTCAGGTGATATTCTGGGATGTATAAGTCCATAGTTTGAGCAAACATTTGCACATCCATGAATGAAAGCAGGCTCCAACTCTAAACTTTTTGTTTATCAAATTCTAGTTGTCCTTCACAACCTATCAGATGTTTTTACATTACATTTTGAAATGCACGAGAACAAAGTGAATCATCATGGTGGCAGGAACTTATGAGGGGAAAAAGCTTTGTCAGAGCTTTCTCAAACGGGATTCTTAAAATGTTTTTGGCATCTTAATTTTTTTTTTTATCACTGTGCAATACAATGTGTATACTGGGGTATACACATTGTATTGCACAGTGATACAAAACATGTAACCTTGCCTCCTAGTGGTGGGATTTAGCAAACAATCACACAGAGGCAAGTTGTGCTGTGCAATGCTGTGCCCAAAAAACTGGGCTGGGTATATGCTTTGAACTGAAATCATAAAAGGTTCATAAAAAATAACATTTATTCAAACAATATGAACATAACATAACATAACCATAAACATACCAAATAGCCCCACTGTATATACAGCTCCCTATCTACTGTTTATCTACTGCTTGTAAAAGCTATTCAGTGCAAATTTCCAAAAGCTTTCAAATACATACAAAAATGCACTACGTTGGGAGAGAGACAGAGAGAGAGACAGCGAGTGTGTGTGTGTGTGTGTGTGTGTGTTGAGGTCAATTAGTGATTCCAGTTTGCCTGCAGGTGTTAATGTGAGTGTACGAGATGATCTGTCACTCAGTTTGCTCTGTGGTGGCCTGGCAGCCCCTCCAAGGTTTACCTGCAGCTCTACACAACCCTAAGTCATATGAAGCAGAATAGAAGAAGATGGAAGGTAACAATGAGCTTTGAACAACCAGAACAATCAACTGACCATGGTCCACAGTATTTGAAATGTGTTTGCCACTCCTCGCTCAGGTGGACTTTTATCACTAGTTGCTGATACAACGTATTAGTCAAGAATGAGCAATTTGGTGTTACCTTGTTGGTAAATGTTTTCCTTTTTTCCCCAATGTTTAATATTTTCTTCAGAAGATCTTGGGCCGAATACGGTTGCTAAGCAGACTAGTTCTGTTTCAGTTCTAATTAAACTTATTTGCTGTTTATATCTTGAATATATAAAAACATGAAGGCAATAGATGTGTTTTGTCTTCCAGGTATATTACCTTTGAATTGGAGACTCCAATGTTTGATTATTCCAGTGGTCGGTGGTAGTCTTTGACCTGAGTTTAGGTGCAACATTTAGTAGGAGATATGAGGTCAAAATAACAAAAAAATCTTCCTTTCTTAAGAGTAGACAGGATATGGTCTACTCATTTTTTTTTTTTTATATTAAATTTAGACCTAGGTAGACACCGCTGTGCCTCGGGGTCAGAGTTATTCACAAGACAGCACCATTTCATTACTTCTACACAACTGTGTGCACTCTTCAGTCTGCCCTTCACCAGGTCCTATTGGCTCATAGGAATGTGTGGTCATGTGAAAACACACACATGCAGCACATACTGTACACACACACACACACTCACAAAAAAAGAACAGAAAATATCCTGCTGTAGTCAGTCGGCTCTGCCACAAACCTTTTTTTTTCTTTTTTTTTTCTAAGCAAACACATGTGGGCACGTAGTACATTTCTCTCGTGTGACCAGAAAGCAAGCAAGAAATAAGTTATGATGGGCAATGAAATTGGAATTAGTTGACAATGCTAGAAACAAAAAGCACACACACAAAAAAAGGACAGTGGAAAAAAAAAGAACCCAAAATTCCAAAGCAATTACCAGAATCTTTTGAGAAAGAAAAAGTATAGAAATGTCACATTGTGCGTCTTTTATGGCATCTTATAGTTTTGATGAATAACAAGTACATCACCTGCTGTGTTACACTCTTTTAATACACAGCGAGGTTCACAGTATGTGACAAAAATATGTACAACAGCAGAGATGCACATTTTAACACTTTTGATGGACTCGTGGCTGAAAAACGATCTCTGGAAAAGGTTGAGCGATTAAAGGTTTTTCTGTGTCAGACTCACAGCTTTGAAAACACCGCAAACGGCGCAAGAGTGTCTTGTTCTCCTAAACCTCCTAGTTTATGAATATATCAAGAGGAGGTATAACAATACTAAGAACACCCGAGATCTACATACGCCATGGAGAAAATGCTGAAAATGCTAAAAGAAAAAAAGAAACACACAAACAAGAAGATCTTGTTAGATATTGGACAAGCAAAAGACAAGGAAGGAAATGAGACTAAGAGAGTTCATCAAGAATGTATCTTGCCACACTGCAGTATCAAAGCTGTACATCTAATTATGATCTGTGGCACTGGAAACAATGCCGCAAACACCCAGAGAGGTCAACAGCATCACAGGGAAAACAAAGAGAGTCAGACAACCACACACTTACAATTCTAGGCACTTTAGGGTCACCACTTAACCTCAGCTTTTTGGACTGTGGGCAGAAGTTGGAAAACCTGCAGAGAAAATCCACACACACACACACACACACACACACACACACACACACACACACACACACACACACACACACACACACACACACACACACACACACACACACACACACACACACACACACACACACACACACACACACACACAGGGTGAACATCCAATTTGTACACAAAAAGGCCAGATGAGATGAGTCAGTATGAGGCAAGAGTGCTAACCAGCACGTGGGTGCATGTTGGCAGATGTGTTTAAGGTCTATTATAACCTGTGAAAAAGGTAGTGACGCTGACAAAGAAAGGCATGGCCAAATGCCAGACAAATGCAGGGTCACAACACTGAAAAAAGGTGAAACATTACCATTACAGTTGAAATCAGGTCACGTCGCTGAATAGTTTTACAATGAAGCAGGGTGGTAGAGGTCAGGAAGGGAGTTTGTTGGGGACTTGACTATAAGGCTGGCTGACAGGTGACAAGGTTCTGCTCCAGCTCTGATGCACCTGTTTCCACTTGAGGTGATCCAGAACACTCATACAGAGTGAGAGAAAACCAAACAAAAGATGAAAACAGACTGGAAGACGAGGAAGAGGCACAAAGCAGATGTGACATACAGCTGCTTTTCTATTATTTTATTATTCCTATTATCCTAAATATATAAATAGTTGAAACTCCAAATAGCTGAAGACACAAAAGTATCACTCATCAAATTGTATCTTCCACAGCATCAATGCAATATAGAGGAAAATGGGTCATAAATAATGCTCAGATGCTGTAGATTGTGTTCAGTGAAACTACAGGGAGGACTACAATATGTAGATGCCTTGATGTAGTTTTTATTTGTTTCTTTGTTTTTTTAATTGTAAATCTTTCATTTTACCCGAGAATGCTGGGCTTTTTTCAACGTGCTATTGCTCACTCCTCTCTTGTATTTGCTGTCTACTTCTCATTTCTGTCCCCGACCTCCTTCAGTAGTTTAATTTTTGGTGTTGAACGATTTCCCTCTCAACATATCAACAGTTTTGTTTTGTTTTTTGTTTTTCTTACGTTGTACAGGTCTGACACTGAAATGCAGGAATCCAGTCATTCTTACTCTCTTTGACTCATACTCTTCTTCCTCCGTCGTTTTTTTTCTCTGTTTTTATCTCTGCGCGGAATTGGTGTTGCTCCACGTGCACGGACGCGCTCCTCACTCTCGGGCGCGAGCCACATTTGCAAGTTACTCATTCCAGCAGAGAAGGGCAGTGTGTGTGTGTGTGTGTGTGTGTGTGTGTGTGTGTGTGTGTGTGTGTGTGCACGCGTGGACGTCAGAAGCCAGGAGACAGCAGAGCGCGCGGAGAAATGGTTTATTGGATCGAGCTGTTAGTCCATTACGCAGAAGAAGTCTCAATTTTTTGGATCTTATAAGACATGGATTGGACTGAGAAATGTTAAAACTGAATTCTTTGCCGAGGTAAGATAGATAATGAAATTACAGTCTGCCGTATGTTTGGTTCTTGAAGTGAATATTTCCTGCGTGAAGTCCAGGGCATCAATTTATTACCCTTTAGTTGGACTAATATCTAAGATGCATGTTGACTTGCAAATGTGATTCTGTTTATTTAAAAGCGTACTTTACATTAAGCATACATTTTTAATAAAGTGCTGCTTTATCAAATGGGCAAACCATCATGTTCAGGTGCGAGATTACGGACTTGCCACGATAGTGATATGGTGCGTGGCTGCAGCGCTTACTCAGGCGCCTCTTTCGGGAAAATGCCTTCACAGAAAGATTGTGACAAACCTGCATGCTTGTGTCAACAAGTTTCAGATTAAAAAAGCAAAAACCAGAAAACAAAGCTGTTCGAGCTACAATGCTGGAATCAGATAGGTAAAAAAGAATGACACTTGGACCATCTTTATTAATCAAGAACACAATGGAGAGTAAAAAAAAAAAAAAAAAAAAAAAATCAATTGACTTCTACTGGCAGATGCCAAAGGAAAACCAAAGCCGATGTAACTGTAACAAAATAACTGAAAGGAAAATAAGAAGTTTCACTATACACCGCCAACACCCCCCCCCCCCCCCCCCCCCCCCCCCAAAAAAAAAAAGACTGTAGAAAATTGTAATATATTTTGAATGCAGCTTTATGCACAAGTCACATTCCGGTACACTGAGACTTTGTGTCTTCAGGTAAACTGAGCGCCAACATGGACGCCCGAAAGTCTTATTCAACACATTGAACGAGAGGAGGAGGCCACCTCTTTCCCCTTATCGATGACCACGGACTGGCTGGAGGACGGTAACGAGACATCGGAAAATCAGTTCCAGCAGCCCAACTGGCAGGTGGGAGGAAATCACAAGAAATGAAATGATAGTTACAATGAGAACCAGCCTCTACCTGGGGAAACTACTTCTATTCTGCGTGTCTATCAGCGTGTAAAGGAAATTCCTCTTAGCAAAGTGTGAAAAGGAACGAATTAGTGCACTAGTATAAAATGTATTTGTTTTCTTCTTCTGTGGATTTTCTGGTCACTAGTAAGAGAGTTATTAAATATCCACACTCATTCTCACCTGAAGTCAACTTAGATTCACCAAATCACTCTTGATGCAGGTTGTTGGATTGTTTGAGGAAGGTGGTGTGGAAAATCCAATAATTACTTTGCTGTAAGCACAACTATCATGCCTCCTTGCTAATGGAAAGTAGTTTTTTTTCTTAAACAACCAAGTCATTTTTTTAAGACAAATTTGGTTAACCAACATGTCTCAGAAGCTATATTCTTTGTGTTTAATTTTTTTTCACTAACCTGTTTCTATTGTACCAATTCGACTGTACGGTTCAAACTATTGACTGAGCTCTCATGTACCCTCTCAGGTGGCTCTCTGGGCCATAGCCTACTCTCTCATCATCCTGGTGTCCATCACTGGCAATGTCACAGTGATCTGGATCATCCTGGCTCACAGACGCATGAGGACTGTGACCAATTACTTCATCGTCAACCTGGCTTTCTCCGACGTTTCAATGGCGACCTTCAACACTCTTTTCAACTTTGTTTATGCGCTTCATAACGACTGGTACTTCGGACTGGGTTACTGCAGGTTTCAAAACTTCTTCCCCATCACAGCCATGTTTTCCTCAATATACTCCATGGCGGCCATTGCGGTAGACAGGTAAGAAATGGTGAAATCCCAACAATAAGTCCTTAAATGTTTATGAATGTAGTTAGAAGCTGATGAGCACTTGAGAACAAAATGAACAAGGAGCTGTTTTGTTCCATTGTTTGGACACTGGTAGGGTGCCTGATCGTCTGCTGCCGCACTCCATTAAGTGGAAGCATTATGCAAAATGTGAAAAGGGGTGTGTGACCATGCACTGCACAGCCAGCGAAACGTCACAGAAATCTAGTTGCACGAGCATAGGATCAGCTACTCCAGTTACATTCAATTGTTATTTGTTGTATTTAATTCACCTGCCCTGTGAATGTGGTCAACAAACTGACCAACAAAGTATTCTGCAAGGCACCCTGTTAAATTTAACCACCCCACTACAATACTATTATGCACCAAATGATCTGCAAGAATGCTGATTACTTCAAGATCTGTTTTTGCTCATCGGGGGTTCATCATTTGAAATGAAACCACATCTTCTTCTCAAATTTGTTTAGTTACAGTACATTAGCAGCACCATGTGATATCGCCATTAGGAGAAACTGCTCACTCAATACAGATGAAAAAACTGCATGAAGGAGATATGGGTCAACAGGAAGCAGAGACCCAGATGCTATTAATGCCAGCTGGAGCATGAATGGTCAGTCTGTTATTAGTATAAATCATGGCTCAGTACATGAATTAGTATATCCTGAGGTGGATGTTTAAAGCCACATGTGTATAATGACATGCAATATCCAGCAGTAAGCAATCATACGATAAGCACTGTAAGTGGGTTCATTTTGAGCCTGTGCGCTCCACACGGCTGCTCATGTGTGGTGCCAACAATCAAAATAATTATGCACTTAAAATGAAAATGGAAGGAACCGTCGGCCTACAAAATGTCAACACAACCTGAACATTACTCTTGTGTCAGTGGCCTTTTGATAACTCAGGTGCCCCAATGCACTTGTGACAGTTCGTACAGCTCCACGTGCCACTTCGACTGCAACGTCCTTGACATTTATAAGGCAACTTTATTACACTAAGAAATATTTCATCTATAACGTAAACATAGCGAGTCAAGACATAAATATTATTTTTGTCATTTTCAGAGAGGCCATTCCAGAGCTCACGTCTCGATCCTACAGATCATCTGTAAGATGATCACTTGATTCTTTCATGCAGCTGAGCTCGGAGCTTCACTGACTTAAACACGGAGGAAACTCACTAAAGTTTCATCAGAGAGTGGCTGAGGACATTAACTG